>NC_088979.1:63304084-64034084 GCF_963932015.1 Anas acuta | reverse complement strand
AGAAACCACATGACAGTATTATGGTGACACAGTGTCTCTGTGGCTTCTGGGAAACCTGTTTTCTGGACTTCATGTCATACTCTCTTCTTTCCCCTGAGGGTACATGATGGGAAGTGTAGTTAATGTTCTATAAGAACATAAAAATGGAGGATTTTATGTTGAAACTTTGCTTTTGCAATGCTTACCATATTTTCTTTCATGACGGTGTCTTATTGTTATTGGCAAGGCAAAACTGTAAACTATTTAAAATTATATTAATATCCATATTGTACTTAAATTTTATCACCAGAATTTCCAAAATCACAATTATAAATTTCAGTCAAGGCTAATCATGAATGTATGGCCAAGAACCCTCTGAAAGCACTTTGTACTGTCAAAACAAGCCTCTGACAGCCTTAGATTACATGTTTCCATGGCAGATCTGGCATGGGTAGTGGTAATGAAGCATACCATGCCTGCTCTTTGATGTCCTTCTGGAGGGTCACAGCAGCAAAAGGCAACCCAAGCTTATTTCTTACCTCTCTGCAGACACATCAATTTCTGAGGGAGGTGGTGCAGACCTCCTTTTGTGAAGCAGCGTTATGTTATGTGCTCCACGCTTGCCAGTAAAGAGTTACAGAAGTGTCAACTTCTAACTCTTTAGGTGCAACATATCAATATTAATGAATTCATCCAATTCCACAAGGGATATTTGAAGTGTCCTGGGAACCACAGCACAGGAGGTAGGCTGTATCAGCAGTACCAGACTGGGGCAAAAGGGTAGGTTGTGCTGTATAATAAAATATTATGAAAAAAACTCCTCCTGAAGTTGAATGTTAGCTCATGGGCACTTGCCAGCTTTGATCGTTCTCTGTTTGTACCTCATTTTCCCTGTTTATAAGGGAAATTCTAAGATATTTAAACAAGGAAAAATATATTTGAAACATCATTGAGACTTATGAAATGCTCTGTGGGAAAATCACAGGTTCATCAAGTACAATTTTTAATATACAACTTGGGTGAAATGTGCTAAACCAGGCCTCCCTGAATGACAGGAAGAGAAACACTGAATACCCAGCCACTGCCCAAGACAGGGTTCAGTGAAAAACAGCATGTGTCCGTGTAATTAAATTACTGCAGTAGTTCTTGTGTAGAAGGGGCCATAAGGACACTTTGGAGATTTCTTCAGTGTGCAGCTTTGCAACTTGCACATTTTTCATACAGATTTTTTTTTTTTTTTTCAGTCATCTTGAATTTCAGCACAGTAGCAGAGAAAGAAAATGAGCAAATGCTGCTCCTGACAAGATTGTCCATCTGGCATAGTTTTTCTACATAATAGTGTTAGGAAATGTCAGCTGTCACTTGCAAGTGAACGTGTGCAGGTTCGGCTGCCTAAATTTATCAAGGAGGGTGACAGACCTAGAGAAATTCATCCAAGACTTCATTTCCAACAGCTGCCAGAGCTTAGGATGCAGCATCTACCCTCTGTGTGACTCATTCACCATCCAAAATGTAGTTAGGCAGCTGCTAAATTTCATCCAGACCTACTGCTGTGGTACAGTCCTCCCTAGGCACTTGGACAATTCCCCTTTGCACTTACGGGGCCACTTCTGTGTGGCAAGGCATGCACCACAGATATATGTGGTGTATTTTGGCCTGTTGTGTGCAGAAAGGCAGCCTCAGAACAAACAACTGCACGTCCTGTGCCAAATCCTTGTTTTTCTTTGCATTTGTGCAGGTGACTCAAGGTTGGGTAATGGAAAAACTCTTTGGCCTCATTCATACCATGGCATCATTTAGTTTACCTGTACAGTTGGCGAGGCTGCTGCTGGTGGGCAGGGTGAGCTGTCACTTTGGGAGGAGCAGATGTTAGTTCACTGTTAAAGATGCAGTCTAGCACTGAGTGTTGGAATTGTATTTCATAGTTTATTAAATAGGAAAAAATGGACCAAAACCAGTCAGTTCTCAGAGGACTCCAAATCTACTTAAATGCAATACATGCATGCACAGTCTTAAGTCTGGCACATCACCTTAATTACCAGAAAACCGAGACCAAGGTCTGAAGAAGCTAAGCAGATAAATGTGAAGAAAAAGAACACCTCAGAATGTATTATGTTACAGCTTCAAATTAAAAAGTACCACCCTTTGCGTGTATTAATATTAGTCCCTATTCTGAGAAATAGCTTCCTTATTGAGTCTGCAGATAAAATCTAATAGCAAATTTGACAGTGTGATAATTTCTGTATTCCATGGCATCGGTAAGAATTTATTTTCAGTATTCAACAGAATCTTTACCTCTGAAGGCCATCATATCTTCATTGAAGGCACTTATTGTACTACATCATATTTTGCTTAAAGGATCTAATAAAGCAAGATGAATTAATGTAAAAAGCATCATCATATCACAGAAATATTTAGACAAAAGACCTGCAAGGTATTCCCACAGGAAGAATTCCTGCTGTACAGATTCAATGGAAGTAGCCAGCATATTTTTTTTTTTCAACTGGGCTTTTAATTGCAGGTAGTCTCTTTCAGGTGAGGTTAAGATTAAGCAACAATTTGAAACTCCTGGGAAAAACAAAGTGCTAATTGAATAAATTGATGTTTGTCTATTTCAGCCAGAGCAGTCTGCAAAACTGAATCTATCACAGAAATTAGGGATGGCAGTACTGCAGCACAGGAACTCTGCAAATCTGTTATTTTCCTAAGTTGTAACTGCTTTTTCTTTAAAAAGTAAAGAGATAGCTGTATATCCCAAAGTTGTGCAAAAGCCTACAACAAGGGGGGATTTCCAGTTCTAGCATCTAGTGGAATACTAAATATTAAACAAGAAATCTCAAAGAATCCCTGAAAGGAATTGGGGAATGTTAAGTAGTTAGCTACTGAATAAAAATATGAAAACTGAATAGACAAGCCAGCACTTAGAAGTATCTATGGTGTCAGAGAGTATTGCTAGTTTGGCTGATATCTGTTGTTTCAATTAGAGCTGCTTAGGAGCTTTACCTCAGAACAATTTTTGGAAGCGACCCAAATTTTCTTAGTGAAATTTTCGGTTTGCCATTTGGAAACAACAGTAACAAATTCCACTTTCTAAATGGAAAGCATCTTTTCCTTCTCAATGGCCATGCACTTCCTACTAAAGATAGTAAAACCCGTAAATTATTATTATTATTATTACTAAAAGCTACTGGAATTGGCAAAAACTTTCCAATTGTGTTGTGCACAAACCCTCAGAGTTTAATTTCAGGGTAGAACCATGCTTTTTAAATGTGTAGACTTCTGATGGGATGAATTTCCATTTTCCCAGAAGCTCTAGACAGAACAAAGAGTTGCCAACCTTTCAGAATATCAAAGCAATTCACACATTGGTTCTCAACCTGTGGATTTCATGTACACTACCACCTCTAAACTGCTGCTGGTATTTCCGTGGTACTGTAGCACACATTACAGGATGCTGAGAATTATCTTGCCATTTAAACAAGTGAGAAAGCCAAAGATTTCAAAGCCTGTTACAAGATTATTTTTAAAGCTGAGTGGTACTGCAAGTACCTTTGAAAAAAACATCTTGCTTTTTCAAAGAAGATTTTTAATGTGGAAAAAGTGATCAAATTATCTGTTTTCAGGCTTTTTTTTTTTTTTTTTTTTTTTTTTTTTTTTTTTCAGGGGAAAATGGTGCATTGACTCAAATGTAGTTATCTCAAATACTTAGCAACCAGGAAGTTGACTTTGGGTTTATTTCTGTCCACATTCAGTTTGGTACAAGTCAAAAATACTTTCACAAAAATCAAATGGAAACCAGCACAGACCACCAGCAGGATATCTGTGAGGCGGCAGAAGCTACAGCACAATTCTTGTCAGACTAACAAACTACAACTTGCAAACCAAAGGATATGCAGGATTGCATATACAATGAAGATGGGACAGAGAAAATCAGCAAGAATGACGAGATGTTTGGACAAAAGAGTTAAGAACTGAAAATATTAGACTGGAAAGGAGTTAGTGGACACATGTGATGCAATTCACTTTAGTTCATGCTAGGCATTTGCCTTGTTGACAGCCACACCTAAGCACCTTCTCTATAATAAATTAATATAAATAAGCATTCTTGGGACACTTTTTTTTTTTTTCTATTGTAGATAAATCTCAGACTCGAAAGAATAATTACCTACAAATGCATCCGCTACTACTGCTTTTATAGTAGATGCATAAAGTGAGATGAGATATACTCTGCCCTGTGTATTCATGTCGGAGTAAAGTTGTTTTATAAAAGAAACAAAAAACACCTTTTTCAAAAATTACAGAAAGTACCAGGCTACTTATCAGTGTAGCGGTTTATTAAGATAGTTTACTGAGCCTGCCAGGATTACCTGTAGGATATTTTCTTAACTTTGCCATAAAAGTTTTCCTCAAATGATTTGTGCCAGCAAATCTGAGCACTCTCTCAAGTAGATCGCCAAGTTGACATACTCAGACTTCTTAACTAAAGTGATGTACTTCACATGCTGCAAGCAAGGTAGCCAGGGTAAGGGACATCACAGGGGAAGATGAGCATAAATAGCCATTATGGTATTATTCTTTTGATCTGAGACCCATGTGGTCCCAACTAGATAAAGATACCAAGAAAAATGTACTTGAAGGAAAAGCAAAGGATACAAATAGCCTTTAGAATATGTGCTCCTCATGCCAGTGTTTATACGTGAGCTAGCATCTGTTTTCATCTAATTCAGTTGAACATAAAGCCCTTAGGGTATAAACATCCAGATGAATTAAAAAGTATGACTTTTCTGATGTTTGACACAAAGAGAGGCCTGAATCTAAAACTGCTTTATAAGCTTTTATTTTCTATTTAACATTTCTGGAATTGTCTCTGTTCAGTATCCTTCATCCTGCTCTTTCTTTCTTCTGTGCATTTCTCTTAATCTACCTTGAGAAAGGAAAATGCTGCAAAAAGATGCTTGCAACAGATAACACCAATGAACAACCTTACCTTTCAGGAGATTTCATACACTGTCTTTGCTCAGATGACAAAATCTGAATAACCACTAATTTTTAAGAGCCCTAATGAGAGACTTTCTATTGAGCTCATCCCATGAAAAGAGGGCTAGAGACAAAAGTAAATTAAAATAAGAATGGAGTGAAAATCAAAGAAGACAAGATATGATTTAAAATGGCAAAATATTTTAAAATCATACCCTAATTTATTCTGAATTGCTTTTGCCTCATAAATTCCTTATTTATTTATTTATTTATTTATTTATTTATTTATTTTTGCCTGTGCTACTTTGCATTTTTTGTGGCCTCCTGCATGTTTGTTCAAAGTTCTGCAAAACATAATGTCATGGGATGGAGATCCAAGCAGCTTCTTGAATTCATTTCTTTAATAAAGCTACCCAAAGCTCCAGCCTCATGTAGCTCCCTCTTAGCTAGGGTTGTGTAGCTGACATGAGATCCTGAATGATGACTGATGCATGTTTGTGCCGAACTTCAGAATTTGCCTCAGCTGGGTTCATGGCTTTGTTTATCGCTGCTCAAAAGCAGATCAATATGCAGCTTACAGCTGTTGTATAAAAAGACATGCACTACGACCTCCTCTCTCTTTCCTGGCTCCAGGTTTTTATAACCCTCATAAAAATGACTTTAAAGCAATCTCTTTTCCAATCAACATTTGTTACATTCTCAAGAGTATATGGTCCTGTTGGAGTGCATAATCTACAGTTTCACAAGTCCCATATGCCGTTCTGCTAAGGAAAGACAGTTTTATCTCTTTTTCTTTTCCCTGTCTCCCCTGAGAGACCAAAAAAAAAAATAAATTCAGGCTCTCACCTCATGGAAGGTCACATCTACAGACTGTCTTCTACAATGATTGATTGCTGAAAATAGGCAAAAAATGGTGTCGGTACAAAGAAAGCATGACTGTTTTCCTGTATTAATGACTTTTTTTTTTTTTTTTCATCTCTTTTCTCTTTTCTACAGTGTAAGAATCATTCTCCTTGGTATATTTATCGGAGTTGCAAATTTTGGTGCTGCATTTGCAACCTAAATAAGTAGTCTTGTAGGAAGATACCTGATATTCTATACAGAAACTGTTAACTGAGAGAATAAACACAATTTCATGTGCATTTATTCATCTGAGAGATAAGAGGAAGACATGGTACAGAAAGGTGTTTTTTTGGGGGGAGAGGGGAGGTGGAGAGGGAATAGCTGACAATCAAAATGGGACTTGCTGTGAATTTCAGGCACCATGTCCCTGCTGTCAGTATTTGTATAGACCCCACTCTCTCAAGAGCTACTTCATACCATACACCTCAGTGCAAAGCAATGGACTTTGTAATAACACTGAGACCCTAGGTCTGCTATTCAGGATGGCAATTTTCCAGCTTACATCACTAACAAGGCATATTGGAAACAGACAGATTTATTTATGTGGGTTAGTAAAGACTTCTTATAGCTTTCCCACAGGAACAGCTTTCGAGATAGCTGCCAAATGAAAATTGAATGCCATGATACCATGTTTATTTATGCATCTGTTATCACTGCTCTTATTTACATGATCCTGGTAAGTTTTTGTGTGTTGTATGGTTCAGACACATTTTTATTGCACGTTTGAGGCATTAAGTTCATATTGGTGTAGCTAAGTGGTAAAAAAGCCTTCTGTTCAGCCTTTTTGAACAGAATATGTGTGTTCACACGTTTCCCTCAGGTGATGATAGTTCACACAACTTCAGAAGCTCTGGGTGCTCTTCTACTCCCATTTCAGAGAACATTTCCATGAAATCCCATTCTGAGACCCACTCATATCTGCAACCATATTTCAACTCCAAATGGTGGCAAGACAGTGAATGAGAGTGAGATATCAATGCTAACATGTCAATACCTGCAAATCTTTTATAGTGAAAATTTTAAAACCCTTTGAAAGATATTATGTCATAAAAACAAGGCAGAAACAAATCTAGGAAGGGAAATAATGCAAGCTGAGAAACTTATTAGCTCAGATACTGCAATATATGAATGCACCTATGGTTAGGTTATAGCAGTTCATGTGTTTACTGACTCCACAGAGCACTAAGGTTCATCCATGACTTCATTCTCCTGAAGGGATGGATATCCCTTAAATATCCATAGGTTATATAGTCTAGCAAAACAGAGGCTGAGGATGGACATGGCTGCTCTGCTAAAATACATCAATGTATTAGATATTATGAGAACAAATATTTATGTAAAAGTGGAAAGTAGGCACAAGTTCAAACACACAGATGCATAGTCATGAAGTGGGTTTCTCTCGGACCTTTTGAAAGGGGCAAGGCCATCCATTTGAAGATAAAGATATATCAGATTATACTAGATTTATTTATTTATTTATTTATTTATTTATTTATTTATTTCATGGAAAGCAGGAAACAGACTTGACAGCCTCATAGATCCCTGTCATACTGAAGTTTTTAGATGGTTCTAGTGCTGCTAATTAATTTTCTCTGTCTCTCCAGGATTACTTTTTTTTATCTTGTGCTCTAAATTATTACTTATGGTTTCATGAGAAAATATCATGACTCAATTAAGGGAGGTTTATTTTAGACAAATAAAATTAACCCCAGTATTGCAGTGGTTAAAAACAAAAAACATTCTGGCGGCTGTATACAAGAGAGTGGAAAAAAAAAAAAAAAAAGCCTACAGACTGTCATAGAATCATAGAATCATAGAATATCCTGAATTTGAAAGGACCCATACGGACCATTGAGTCCAACTCCTGGCTCCACACAGGTCTACCCAAAAATTCAGACCATATGTCTAAGAACACAGTCTCAATGTTAAACTCCAACAGGCTTGATGCCATGACTACGTCCCTGGAGAGCCTAGTCCAGTGTGCAATAACCCTCTTGGTGAAGAACCTCTTCCTGATATGGCAGACAGTTTGTCTCAGTGGCAGTATGCTATTGAACACGTGATATCGTCAAGAGAGTGGGAACTGGCATGGATGCAGGAGGTCAGTGTACCTCTGCATGACACTTAAAGAAAAGGCACTTGAAAGACACAACATTTCATGGAAAAGGAATCTGAGATTCTCAACAGGTTTGCAGATGACACCAAGCTGAGCTGTGCAGTCAATACAACAGAAGGAAGGGATGTCATCCAAAGGGGACTTGGACAAGCTAGAAAAGTGTGCCCATGGGATCCTAATGAGGTTGAACAAATCCAAGTTGAAGATGCTGTACCTGGGTCAGAGCAGCCCCTGACATGAGGACAGACTGGGAGAAGAACTCGTTGAGAGCAGCTCTGCAGAGGAAGGCTAGACATGGGCCAGCAGTGCACGTTTGCAGCCCAGAAAGCCAACTGCATCCTGGGCTGCATCAACAGAGGGGTGGCCAGCAAGGCAAGGGAGGTAATTGTCCTCTACAAGTGAAGTCCTCGTGAGGGCTCACTTGGAGTACTGTGTCCAGGTCTGGAGAGCCCCCAGCACAAGAAGGATACGGGACTGTTAGAAAAGGTCCAGAAGAGGGCCATGAAGATGATCGAGAGACTGGAGCACCTCTCCTGTGAAGTATGGCTGTGAGGGCTGGGGACATTCAGCCTGGAGAAAAGAAGGCTCTGGGGAGACCTCATTACAGCTTTTCGGTACTTAGAGGGGTCTCATAAAAAAGATGTATAGAAACTATTTGCTTCAGCACACAACAAGACAAGGGACAATGGTTTTAAACTTAAAGAGGGTAGATTTAGGTTAGAAATTAGGAGGAAATTCTTCACTCAGAGGATGGTGAGGCAGTGAAACAGGTTGCCCAGAGAAGCTGTGGATGCCACACCAATGAAGGTGTTCTGGACCAGCAATGCTGTTATGAGAACCATCACAAGTATCTGCACTACTCTTCAGTGCACTGTGTAAAGTGACTGCTAGCATCTGAATCACCAGCAGGTGTGGGCCACTCACTGCTTAGATTCTTGTGGTTTGGACAGATGCAGAAGTAGAGCCACAGACAAGTAGAAAGGCTTCCCATCAAACATATCTAAGATCCTGTTTGAAAACCTTCTGACACTGGTGGATATGGAGCAAGGGTCTCTGATTCATGCAATTTGATATTACAGCCAAAGTCCTGACAAGCCTTTCTTTGGATTAACATCTTGTTTTTTAAAGCATACTCAGCTTCTTTTAGCTCAATGGACATAGCACTAACTCCAACAGAGGCTTGGATTTGTAAGGTGCTTTTGGAGAAGAACATCAATTGTTATAAGTGACATGAGCTCACCATGCTCTGTTGGGCTGCATCACCTTTAATTAGCAGCTGGAGTAATGCACAATCATCAAGAGTACATCTGACTAATTTATAGAAAATTCCTCTTAATAGAAATGTACGACTGAAGCATATAATTAGGTTTAGTGCCCATTTTAGCTGTACTGCAAATGAAAGTACTGGGAGAAAAGCTATATGCGGAGAGACAGCAAAAGAAAATGTAACCTCCTGCTGATCAGATGGGATTTAGCAATCTCTGGTAGTTTTTTACCAGCTTATATTTCTCAGCCACTAAACTGGAGCAGTACTCTCACTTATTATAGGGAATAGCGTATGTCTTTCCGATGGTCCTCTCTCTTCACAAGATCAACAGAAAGAAAGTATTATTCCTCACAGTAATTGGAAGTCTTGGAAACCTTGTCCTTGATGGATAATCAAAGCTGCTAATGCAGATAACAGAACTTTCAGGTAGAATTTAACACTTATTTTTTGGGAGCCCGATATAATCAGGTGTGAAGTAATGGAGAAATAAGCTCAAGCAGTTGTTAACGCATATAACACACTATACTATTTTCACTCAGATAAAAGATGCTTTACCTTCTGCTCTAGTGGTGAAAACATTGTAGATCCAGTAGGCTGCTAACGATGAATGTACAGTGAGAATTGAAAATTTCATATTAAATCTATCCAGCTCCACGAACTCTTAAAATGGTTGCTTTTCTCCAGTGGTTCTGCGCCTGTATACATAGGGATATATAAAATAGAAACATTCATGACAAAAAGTATTGATTGAAACATGCATTATAAAGCCTTGGGAATAAGAAAAAGCATCAATCTGAGAAAACTGCATCAATCAGATGAAAGAAAATCAGGGTCTTAAGTAAACACTTGAGTGATACACTAACTAAGCAATTTAATTCATTCTTTTCTTTTAGGCCTGGATACCTTGGTGTCAGGCTTGGAATTGCATGGAAAAATACCAAATATTTTGGATAAATGATTACTATTATTATTATTATTATTATTATTATTATTATTATTATTATTATTATTATTTGGACAGGATGGAGTCAGGTTAAAAAAAAAAAGAAGAAGAAGAAGAAGAAACATGTTGAAGAAGAAACATTCTGTAACCTCTAGAAAGAATAATGTGTGTCTTCAAATCAACTTTCTAGAATGAGCAGGATTCCCAGCTTTGCTTTCTTCATGGCTAGAGATCAAACAAACCTAATTTACAGCTTTTTTTAATTATTATTTATTTTTATTTTTTATTATATTCCCAATAGAGGCTGTGGCTGGCAAAATAAGACAGGCTGTATATGCTCATTGGCCATAAACTGATCGCTGGACAATGTTTTCTGTGTTGAGAATTAGTTTAAAATGGATTAACTCACTCTGTGTGCCAAGACCTTATTTTGTGAGATTACAATTTCAGTGTAGCTAACAACCACAGCCACAGACACTTTACTTTGACAGTTAAAAATAAACAAATTAAAAGCAATGGATAGCTTAGAAAGCTGCCTAACATCTGTTTGTTTGAGTTTGATTAATTAGCCCTTTCACAAATCATAAGTGTGTTCATATTCCCCAGCATCCCCTCAGCAGCCCACAGCTTGACTGCTCAAGCTCACACAGACTAAGTCCTGCACACTAGTGATGTTATTCCCCATTGCCTCAGAGATGAGTGGGTGTGCAGTGAGGCCCATGAGGAGAGAAGACCAGAGGATTATCTCATCTTGGCTGCATCACAGGGTAAGGGATGTGGGCTTCCAGCTCCTCCTCATTTCACCAGCCCCATGGGGCAATGGGTTGCTCACACCATCGGTCCCATCTGACTTGATGACACCTCTTTTTTGCTAGAGACAATGTCACCAGCTTTAGCTGGTCACTTTTTCCTCAGCTTTGGTATTAAAAGATTCTGAAACCAGGTAGGGTGCTGGTGACAGTCTTTTACCCACAGCCCCCATGAGGGTTTTGCAGCAATGGTGATGGATAACCTATGGTTATCCATCCAGGCACCCAGGTGCCTTCAGGTTTTCATCTGAGAGGCATTGCTGCAAGTGAGCACACATGCTCACATGTGCTGAGAGCAGGCTCTGGTGCGTTGATCCAATGACAATGAGTGCAAGCATCTACAGGAGTCGAAGAAGAAGTATTCAGTGCACATCACCCAGACTGCATTTTAAAATTAAAATTGCAGCCCTTCTAATTAGGTTGATAGGGCTTAAAATGTCAGTAGGTACCCAGGAGGCTTTTTGAGACTGAAGACAAACAGAAAATAGATTTAAGAAGAGTGTTTTCAGTCCCTTCATCTGAATTAGGTGAGTGACTGGGAAAGGTTTTAAGACAAAATGTCAATGATGTTACCATTATTGTGTAGGTCAGTGCAACTGCACACTAGTACCCTTAAATCCAGATACATTTAATCAAGCGCATATATTCCAGGCACCGATTTATTATTATTATTATTATTATTATTATTATTATTATTATTATTATTATTATTATTATTATTTATCTGCAAGAGGTTGCAAGGTATCATTTGACTGGAAATTAACTAAACATTTTTGGAAATCCATTGTTGTTCAGAAACTTAGGGAAAAAACATACCTAAGAAGAATGCATATTGGTTTTTGAAAATTAAGATACAAATAACAGTGCTTTTAATGGTGTCAGCTAAGTTATCTCTCTTTCTCTCTATCTTTCTTTCTTTCTCTTTAAGGTTTTGAGAGCTTCCTTTATAATATGACCTAGAAGCAAAGACAATTATGTGCATAATATTTCAGATTTCAGTACCTCACCATGAGTTACTTCAGGCTGGGTTTCTGAATGTATTTTGCACCTACAGATGCAGAGGTGCTTTGTGGGATTTACAAAAGTGTCAGCAGATAACCAAAAAAGATGGGTGCCAAAAAGTCACCTGTTAAGAAACCAGATTTGCTTCACTTTCCACACACCTGTGACTGAAATAATTCTGATCCGCATCTCACAGGACTGGAAAGTTCTCTCAAGTTAAAAGTATTAAACAAACAAACAAAAAATCTTTATAGGTTTCACTGCAGAGAAAGCACTTACACAGCTGTCAAAATTTCCCACTTTTAAATGTCCAAATTTAACAAACTGTGTTTCAGGTCTCAACAGCTGGGAGTTGGTGGAAAACAGAAAGATACGTACAAAATAAATCTGACCACACTGAAAGAAACCCCACCGTGTTCCCAATCTCCCCAAACAATAGTTAAACAGTTTTAGTAAGATTGTGGAAAAAATATGTTCCCAGGATTGTAATTATTCTTACTCATCATATAAACACGTTTTGGAATTGCATATATTTGGCATGGATTATAATGAAATCCTGACTACTTAATTTGAAGCAGCATTTTTTTTTCTTCATCTCAAGTTGCAGCCTGTAAACAGCCACAAGGCTCACACTTCCATGCTGAGTAAAATGCTGCCATCTTTTGGTTGTACTCAACAGAAACAAGTACAGAAGACCTACAAAATGCTATCTTCACAAAGATAAGCAGCAGTTGCTAACTCTGGTAGTTTCTCCTAAGATCTGTAGTCATAGGCTCTAACCCTGTTATCCTTGTCCTCAGTCCTTTGGACTGTCACTCCAAAGGTACTGCACAAACGCTGCCCAAAAAGAGACCCTAACCCTAACCCTGTCCCCAAAGGAAACAATAAAACAAACAAGCAAAACCCACAAACAAATAATAACAGCAAGAGCTAAAGAGGGACAGATAGATGAGGAAGCACAGTGACCCTGTGAAGCAAGCATAGTGAGATAACAGGCAGTGATTTCAATACACCTGCAGAGTTGAGGAAAGGTTTCTAGACATCAAAGGGGTTTGCTCAGTTCTAAAAATAAGCCATACATATCTTGCTTTCTCATGTTTGTTATTAAAAAAAAAAAAAAAAAGGCGCACAATAAACAAGTGATAGAAGAAGTGTAGATCATTGTGATAGGGACCATTCTGAGAAAGGCATATCTTGAAATTCTCAACCAACCAGTGCTGGAAAATATTTTTTCCAGGTCATTACTGATTTCCTTTACAGGTAAAGCAAGGCTAGCACAGGCATGGGCCTTTCTCTGGAAATAGATTTTCCTGAACAGGGATTATTTTCCCCTCCTGAAGACATCAGGAATACAAAGCAAAGAGATCTCTAAAGAGAGGTCTCTGCTCAGACAATTCCTGGGGGGTGCTTCTATGGGTGTAGTCACTCATGTGCACCTTGTAGAGTAAGTGATTTGTGGTTTAACACCTTTCTTGTTTCAGAAAATTACCTTCTGCTACTTTAATTTAAGTGATGTGATAATGCCTTTGAAAGGAGACTCCATCTAATGACAGAAAACACCGACATATATATACATAAGCAGAAATACTTGGGTGTTTTTCCTCTCCATTCATTTTAGAAATCAACATTTATGCCTTTTTTAATTAAGTATGGCCCTGGGTCCTTTCCCTTTCTGAATGTACCCAAATGACACCTCTCACTAGCAGAGATTTGCAGCATGTTAGAGCAAAAATATGTTTGTGTTTGAGAAACAGCAATCCTTAAATCCACCTGGAGATCAAGCACTGACCTTTAAATAGTTGCCATTCTTTTACAGACTAATGAATAGGAAAAAAAAAAAAAAAAAAAGCACTTGTTCTCTTGCTAAAATGTAATTGCTGACTGTATGCTCAGTGGTAGTTAATGTCTGTCCAGCACATAAATATTTCTCAGCTTTTCTTTTACATTGTAATACTGTCCAGGGACTTACTCTGTCAAACAAACAAACAAACAAAAACATAAAGCTCTGCCAGGATATTACTTATTAGTTTGAGGATTATTCCTTCATACCAAAAACAAATTGTATTTGAGGCTGCTGTAGAATTCAGCTTGCTAATGGTATTAGTTAGCTTGGGTTGTGTCTACTGGGCGTTTGAAAATTGATGCTGATTGACCTCCTGTGAGCTTTTAAAGATGTTATATGATGGACTGGTATTTTTGAGACAAACTCAAAACAACAGCCACCTATATACAGATATCAAATAAATGAACTGGTGACACAGGTACTATTCCACAGGTCTATGTTTGTCTTTTTATCAAACTACTAATCTTAATTGTAAAGACTAAAGCTTAACTTTCCCACCCCTGAATCCATAAGTCAGTCAGACTGTGCTTGCTCAGCTCATGGGAGCAGTTTTATCCAAGGAAAGACCTATTTCAGGGGGAGTTAGCTAGTTGTGTGCTTCCATGTTGCTGGTAGAAACCCAGATGAGAGATGTTATTCCTTTGATTCCCAGGGTCTGATCCCTTTTGCACAACACTAGAGTAACAGCAAAGAGGAGATGGTCTGAATTTTGGGATCATAATTCTGAATCAGAACCCAAAGAGATCTCTTCCCTTTGACACTCAAAATCCAAAGACAACAACATTTTAATGCTCTGCTGCACTGAATTTGTATCACTAGGAAGAATCACAGAACCAGTGGTGGTTTGCACAGAGGTAATACCTCCTTCTTGCATAGTCCTCTGAGTCATATTAACTTATAGCAATTAAGATATATTAATTTCCCTCACATGGAGAGGAACTTGTTCCTGAGGATACATCTTGAAACATCGGAGAGATCCTGCCACCCCACCTTCTGGCACATACTGGTTCAATGAAAGCATGCCCTGGCCTCCTGCCGATTCACTGGGGAGGGAAGTGTAGAAATCCTGTGCATTTGTAAATTTCAAATGTATCTCCCTAAAGCAAACTTTTGCATAATAAAACTAAATACCTGAGTGCACTTGCACTACAGAACTAGAGCCTGTTCACACCAGCCATCGCCCCAGCCTTCAGCCAGTGTTTACCACTTGGGTATTCATGCATCAGCCAACCAATTTTACTACAGATTTGCTGGCTGCTGTTAAACTTAGGACGTGCACACAGCAATCATTTGACTGAGATACCTGTTCTTGTTTTCCATAGGTGGTACTGCTAACTATAGAGCCTGACAAGCATTGGGCAAATCAGTTTTTGCAGCATTTGAATGCTGATCCCCTTATTCAATTACATTTTTGGCCAGGGTTGTCATAATGTCTTCATAGTGTTCTCTTGGGGATTTGTAATCACCAATGCCAAGAAAAAACAGCTGTCATCTTGCTAAAAAATCTACTTAATTGTGTAAGAATCCCAGCTCTTGTATGACATGGCTGCTCTTGTTGGCAGCATGTAGTACATTTGCTGTAAAATCTTGTTCTATGGTTAGGTCTAAAAGAGGAAATAAAAAGCAAATATGTATTTTACAAGTGATTCCTATTTAAAATGTGCTTCTGAATTGGTAACACTCTGTAATCCCTATAATACTCGAAACTTTAGTATTCACAATTTTGTTTTCTGCTGTGTAAGCTCAACTCATAGCTTAGATAAGTCTGAATGGCAGATATGAAGTGTACAGGCAAATATTGATGGGCATTTTGTGTCAAAGGCTCATTTGATGGATACATACATTGTTCATGGAGAATGTTAGTGAAAGCTATGTGTAGTATTTGTAGGTATAAAATAAAATTGTGGGAACCTATAGATTCCAAATGTTGGAGTTTAAGAAATGAAAGTTCTCTAAATTTCTGAGAAGGAAAAAAAAAAAGCGTACTCGGCATTGAATTTTAATTATATTAAAATTGAGACATTATCAAGACATTATCATTTCCACTGATCATCATGTCTTCACAGATTGTCTACACAGACATTGTCTACTGGAGGTTCAAAGACTAGTAATTTAGAAGTACAGTAAATGTTGCTTTTCCTGAATGGTGAAAAATATCACAAAACTGGTATTTTTGTGGGACATCATATGATATATTTTTCTGATAGAAATATTCTGAGAATGAAACAATCTTCCTCCTCCATGTTCAAAGAAAACTTTCAGTAGATTTACTTTTAATTAAACTTAATTGAAAGCTTAGCCTGAAAATCAAATCCACATTTTATTCCCACTCCATCATGATAGACTTTGAAAAAATTTTACCTGAAGAAATGTTGCACAGAAGCACAAAACAAGTGAAAATTAGGTACAGACACAAGGGAAAAACAGTGGAGCTAAAACAACACAGAGACAACACAGAGAAGCATTATCTATCTTACAGCTATATTTTTGACAAAAACAGAATGCTTCCAAGTAGGACACAACATATTTTCTAATAAAGAAGCAGTCTGCTGAAGGGATTTGTGAGCAAAAGAGAAAAAAGTTCTCCTTTTTCATCAATGATTGACTGGAGTGATAAGTACATGGGTTGGAAACAATCAAAAAAATGACAACAGTGGAGTTGGAAGTACTTTTTAAAAATTAAAATTAAAAATATAAATAAATAACTTTGAAGATGAAAAATATGGCATGTAAGGAAAAAGTTGTATCTCCACTCCAATTTCATTCCTGATCATGAAAATGACCTTCTATATCACCTAAAACTCAAGCAATGATAACAGCTAGTAAATTCTTAGGAATAGATGCCCAAACCTTTGTGCCCTTATTCCCACCTATTGTTTAAGTACTACTCAGTGATGGTGTTGACATGTATCAGCCTGTCTATCAGCTGATCATTGTTTGCCTGGTTGTCCAGTTCAGGGACATAGATGGGGTAATTTGGAACAAGCAGCTGATTTACAAGCTCGGTTTTCCTCTAAAACCAAGGTATAGGAGAAGGCCGAAGAGTTGTGGGCCCTCACACTTGAGAGGAGTTTGGAGATGACAAAGGTATACTTTTGGACCTGTGAGCCTGGAAAGCCTTTGTGGCTCTGTAGCTTAGACAGACCCAGAGAGTACTATACATGTAAGGAAACCTAGAGAAATTAGTGTGGGCAGCGTGCTGCTGTAAGATGCACCTGACTGGTGTTGAGAAATAATGGAGCTAGATTTAAGAGCATTAGCACAGGTACACTTAGCAGAGAAACTGTGGTAGCAAATATTTCAGGGCATATACATGCTTTCAGGTCCACATGGCTGAAGACCAAGACAGTATCACCTACAAAAAGCTATTACACAGGACAACTAGAATGACAGGAACAGAAACAAGTGTTCACAGCTTTTTAAATTTCCCACTGTAGTTCCACATAACCTTCTAGCTTCTTCACACTACTAAACAAATTTTGACTCATGTCAATCTTTAAGATACACGATTTCATCCACTTTATTCTTTTCTTCACCCTTGTTCATTCCTGTTTAGTGCATTTTACTCTGATCTTGATGGCTTCTGCAGATGCTTCCTTCCTACTGCTGAAAACAGGTTGTTGGTTGAAGGAAAGCATAAGTCTCACCACTGGTATGAAATGTAACTGCTTTCAGAATTCATCTTTGATTCAAATGAACAGTTAAATGATTGTTAAGAAAAGTTAAGTGCAGCACTTTGGCAAGAACACAATTAGATATATCAAACAGCTCAGTTCCCTACCTTTCTTCTGTGGCAGATCTGACATTTCTGTGCATTGGTAGCCTGGACCGATAAATTACTCAGTGCTTTCAATTAATATCCAGTTAAACAAACAAACAAACAAAAACTACTCTATCTATCTACCGAAAACAAATTACAAAGAAGCTCTGAGTGGTATCTAGTTGTCACAGCCACTGATGTGTGGCAAGATTTGGCAATGCAAGAGAAAAAAAAAATAGCTCTTCATCATCTCAAGAGTAGCACTCAGAATAAGAATCAGGAAACACTAATTTGTTCCCTCCTCATTGCCCAAGACAAAAATTTCCTTAAAAAAAAAATCAGGTCAGAAAATTGTGCAAGGATTAAGAACTCTGGGTGTGTGCCTTACCCTTTTGCACACCACATCTTTGATAAGGTGAATGCCTGGAAAAATCATGCAACAGATTCTTCTGGAAGTAATATCAAGGCACATGCAGGACAAGGAGGTGATCCAAGACAGTCAGCACAGCTTCACCAAAGACAAATCATGCCTGACCGAAATGGTAGCATTCTGTGATGGAGTGACTGCATCAGTTGACAAAAGAAGGCCAACCAATGTCATCTACCTGAACTTCTGTAGGGCTTTGGAAACAGTCCAACATGACATCCTGATCTCCAAAATGGAGAGACATGGATTTAAAAGTTGGACCATTCAGTGTACAAGGAACTGACTTGTAGGCCAGACAGAGAGACATGGTCAATGGCTCTGTGTCCAGGTAGAGGCCAGTGATGAGTGGTGAACCTCAGGGGTCTGTCCTGGGATCAGTGCTGTTTAATATCTTCATCAATGATCTAGACAATAGGATTGAGTGCGCCCTCAGCAAGTTTGTAGATGACACCAAGCTGAGTGGTGATGTCAATGCAACAAAAAGAAGACATGTCATCCAAAGGGACCCAGATAAGCTAGAAAACTGGGCCCATGTGTACCTAATGAGGATCAGTCCAAGCTCAAGATGCTGCACCTGGGTCAGGGCAATCCCAGATATTATTAAAGGCTGGGAGAACTCATTGAGAGCAGCCCTGCAGTGAAAGACTTGAGAGTTTCTGGTGGACAAAAGGCTTGATATGAGCCAGCAGTGTGTGCTTGCAGCCCAGAAGACCAACTGCATCCTGGGCTGCACCAACAGAGGGGTGGCCAGCAGGATGAGGGAGGGGATTGTTCCCCTCTGCTCTGCCCTTGCGAGACCCCAGCTGGAGTGCTGCATCCAAGTCTGGGGTCCTGAGCACAAGATAGTGATCTGTTAGAGAGTGTCCAGAGGACTTCCATGAAGATTATGAAGGGACTAGATCACCTCTCCTATGAAGAAAGGCTGAGAGTGCTGGAGTAGTTCAGACTGAAGAAGAGAAGGTGATGGGGAGACCTCATTTCAGCTTTTCAGTTCTTAAAGTCTTATAAAAAATATGGAGAGCAACTTTTTGCTTGCACACACAAAGACATGACAAGAAAAATGGTTTTAAGTTAAAAGAGGGATGTTTAGATTAGATATTAGGAGGGAATTCTGCTCTCAGAGGGTGGTGTGGCACTGGAACAGGTTGTCCAGAGAAGACGTTGATGCCCCATCTCTGGAGGTGTTTAAGGTCAAGTTGGATGGGGCTTTGGGCAAACTGATCTAATGGGTGGCATCCCTGCTTATTGTGGGGGAGTTGGAATTAAATGATCTTAAAAGTCCTTTCCAACCCAAGAATTTCTATGCTTCTACAATTCTATGAGGGATTCTTTATTCCCTGTTCTGTACAGACTTCTATATGACATGCAATCCTCTATGTATGACTGTACCTTATAATAAGATATGCAGTTTTACTACATATCCACACTTTTCATCTATTCTTCCTGGCAGTATGTGATGGCAAAGGGAACATGGTAAGGGACAGGGTGCATTTCATATTTTTTCTAATAAATATGTCTCACCTACCAACTGGGCCAGTTGTGTTATATACTTTGTACTATACCTAATGAAATAAATTTTGGACAAGGCCCTGGGCAACCTGATCTAGTGGATGGCATCCCTGCCCATATCATGGGGGTTGGAACTAGATGATCTTTATGGTCTTTTCCAACCCAAGCTGTTCTATGATTCTATGAAGACCTATGAAGGTGCAAGAAAGACTGATATCAAACTCTGATAAGTATATATGGTAAATGAGGAGAACTTTTGGGTGGTAGTATGGATCACTGAAGGAGCATCTGTAGTTGAGTCTGTTAGGGAGGCTGTTTAGGGACTGCTTTAATTACTGAGTGCACAGTGAAGAGATAACCTAAAGCTAAATATGGAAGAGTGAGCATCACAAACATTTCTTTTCCCTGTTGCTTGTATGCACACACAGGCAAACAACTACCTCCAAAAGGGCAACAGGAGCTGAGGGCTCAAATAACAGGGCCAGCTAAAAGAACTGTCCCACTAAATGGTCATGCTGCTGTTGTGTTTTTCAAAGGGCATGTAAGACAAGGTTTCTAGAGGGCACTAGTATTTTCATTAGACTAGATAATATTCTTGGAAAAACTAGACAAGGCTTATGCACACAAGCTCTTGCCTTAAATATAGATAACATCTTTTATTA
Source organism: Anas acuta (assembly GCF_963932015.1). Taxonomy (NCBI): domain Eukaryota; kingdom Metazoa; phylum Chordata; class Aves; order Anseriformes; family Anatidae; genus Anas; species Anas acuta. The sequence goes on along the minus strand of NC_088979.1, from coordinate 64,013,887 downwards.
GACCACTTTGTGGAATGTTCTTGTCCTTGCATCAATGTAACAGTCACTCAGTAGCTGACAAATTTCAGTACTGTTTGAAAAAATCCTTAAATTTTTCTGTAATATCAATTCTGATGGAGTCTCAAAGAGATTAATCTGACTGCCCATAGGTATCTAGTGTCATATGAGATTCAATGGGATATTTGAAACTTTTGACACAAGAACACCTTCTGGAGAGGCACACTACCCTAGACTGGTAGAAAAGTGTTGGATGATACTCAAGGACATCTCATACTTGATACAGAATGTGACATATATATACATATTAAATACCTTTTAATACCTAATACCTGTATAAATATATACACATTAAATACCTCTGTGTAGGTAACTGAACCTATATTTTTTTTCTAGCTAAACTGGGTTTGACTCCCATATTCTGTGTTGGTTTACAAAACAATCTTTCTCCACACTTATAAGAAGGCCTTCCAAAATCTTCTGCCAGTGTTTTTATTATGATGTAATGTATTCTTATCTCTTGTTCCAAAACTGGAATGACTCTTTTTGTATCTAACCCTAAATTTTAGTAGTTGTTTTCAGAGTCTCATCATCATTGTATGCTTTGTGCAGAATAAGGAGATTATGAGCAATTTCAATCTTGGACTCACATCAGCTGTTCTCTCTCCAAACTCACAAACTGTGAAATCTGTGCCATCCAAAACATCTAAATATGGAAATGAGGCCAATGCATTTACCACTTGCTGCCATTTTTTATAAATAAACTGGTTGAGGGTTTCAAGCTGCAGACTATGAGATATTGTGATAATCAGAGGATCCTTCGGTATCACTTCCTGTGTTCACTAATAAATACATTTACAATAAGGATTTTAAGAATTCTAAATGTTTGCAGGTGTGGACAGACAGAAGGAAAGTTTCCCTTTATTGTCCTTATGGTTTCTCCTTATTTTAACACTGTCATACAAAACAAAATGATCCTACTGATATCAGAAAATACTACTCGATGAAGCCATGCTTTCACAGTAATGTGCAACCACTTTTTAGAGTTGCTGTCTCAGAATATGCTAAATGTGTAAACTCACTATAGACCAATGCCACAGCTCTATCATTATGAGTTAACCCAATGAAATTATGATGACTGAAGTAAATTTGAAGGAAAAAAAAACAAGATTTTTTTTCTTTAAAGACCATCAGAAGAGATGTTATCCCTAGTGCTTAGCTGATCTTGAAGAAGGGTAAACTGAAGAACAAAACGCAGAGCAAAACAATCCGGACTAACTGGGCCTTTGTCAAAGAGAATTAGGAAAGTCACAATGATTGTAACTGTGGACAGTAAAAAGTGTTCCCAATATAAAAATGTATCTTCAACATCTTTTATGTTCTTGAAATTTTAAGGACAGCTGCTGTAAACAGGATATGACTATTTTTATAGACACACTCTCAACTTTGTACAAGAATCATCATTCTTAGTCTGGCCACCCAGGTTACATGTTGGTGTGCAGCCAATTCTCCACCTGTGTGTGCATCTCCAGCTGCTGCAGCAAGGGGACTGAGGTGATGAAGGACAGTACAGAAGTACCTGTTTGACAGTCATGTTGGGGGAACATGACAGCAGGTGTTCCCAGAATAGCTTCCACTTGATTCAATTACCGTCCCTCCTTCCGGCATTCCCTAGCAACTTCAATTTTTTTTTTTGTTAAAGGAAACAAGGAGTTCAAACCAAATGTCCCAGTTTAATGTCTGGAGCACCACCAGAACCTCAGAATTACAACCCCAAATGGATGTCATCCAGAGCACAGCAGCCCACCTGCTCTTCAATGGCACAGACTGGCAGTTAGTAATGCTGCCAAGCTGCCCTGAATCAAATTCACTGAAACAAAAGGAGATTCATAAAAATTATTCAGGTATGTAAACTGCTCAATGATTTGCTTGTGCTGACAATTTTCTTTTTTCTTCTGGTGCAACACATTTTTTGAAAACTTCAAAGTTGGCAACAGGAAAATGAACTCCAAATTCTCTTTTAATTCAGCTATCTTTAGTAACCAGTTTCATCTAAAGTTACATCAGGTAATGAAGTACAAATCAACACCTATAGAAGCAGAGTTTCATGCTGATGAGAAATCACAGAAAGCATGTGAATTTGGAAACCGTGTTTGTTTTTGCAACTAGATGCCATAATGGAGAATTTCAAAGGTACACCTTTTACAACTGACATTGAAAAAATGACGCTTTTTTTTTTTTTTTAGTCAGGCATCTCTAAAGGAGGTACTCTCCTGTTCTCTCTCTCCATGTGACCTTAACAGGTTATTTTGGTTGTTGTTGATGTGTTCTTTTTTTTTTTTTTCTTTCTCTTTTAGTCTTTTTTTTTCTTTCCTCAATTTTATCCCCACCGCACTAGAAGAATCAGTTCTTAATTTACAGTGATAACCTACAGAGAAGAGTTATGATTTTGTGTATTTTTTGAAAGTAATAGGCATATTCCTCATTTATTTAACCAGAAAGCTCCTGATTTATTTCATTAAATAGTTTTACTTATGCTGAATTTTTGAATCAAAAATATTGTTAGTGGTACAACAATGATACCTAGGGCTTCTCACAGTAGTCTTCCACTGGTGAAGAGTTTCTATGAGGACATTCCAGAGCAACATTTTTTCTGGGCTCTTTAATGATTAGGTGCATCAGCTTGTCCATCTCTAAGCCAGAGAAGGTGAAAAAGCTGACAAATGTGATTAGATAAAAGGTTAAATCTAGCCGAGGTGTAATAGTTTGGCTATCATGTTCACTTTGCAGGCTTTAAATGAGCTCTGTAGATTTAAAAGACACTTTTTAGTAGTTCAGTAGGAACCAGAGCTAAGAGATGTTCAGCAGAGCAAGGCACTCTCCAGAATATTTTTCTTTTATTATTTTTACCCAATGATTCATTCCCCAATGGCTTTTTTTTTTTTTTCCCTTCTATAGAAAGAGCAAAGCAGTAGGAGTAGTAGTAGATAGTAGTAGTAACAGAAAGACACAGCATTATATAGTTTTCAAGCCATATGCTATTTCTGTGATAGATGTATTTCTGAAAGCACAGATTTCAGCAAGCACTAGTGCCTGTTTGAGCTGCAAATGCCAAGAATACAAAAGATACATGTGGAAAACATAATCAAAGCAGGTGACTATTGGGTGACAAATTACACCCAAGACACATCTGTTACATCTTTGACAATATTAAAAAAAACTAAATGCATCACTGATCCGCTGCTGAACAGATAGCTATACGTGGTTACTTAAAAATAAATTAAAAAAAAAAAAAAAAAAGATTTTCACAGCAGTAAGAGTGCATAGAGCATATAGCCCAACCTTCTTCTGCAGCAGTGCTGGGCGAGCAGAGATGCCCCGGCAGAGCCCGGGGGGCGTGCGGCGGGGGAGCAGCCCTGCAACAGGCAGGGGTCAGCCATGCGGGGGTGCTCCCAAAATGCAGGGTTCTGAGTGCCCCCCACTGCCCTCTCTGATCCCCCCCGGCCCGGGTGTGGGCGGCCCGGGCTGCAGCACCGCCCCGTGTCTGGGTCAGCCAGCAGGCGGGAGCGGGGCGCTCGGTGCCTCGGCTTTTTCTTCATTTTTATTATTATTACTCCTATTATTCTCGATGCATTTATTCTCCCCCGACACCCTGAAGTTGGATGTCTTCGCAGCCTGCCCGGGTGGAGAGGAGAAGGGAGAGGGAGGAGCGAGCCCCCCGCATCCATCCCGCGGAAAGTGAGCCGCCGTGCTGCTGCCGGGCATCATCATCCTCCTGCACATCCCTGCTCAGGACGCCTTTTCCGAAGACTTAGTTTTTTGTTTTTTTTTTTTTTAATTATTGTTATTATTTAGAAATATTTTGATTTTTTCCTCCATCGGTTGCTCTGGATGCTAGATGCAGGTGAGTTTACCCTCCACTTTTCTATGTCATCTCCCCCCGAGACAAGTGTAAAAAGTTTGCAAACGGCAGGAGAAATCATAACTCGAGCTCCAGGCAGTTGGGTGGTTTGGTTGAAGAGGATTTGGCATTTGTTGGGGCAGTGCCCAAAAGCTAGTGTGCGGAGAAGGCGCTCGCTGCTCTGCTGCGGGTTGAGGCTCTGAAGAGCAGACACTTCCCATCACCTCGGCACAGATCATTTGTTGGGGGATTTCTGTGTGAGAAATTTTTTGCACATCAGAGGGGCTGCTTTAACTTTTAAAGTGCTAACTAAAAGTACCTTGAACTTCAGAAGCCATGGTTGTTTTTTTTTTGTTCTTTTTTTCTTTTTTTCTCTTTTTTTTTTTTCCACTTTTTCTTTTCTTTTTTACACTGTTTTCCTACACCATTAGCATTTTCCCTTGAGTGAACAGTGTGATTTTCAAAAGTCATGGATCTCATAGCATGCATGCTATTGGTTTTGTTTTCATGTGCCTTTCGTGAACTGTACTTTCCTAAAAGTATGTTTGTAAGTCTGTATGCAAGAGGTTCTGCCACAGACGGCAAGTTTGGGGAGCTGGGAGTTATCTAAACTTCTGGACAATAGGCTCCTCTCTTTATTATTTCTGAAGACTTACATGTGTTGCAGTGTTACTTAGGGTATGGAAAAAATAGTCCAGAACAGATGAGGGTTTTGTTCTCAGTGTTGTGAAGTCCCACATAGTTTATCTTCTTTCAACTTCCTTTGAAAAAAAGTTATCTGAGGTACTTTGTCTGGTTGTGGATGCTTGTCATTAAACACAGAGTTGTGCACTGGGAAGACAAGGTTTAGTGCTCACAAACTCAAAAATATAACATTATTTTTCTCTCTCCCCTTAATTAGACAAAACACTACATATCCATAAGTTAGGCGTAAGGTCATGTAATTTATACTCCCGCCATAAAATTTCAAATGGGATTGTCTTTGAAATATGAATATTTTTAAATTATAACTTTTGAGTAGAAAGGTAAGTTCATAAATGAATGAAAATCTCTTTTAAATTTGATTTTAATATTTACTCAGTAATGGGCTGAATAGGGCTGTGTGAATATGTAAATATAAGTGTTTTTTTAATCTTCCCTATATAAGAGAATAACATACGTATAATGTAAGAGAGTAATGTAAGTTTTTTTTTAAAACAAAATGATTTTGAAGTTTGATTTTATTTTATGAATTTTTATTTGGTGTTAATATTTAAAGTGAACTAAGCATCATTTTTGACATGTTGCCTTTGCAAGGGAAGACGATAATCTGCCAATCAGAAATAAAGAATGAGTTCATTTGGAAAAAAAAAAAAATCTCAAACCCTTAAACCTGGTATGTCCTCTACATTCATAATTTAGTTCTTATTTGGGGTCAAAATGAGAGAAGAAAAAACAGCTTCACTGTTGCAAGATACTGCTCAAACTAATGTGTATTGGCAAGTGCAAAAAGAAGCCTTGCACTCTCAGTATCAGTGCCTGTATTTTCAGAAGCTGATATAACATCTTTTGAAACCTTTCCTTTTTTTTTTTTTTTTTTTTCTCCCAACAGACTGCTTCAGAGAAAAGTGCAAGCAGTACTGGATGTCTGTTTTGCTGTATGCTTAGATTACTAATGTCAAAATCAGTTACCAGATGAAGCTTTTAACAACTGGTGACATTAAATGAACTTTTGGCCTGTTCCACCTGGCCATATGTTTTGTATCACTTTGGTCATGTTTTCCATTCCATATAAACTTAAACTAATTCAAGGGAACAAACTGGATATTCATTTGTGTGTTTCAAATACAATTGTAAGCTGTTTTTTATTATTATTATTTTTGTTTGTTTGTTTTTCTTTTTTGAGAAGTAGAATTGGCAGAATTAGAAAGGGTTCAGTCCTGCATGGTCCTCAGATTTTGAGAAACTGGGAGTGTTCAGGAGGTAGAGCTTGGACAATGGCGTGTACAATGGGTCATCAGTAAAGTGGGATAATAAAAAGTAGCCTCTACCAAAGCAAAGTATTTGGAGGAAACAGAAAACAAGTGAAACCTCAAGCACACATCTTCAGCTGTTTTTCCGGAATAACGTGTATTATTCAGTTAGATGCTAACATTGAGGAAGTATTAGACCACTTCTTTCAAGGTAAATGGATGTGAGTTTGGAATCTTTATTGAAATACAAAATTCCACCCAGTTCCAACCCCCTGCCACAGGCAGGGACACCTCCTACCAGAACAGGTTGCCCAAAGCCCCATCCAACCAGGCCTTGAACACCTCCAGCGATGGGGTATCCACAGCTTCTCTTGGAAACCTGTGCCCCACCACCCTCTAAGTGAAGAATTTCTTCCTAACAACTAATTTAAATCTCCCCTCTTTTAGTTTTAAGCCATTACCCCTTGTCCTATTACTACAGTCCCTGATAATCAGTACAGATGACAGAAGAGGAACCTGGGTTTTGCCTGCACATGTGGTATGGGACTGTTGAATTATAATCAGGTGAATGCCACCCAGTGAGCAAATGTCCTTTTATGATTTCTATAAATAAGAATGTTTAATATTTCTTTTTAAATGCATATATATACACATATTTAATAACTGTATGAAAAAATATATTTTTATTACTTATATTTTGATGTTCATAGAGATGCATTTATAAAGTTACATTTCCTAAAGAGATTATAACCTTTGGCTTTGTCTAACTCCAATGCTATGGTGCTTTAATGATAATATTATCCTGTGACAGTCCAAACCCTTGGCCTGTGATTATTCTGGTGAACTTAATTCCCACATAGAAGCATTTATGATGGTATGCAGTAATCTTTGCTACAGATTATCTAGGTGTAACCCATTCAGTTTGGGAAGGGGGAAGGGGGAGGAGTTGCATCTGTGCAAATTAATCTGTGTGTAAATCAGACTTAAGTCTCTCCAAATTTTGAAGCCAGATTCTGCAATATGGTCTGGGGGGAGCAGATAGGACTGATCTAGTTGCATCCTCAATAAACAGTCATGTGCAAACAGATTCGACAAAACTGTCTTGGAAGTAATGGGAACATAATAGATTAATTTTGTATAAAATAGAGCATAAGCAGAATTATGAAACAAAAACAACCAACCAAACAAACAAAACAAACCAAAAAAAAACACAACTACAACTGATAACTTTTTCAGTTCATTTCTCTATATATTCTTATTTTCCTGTGAATTTTTCCTTCTGAAACTCTCCTTCCACACAGAGCCACAAAGCTTTGTTCCTATGCACACACACGCACACAGCTGTCTCTCTTTTCAGTTGTGCCATTAGTCTGAGAAGCACTCAACATCATTGTTTTAATGAGTTGTTCTTTTATTTCTGTTTTGTTCTACTAAACTTTAACTCTGTTCCTTTAAACACATTTGTGAGTAAAATTAAAACATATTCTCAGTTAGTCTCAAATAGTTTCCTTCTGCCTGCAACCAGAATTGTGACAGCTATCTTTTATTTATTTATTTTTTTCAAAATGGTAGAAAGAGGATTTCAAATGTTTTCCCTCTTCGATTTGCTCCTTGAGACCCTTACCAGTTTAAATTACCATGTGCCTCTTAAATGGAGGTAGAGGGAGTAAGCAGAAAACATCAGCTGTTCATGTTCTAAATGACCAAACAGTGGAAGGTCTGCAAAGTGTATGTAATCTTTTCATCATTTATTTATCACAACACAAAGTTAAGACAGACTGCATATATTATAGTTCAAAATCACTGCAATAATGAGACATGTTTATCATAGCGACTTTGTGAAAGCAGGGAAATATTAATAAGAAATACTTGCAATAAACATTTACCATGACAAACAACTTTGATAGAAGAAAAAAAAAACACACCCTCTACAGCTTCAGTACACTCTGATGAACTCTCATCTTTCCAACTGGCTAACACATTTTATTATTTTTTTTACTAATCAATTTGCAAAAAGCAGTAGTTAGGAGTAGTGCAACAGATGCTGCATTTTGAACTCTCTGTAGTTGTTCCAGGAGGACATGTCTCCTGAAAGAAATGTTTTCATACATATGTTTTCATATTTTTAAGTTCAGCAAGCTATAGGTATTGTTTTTTTTTTTTTTTTTTTTTGTTTTGTTTTGTTTTGTTTTGTTTTTTGTTGTTGTTGCTTGTTTGTTTCATTTTGTTTTGTTTGCTTGTTTGGTTGGTTGGTTGCTTTTGTGTGTGTGTGCGGTGAGGAGTGGAAATTCTTACATATATCTATCTGCATTATTATTATTATTATTTTTTTTTATAGAAACATTGGTGCAGAATTAGCCAGCTTTCTGCATGGTTGCAGGCAAAACGGTTACACATTAAGCATGCTGCTGTTGCCTCACAAAATACACACACACATTGTATTCACTGTGTGAGTCTATACAAATTCATGTCTGTGGTAGGAGAGATATGCGAAGCTCTGGATGTTTGTCTACTTTATAAATAATGAAGGTGAACACCTGTCCACTGGTAAATGTAGGAGAAGTGACATTGATATCAGAGCTTCGCCAACCTTTGTAAGCACATGGGAGCTTCAGGGACTGAGCTTGAAATTATTCTTTCTGGGTAAAGAAATAAATTCTCCTCCTAAAATTTTGGTTACAATTAAACTCTAGCCAAGACTAAAGCTTGGTGGATTGCCTTGATGTAGAAGATGATACAGCTTTTCCTCTGGAAAGCTGATGTGAAAGATCAATCTTACATGCATTTTCTCTTCTGAGGAACTTTACTGGAAAGGTGAAAATAACCTTTTCCACGCTAAACAGAGAGCTAAGAAAAAACTGTTTTGAATAGCAAAGGAAATTTCCACAAACTGATTTTGTTGCTGTTGTTGAAAATCAGAGAAAAGACAGAAATATTTGATACAGTTCAAAGAGGAGAAACTGTACATACATGTATGTATTGTTTGGTCTTCATATGGAAATGGTGGTTTTGTCTTTACCATTTGTTTTCTTCTCTTTTCTTTTTCAGAAAGATGGGTTAGCAGAAGGAAAAACAGTAGCTACTCATTGGTAGGAGGGCTGCCCATTTGCTCTGAGAGAAGAGACCATGTGGAAGCACCTTTTTAAGACAGCTTCCAGTCTGACTCTCAAAAAAGATCATCTAACATGATCCTGGGTTTAAACAGAAGATGAATTTGAGGTGATTGCTTGGTTTTTCTGCCCTGAAGTCCCAAGCAGAACTGACCACTGAAGAGTAGAAAAATATTCCTGTGCTACAATACAATATTTCATGCCTGAGTAACCATCTAAGAGATATCTCAACTGAGAAAAATTTGCAAGAAATGATTTGACCTGTAATGGAGGGACACTTCTGTGAAACTGCCAGAGGACTTCAGCACAGGGCACCTGGTGTCTCTACTCTCATTTACCTGTGGCAAAGTCCGAAATGAACCACACTTGGACATACAACCTGAGCTTTGATGCTCCTGCAGATCCTGTAGAGCCTAGGGCTGGACTCTCACGAAATGGGCACACAATAGTGGCTGTTTTTCTTGGATTTATCTTGTTTTTTGGTTTCTTGAATAACTTGATTGTCCTCATCCTCTTCTGCAAGTTTAAAACCCTCCGTAACCCAGTCAACATGCTCCTCCTGAATATCAGTATCAGTGACATGTTAGTGTGCATCTCAGGCACTACCCTCAGTTTTGCATCTAACATCCATGGCAAATGGATTGGAGGGGAGCATGGTTGCAGGTGGTATGGATTTGTCAATTCCTGCTTTGGTAAGAGTTCATTGATAATTCTCTTATCCTATTCTTTTCAACACAGGTGCATGAAGCCAATCAATGAGTTAGTTGTCTCATGGTGTAAGGTAAATAGAAGGATGCTTTGGTTCCCTTGCTATGGTAAACCAAGAGAAATTCATGGCTTAAAACATTTAACTGCAGGCTTTATGAAACATAGAAGAGAGCTGATAAATATTCCTTAACGTATCCTATTTTTGAAATACCTTATTTTTAATAGATGCAAATGTCATCTAGAAAGAGGCAACATACTAGAAGAAGGAGTTTGACTAAGTGAATGAACATACATGGTAGTTCCCTCTTTTTCAGAAAAATCTGTGCCATCAGTAAACAGTTCTTTCAGTGCTGCTTCCATCACAAACAAAGCCTCATGAAAATACTCCATTTGCCATTTGCAATTATCTATTGATCTATAACATGAATTCCCTTTTGTCCCAGATAATGACAGTTTTCATCATTAGATGTTTTCTGTTCTTCCCCAAAGCAAAATCTTTATTTTAAAATTACATGATGCACATTCAATAACAAATTAACTTACAGGAATAGATGTCAGATATACTCAAAGCGTTCATCAAAGTCAAAGTTAAACAGTCTCTCTGTATTCGTCTTCTGTCCAGATAAAACTTTTCCTGCAACAAGCTTTTGTAGTGTTAGATTTAAATTTTAACTAAAAATAATCGTGTTAATTATTTAAAAAAAAAAAATAAAAAAAAGATAAAACAGAAGGAAAAAGCACAGTCAGAGGGCAGATTTTGTCCCTTCAAGTTGATCCATCACTTTTATAATTACATTGCCAAGCAGTGAGCCTTTGTGCATTTATTCCTATATTCAAAAAAGATTTGCCAAGGCAAGACATAAACTGTCCTGTGGGTACAACATGATCCTATGCTCACCTAGACTGGGGGACCCAGTTCCTTTTGTTCTGTGTTCTTGCTTTTGTGGCCTCCAGGCCACCAGGGCAGGTCTGAGCACATCCTATTTTCTTCTCCCCGTCCGAGGTTGAGGTGCATCTCATACCAGTGCTTTATCCTGAGCAGCACTCCCACAGCCTTTGAAGTAGAATCAGGCTGTGAATCCAAACACACGTTTTCTGACTGACTTACAAACTCTTGCTATTTCTAACAATGTGCTTTCCTCTGGTGCCCTTCCTTTCCTCAAACTTGTGCTGCACTATTGACAGTTATCTCAGCCTAGCAGCTTCCTCTGGGAAGCTGCTGCTGTGTCCAAAGCGACCTCTCAGGAGTTAGCAGTGTTGTATGATATAAAAGCATAGGCTTTGGTAATCCAAAAACAGACCCCATTATCAACAACACCTTTTTTTTTTTTTTTCCTTTGGGGGGGGGATGGTTTATCTATCTATTTATTTATTTATTTATAAATTTGTGCAGATCAGAAAAGCATATCTTTTCCTTCCGTGTTTCCTTTCCATTTTTGTGAGTCATTAATGCGATGAGATAGTCCATTGGTCCATGTTGTCTGAAGCTTTAGCATACAGCTTTCTCACTGCAGCTTTGAAGAAATGTATTCACATAAGATGCACAGGGTTTTGAATACATTCACCAGGCCTCTGCTACTGTGTCTTCATAACATTAACTTCATAACAGAGATGAATAATTCAGTCACTAGTCTTCTCAGGGAGAAAACAGGTAGGACTGGATTTTCTCCATCCTTTGATTTATCTTTGTTTTTTTTTTTTTTTTTTTTTTATTATTAAGGAATGGGATGCAAAGATTTTATTTGAAGAGAGGAGAAAAAAGGTATGTGTTTAAGGGAGGAGAAAAAATGTTATGTGTTTAAGGGATGAGGAAAAAAAATATGTTGATGGTGACTTTTGAGCTTGTTGGCTTCTGTCAGAATACCTGTGTGCTACTTCTCCAGTTACTGTGGAATTAAAACAGCAAATGGGTCAGCTTCTCATGAGGTGACTTGCTTGTGGAATGGTTCTTCAGGTCTACTGTATAAATCAGGTGGATGGCAGGACAGCAGGCTTCCATTCTTCAGTGACACTTGTGCCCATGCAAGAGGTTCCAGTACAGTTCCTAAAATTGGTTAGATCATCAAAGAACAAGCAAGCAGACAAAAACATAAAGCCCAGAATGCTAAAGTTGACTTTAGCTTCCCTGACTGGCTCTACTATCAACAGTGTGTCCTGGGTGGCTGGGACAGCTTGACCACTGGCAAGGATTGAACTGTGCACATGGAAACTTTTCCTAAGAGTGTTAAAAACATTCTTTCGCAATTCCATTTGGAAAGTCTTGCTACACTCACAATATTTGTTAATATTATTCTTTTACTTTTACTACTGTGTATAAAGGGTATACTGAAGAAGTTTGCCTGCAAAACTGTAACTAAAAATGTTCACTGGAAAATAAAATGAGTAAACATGAGTAAAAGCATAGAATAGTAGCAAGTGGCTTAACATTTAGATGTCTCCATCTGCAGTTAAATACCATTGTTCATCTGCTTTCTTAAAATGATATAATCCAAAATGTGTTAAAGAAAAACATAGGTATAGAGTAAGTAGGCAGCATTTCAGTTCTTTACAACACTTGAAAACAAAATTCCCAGGTGTGTGATTTTTGTTGCATTCCATGTGTGCATTGAGCATCATAGACTGAACAGGGACATGTTGAATGAAATGGTTAATTTTTTTTACAGACTTTGAGATATTATTGATAAGGGGGTGGGGTGGTGAGAACAACATCTCATTCATTGTAGATTTTTTTTTTCTTTGTCTTCCATAGACTTTAGAAAAACTGTATACAATTTACAAAACTGATTCAGGAGCTCTAGAGGAGAAAAAGTATATTCTATATGGTAAAGTGGTTGATTAAGATCTCACTGATTGATACCTTGTAGTTACCAAAGAAAAGAAAATTACTGAAGAAAAGAAAGTTAGAAAGTTATTTGTCAGCAAGAGAGTTTTTTGACACTTTTGTCGACTAGCTTAGATCACAGCCTTCCTCCTAACTGCTATGAATGCCTTGTGAGTGGCAAAGTGGATTAGATTTATAAACATAATTGCAAGAACTACAAGGTCTACAAAATAATGGCTACGATATAAAAGGCTACAATATAAAAGGAAAATATATGAGCAAATAAAAGACAAAACTATATAGACTGGGAGGAGAGGGTTTATTTGTTTTGTTTACATTTTTTCTGCAATCCCTTACACTCCTTTGTGCCTTGAGTCTGATTTTGGCTTGCCAAAGCTAAGAGGAATTGCCCTAATGCTCATGATCCATAAGAAAGATGTGTTGTAGGAAAGCTAATTAAGAACTGAAGTTTGACATCAAGCTCCGTAAGAGTAAACCCTTTAAAATATTTATTTATTTACTTATTCACCTCACAGGACAGAAGTCTGTCCTACTAGGATAAAAAACTTCATTATAGAACCAGAATTTCAAATTATGTTACAGTAAGTTCACTGGCTTCAGTAGAATTTAACTCTCCAGTAACAAATGAAGGTATGTACCATTTTTTATTTTTTTTTTCTAAAACACATAGTAATGCTGTTGATGATGATAAACCTACAACCTTTAATCTTTTCCTAAACCATAAAGGAGTCTGTAGTGGGTAACTAAGCTTTATGACTTGGCAAATATTTGATGATATGTAAAACACACCTACGCCAACTTCAAAATGTAAGAACATTTTAAAAAGTAATTTGACTTTTAAAGGGTTTCTGCAAAGGACTGATTTTTTCATAGCTGTTTTGCTCCCTTACACATTGTTTTTTGATGCTATGAAAAACACCTTCTTCCTGTCTAAAATTCAGTTGAGAGTGAACGTCTTATCACCCAGGTCCATAGCCTGGAGGATACTTAGAAAACAGCCAGTGAATGTAGGAAGATGAGTTTGTTTCAAATGCAAATGCATAGCCATAGATCACTCATTTTGTTTGAAGTGCCTTTTCTCTTTTAAAATCACATAACTATTTCCCTGGGAAGTGATCCAGAAAGTGGGCCCAATTCTCTTCCTGGCAAAATCAACAGAGCAATGGACATTAATGTTGCTTACTGTGGAATTGAGCTGCATGGTGTTTACTGGGTAATTCATTGCCTACCCCAGGCACTTAAAAATCATGAACCAAAACCCAGTAGCAGGAGGTTCCTATGAGCACAATGGAAAAAATATAGAGAAGGTGTAGGTGTTTTATTTATTTGCTTGCTGTTTTCCACGCCTCTATTTTATGATTTCAAATCATTCTCTGAAAGCAGATGGTTTAGAAAATAATGGACAGTGCAGATGCTGATCAATGAGCATGTAATGTGGATTTTAAGGAGAACAGTAAATATCATGAGACTTGCTATAACAGCATAAGAGCTGTTGGGACTTCATATGAAGAGCATAAAGGATGGAGTTAGGGAAGGAACAATGTGGGCTGTTTCTGTCGTAAATGGCTTTCCCCTGGTGCTTGTGCCTGTTTGCAGCTCCATCAACTAGGTCACTGCAGTGGAAACTGCACGTCACAGAATTGGGGAAATGGATGTATTTGCTAAATTTACTCCTGTTACCCACCACTTAGCCACAGTTTGACAGGCTCATGGTTATACATTTAAGCAAACATTCATGTTTGCAGGGGACACAAGGACAGGACGGACACATTTTTCCCAAATGAACTGAGTAAACTTTGCAAGCAGGCTGAAATAAAAACTGTTAAATATATCATTGAAAGATTAGGCATTAGATTTTAATTTAGGAAAAACACAATATTTAGTAAAACACTCACAAAGAGACCATATATGCACAAACTGATATTGCATCCTAAAATTGTTTGTCATATAACTTTGACCACCTCACACATACTCTCTCTAACGCCCTATTATACACTTCAGATCTCTGGACAGATGAAAACTTTAAGAAACATTTCATCTTTTTCCAATATATTTGCACTAATGTAGACTTTCCAAAGTTGTAGGGCAGGCAGTTTTTCGGTGTGGATAACTTCTGAAGTTCATTTTCAAAATTGCTATGTTATGCCATATCAGGATTAAATATTAAGTAGATTAATTAATGTAGGACAGATGATGCCTTCTCCAGCCCAGGGAGTCCAACATTAGATTCTGAGGCTGTACAGTTTTGAAGTACTTCTCTAAAAATTTTTGTTTGTTTGTTTGTTACTTTTGAGCTCTTTGTTCATGTTTGAAGGTGTCTGCTGATTGTTTTCTTTCTTCCCCAGCCTTTGTGGTAATTAAAAGCCGTGTGGTTTGAGGTCACATCTTCCATGCGGTAACATGTCCTTGTCCTGTGTGCAAGAGAGGGCTCCACTCTTAAACTTGTTCTAACTTAAGTAGAGTGTGTGTATATATCTTTATGACCACTGATGAACCAAAGTCCTATCTAAATGAGGGCTTTAAGTCTTTTCAGAAAACCCATACTACCCAACTATGTAAGCAAACAATCTATTCAATCACATTAAAGCAGTTATTGATTTATTCCCCTGTAAGCTGCCAGAGAATACATTAAATGAGAAACTGAGCTGCTCATGGTTTTGTTTTAAAGTTCAGTTTCCCTGTGACCTTAAACAAATAATTTTCTTCTTAATCTGTTGCCTTGATTTTATATGCTGTGTCTTAAACACACTTCACTAAACTAAGGTACTTTGAGTATAAACATGTAATACATTGTAAGCTTTCAGCTCATGAGATGCAATTGAGAAATTGAGATCCCAAGTGAAGTGAATGGCTTTTCTGTGAGAATGAATATGATGTTTTTGTTTGTTTGCTTGTTTGTTTTCCCAGGGGTGAAAACATAATCTTCCTTGACTTGATTCTGCAAGAGCTCAAGACTGAAGTTGTCTGAGCCCTTATAGAGTAAGTTCCCATGTCCCAGTGTGAAATACTCTTAGCAGCTCCTTACTTGACTCATGAATGTGGATAGCTCTTTTTCCAAGTGGGCTTAGGATGGGATTTAAAGTAGTATTCCTATAAATAAAATTGTCAGGAAACACCACTTATCAGTAATGTTTAAGGAAACTTAGTTCTCCATCAGAACTCAAAAAAGTTCTGTATTTTAAATGAGTAGACTTTGTTGTGCTTGTAATCAACAGGACCTATGCAAACTTTTCTAGGTAGTTGTTCGATATCAGAAATTTTTTGCTGTTTCAAAGAGACGGGCTAAGAAAAGTTTGCCTAACAAACTGGAAGGCATAAAATGTGCTTACAGTTCCTTTATCTAAAAAAAAAAAAAAAAAAAAGGACAAATAATATCATTACTTAGGGAGTTTTACTGATTTTAGTATAATATTACACCTGATGGTTGGTTAGGAACTTTTCTGCATAATTTCAGGCACCTGATATTCATTAGGCTGTATAGTAAAAGGAAACACAAAAGTACTTATTCAGGAGATATGTAATCTGAATTCCTCTTTGGCGTCCCCTCTCTCAGAAACTGAAGTTACGCTGTCAATCTTTTTATTTAAATAATTAATAAATGAGGTAACTACATATTAATAAATACAATTCTAAGAGACATATTTACATGGAAACACGAAATGCCGAAGACCTTAGAGATGGATGGGAATCATCTAACTGAAAACAAATATTTCCCAATCACTCAGTCTTCTTTCATAAGAAATAATAAAAAAAATTTGCACAGTCAGCATACAAATTGTCTGACATACTTCAGATATGGTCCTTAGGGTGATATAAGCTGTGTCTTAGAAGTGACTCTGTCTCCACTAGCTTTGAAAGGAGCCAAGGATCACAAGATCAGAGGTGGATATTTGCTCTGTACCTCCCTGCAGCCATGAAATGACCCTTACCACTAAAGTGCTTATTGTTTCTTATGGCTTTATGCCATTTTCTTACTTTTTTTATAATTCCCTTCTCAGTTCAGTGTTCTTTTCCTGAATGTTGAGCTTATTTCCTAGTTTATTTCTAGTTTCTCTGGGCATTAAACACCATCCATGTTGAAATCACTAGTTGCCCAAGAGTGAATATTTGGAAAACATTTGTCATATTTATATGAAGAGGTGCCCAAATCTCCTTTCAGAATTTGGCCACACATTCATCATGCAGGGAACATGCTGTCTGCTCTGCCTACAGATAATTTGTATTGTTTTATTTTTTTTTTTAATTTTTATTTTATTTTTTATTTATTATTTATTATTTATTTATTTTTAATGCAATTTGAGAACTTGAAGCAGAGAGTCAGACCCAGCAAAAATTGTAGAGAACCAATTAAAGAAGACACCATCACATGCATAAAAAGTGTCTGTAATACCAGGAATGTTTCCTTCTCCTTCCCTTGGACTGGGCAGCCCCAGCTCTGCACCAGCTCAACACCTGCCTGCAGTAGGAGCTTGATGTGCATCAGAATCCTTTCTTTTCCCTCCCTCTCTCCCTTTCAGCCTTCAGCACAGAGCAAATACAAGCACGTGGCTCAAACAGGAGCCGAAGTGTGCTCTGAACAGGTCACTGATCCCTAGTGGCCCTTCAACATGCACCAGCAGGCACGCGTAGATTGAGTCATCATGCTCTCCCTTAACTGCCACAGCTAATATTTTCCACTGCTATGTTTTGTTGTGTGATAATCTACAGGCTATTCACCTAATGTCTGACCAAAAAATAGACAACAAAAACCATGCAGGTATTTCAACAATGAAGGGTGGACAAGAGTTTGTGTGTGTCCCTGGGAGGAGGGACAGAAAAATAGCAGAATTCTGTAGGGCAATTGATAACTTCCTTGGTAGCTTGTACACATAGTTATCAGTTGTCCATATGATGCCAATTTCTGTTCTGGAAGAAACATTCTGCCCATGCCCAAAGTCTGTTTCTGTGTGTGTGCAAGTGACTTCAAATATCTGCCTATGTTTAAGACTTCCTTATCAAGCAACCATACCTGTGGTTCAGTTGCATATTTTTAGTTCTGGTACATGGCTCTACATAATAATCATATATTACAGAATATTAAGAAATTTTTGCAAGACAAGATACAAAATAAAATCACTTTACATAGAGACCTGGAAAGGGCTTAAATTGAAAAAATAAAAAAATAAAAAAAATAAATCAGACCTTGCAAAATGATTCTGATGATGAAATGAGTCTAAAAGGTCAGGGCTGTAAGCTGTGTTAGAAATGATGGAAGAGCATTTCTGTTAGATAGGTTTAATCATGTGCATTTGCAGACCCTGTTCCCTAATCCTATGTCACAGCATTAACCCAGACCATGCCGTGCCTGCTGTTATATTTCTATCACTGCAAGAAAAAAACAGAAACTAACTGTGTCTGTAGTCAGGCCACATCCATGTGAAGAAATATGTTATTAAAATGTATCTGGTTTTCTTGTCCCTCAGTAGGTAAAATGAAATAAGCTTGAGCCCGGTAAATAGACAGTGTTCACTCAGAACAAAACTACATTGGAGAACGCTGGACTTTGCTTGTGACAGACTGTTGAATCATACTTTATTTAACTATGTATTTAATAATCTTGGTAACCCTTAAGACCATCTGCATGCTGCCAGACCTACATTCAAAATTTTTTGTTAAAACTTGAACTTCCCTTGTAGTCCTGCAATCTACCAGAGAGAGGATATTATCTCCAGATTTTTAAATCCAAGTTATAGAGCTAGTGGCTTTTTCTCAACAGATGACATATATTTTCTATGACCATTTCTTTTAGAAAGCATTTAAGCAGAATGCTACATCTTCCATTCTAGTTCTGGAATTGGTAACTACTGGCTTTTCAGTAATAAAACAACTGATAACCATTTGTTGGCATAGTTCCAAATAATGACATAGTAATAAATAATAACTAGCAATTTCATTTTTTTTCCATTTTTCTCAGCTGTGGCCAATACTTTACTTTAAAGTAATCACCTTTTTTTTTTTTTTTTTTTTTCTATTAGTGTCTGCCACTTTTGTGATTAAGAATATCTATTAAGATGAAAAAATAATTTGTGGTAGTTTGTGAAAAGATTGTGCTGATATGGGGAAAAAAAAAAAAAAAAAAAGGGTTTTTTGAAAGCAGGAGCTGTCCTGTTCAGATTTGCATTTTTCTAGGGATCAACAATATCTGCAAGGATGTTTCTGAAAACAGATATTCAGTAAATGTCTAATAAGATAATAAACTACAGCCTCTATTGATTTACAGACCACTTATTGTTTCTGGTGATTTCACAGCTAAAATGACTCACTACTTAAATGAACCAAATGTCTCATATTGCTGGAAGGTGTTTTTTGGTTTTGTTTTTTAATATTATTTTTCCCCAGACTACTAAGTCAAAATGTCCTCTGGCTGCTGTAAATTTTTCCATAATTGATACTGGCAGGATGAATGCTTGAGATTTGCAAACAACAAATGTAAGGGAGCATCACTCCAGGTAGCAGCCACTACCTTAGCTCACTGTTATTGTTAGAACAGAATGTAGTGGAACAGAATAGTTCAGTTGGAAAGGACATATAAAGATCAACAAGTCCAACTGCCTGACCATTTCAGGGCTAGACAAAAATTAAAGCATATTATCAATAGGCGTGATCCAAGTGCCTATTGAACTGACAGGCATGGAGCTTCAAACATCTCTGTAGCAAGCCTGTTCCAGTGTTTGATCAAACTCATAATAGACAAATCTTTCCTAATGCCCAGTCTGAACCTCACTTGACACAGCTTTGTGCCATTCCCACATGTCCTGACACTTGTGCCCAGGGAGAAGAGACTGGCACCTCCCTCTGTTCTTCCCTTCCTCAGGACATTGCAGAGAGTGCTGAGGTCACCCCTCAGCCAGTTCTTCAAGCTATGGAGTCTCCCTGTGCTTTGACTCCTGAGTGGTTTGGAACCTCTCTCCCTCCCTGTTCTGTGCTGGCTTAGCACAGATGAGAGGGTGTTCCCCTATACAAGAGTGAAGCCTTAGGTTCAGAGTGGGTGCCTGACTCTCCTGGGCAGCATCTTTAAACTGCTGTGTTATACCACTGAAAAACTTCACATGCTTCAGCTGAAGGTTTCTCATGCCAGCTATCAGCCTCAGGCTAAATTTCAGTGGGCAATTTCAGCTAATGACTTTTCCACAAATGTGACAAAATTACATTATTTCTTCTGCTTTTAGTTTCTTAAGCCCATTTCATGTACTGCCGCCAGTACATTGGAAGTATCAGCCTATGACCAGTTAGTTACAAGCTTTTGGTTTTCATCGTGAAAGTATAGCAGCTACAATGCAAAAGACTAATAAATCGCTGGGGTAAGATGTTAATTTACATATATTCCATAGGTTTTTTTGTTTGTTTGTTTGTTTGTTTTTTCTGTTCACCACCTGTTAATTTTCTAGTGTAGTTTATTTTTATTGTATTTTCTGTCTTCTTTTTTTTTCCTATTATTATTTTTTTTTTTCTATTGGTTTCAGTAATGCTGTCCAGAGCAGAAATAATGGATAACTTTCTAATGGAAGAAAAGATCAAATGGGCAGTCTTCAAATGAGTCAATGGGCAGAAATCAGTTTAATTGAATTATCTTCATAGAGGTTTGTTAGATCAAAATCTATTCAAGACCACATGACTAAGAAAAAGGAAAAACAAACAAACAAACAAACCACCCTGAGTTGATTGTGTAAATTTTTCATAAGAAATTGTCTGATCATCTCTAAACATTACATCCACATATAACTTTGTTTAGATTAGGACTCTAATAATTTCTAAGATTCAAAACAATTAATTCATATAAGTTTCATTTTGACTGATAAATTTCTAAATGTTATCCAAGCCTAATACTCCGAGATAGTACTGAAATTGCATGCTAACATCTGGCAAGATTTGCTTTGAGCTAAGAAATGGTATGAATTTTACAAAAACAGAGGTAATCCCTTTCAATTTGCACTTATAAAAATTTCAGAACACATAATGGTTGGATATTATTGAGTCTTCTTTAGACTTAATTTTTAAATGTGCAAGCACACTGCAACATTATCATTTGCCAAATTTACAGTTTGTGGGTAATTTCTGTTCTGCACTCTGACTGTTTATGAAGTTACCAGGGGACCTCTTTATACTGACACATTTAATCACCCTAATTAATTGATGCAAGCTGCACGGGCACTGCACAGCAGGCAGAATGAGGCCAAGCATACTGGGTCGAGGAAACTACACTGTGAGCAGAAGACTGATCAAGGTCCCTTTGGTTGATCCACCTTTACCTAGGTGCATGCTCAATAGGATTTCATTAGAAAGAGTACCAGGGCAGGAAATAGGGTGGCAAATTACAAACTCTGCCTCTTAATGGAAATATGGAGTATCTACATGACATGTGAAGGCGTATTATGAATATATTCTGTGCACGACTTCCAGTGCACAAAACAGCTCTTCTCTACACAAGTCTGTGTAACAGGTCCAAAAAGTGCTTAATTTTATCAAAACCATGGTTTTTTTTTTGCTACTTTTTTGGTCTGCTGACTTTTCAGGGAAAGAACATCTGGCAGCACAAGAGGACTGCAGTCCAGCAACAGTTACATGAGGATGTTGAGGATTGTTTTACTGGGTATATTTCTTAAAATGGATAGTGCATTTCTATCTAAAATCCTTATGAGAGGCAAAGACAGAGGAATAAGATGAAAGGCTGCCAGATAAATATGCCAGTCAGGATTTAAATGGGCTTTTTCTAATTGTTAGAAAGCAGGTTATGAGGCAAGACAAAGCCACGGCTTAATATTCTTTGTGATAAAAGCAGAAAGTAGACATACCACCATCTGGTTTCCTCCATATAGCCTTTTTTTTTCTCTATTGGTCAGTGCATCAATGGCTGTTTAACAAGGAATTTGAGGATGAGAGGAGCTTTCTAAGTGTTAATATCTTCTTTGGGGCTGGGGGCACTCAAGCCTTTGGGAAATTAATATTAATAGTAGAACAAGCAACTAGTGGTCCCTTAGTATTCTGTAATTATTTCTTCCTGTTAATGTAATTACTAAATACTAGTAGTACCTTGCAAAGGAGTGTTTATATCCATGCTAATGATTTGCCATTTTAAAATGTTGCTCAGCCAAACTTCTACAATTCTAAACTTAAAGTTACAGTAACTTTCAGCACCCAATGACAATTTTGCCAGCAGACAGTCCCAGCACCCTGTGATTTGTGGTGTAGGGACCTCATGCCTGAGGTGGTACTGTTGAGTCTTCCTGGATTTATCACCCAGACTGAGTGTTCTTTGGAACCCTGCAAAATTTTGGTATTCATGATATAATGCATCAAGGAGCTCCACACACCAGCTATGTACTGTGCAAAATAAAGTGCCCTTTCCTGTTTGTTTATTCTGAGACCGCAACATGATATTTCATTTGAAAATCCAATTCTTATATTGTGAGAAACTCTAAATAATCAATCCCCACCCACCTTTTCATGTTCTCTATTCTTTTCTCAATTTTCCTTTTCTATCAATCCCTGACGTTTATTTTTCTAAATGCCACTGAGCATTGGTGCTTAGTAGAAGTAGTTTTCATAAAGTTCTCAGTCATAACTCTCTTTCCAGAGCAGTAAGTCAGTCAGAAACAATCACCGAGTATTTAAAGCTAGTACAGTTTTTCTCCACATATGGCAGTTTACATCAGTATAGCACTTCATCTGTTCAGTGACTCAGCTTCATGAGGTTGTTCTCCAGTACTTCACAGTCAGCTTTGTTGATTTTGAGTTATTCAGCACAGTATAATCAACAAACTTCACTCTTGACCATCTTTTTCAGATCATTTATTAATATGATGAATAACACAGTGCCTTGCACTGATCCATAGGGGACTTTTCTGCTGAACATTTTCCATTGGAAAAAAAAAATATAATTATTTTCTCCTGTTCTTTATTTCCTGGCTCTAATCAATTATTTATCCTGTGAGGATCTGTTATTGCAAGGCAGCTTACTATCCTTAAGAGCCTTTGGGCTAGTCAAAGCTTTATGGAAATCCAAGTAGGCTTTATCAAATGTATCAACCCTGACTACATGACACTGTCAAGGATCTTTCATAAATTATTCAGGCTTGGCTTCTGACCAAGATAGCTGTGACAGCTTGTCCCAGCTTGTTATTCCTCTGTATGTCCACTACTGTATTCTCTAGTGTAAGGTCTACCAATCTATCCAGTGTTGCAGAATGGATTTGTTGGTTGGATTAAATCTGCTGGAAAGGGTTTCTGTCTGCATCAGTTACAAATCGCTTCTTAATGGATGTAGTAAAAGATTTCTTCTTCTGAGGTCCTTCTGTAGGTTAAGGACTGGAGAATAATGCTTCTACTCACTGCACATCCTTCTGGTAGCAAAGCCATCTTGGATAGAGATGGGAGCAGCCTTCTCCCCTAGCCTTATTTCCCACCTCTGTAGCACATGAGGTTGTTGGCCTGTAATAATCCACAGGAAACTCTTGGCTAAAAGCTGTGTAGAGCCTAGTCTACATATTTTCACTCTGCATCCATATTGGCAAATATATCACCAGTTATTGACTTGCTCATAACTAGTTATTGCAAAAAGCAATTTGACCACTAAACTTTGTGAAAACAACTCAGAGAAGTAAATATTTTTACGGTGTTCAATCTCTAGGAATGATAGCTGACCAAAACAAAACAAGATCAATCAAACAAACAAACAAAAATTTTAGAATCATTAAAATTTTCTAGAAATGTAACTTTGAAACTAAAAATAAGTGGGTGCATTCAGTGAAAAAGCAAAGGTTTGTGTGAAGGAAACTGGGTGAGTGTGCTTTGGTGAAAGCTCGGCTTCCTGACTGGCATAAGACACTGTAATTTCACCTCTTAGTTAACTTAGTGCTATATCCTGTATATACACAAACCCTAAGTCTACATACTTCATGTTACATCTGTGGAGATGCTTAGCATTAATGAATGTTTCAGCGTGTTCCCGTTTGGAAAGCAAAGGAGCACCCCTGGCAGGAGATGGTGGAAGTCCTCCAGGGCAGCTTGGGCAGGGATGTGGATCTGCTGCTTTGTACCTGAGTGCCCTGAGAACATCCCCGTGCTACGACAGCACTGTACAGTCATCCCTGCTTCCCACGTGCACACAAGCCACCCTAAACTTTTCCTGAAAAGTTGCTGTACAGGAGCTCCATCTAGTGCTGACAACGGTTTTTAGTCTGACTCCCAAAGGCAGCTGGATAAATACACTCACATGGAGGCAGCCAGTTTAGGAGGCTGAATTTGCAAATGCTCACCCTGCTTTCCGGAATCAAAGGGATCCCGCATAACATATGGAAAGTGAGATTGAAATTAATATTGGTGTTTTTTGTTGTTGTTTGCTTGTTTGTTTTTGTACTGCTGGTATCATTGGGATGCAAAAGGGAATTCTATTTAAGCCACTGGGTATAAATTGTTGTTTGGTCGATGGACAGGCATGTTAATAGCACAAAAGCATAGTACTGCCCAGAATTAAGATCACCATTAATGTACAACATACACACATTTAAAAATTCAGTAACAGAGGAAATAAATAAATTTTTTTAAAAAAGTAATTCTTTTCTATTAAAACTAATGCATACTCTCTATACTGAAGGTATCACCAAAGACAAAAAGAAGGACATATCATACAAAGGAGGAAACAGAAAAATGCTTGCTGAGAAAAGATCAGGAAAGGTTTACTAAACAGGGCCAGTAATGTTTCCTGTCAGATTTGTCCCAGCGGGCTTGGATGCAGCAGTGGTTTCTTTCAAGCACCATCAGAGTTAAACTGTTACTCCCATTAGAGATAAGCAGGAAGAAGATTCTTCAAGGAAGAGAAAGATTGCCTACTCTATTGGACTCATGAATGCAAGTCATATAGGCAAAAGAAAACAAATTATTGCAGGTATTAAATAAATAACTATTGGTTTATTTACTTATATTCAGAGTGAATTGTTGATATTTGAATTGGCCTGTATTATGAAAGACTAAAAAGGCAGCATTTAAAAACTGGCTGCAACTGCCAATGTGTAGCACTTGTGGGAAATATTTTCTCAATTTCAAAGCGGCAGAAGTTCTTTTAATGATTTTAAAGTCAAAGGAAATGGTGGTCTGATGACTAAAATATTTGAGCATTCAACTAGAATAAGAATCAGGAAATGCAAGAATATTTTATCTATATATATATAATAATGTTTTATTCTATGTTTATAACAAATTATTAATAGGAATATCCAATTACAGCCAATTATGTTTTGGAAGCACGTTCCATTCTCAGCTGCTTCTGTGAGTTATAAAATGTCTTAATGTGATTTGTTTATTCACTAAAGTATAGATGGTGAACTGTAAAGTTCAAACTACTCAGGCTAGTACTGGTTAGCCGTCCACTAAGACCAATGTTCAGTTTGAGTCTATTTATCTTTGCTCTGGAAAGTCTTCTGTGTTTATCAGTTTTTCTTTTTGACTCTGGAAATGTTTGGGATCTTCTACTAAAATTGGTCAGCAGATAGAGTTTGGCCCATAAAACAAGTATAATCTGTTTTGTTTTGGAGGGAAAGAGAAATAGTACATAATATACTAGCAGCCAGAGGGCAAGAAACAGCAGCCACTTATGTCTTCCACACTCCAGACCTGTTTGCCTTCTCTCTGAATGTTTGGTTTTGCTCCTCTTCACTTTTCTCAGAAAAGGAAAAACAATTAAACAAACAAACAACAACAAAAAACAACACCCAAACTTGATTAAAAATTTAATTTGCGAAAATCCATACTCACAACCCCTTTCTTCTTTTGGTACTATATTAATGGTTGGACTTAATAATCTTAGAGTTTCTTTCCAACCTAAATGATTCTTGTATTATACACTTATCCACCAGCCTTGGCAACTGTGGAAGTTGATAGAAGGCTCTGTTAGTTGAGCTGTTTGTTTCACACACACACACACTCACACAAAATAATAAATAAATAAATAAAATAAAACTTGCAAAGTCTTGCTGGAGATTATATTTGAGATAGAGAGTTTTTTCCTTATCTTCATGATAAGAATGAAGGGTATGTTATAACACTCAGAGGTAGAAAGCACAATAAAATAAAATAAGTTTTGTTCCTCCTCCCCCCCGCCCCCCTTCTTTTTTCCCCCTTTATGATATGCCTCGATAACTTCTGAGTTTTTGGAAAAGCACATCTGCTCTGGGGAGGCCAATTTTCAGGTCAACAAATGTTGAACCTCTCTTGGCCCTCTCCCCATTTCTGCCCAGTGATTCAGCTTCAGGAATATTCTGCTTTTTATCATCATAATATTATTTCCTTACCTGTAAGAAAGTCTTTGATGGATGCAACTGCTGCAGTGGAAATTACTATATTTCTGTGGAAGAAATACTTTGATCTTAATGGTACACAGAGATCAGTAGTTTTGCTTATCAGTATTAATGTAACTAGTATATAAAAGGTGGAAACACGGGTGATAGAAAAGCTTGCTCCATGTGCAATCTCATGAAGTCTCTGATTCTGTAGCAGCTGTTACGCAAGGTACTTTGGCCCAGAGCTGAAAAAATTTTACCTGAAGATTAAGCTACCATTAGAAAGGGAGTTTGTTGCTCTTTCCCCTCTCATTGACCCCAAACCTCTCTACAAATAATATTTCATAGTTATACCTACAACTTATATTTATACAGTCCCTGAGGGATAGTATTTGGATATTTTTTCAGAAAGTTTTCTAAGGAAATATTGAAGTGAAAATATGTTGGAAATGTCCTAACTTTTCTTTTAAGTTGCTTATATTTTTTATGTTTCATTTTAATATGTCATGTGTTTTATTTCTATAGGCAACTGACAGAAAAACTCTCATTTAAATTCAGGAAAGTTGTTTCCCTGAGAAACAGCATCAAGTCACAGATCAAGCTAATTTTGTATAACTCAATAATATATTTATTTAATACCAGTTGGTAACGCAACTTGGAATTAAACTGGAAATCTTAAAATTGAGGTACTAAGAGCCATTATCTGAAAATGAATAATTTATACCACTCTTGTTTGTTGTTTACCTTTAAGTCCTTGGGTAAGTGTGATGAAGGAGGTCAGCTGGTAGCACCAACAGGATAATACTTCAACACAAGATTCCCCAATATTCCCAACTTGGGGTGCATTTAATCACAAAATTTTTTCCTACTTCTAGGTCTTACTTATCTCCATCTCATGGTGTCATAGAGCATTTGATCATATTCTCCAGCTAATGGAGCAGGAGATTTAGCAGCTGAAACCTGAGAGGTTAGAGGGAAGGGACAGTAGTACGTGGGAACTCTGGCACTTATTATCCCCTTGATTTCCTTCTGGTGTTCTGTCCGTGGACAGTGGTGGCTGACTCTGGCAGGTGGTCTGATGTACACCTGGGGGTACTCAGCTGGCTCCATTACACTTTGGGTCATAGCAGCAGCAGTATGGCAAAGTCGTAAGTATAGGTGGGCTGCTGGTACTCAGGTTTGCACCACCCTCCCAGCTGTCTCACCCCAGCCTGGTCTCAGCAGAGGCTTGTTGTGAATTACTGAGATTGGTATGACTGTGATCCTCAAGGAAATGTAAAACACCAGAAGATATCTCAGAAGAAGTGTTGAAATAACAGTCAGTGCAGATAATGAAGAACACTGCTCCCAGCAGGAAAATCGAGCACAGGTTGACTCCAGCAAACCTGGAGCCAACGTGTGCTGATAAAGCCATAGCACAACCACTCATTGCAAAGGGCCCTACACCATATTGAGAAGATCATGGCATACCATATCTGCCATTTCTCTCCCTGCTAGCTCACTGTGAAAGAGATGGTGCTTGTGCAGGTAAGTATATTTCTAGCAAACACACTTTCTAAGCAAGGAAATGAAAACAGGGAGCAACAGCCTTGTCTGAGACATATGAAGGTGAATGTAGTCAGGGTTCAATAGAGCAAACAATGGATCACTTCATAACAGTGGACTCCTAAGGTATACGAAAATTCTATCCCCTGATCATTTTTTGGTCAAAGAGGTGCCCATAAGAAAGATGCCTTAAGAATGAACAGTCACAGCCCCTTGTTCTCCCTGCTACATGAAAGAGATCCTGGACAGACCACTAGAACACAGACCTTTGGACTTGTCAGTTTGTGTGAGTGAATGAAAAGTGTGAGGGAGTACGAGTGGGTGAAATCAGTTCACATAGAGATTTGGTGCAACAAAAACATCTTTGCCTTTTGTAAGAGCTTGCATCTAGTTTTGATCCATTAATGTCCCGAAGGTGCTACTGTATACCTACAAGCTCAGTCTGCCTAAGCTTACCTGTGGTTTCTTTTCATTTTCACTGGTCATTCTTAACCAGAATACAATGCAGGATATATATCATGTCAAGCAATGATGATACTCCAGGACCCTAATCATGGTGTGAGTTTATGACCATCAGGAGCTTCAAGAGGGGCAAATGTACCTAAGACAGTAGTCAAAACAATTACCCAGTATGGGCTGAATCTCTAGAATTCTTGTTTTTTCATAACCTGCAGATCATTGGCAGCACGCATGCTGTTTCTTATTACTACATCACAGCGAGAAATATAAAATAGCAAAAGCTAATATGAAAATGTAATGCTCTTAACTGAGACTCACAGGAACAGAGCATAGTATTTACTGCGTCCTTCACCTAGTGTCAAATTCTCTGTTGTGTTTTCAGAAAGAAACGTACAGATCTTTAAATAAAAGTAAATAATAGATAACATCCCAGATGGTAGTCCTATAAATGGATGCCTGTCCTGGTTTATGACTTGAAATTTAATTTCTCACAATCTACTCACTGCAACTAATTGCTGTGTAGAAAAGGCTCATGCTTCAGATGCGGCTCATCTCAAAGTCATTTATTTCTCTGGCTAATTTTTGAGTAATTATTTGCTCTTGTAATGCAATCTGCAGTAGGTTTGTATGTCATCTTTCAGTTCTGTTTAGCAAGAATCTCAGCTTTGTTCCTGTTTCTACATGAAATGTTGAGGGAGAAAATTACATTTCTCAATGCAGTTGACTCCTGTGGAGTTATTTAGCTAGATACTAGCTCAAGGTCCTAAATATCTGTTGAAAGCAAATACTATTTACATGTGCAGTTCCTAAACTTAATTTTGTTGTAATTTTAGAAAACATTACTCATTTGAAATTAATATACACAGTGTAGCCAGTCATAAATGTTGCTCCAACATAAGAATGAAATGTAGGGATAAAGCATTGCAATTAGCTTTTAAATTATAATATTTTTCTTTTTATAACTTACATGATTTCTTTTAAATTCGTTTTCCAGTTATTAAGATTATGGAGATTATGTTCAAGTCTTTCCCCTCATCCATAATACTGAAGTATTTAATTGCGTTTGTTGTTGTTGTTATTGTTGTTTTTAAAGCTCTGATTCTCACTAATTCCTATGACTGCAATAGATGCGATGTAAAGTAGAATACGGGTAACTGCAGGACTTCTGATGAATGCAACAACAGTTAAGTGCTTAAAACATTAAGAAAACTCTGGTATACAAAGAAAGGAGGCAAAAAGAAAAGTAAGGAGCTTTATTCTACTTATCTAGTCTGGATTACAGATCTTTTCACAGTCCAGAGGGTATTGAGTGACATCTGGAGAGACAGATGAAATGTGCTCTTTAGCATCAGAACCTTTTTAGGGTGAAGGAAAAAAAAATCATGCAAGGGTCAGTCTAGAAACTCCTTCCAAGAGGGCAGCTGCAGCACTAGGTTTATTTTAGATGTGGTGCTTTGATGTTCTTGCACCATCAGCTGGCTCCTGCCTGCTCTTTCCTCACCTGGGCAGGGAACAAGGTTGCAGGAAAACCTTGTGTTGCAGGGCCTGGCATAGTCAACTACAGTCTTGGATCAAGGTTATTTTTGTACAATGGTTTTAGCATCATGTGTATACACAAGATATATCATCGTGTATATGCACCATGTATATAATGCACAATGTTTTATTAATCAGACTGGGAGAGGGATGTCATGCCCTCTGTTGTCTTTGTTTCTCTCCCATTTAAGTAAGAAGGTGTTTTTCTTACTTCAAGGAAATTCAACTGATACTCTTCAATTCAATTAAATTCAATTTAATTTTCACTGTTGGAAAAAGCTAGCTGTTCTATTTAAATTTTTATTCTTAATATCATCTTATTCTGTCTTCCAAAACATCAGTTCCAATCTTTTCAAGTATTTTTTTTATTTTTTGTAAATAGTTATTTTGTTTTATTATATTTAACCACATGAAACACATTGCTTTTATTGCTTTTATTTTTTTATCTTTTAATACCTCTTATGAAGTATTCTTTTTTTTTTTTTTTTTTTTTTTTTGCCTTCTTGCTTGGAAAGCATCTGAATTCAGTGCAGAGTGGTGCTAATATCATCATTATTAAAAAGTTCAGCTATAGCACAGAACTTAAAGTCTTACTGTGCCAAAAAGAAAGATAAATATTGATTTTTTTTTTTCTTGAACTTTTGTGGTTTGGGATTCCATATATAACAGTTCTTGTCCTCAAGAGGAAAATGTAATATGTGTCATGTCAATGGAACTCAATAATAAAAGGTGAGTGAGGATGAAATGGCTCCAGCCCAGAGGTGTAATTAAGTCTCCAATCTTCTCCAGTGTGGAAAAGAAATGTGTGTGTGTGTATATATATATATATTTGCTATATATTAAAGGAAACTGTATGAGGACTTCTGTATTTTAGATTGATTATTAATACTTGATTTATTCTTGACTGGCATTGCCATGGTCCTGACTGAATAACTGAGCATTATTTCTGCATCATTTAAAGATGGAACCCTTCTTTGGATCAAAACTAACAATCCTGTATTCATGGACA
Organism: Anas acuta; assembly: GCF_963932015.1. NCBI lineage: Eukaryota > Metazoa > Chordata > Aves > Anseriformes > Anatidae > Anas > Anas acuta. The sequence continues at coordinate 63,983,515 of NC_088979.1, read as the reverse complement.
GTTATTATCTTCAGATATTATGGTCCTTTGCCAGGGAAGTTTGAACACCTGATTCAGACTTTCTAGCTAACACTGTAACCACAAAGCTGTAGGATATTACCAACAAAAGTATGTCTCATCTGCCACCTCATCAAAATTAGGACATTGTGCCCTCAGTTGCTGTCAGAGCTAACACAAGAGCAATATAACGTAATTGTAGACAATGCATCCAGGAGTGGAAAGATTTTCTGTTCCCAAGACTGCTTTCCATTAGGCCATGATGGTCTAATCTGAAATGAGTAACTAGATTCATATCACCTTACTGAGTCCTAAGTTTAAAATAAAAAATCTGTGGGTTTTTTTGTTTGTTTGTTTTTTTGTTGTTGTTGTTGTTTTTTTTGTCTCAGGTACCTGTGTAACCTGTGTTAGATTTCTTCCAACAAGTTCCTTCTGTAATAAATCCTTGGAAGTGGTATCCATCGTTATGTTAACATGAACTATAAGGAAACTGCAAGGAGAATAAAAACATACAAAATAATAGGTCAAAAACCATTGACTCATAACTAAGAACCTGACGTGCAAATCCATAAAGATTTGTAGAGGTGATGGAGATCCTGGACCTTGAAAAAGGCAATACAAATGTCTTACATCCAGATTTTTGAATTTTCTTTTGGAGGATACAAGTGGTCTCTGAGGTTCAATGTTAACTTAAATCAATTTTTAACTGATTATGTGATTTATATGTAAATAAGGTTATAACACTCCATATCAGACTCATGTTGAGAGTTGTCTGTTGTTGCCCTATATGTGTTGTCAGAACTGAAGATATATCTATGTGATGGAGCAGAAGTGCAAAAACTGCTTTCATTTTCAGGCTACTAATTTTTAATATAAAGATTTTGTATTTATAAATGGCAATGCAACATTTGAAAATGGTAATGGATAATAAAGACTGAACATTTCTTAGCAAGGAAGTCTTTCAATAATTTTCTAGTTTATGGAGAAAGTTGATTTTTCCTGGGTTATACCAAAACATTTAACTCTTGTAAGCATGTCTAGAAAAGTAGGAGCTTGCAAGTATGAAAATCTTACATAAAGTTAAATACAAATACATAACTTACATAAGTTAAATACAAGTTAAATATGCTTTGATGTGGTGGACCAAGTCCAGGGAGGATTTAAACATAATAATGGAGTAATTTTCACTGCTGCTTCAAATAATATAGTAACCAGAGGGGAAGAAAAAAAAAAAGTCTTGTTTCTTGGAACTTAAAATGGTTACCATGTAAAATGACAGAAATAAACATTTAAATTGGTTCATTGCAGGCATTGTGTCCCTGATCTCTCTGGCTGTCCTGTCCTATGAACGCTATAGCACCCTCACCCTGTGTAACAAGCGCAGTGCTGACTACCGGAAGGCACTGCTAGCAGTTGGAGGTTCGTGGATTTATTCCTTGGTCTGGACTGTGCCACCTCTGATTGGATGGAGCAGTTACGGGATAGAAGGTGCAGGTACCAGCTGTTCAGTTCGCTGGTCCTCTGAGTCAGCTAAGTCCACATCCTATATCATCTGTCTCTTCATATTCTGCTTGGTCATCCCTGTAATGGTCATGATGTACTGCTATGGTCGCCTCCTTTATGCCGTCAAACAGGTAAGCTGCTGTATTCTATCTATAGTGCAAACTGCTTGGAGTCACATGTTGTTTTTCCTCTCTACTGAGTTTGGCATAAGTAGATGACAGACAGCAAAACAACAAAGCAAAAATGAATGAAAAAGACCACAGAAAGTCTGAAGGAAAGGGCAGGAGGGTCTTCACCCATCTCCATCATATTTCTGGAGTTCTAAAAAGTCATAAACACCAGATAGCATCAGTAAAGAGTCTGACTTTGTGGTTTGGAAATCTTGCACCGTAGGAAAACCAGTATATATAGTTGGACTTGTAGTAAAGCCAGCATATATGTTTACCTGTCTATAGATAAGACATCTATGTAAAAATTTCTTCCTATTTTTGGATCATGACATTTTATTAATGTCTTCTTCTTAATCTGTGGAGACCAAAATCTACACTAATACAACTCTACTGCAATTTACCAGGGGGTCAACTTCTCCTTGTAGTTCTAGGCCACATAAAAAATAATAATAATAATAATAAAAATCCTTAAATACTACTGTTACTATCACTACTATTACCACTGGTACTATTACTACTGCAAAACTCCTCTAATGGATTTAAGGTGCAAATATTCCAGAATTAATTTTCAAAAAACCCTGCCAGGTGATGTGGTATTATGAAGTTACTTTCCCTTGGGAAAGTAGTGAAGTTACTTTCTCTTAACAAAATTCTTTAATGATAAATAATGAGAAAGTAATGAGGGTATAGGTGTTCTCTAAAAAATGATTCTCTAAAATGTTCAAATGAATTAAGTAAATGTATTGAATGGAAATTAAAAAAAAAAAAAAAAAAAAAAAAAGGAGGGGGGAATGGAGCAGTAAATCCCCGAATAGAGGTTTCAGATGGAATTAAAGGGGGTGTAATTCATTTTTGATTATTCATAAGGAATTAAGGTCATGCCTTTTCCATAATTTGTCAAAACTTTCAGAACCCTTGAAGCCCAAATGGGAAATCTTTTCCTGGTTGAATGCTGAGCCAGTCAGTAAAATCTCTTTGATTAATCACATTTTAGTACTCATCTTAATGCTGTGAAATAGTAATATGGAAAAAATTTCCTTTGATTGTAAACCATTAGAGTGAAGTTTCAGAACATGTCTGGTCCCTGGGCAGCAATATCCTTTATCATCACCTTAAAAAAGGAGTAGGATCTTGGAAGATGTACTGCTAATAATATTTAGAAGATATAACTTTTGTTTCTTCTTTCCTTCAGTCCTTATTGCCCTTCCTGACGAGTCATCACCACAACATACAAATACTTTTATGGATTAAGTGCCTGTAGTATGTGTTTTATTTTCTATTTCTAAATGCAGACTTGTGTAATTTTATTCACCTTTTAAATCATTATTATTATTTAAATTAATTCATATTAAAAGTAGTGGTAATCTCACTGATCAGTGATAGTTCTTAGGTTGTGGTGAACATCCTGAGGAAATGAGCTATTATGGAAAAGATATACAATGTAAAGTCATTTTGTATTTAGACTTGAAACCTAGGTAGAATGAGTGGAAGACAAGTTTGATTGATTAACTTCCAAAAGGGGGAGGGAGAGGGAGAGGGAGAGAGAGAAGGAGAGAGAGAGAGAGGAAGAACAATAATATTTTCTGCAATCCTTTCTCCTCATTTCTACATGTGCTTTCTAGAATGGTCAGAAAGTCTCTGGGACCACTGAGAAATTTTGTGAATACTGGAAGTGAAAAAGAATCAAACCCAATCTTTCACAATCTGTTGTGTTGTAGGGCAGGTCTTATGGAACTAATGCTTATTAAATGCAAAGGAACTCCACTGAGAATTGGATTTTATGCCTTTCTTAAAGCTGTTATGATCCAGGGTCACAGAAGCTGCCTGAGCATTTGTGAAGTCTTGTACATATGAACACTGGATTTTTACACAAAACATCTAACTCTTTCCTGGATCTTGTAAAAGATTTCCTTTATAAGTTATATTTCATCAATAAGAACCTCAATCAGAAAATTAATCATCAGCCCTCATCTTTCTGTGGTGTATATACCTCTAATATCACATTCATGAAATTTTCCATTTAATAAATTTCCTGTGATATATATATATAAATTTTCATTGATCCTTATGTAGTCTCTGAAATACAGGCTTTCCTTCAGTCTTAGGTCCTTTAACTATTCTGTAATAAACAGGGTAGATTATGAAATGCTAAAGTATGTCATGTTTCAAACTGAAGGAAGAGATGAGATATAGGCAAATAAAAATATAGTACTTATATAAATCTATGTAGAGTTAGTATGGTGATACAAAAAATACTAAGATAGTTTACTACATCCATTGTGATGTTGTTAATTTTTTGGTGTGGGTGAAAACCAAAACAAAATATTCTCTTGTATTAAGACTATATTCTTGTCTCATAGCTTAAAAAAAGTTATTCTCTGACCATCTCTGTAATATATTAGATGAAATGTGAGAACGTTGCAAACATAATAAGTTCATTATCCCAGCTTCAGCTGCTTTGTAAACTTTCTAAAATATGCATTACATATTTTTGCAAGATATAAAAAAGTTTATATATGAGCATTGTATTGTTAATGGTATTGAACCCTGAGATCAAGAGTACAGAAGATATTCCATTATTAATACTGTTGTGAAAATTAATTGAGGTGGAAGAAATATCTTAATAGATTTGGGATAGTTAATGCAAGAATTGGCACTGAGCCTGCATTATCTCCTTGTAGGAAACTGTAATTATAGGTCTGCTTTTCTCTTTTCCAAATTTAGTCAGGTGCTGTAGCATTCTGTCATTCAAGGCATTCATAGCTCCTATAAATTCATCTGCACTCTATATAATGGTAACAGGCATAAGGATTTCATTAACACAGGTTTTATAAAAGATCTTCTTTTCAAGGAATAGCAAATCAATATCATCCCTGTATGAATAATGTTAACAGCAAATGCCATGAAATGGTATTACAACATGACTGCGTTATTGCCTCAGAGTTCTTGTTGTTAGTAAAGCTTGAAGACCTTTAGGAATTGCTCAAGTTATTTTCTTTTAAGATATGTTTTTTGTTGTTGTTGTTTTTGTTTTTTTCTCCCCTCAGACTGGCTTTATCTGGATGTCTGAGTCTTGTTCTGCAGATGGTCCTTGCCACCATCCTTGTGCAATGTGTTTGGAAGAGTTGAGAGGTGGCATTGGGTAAACAAGTGGGAAGTGTTAGCTTTGAATAGTGAAAGCTTTTCAAAGGTGTTAAGCAAAGTAATGCTCAAAACAGGGAGACAAAGAAAAAAAGAAAAAAGAAAAAAATGTGGCTTCAGAAGCTGCTAGAGATCTTGGCAGTGTATCAGATTTTAAGATGGACAGAAACATAAATATTTTATTAGACTTTTTTCCTCTGAGTCCATATTACTCATGCTAATCTTGTTTCCTTTTTCTGAGACCTGGTCTTCCATTGCTGCACATGCTGAAATTCAATTTCTTCTCCAGGTTTTCCTTTAGAGATAATGTGTCTGATGCTTGTAAGTAGAAAGAGGCAAAGTTTTCTCCCTCACAAAATATTATCCATACATTTTTTATTCGTGCACAGTTTTCAAAACAAGGAAAAGAAACTGAGAATGGCTTATTTCTCCTATTGCAATTAGATTTTTTCAGCTCTTGGCTTATGATGTTTCCCTATGACTCTGCCTTTGTGTTCCCACTGGAAAAAATATTCTTTATAAAATCATAGTCAGTTGTTTGCACTTTGAAAAGTGGGATCCCAAACGTGGAATTACAGAGATTAGCGTTGCGATCACTGTAGCACGAAAGGCACAATATGATTAAAAACCTCTACTGAGGCACCCAGAGAACTCATATGAACCAGCCTAATGAAAATTAGTAAAACTTTTAAAAGACTTCTATACAGTCTGCATTATCTCTCACTTGCACACACATAAAAAAAAAAAAAAAAAAAAAAAAATCCAGCCCAAGGGCAGGAAGAGTCCCAGAACACTGTTTCAAGAAAACTTTTCAGATTGATTTTTTGGAGACTCTCATCTTGGCTCATCTAATTGCCAGTCTCTTTCATCAAAAAATGTGCCTGAACAAAGCTCAGAAGGTCTTTATGGAATGTAGCTAGGGCATTGAGAACAATAAAAAGAGTTGTAAGCAGGGCATAAAGACTTAAATACGTAGTGTAATACACATCTGAGCATGCAATTCTTGCTCAGAGCAATAGCCCGTGTGTTAAAAAGTGGGCAAAGGGCCAGTGGTCACTGTCCAATTTTAGAGCTAAGTTAAGCAAGGAACACCCACTGTGTTTTTCAAATTGGTTTTGCCTGATTTTCTAAAATCTAGTTTTTTTGTTGTTGTTGTTTGTTTGTTTGTTTGTTTTTTGAAGCATATTAGATCTAACCTTTTAACAGAGAAGTTGTAGGCTCACTAAAGATGGGGTTCTGGAGCAGAAGGATTTGTGACCTGAACTGATAGTTATTCTGTGTTTTCTTTTTGTATTCCCTTAAGATCAGTGAGGAAAAGTAGAGATGAAAGATATTTTTAACATGTTTTGATATCATTACCTCTTTTCTACTTTGAAATTTTACATGGTGATAAGTTATTTTTTATTTGTTGACTAAAAAAAAAAAAAAAAAATCCATGAAAATTTAAAGAATAACCCACTTGAGGAAGAAGATTGCCTTACCAGTATGCCTTGCCCTCCACCCATGTGGTGCATCTACTAACATTTAATTCCTCAGAGACAGTGACCAAATCATAGGTTCAGGTAGTGGAATTGCCTATTTTTCTTTACAACTACTTTATTTTCATTTATTTTGAAAAGTGCCATGTGATTTCTGATTTCCAGGTGTCATAGGAGAATCAGATCTTCTTATTTTATTCCATTTCCTGACCTTCCAGAGTCTTGTCACCTTGTAAAGGAACAAATACAGTTAGGGCTATGCTGGAGAAAGAGGCCTGGTCCTTTCTCTTTTACTCCTTTTCTAGACTTCATGTTACTGAATTTAATGGAAGAAAAATACTCTGGTCTCTTATTCAAGCAGTAACACTCTAGAGTGAAATTACAACTCAATTATATACTTGAAGAAACTCATTTTGATTTCTGTGTAGTGAGATTTACTCATTTTGATTTCTGTGTAGTGAGATTTCAACTCTAGTATATTTTAAAAATCATTTAATACAAACAACTGTGGTGATTTTGAAATCTGTACCCACAAAGAAAGTCTGAGAGAAAAAAAAGAAAGGAGATGTAGATTTTTATGACTTCTGATTCCTTAATCCTGTTTTATGCCTGTGCTATTTGGAACAGTTAAAACTATCTGTAAAAGCAATTATTACACCATTGTTCATTAAAGTAGTCAGAAAAGGATTATAAAGTAGAAAGATCACTCCTGTGACTTTTTCCAGTTCTGAAACTCATTTGGAAATTATTATTTGTAGGAAGACAACACATTAGGACAGAGTGCTCAATGATTTAAACTAAAAAGAAATTATCTTCACATTATACAAAGAGTAGGATGGAAAAGTAATAATTGTTCTGTCTTTCCTTCATATGCTTCATGTGTCTATTTATAAACTCAATTTTCTGAAAACTTTATTCTAATGGCACTGAAGTTATGACTTCTGTTGAGCAAACTGATAAAGTAATTATACACCATTAGCTCTGTCTTCTAAAAGCTCTAAATAAAAACAAGATGATAGTCATAGAGTTTCTTTTAGCAACAAAGCTCAGAATCTTTCCAGTTATTTAGTGAAGCAAAGAAGAAGACCTAAAAATGTAATTCTGGTGAAGATGATTTAGACCGTTGGCTCCTGTAGCTCATAGATTTCAAATGTGATTGTGTACATTTGTAGTTTGACTTAACTTCAGTATGTCTGACCCTACCCACTCAGACAGACAGCTATTCTCAGAAAAGAAAAAAATGAAAGAAAAAAAAGAGAAAAAAAAAAAAAAGAAAAGGAAAAAAAAAAAAGAATATTCTTTATGTTCATAACTGTTTTTTCTTCCTTTTTGGTCTTCATGTGTACTTTCTCTTTTGGCTTCTGGTAGTACAGAAGAAGAAATTGCCTTTCCTTCTTAACCCTTACTGTAAAAATATCACAGTTACATATAATTCACAAGCAAAAAGATATTAAATTAACATGTGAATAGTTAGACTGTTTTCTGTCACATCATCAGAAGGATTTGGAAACATAATTGAAATATAAACCTCTTATTAGGCTGAGAGACTTGGGACAACACTTATCAAAATGTAATGAAAGGGGTCATCTAGACTATCATGTAAAGTATATCATGTAGCTTATAGCCAGCATTAGCAAGAAAATCATTTCCAAAGGTTCTGTATAGCCTTCATCTGGCACGCATTGGTCAATACTTATCATAATCTTACTGAGCAGTTGCTTGGCTTTTACCAAGTGGCTTCTGCAAGCCACTGCACAGCTGTTAACACATCACTTTTTGATTTTGATCATGCCTTTGAGTGGAGTTGATTTGGGATTTTTAGTACTAAGAACAGTCTTTAAATTATGAGAGTGATTGACATTCCTATGCAATAGCATATTCTCACTGAGTTTCTAGATAATTTCTCAAGGAGAAAAACAACAGCTGAAATGCCTTTTTGTAATTTTTGTTTTCTTCGCGGAAGTGGAGCATTGAAATCCATTGGGCTCCATGTAGTACGTATCAGCGTTCAGTTCTTTGAAGATGTGTTTTTTCTCAAATCTTCTTGGCTTCTGACATGGTGAAATTTCCCAGAACTATGTGGGTGAAGCAATATCAGGGACAACTAATTTGCAAATAATTAATAAGAAAGTCACAGGAAACCTACAAGAGAAGAAAAAAAAAAAAAGGCAGAAAAACATTGCTTTTGTTATTTCTCCTCCAGAAGAGATAATTAATTGTGTTGAATATGAAATTCTTTCAGAATCAGGTCACAACCTATAAAGGATCTTAGGTAAACATAAATTTATCATCATATGAACTTTTTTTTTTTCCCCCTGTAAACACTCCTTTATTTAACAGCCCATAATTCCCATTGTTTCCTTTTTCTCCATGGTAACATGACACATTTTATATATATATACATATATATATATGCAGATCTCCTTCTTCCTTCTTTCAGTGAAGAGATTTCCATAAAAATTTTCCTTTGACAGTTTGAAAATGTTGTGCATTTGATTTTCCAATGAATTATAAAGCTGCTAGTACTACTCTTACTGACTAGAAGGAAAGTATGTGAGAAGTAAATTGTGAGAATCCAATGAATTTTCAGCATCTATCTAGTCACATTTCCTTTCTAGTGAGTAGAGAAAGGCAATTACATCCAAGAAGGTTAGTGCAAAATAGACAATTTTTTTAGTTAAATATATGTGAAGTGAGTCCCACTAAAAGAAATAAATTGTCTTACAACAACACAAGTAAACATTTTATCTTGAAAAGAAAATGCAGCATATTTATTATTTTTTTAAGTACCTGTTTTTCTGGTTTTAATTTTCAAAACAGTGGAGCAATAGTTAAATGTTTATGCCATTATGGTATAATTATCTAATGCCAAGTCATAATATAACATACAAGTGCAACAACTTTTTAAAAATATCAGTAACATTTTGACACTAAATTTTGGGGTTCATTTCATGAGGACTTAAAAATAATTGTTTTCATTTTGATAAACAACAATTTTCATGTGTCAGAAATCCAAATTTCAGTTTTGTCCATACATTTTGTTTAAGGATAACTATTGTTCTTATTAGCTGACCTTTTTTAAAATGTTATTATTTTTCCTATGAGCATCTTGCTGGAAGAAAAATTTGGTTTGATTATCTCAGAGGCAGACTTATTGTCATACTTAATTTTTAAAGAACTAATTTATTCTTGTGCTTTTTCTTAACTTTTAGGGTTTGCCCAGAAGGTGAAAAGATTGTTTTATAGCTATCATGAAGACAATGGAAGTATAGCATTGATTTGGGGGGTTCACTGCTTCCACCTGTAAAAAAGATTTTGTGCACTACGTTAATACGAGTTTTTATTGAAGGACTCTTTCACAAGCACACAAAATCCAGTGTTTTCTGTAATGGCTGAGAAAAAAATGTAACCCCCTGAGAAATAAAGGAGATAGCTAACGTTAAGAAAAGGTATAATGGTCAAATTCAATATCTTCTAAAGTGATTAGAGATTTCAACTGCTGTCAGATCTTATATAGACATCTTTAGCTCATAGGTGATGTATATTTTTATTGAGGGATGTTCTTCGTATGTCTAATTAAAAAGTGTAAACTGACTGCTGAAGCACCTGTGACCAGATTGGTCTTCATTTTTTGAGGTCTGAGCATGCTGGAAAAGAAACAGGAATGAGAAAAGATTGTGATCTTCTTTTTCCTGTGCTGACATAAGTGTAAATCATTAGTTAATTGTTTGTATTTTACAGAGAAACAATAACACAACATTGGCCTAAATCAGGTACTGTAGAAATTTGTTGTAAATCAAGCTAATGGCTATTCAGAAAATAGGATTTCATTGGATTTGCCACTTTTCATTCTTTAGATAAACTACAGAAGATAAAAGCCTGTCACAATTTTTAATAACAAGCTAATAGAAATTTAAGATCTGATGCCTTAATCTCTGGACTTATTGTCTCCATAAAAAATGTACTGTGGTCTCACAAGTCTTTTAATTTAGAGCAAATGATGTATGTCAATGCCAAGTGGTCATGACCTCAGTTGAGGGAACGGCTTAGTAAAGATTTTGATGATAGGTGAAAGCATGTGATTTTTTGGTTTAATCACCAGTTATAAAATTGGAAAGGCTAAATGTATAGAAGGGTGTCCTCTAGACTAAAGAATAAGTTTATATATGTATTTCAGCACTAGTAATGGAGTCACTTTTGTTTACCCTGTTGTAGCTTGACACCACTTAAGAGGCCAAGAGGCCTTAGGCAGAACCACTGGCAAAAGGCTTAGAGCAAAACAACATGGAGCTTACGTGCATACATCTTGGAGCTGAGGTTTAATATACTATGTCCTGATCTATTGCAGAGGAGTTGAGAAGCACAAGTCCTTGGCACGAGTCAGAGAACTACATAGAAAAGAGGGAACCAAACCTGATGCAAGCTTGTCCACCTATTGGGAGTTATCACTGACATTTTCCATCTGACAAATAGTGACTGAGGACATAGTCTTAGAGACAAGGCTAATGTCTTAAAGACTAAGGCAAATCTGTGCTAGGGATCCAAGCATGTTAAGAGTTGAGCAAGATGCACGATTAGGTCTCAAGATGATGATGATGGGGGCATGATCCACTTCATGGAGTGGTTTTATTTGATAATATAGTCACAGTTATTCATGGTTTTAAAAATATGTGCCTACTCAATGGCTCTCTTCTTCAGTGAGGTTGGCTTTTAATTTTAATATGTGTGTTAAAACTAGAATTTTTGTTTCTTCCCTAAAGGATTTTTTTATTATTATTATTATTAAAAAGTTTCATGTGTGCACAGGAATCTCTAAGTTTCTGGCTTTCTTCCTTGACTTCAGACAATTGTGAATACTATTTTAAATAGAGCTGGTTGGGAAATAGACTTTCTGGTCTTTTCCCAGTTTGAGATTTTTGATGCAGAAATTTCTTGACTTGAAGAAGAGGGAAAAGAAATCGAAACCTCATTATTTTTTCACAGATCAGGAAGTCAGCAGTATTTCACATTGACATAATCCTCCAATGGGACATTTAGATGTTATAAAATAAAATAGTCTCCTCCTGACCCTGAAACCATTCAAGGTCCTGGCGCCCTTGTACAACAGATGGTTAGCCAAAAACAATGTGGAACAAAAGGGCCTGGAAGTCCTTGGAGTTGATGAGCTAAAATGCTTGTGAGATCCAAAAACTTGAACAAAATAGCTCTGTGAGGAAACTAGGCACTAAAAGGCCAGTCATTTTAGATGTGTGAGGCATATTGTCAAGAAACAAGTGAGAGATCTGGGGAAACCTGGGTTCCACCAGAAATTTCCCAGATTTGCATTTTCTCACAGAATGTTTTCATTTTTGTGAATCAGTTTCCCAGTGCAGAAATGTCACACTAGGAATAATTTTGAGTTTAGCTGGTCTGTAATTCAACTCTGCAAATGAAACACCTCCATTCTGTTGTTGCAGCACAGATTGTTTATAAAACACTGAGAGGGTTTCTGTGGTCTATCCTAAAACTTTTTCCACCTTCTCCACCTTCACCATTTTGTTTGGTATGCATGATGTGATATGGTAATAAATGTACAGCTCTCACATTCACATAGTTGCTCATTACCATTGAGATTTAACAAGGACAAAGGTGCAAATATATTTACTCAGCTTCCTGAGTCTCATGAGTACAGTGAAGAAATGTTGAAAAATCACACTAATTTTCACGTGTTCTAATTATGTTTTCTGTCATGCTCATACAGCCAACCCAAATCAGTATTATTACCTTTTTTTAATCAATACTTTTTTTTTTCTTTTTTCCCTCTTTTCCCTTTGTTATTAAAATAATCAGTCAGGACATTTTATAGAATTCTTCCCCTTCAATAAATTGTTTTTGGGTTATCTGGGATACTTCTTTGTTGAGACAGCATTTCAGAAAGGTCCAGCTTCTTGCAGCTGAGCTGAAAGATGTGGAAAAAGGCCATATTACTTGGCCCTGACTCATGGTGGGTCTGTGGAAATTCGCTTCAGGGTTCCAGTGGATTAAAAACAGGGTCAAACCTCAATTTACTATTATCTTACTAGGCAGCTGGCTCTACTCATTTCAGCAGGCCTGATGGCAAATTAAAGGCTACTATCACAAGTGAAGAATAATGGCTGAAATAGGGCCAATAAGAATTTAACCAATGGAGACATATATCAAGTAACATTTTATTTATCTGAGTTAATGAAATTATATTGGCGATAGTTCTAAGACCCTTTAATTATTAGCCTTGAAAGAATCCTACAGGACTCAATATTCACTGTAAGTTAGTTGGATGAAACACAAATATAATTTTGTGTGGCTAGACACTGATACTTAAACAGCAAGTTTACAACGTTTTACTGGGATAACAGCTGGATGGGCTGTGTGAAGCAGGGAGGAAAAGGTTGTCTGGGAATGACTGAGGTAATCTGGCTGAAAATTAATCTTTCTTTTTACATGCAAGGTATGGAGGCAAGGCTGGAATGGGAGGTTACCACCTTGACTGTGGGCAGGGCCATGCAGCTGCACCCGAGTAGGTCTAGGGGCAAACACGCTGCTCTTCGGCAGGGAGCAGCTTCCAGCAGAGTGAAAGCAGTCTTTGTGGAATATTTAGAGTAGAGGCTTTTGAGACTTTTTAAAACTAAGTACTAACATATGGCTTTTCAAAACATGTGGTCCTACTGGAAGGAAAGAGACTGTTCAAACACTTTAAAGTTTGCACCTGACACTTCAATTTTGCAGGGAGCTTTCTCCACTGAAGGAGTGCTTGTGCAGACCTTCCCAGAAGAAACAATGCTATCACAGGACAGAGAGAGTTTTACATCACTATTTTCAGGCACTTAATTCATTTGAATTTTACTTCATTAGTAGTGCAGTTGTCATATGAACTTTTCAACTACTTAATTATACAGGCTTTCAGCTTAAAAATCTCAGGAATCCTTATACAGTAAATCATATTCTTCTGCACATGTAAAAGCTAGGAAAGAAAAAGGCTAGATTGTTAGTAGCTAATGTTTCCTTCAAGTACATATGGATAAAGTATATTACTGTATTCCTCAATCTATTTTTACAAAGGTGACACTTAATCCATTAGCTCCTCAACTTTTCTAATTTGTAGTTTTCATAATATCTTAACTACTGTCCTCTTTGTAGCGTTAATTCATTTTTCCTTTGTTATTACATGATAAAACAAACAAAAAGTAAAAGAATGAACACTGTCTTAATTTTTAAGATTTAATGGTTTAAGTCTTCACTTTCTTGTTTGTTCATCATCTTTTCTTCCATGTTTATCCTTCTAAAAAGTCTACACTGCATGTTTCTTAAAGAAAACTGTCACTGGATGGAGGTAGAGTCATCCTAACTTATGAAGAATGTGTAATTGCTTGACTTTTAATAGTACAACTGACATCTGCTAAGCAGTGAGATTAATCACAGCTGAGTATGTGATAGGGCTGCCTTTAGGGCCTATTCCAGACCTTCTGTTGCACTTAAGAATGGTAATCTAAATTCAAATGGGAGATCTGTCAACCACACAGCTTCTCAGATAATAAAAAAACACGTAAGGTGTTTACTAAGGGCATCTCAGTAATATTGGGTTGTTTTGATTCTCATCACATAAGAGACAGAAGAGGTACCATATTGCAGTGTTTCAGAAGGCTGTAACATCCACTTTGTCTGGTAACGTAACAACTCTCTTGGAACTGACTCCAATGTATGGAAAAAAAAAAATTCCATCTATCTGAGGTTTTGCTACTTATTTCTGTTCTATTAAGGATTAAATATAAACTAAGTGTGAATGAAACCCATCTGTCCAGAAATAGAAAAGAAAGAAAATAATGCATAAAAAGGGGTGGCCAGCAGGGAGAGGGAGGTGATTGTCCCCCTCTACTCTGCTCTTGTGAGACCCCACCTGGAATACTGCATGCAGGCCTGGGGCCCCCAGCACAAGAAGGATGTGGAGCTCTTAGAACACATCCAGAGGAGGGCCACTAAGATGATCAGAGGGCTGGAGCACCTCTCCTATGCAGAAAGGTTGAAGGAACTGGGCTTGATTAGCTTGGAGAAGAGAAGGCTCCGGGGAGACCTCATTGCAGCCTTCAAGTACTTGAAAGGAGCATATAAACAGGAGGGGGAATGCCTCTGTGCATGTGTTGGTAGTGATAGAACAAGAAAGAATGGCTTTAAACTAAGACAGGGGAGATTTAGGTTGGAAATTAGGAGAAAGTTTTTCACTGAGAGGGTGGTGAGGCACTGGAACAGGTTGCCCAGGGAGGTTTTGGATGCCCCATCCCTGGAGGCACTCAACGCCAGGCTTGGTGCAACTCTGGGAAGCCTGTTCTAGTGGTTGGCAACCCTGACCAGATCAGGGGGGTTGAAACTAGATGATCTTTAAGGTCCTTTTCAACCCAGGCCATTCTATGATTCTATGATATTCTGAGCCTAAATTAAATATATATATATATATATATATATATATATATATATATATATATATATATCCCTATGATCCTATGATAAATGGATCTTTCTCTGGAGCTTGATTATATGCCGGTAAGACACTACTTGTAAACCTTTGCTTTGCACAGAACATGAAATGAATATTGCCGCTAGTTTCTGATCACAGATGTCCCCAGTTAAATACCAATGGCACTTTGCTTTGCTCTGATGCCTTAGTTAAGAGCTGGGCCTTTAAAAACACACATCTCTGAAAAAGTTCATCCAAACTAATCAACTGGATATTGCTTTCCAGCTTCTCCATTTTTATGGCTTGTGGGTGCTTACTAAAAGCCTTTAAAAGCCTTACCTGATACTTTTCTCTCTCTCACTTGCTGAGCAATTTCAAGATAGTAGTCCAGTCTAAATGTCAAGTTAAAAGAATTGACTTTCACATCTTTTCAATCTGGTCTTTCTGCATCAATCTTTAAGACCATTATGAAGAAAATTTGTAACTGTGGCTTGCAATCTGGTCTTGGCCTTTTATTAATTGCATGCTATGCCTGTGAGCCTTCTCTTTTTGCATGTTTTCTTTCACTCTCCTGTAGTGAAAAACCTCTTCTGTACACCTCATGCTTCTGTGCTCCAGCACGGTCAAGGCTCAGTAGATGCTTAGTCATGTCAACCTGGCACATTTTGGATTTTCTCAATATCAAACTAAATGGATTTACTTTGAGCTCCATTGCTTGCTGAGTAAGTTCAGGATGTTAATTCAGTCTAAATGTCAAGTTAAAAGAAATATGATTCCAGCCTGCTGAATCATCTTGTTAACTCAGCATTCTTTTCACTTTGACCTTTCCTTAGGGAGGTACGGGTATCGCTCAATTACTTTCAGTCTTTGCAGAAGAATGTTGGAATTTTATAAGGCTACTTTGTCCTTTTCTCTCTAAGGTAATAACATTTACACTGGACATGCTTCATACTGTCTCAGACTTTATCCATCCCTACTTACTTGTTGTACTCTGAAGAATTCTTCAGGCACAAAACACAGAAATGCAAGTGTTGTTCACAAATGAGCTGAATTTGTAATATCCATATTTAATAAATACTGACTTGAAGAGACGTGAGCGTGTTAGCGAATCATTACTGGACTAGTTTATATCTTGGTCCAAGCTGTCTTGGACATGTGTTAGAGTGTTAGACTCTTTGAAATTGGAATTAGAAAAAAACTTCAGAGGATTATTTAAAATACCTATGTGTTTTGTTTTTTGGATGTTATTGTCAAAAAAAAAAAAAAAAGCTAGACCAGTATATCTAAAGTAAAATCAGTCTGTAAAAGAATATTGTCCTAGTGCTAACCTCTTTCTTACAGGATAAAGAATATGTTTTGCAATTGGGAGTAGTCATAATTTGCAGACTGCAATAATAAAACAATGATCTGACCACTTGTTCTGTGCCATGATACAGGATCTCTGTCCCCAACTTACAGCATCCCTAGTAATTCTGTTACAGTACCCATTAGAAAACATGAAACCAAATAGGTATCGCAGTAAATATCTACATAGACCATCAGCGAGGAATCGAGTGCAATTTATTAGGAAACCAAGCAGTGATGGCCAAGGGCCAGCCTGCCTTATCTGGTCAGTGGCCGGCAATGACTGCCTTAAGCCTGGGATCCTGGGAATAAGGGAAGGAAGATTTTGTGATAGTGTCAGATGGAGTAGGTGGAGTAGGCAACACCAGCCACAGTACTGCTAGAGAGGAAGAACAGAATTTTCAAGGCCTACAAAGGCAGTAGATGATAACAGCACCTGAGGTGTCGTTACTTGTGTGGTGAAAAGCTACTTTAGTATTTATAATGCATGTATGCATGTACATGCATCTATAATGAAGAACTCTCTGCATTCACTTCAAAGGAGTCAGTTTCAGTAACCTTACGAACTAATTTTTGTGCTCAGAAAATTAAAAGAATAAATAAGATGCTGGGAAGTACTAGGAAAGGGATTGAGAGAAAAAAAAAAAAAACAATGTTATTGCATCATTGTGTAAACTTGAATATTGCAAAGGATTCTGGTCATCTGTTTGAAGATGATGGGCAAGAAATAGGAAAGGCAAAAAAAGGGTACCAAGCAGAATCAGAGCTACAGAACCTTTAATACAGAAAAATGTTATTTAAGTTCCCAAAACTGATCAACCTCTAAGTGGTTACTTCAGTCTTTTTCTTACTGAAATTCTTTGTCATAATAATGCTCATTTACAAGCTCAGATCACTTTTGAACTGTCAAGGTTAAAAAGCATGAGTATTAAAGCTCAGATGTGATGGGCTATTGCTGTCTTTCACTGCTTTCTTTCAAAGTGAGCATGTCCATCGGAAACCAGTAATCTCCTGTTTTTCATTTTCCATATAAGTCTTATTTCTATAAGCCAAAGATAAAACTGAAATGCAGATTGCTAACTAGTCAATTTTTGCAACATTGCAAATTTTAGTTTTAATATATAATGTAGCCCTTTTAAATATCAGCACCATAACTCAGTGTGAGTATACTTTATAATTGTGCTTCAGCACTATGGTTATTGTGCTCCTCTGCAGAGTTGACAAAAAATTATTTAAGCATGGTGAAGTTAATCACTTTTTTTTCAAATGTTTGACTCTCTACTAGAAATACCAACAGGTCTCTAACAGTGCTATTAGTGCTATAAAACTGCCACCATCACTTGGGGAAGACCTAAGTGATGTTGGTGTCTCAATAGAAATCACTGACCTGCCTTAAAGCAAGCTTGGTGAACTTTGTTTCAGTGACAAACACTGGGGGCCTGTTGCAAAATCAGTGGCAAGTATTCTGGAGGTACGCCCTTCTTGGATAAATGTTCTGTGCTATGGATGATTTTAACAATTGCTTGGCTTTATTAGATTTAGTTTCTGCCTAACTTCATGTTCAAGGTAATTACACAAAAACATCTCAAGGGGAAAAAATATTTTGAAGGATTTTTTTTTCTATTCTCTTCAGTAAGTGCCCACAAGATGACTTAACTGTGGCTATTGTTTTCAGAGGAGAATTACTGGATTTCCATGTCAACTACATACAGGTTAAAATATATATAAAATATGTATAAATATATATATATATATAAAATTATAGGAGCAAGTATGTATATATAGACAGTAAGGTAAATATGAAATCAGGAGTGCCTTTTAAGCATAAAGTGTAATATCTGTTATTCTGAAATACAAGTGCATTACAGAAGGGAGTTTAACTTAAAAATTCAGGAAAACATTAGACACCAATAGCTAATGTGTTCATAACCTCTACCTTATTTATTTATTTATTTATTTATTTATTTAAAGTAAGGCAAAGGCTGCAACAAGACCGTACTCTTTATGCTAAATTCTGTATACTGTTCCCCTGTGGTTTCATGTGAGTATAAGGATATTCCACCATCAATCTCCTGTTCTGCTTCCAACAGTGCCTAATGCAGATGATATCTAGTGAGTGTGTGCACACCTGGCCAGTCTCTGTGGCTTATTCTCCCTGCATTCCCCAACATCCACTAATGTAATTATTTGGTCTAATATGTCCTATATTTTTATCTTAAATTGATCTAGGTTCTCTGATATATCTGCTACAAATAATTCATGGATCTTCCCAGCATCTTTTGCAGTGAAAACTGATGCAAGGAATTCATGACATGTCTGTGTGAAAGCCTTCTCAGCCCTTAGTACATCTTTTACACCTCTCTTATCACAGCCCCACCAGTTTTCTGTTTATATTCCTGACAGATCCATTAGCTGAAAATTTTCAACGTCTTCCTTTTTACAGATATCCCATTAAGTCATGGTTGGGCCACAGGAACAAGGAGACAGAATTTATTTACTTTGTAATTGTTATTCTTGGTCTCACCTAAACTCTAATCTAAATCTCTCCTCTTTTAGTTTAAAACCATTCCCCTTGTCCAATTCTTCTATGCGTGAGTAAAAAGTTGCTCTCCATCTTTTTTATAAGCCCCCTTTAAGTAATGAAAAGGTGCAATGAGATCTCCCTGGACCCCTCTCGTCTTCAGGCTGAACATCCCCAGCTCTCTCAGCCTTTCTTCATAGGAGAGGTTCTCCAACCCTTTGATCATCTTAGTGGCCCTCCTCTAGACCTTCTCTTACAGGTCCATATCCTTTTTGTGCTGGGGGCCCCAGACCTGGACACGGTACTCCAAGTTGGGCCTCACAAGGGTAGAGTAGAGGGGGAAAATCCCGTCCCTCATCCTGCTGGCCACTCCTCTGTTGATGCAGCCCAGAATGCAGTTGGCCTTCTGGGCTGCAAGTGTGAACTGCTGGCTCATGATAAGCTTTTTGTCCACCAGAACTCCCATGTCTTTCTCTGCAGGGCTGCTCTCAGTGAGTTCTCCCAGTCTGTGCTTGTGTCTGGGATCACCCTGATCCAGGTGCAGCACCTTGCATTTAGACTTGTTGAACCTCATTAGGTTTATGAGGACCCATTTCTGAAGCTTGTCCTTTGGACGGCATCCCTTTGGATGGCATCCATTCTTCTGTTGTATCAACTGCATCACTCAGCTTGGTGACATCTGCAGACTTGTTCAGGTGCACTCAATCCCACTGTCTATATCATTGAAAAAGATATTATCAGTACTGGTCCAAAGACAGACCCCTGAGGGACACCACTCATCACTGGCCTCCACCTAGACATAGAGCCATTGACCACCACTCGCTGGGTGTGGCTTTCAGGCCAATTCCTTACCCACAAAGTGGTCCAACCATCAAATCTGTATCTCCATTTTGGAGATCAGGATGTCATGTGTGATCATGTCAAAGGTCTTACACATAAGTCCAGGTAGATGACATTGGTCAGACTTTCCTTGTCAACTGATGTACTCACTCCATCATAGAAGGCTACCAGATTGGTCAGGCATGATATGCTGTTGGTGAAGCCATGCTGGCACCCCAGAACATGAAATAGCAGAAAAGCAGAGAAATTCAGTCCTTTGACTCCACCAGCTGCTATTTATTTTAATGTGTATCTGACAAAGCAAAATAAACGTCAAGAAAGCCTGATTTCTGAATACTATAATCCAACTACTATAACCCAAAATTTTGTGGAAAGAACTGTCATATGTGACATTTGTTTTCAGTTAGCTAGAGAATACTTTATGACATGTTCATTATACTTTGTGATGCATATTTAAGTATTTCTGTTGCATTAGAAAATATTTCTTTCATTTTCTTTTCAAATGTTACGTCTAACATCAGAAAATAGACAAGATTTGGCTTTATCTAGAGCTGAAAGTGTCATAAAGTGAAAGAGAAGTATTTAAAAGCAGTTTCACATCACTTTGGAATTTGACAGGTGCTGTGTGTGATCTGTTCTTGCCCATGTCTTATTGTGTATCTCAAGTCTATGGTAAAGACATAAAGTTTCTGAATCTCACTTGTCTGTTAGCTGGGCATGGATAGACTCTGGTCACTGTTTATAGATATAACACTCCAAGACTTTTTTTTTCTATTTTTTTCTATGTCGTATTGCTGCCCTCTGGATGCCTTACTCTATCTGATGCTTTTAGAACCCGTCCTATCAGTAAAGTGTTTTTGTGGGGGTCTCTTGTTTCTCTTTGGGGGTGTCACAGCTTCAAAATCATGTGAAACCTCTGTTGAAGATTATGGATCTCTGCAAATAATGAAGCTTGCCTGTCTGAAAGTGTGAAGTTCATTAGTGCTGATAATCACTCCTACACACCATCTTCTAGATCTTTCATGTGGTGTGATGTCTGGCTGCCCAAAGTGGACAGGGTTTTCAGATCTTAGAGAAGGTTTCTGTCAGTGTATGTTTATCCAGACTGAGAGGTTTCATAGACCCACTATCTTTATGTTTTCATGGTCCCTGGTATGAAGAACAATGCTACTTCATGGAGGTGATCATCAAAGTAGCATTAGAGGGACAGTCAGAGTAGATGATCCCAGACTGAAGCTGTGATGGTTCTCCTACAAGTATACAAATGCTATTAAGAAAGTCAGAGTTACAAAGACAGTGCCTGTAACATCAGACTAAGAAAACCTCTATGTAGGAATTTCTTGAAGGGGCCATATAATATGAGTATAGATGATAAATCCTCCATGTCTAATCACATATTCTTCATTTACCTATTCCCTGATCTGTTTCTTATGTGTTTGTTTGTTTGTTTGTTTGATGTTATCTTCCCCTCTTAGCATGAAATCTTTGATCTTTGACCTAGTACTATGAATATGTCACTGCAGTGCAACATTTTATTTTATTATTATTATTATAAGGAGGATTTTTTATATAATTTTTTTTTTTTTTTTTGTATTATTTAATAAATGTATTTATTCTTGGTGCCACCCAAAGTACCTCATACACTTTGGTAATTTGGAGTAGCAACTGGAAATACAGTTTCTGAACATGGCAGGAACAATAACTAGTTTCTTTGTAGGAACATCTCTATGAATAATAAGTCACAGAATCACAAAATAGCTGAGGTTGGAAGGGACCTCTGAAGATCATCTAGTCCCACACCCCTGCCAAGCAGGATCACCCAGAGCACATTGCACAGAATGGTATCCAGGAGGGTTTTAAATATTTCCAGAGAAGAAGACTTAAGAATTCAAGAACTAAAACCTACTTCTCCATATTTTGTATACCTGCACCATATTTATTAATATTAAATAGTTTTGTTCCAAAAAAAAAAAAAAACAAAACAAAACCCAAAAACAAGAAATTTACATCATTGACTGACCTAACTTGGAACCATCTAAATTGTAGGTTTCTGTTTCCAGACTATCTTCTGGGCTTCTATTACAACAAGAAGAGAGAGACAGACAGATAGACAAAAACAGTCTTCCAGGTGGTGGAAGTCCTATGTCAGTCCTGTCAAAGCCTATGTGCTCAAAATTACATAAAATGTTCCTACCTTCTGTTTCCTGTCAGGATTTACCCTGTTCTGTTAGCAAAATTTAAGTGCCAACATCCAGAGGACTACAAAACAAGTGGAAATATGGTTTGAAAAATTCCAATGCTCTCACCTCTTTGTGGGTTTGAGGCCATCTCTATGCATATGAGTCTGACATACCTGAATATATCATCAGCTTGTGCAAGCTGACCAGGCACTGAAAAATATTTGTAATGTACCATGTAACTCTAACTCTCCCAAAAAACAAGTCCATCCTGTCCCTGCTGCATGTGTATTTGCATCTCAGTGATGCCTGCAAAGCTGTGGGAATCATTTTGTATTTGCATATGCACTATGTCTGAAGATATTCTGCCCTCCTCACCCATCTAATGGTAGGGGATTTGGGGAGAGGATTAGAGAGTATTTATGCAAGGGCTTTAGTCTTGTTTAGTCCTGGATTATTTTGTGTTTAATCACAACTTTCCACAAGCAGAAATTTCTGTACAGTCAAAGACTGCCTTACAGGATAATATATTGAACTCATGAAATTGTAATAGTTTGGTTCTGCTTACCTTGTCTTTTTAGTAATCTAAAACAAATAACAAACTTTACAACAGTTTAAGTAGATGTTTCATAATGGGAAGTCTTAAAATGATACACAATTTATAGAGGACTGTCTGTAAAACACAAGCTGCAGAAAAGGAATCTATCTTCATTTTCTGTGAGCTAAGGTAAGGATATTTATACACACACAGACTGGGTATAATTCACTAAGCCAGTTTCCCCTTGCTTACCCACTCTAGCATATCAGAGTGAGGGCTAGAGAGACCTACCTTCAGGCACAACACAGTTCTGAGTACACAGTCCCCTGAGGGAAAAAAATAAATAAATATTCGTATACCTGAACTTCAGTCTTACTGACTAAATTTAGTTAATCTAGTTTAGCAGTTTACTTGAATTTCTCCCTCCTACCTGTCTTTCTGTGCTGAAAAAGAGGATTATGTATTGTAGGGTGATATTAAAATTCTGGAGAATTTTGGGACTCCTGATACTGAGATGGATTGAAGACTTCCAGACTTTGCAGGGTTGTTTTGTTGTTGGTGGTTTTGTTGTTTTTCTCTGTGTATTACTGAATACAACCATGCCAAATGAATAATAATTTGAGGAAAAGGGTCTGTCATGTATATATGAGCACAGAGGAGAATGCCGGAGGCCAGTTTCAGTGTAATTGCTATATCTTTAAAGATGCCAATGAGAGGAGAACTTTGAAGCCATTTTGGATTTATATTCTGTGCACAGTCGACAGAATCTGACAACAAGGTCCAAGCACACATATTAGGCTTATTTAAATATAAATAGATACATATCAAAAGCATACCCACACATCCTTAAAAATAAAGCTGTCTTGCTTTATTTTATATGTCAGTAGAAATTTATGGGGGATTGGGAAGTGTTCCCTCAGAAAATACTGGAAAACTTGACCTCTCTGCAGGAACACAGGTAATTTTGATTAGATGCTGAAAGACTGCTGATGTTTGAGTGATTTTAGTGTCTAATTTCACTACTGATATCAGCTACTGATACACAAGAATGGAAAGTTGACGTTCTCCCCCACATGTGGTAGCCTTGGTGTAAAGCAGTGTTAAATGAAAGTGAGAACTTTATATATGCAAGCAAAATTGGATCCAGAGGAATTCCCAAGCTACATTTTATGGGAAAATAATATCCCAAGCCCCTTCTTTTTATTCACACCCCAGTTTCAGAGAAAATATTGTTATTTAGGGTAGAAAAGGCTGTTGTTAATCCCACTCTAGATGTGAACAAAACATTGAGTCATACTCATGTCATATCTTTCTTCTCTAATCTTGGAAGACTCCTGTGTAAGATTTTTCACACAATTATGGGCATATGTGTGTTTGTATGTGCACCTTATGTAGTATATAATGTATAGTGTATCTGTATATATAGCATACAGTGTATATAGTGAACATGCAGATTCTATATATAGTTTATAATATGTACATATATATATATACATATACAAATATATATATGCAGTCATACATACACTGACTTTTTCAGTGAGAAGGGATGGGTCATAAACCAAACTGCAAACATACCTGAAGGGTGTGGAGAATGTTTCAATGTGTTCTGACTCCAACTAAATAAGTTTTCTGATCTCAGTTGACATTTGCTCTGACTCTTACATTTATTATTCTTGCAAAATATAAAACACAGCCTGTTATTTCCTGCTTTAGTTATATCGGTGTTCTAGTCTTTCAAAGCATTATTTTGAGTCAGCTATGATTGAAAACACTTTTCCTTTAGATGCAGACCAATATGCACTCCATTTCCTATGTAGATAGTAACACTTTATTGCTTAGCATCATGTAGTAATTTTGAAACATGGAAGGAAATTTTCCACCTGTCAGTTCATCTGGTTTTGAAGAGTTCAACTATATTTGTGATTTTACAGATATACATTCTGCAGACAGAATTATGTTTTCATTTTTCTTTTCCCTTAATTTCAGCTGGACTGTTAGATCCATCAAAGCCATTGCAAAAGTTATTAAAAACACATAGAAGTTGGTTATTGGAAAAGTAAATCTCTTACAGGTATAATTTGTTGGCAAACTTTTCAAAAACAGGAATTTTCAACTGAATTACTGGCTTGATTTTCTGAAAGTGGTCTCGGAAACCTCCATGGATTTGCTCAAGCCTTGTAGTTCTTTCTACCAGGTGCCCAATATTGGCAGTCTTGGTGCAAAGTGTCACTTCAGGAAGTATTCTGGCTTTTGGTAACCTACATATGTACCAAAACCACCTTTTCTCCTTCACAGAGGTGCAGATAGAATCACAACATCATTTAGGTTAGAACAGACCTTTAAGGTCACCAAGTCTATCCATCACTTAACACTACCAAGTCCACCAATAAACCTGAAGCACTGCATCGACACATCGCTTATATATATCCAGATAATAGCAAAAATCCCTATAGTTTGGGATTGACTTTAAGCTACTTTAAATGAAAAGACAAGAAAACAAATGTTGTTCCGCTCGAGTGGGCAGCCGAGCTCCACCACAGCCTCTCTCTCACTCCCCCTCAAAGCAGAAATGGGGAGAAAATATGTGAAAAGGGCTCAAGGGTTGAGATAAGGACAAGAAAATCATGCAATAATTATTGTAACGGGCAAAACAGACTCAGCATAAGAAGACAGATAGTAAGATTTATTGCTCATTACTAACAAGCTAGAGAAGTGAGAAACAAAGGAAAGAAACCAAAAGCACCTTCTCCCCCCATCCACCCTCTTCCACCTCCTCCCCCCGAGCGGCGCAGGGGAACGGGGAAATGGGGGTTATGGTCAGTCTACAGCGCTTCTTCTCTGCCGCTCCTTCTCGGTCACTCTCGTCCCCTGTGCTGTGGGGTCCCTCCCACGGGATGCAGTCCTTGATGAACTGATCCGGCGTGGGCTTCCCACAGGCAGCAGCTCTTCCAGAGCTGCTCCAGATATGGGTCCGTACCACGGGGTCCATCCCTCAGGAGAAAACTGCTCCAACCTGGCTCCCCCATGGGCAGCAGCTCCTGCCAGGTCACCTGCTCCTGCGTGGGCTCCTCTCCACAGGCTGCAGGTCCGGCCCAGAATCTGCTGCGGCAGGGGTCTTCCACAGGCGGCAGCCTCCATCGGTGCAGGGCCACCTGCTCCACCGTGGTCTCCTCCACGGGCTGCAGCATGGAACCCTGCTCCACCGTGGTACTCCATGGGCTGCAGGGGGACATCCTGCTTCACCATGGTCCTCACCACAGGCCGCAGGGGACTTCTGCTCCGGCGCCTGGAGCACCTCTCCCCCTCCGTCTACACTGACCTTGGTGCCATTCCTCACTCCCTTCACACTCCCAGCTGCTGTGTGGCGCAGCGTTTTTTTCCCTGTGTTAAATATGCTCTCACAGAGGCGCAAAACAACATCGCTTATTGGCTCAGCTCTGGAAAACAATGGGGCCCTTCCCAAACATGGGGCAGCTTCTAGATCTTTCTCGCAGAAACCACCCCTATGGCCCCCTGCTACCAAAACCTTGCCACGTAAACCCACTACAACAAAACAAAACAAAAAATGGTATTTGCTATCAGAGGGCTCTGCGACATTCGGTTCTTCCAGGGTTCTAAACTTTTAATGCTGACCCATACAGATGGGACTTTGCACCTTTCACAACTCCCTGGACCAGAGTCAACTTTGACTTGACAGTTTGTCAGGTCAAAATAGGTGCTTTCCTTGAGTAAGGAGGACTCATCCCCTCTAGGAAATGCTGGAAGCAGAGTAACATATCCTGCCTTTAGAACTTTGAAGTTCCACTAAGCTTTCATCATCCATAGGATATAACCTGGTTTTAAGTTAATTCAGGTCAACATGTTCTCATTGAGCCCACTGATAGGGATGTCAGTGTGAGTAAAGGCCAGTTAAAATATGCTCACTAGAACTGGGCTTAGACAAGCAATCAAATGCAAAAAAGTAATACGCTTTGTGATTGCTATAAGTTTGTACAAATTAGACTTGATTGTTTCAAGGGAATGGCTTGCTATCTATTACTGTCTAGGGACTTTGTATAAATAGGATAAGGCACGTTAGACACACAAAAAAACAATAACCTTAATATTTTATAGCAAACTGTTTCTTTTGATCATCTTTTTCATAGAATATTAATTATATTTTAAAGAACTTCAAACAAAACCATTTTTTTTCAACTACGTCTCCAGATAGCAAACACAACTCACTGCCCTTTCAGTTTTCATTTTCCACATATCTTATTTTCTATACATCTTTGATTTGTTTCAGGCAGATAAAGTGCCATGGAGGTGACACTGCAAATCTCGGAGATAGCAGCTCTGTGCAGTGGCACCGTTACTGAAGGACATAGATACAAATAACATTTTTTAGAAGTGTATATCACCACAAATAATGTATCTGCTTAAATGAGCAGCCAGAGCTGGTGGCACTTCAGCTTTATTTCACCTCAGAAGGATTGTAATTTTTTTTTCTTTGTAGAGCATAGAGACTCGGTACTGCTTTACTTGTTGCTGTGATGCCTTCAGACCATTCAATGAATCAGTCAGTATGGATGAGCCAGTGTCTTCTGAGGGCTGAGTTGTTTGGTGTGGGATCCTCAAAGCGTGCTGGAGGCATACAACATCTCTTGGCCCTGTACTTCCCTTACAAGGAATAGGCCCGGGTAAAAAAAAAAACAGTTGCTCAGGTCTGTCCGGCCAGGCTGCTGCAAAGGTAGACACACTTCGCTCATGCTCCAGGTTGATTGGACATAAGACAGCTCCAAGCCTCATGCATCTGCATCAGCCTGTTGTGGAGCCCAGGGCACAGGCTGGCTGACTGGGAGGCTGAGTTTCATAGTCATAGCTGAGTGCAGTGTGTTCTCAGCTTTTGCACTGGAATTGGCTTCTGTCCTGCCAACTCAGTGCATGGGAAGCCCAAGCTCATGTTTTTGTAACTGTCATCCTTGCTGGGTAAGGCTCTAGAGGGAAAGAGATATCCTCCACTTGGGGAACATATAAGTATCTAATGCACTCCTTTTTCTAAAACAAGACTGTTACACAAACAAAATTATAGCTATGTGTAATGCATCTTTCATTTTCTCATGCACATTAATGCTAGAAAATCCATTGTGAGGAAAGGTCAGAATTAAATATGAGTCATGTATGATAGAAGTGACACCATGGGCTGCTTGTTTGTGTAGATGCGAATGTGTTCACTGTGTAAGTCAAATTGCTGTTAAAAGCCCGTTAGCTAGCACAGTGAAATAATTCCTGCAACTAAGAGGATTATAGTGGTTCTTAAATCCACAACAGAACTTCACTGATATTAGCAGCAATAGCTTATATGCTTCAAGGGCAGTGTACGAAGCCCTAAGTTTTGTATTTAAAACATATCTTCACCCTGAGGCATTAAGATGACTACTCATATTTCAATAACAAAAATTCCCAACAAAGCCAGACTTCAGCTGATAAAATATCTTTCTATGGACTTCAATTTTTAGTCTTGACAGTGACATTAAAATAATTAACTGCAAAGCCCTTTGTGTGTTTTTATGGCTTCCTCCCTCTGTATTTGTTCATATTAACTCATTATGTGGCCCCAACTGAGCAAAGTGCTCAGATGTATGCTTAAATCTCACTTCACCAGTGAACATTTGAGTGCAAATGCTTTAGAGTCAGGGCCCATTGGACAGTAAGATGACCCAAAGCAGATGTTTCTGTTTAGTCCCAGTTTCCACAGAGACTATGCATCTCTTCAGTGCTCACTCTTGTTTTGGACTTAGCCACTGAAATGCTAATAAAGAAGGCATCAATTTTAACCCAGAGATCTGCTTTCTCATGATTGTCTTTCTTAAATAACGATCAAAGTATTTAATCTATCTTAGTATTAAACCACAAAGTTCTAGGGTAGCCCACACTGAGAAGAAGATTTCTTGGAGATTCTCTTTCCTACATAATTTTGGAGCTTTGATGCTTTTTTTTTTTTTTTTTTTTTTTTCCCTCCTTGTTTTTGCTTGAGGAAAAAATCCATGAAGATGGGAGAGGAGGAAGCTCATCAGCATTGACATTTGAGTCACTGCTTAGTTTGAGACATTCCTGGAGCTTGTGGAGGGTTATTCTTACTTATATGCAAAGAGAATTTTTAGTTTCCTTGTTAGAAAAAAAAAAAAAAAAAATCAGAGAAGACGGTCTTCCTTGATTGGTTTGTAAAGGAGGAAGAATGGTCTTTTTCCAGCTTTTTCCTCTACTACATCTCTTGTCTCATTAAAAAGTCTAGCTTCCTTCTGTTCATTTCAAGA
This sequence comes from Anas acuta, assembly GCF_963932015.1. NCBI lineage: Eukaryota > Metazoa > Chordata > Aves > Anseriformes > Anatidae > Anas > Anas acuta. Next base: position 63,955,040 of record NC_088979.1, on the reverse strand, counting down.
AATTGTAGTAGGCTAAATGCTCAAAGATTGGCAGACGTCCCTCAGATAATTATAAATATTTCATTTGTCTCTGGTTTTGGTAGTACTGTTGAATATTTGATTATGTCAAAACAAACACTCATAACTGACACATAAGAAGTCTGGCAACAAACACTGCTGCTCATAAATAGCCTTCTCTTTACAGTGCAGTTTTGGAGGAGTAAAGAAAACACAGTTATTTGCATATTAAATGTACAGAGGCAGCTCCTGGAAAAATGTATCAGCCATGATAAATAAACAAAGGACTTTGCACACGTTTCCATATTACTTATTTGGAGTGGGCTAGCTAAAGGATGATTATAGCATCAACTACTTAGATTCAGACTATATGATTTTTATTATCTTCTACTTTAATAAATAGTTGGAGAAAGAGAAATTGATCTTGAAGGACAACATGAATAAACACCCCCCTTTCATTTTTAGGATGTTATGATATACATGTTCCTTCCTTGAAATCACTATGGGTGCTGGGTTCTTACTATACAGTCTTTCCACCTTGTAGTTAGATGAATGGTGTGTCATATATTCTTCATAACCTTTCAAGATGTTCACAACTGAAAATGTCTGGGAGCTGTTACAATCCATAAGAAAGGCTTTATTGGAGAAAGAACATTACTGCAGTAGGTAAGGAGTACAGACTAGGGTAAATGCAAAAAGAAAACACGGGAGAATTCATGAAAACAATCAAGCTTGATTTTCATCGCTGAAGTTTCCTCCTAATAACAGCTAACTTTAACCTAACTTCCTTATTTTGTGTCTGAAATACAACAAAACAGACCTCAGTTTGTTTCTAGATAATGGGAATATGTACAGTTGTACATGTTAGTGCCTTACAGGGGTGACATTCCTCTAGCATTTGGGGCCTTGCAGTTGTCTTTAAGATGCAGCAACACAGCTGCAGTGTACACCCATTGCTTGGGTCTTTCCTGGTGCCAATGGCATCCTCTGAGCAGGCAAAGTATTCCCTTGGTCCTACAATTCATGGCCAACTAAATCCACAGGGAGCTGAGGAGGGCTTGCCCATAATGATATTGTTCCTTTGCATGCTATTGTACTGTAATATTAACTGTGTCAATGTGTCAGGAAGGTGTGGGTTAGACTTCTGCAAGGAAAAAGTCAGACTCAGTCTCTTTTCTAGAAGACAAGCCAAGCTTTCTCTAGGTCGTGGCTTTTCCCCAGGTCCCTGCCATGACAGGCCCACACATTTGCCTAGGACTGATCTGAGGCTATTCTCTGAGGTTCATGGCAGAGTGCCCACCACAGAGAATTTTGGGGTCCTTTTCTTAAACCTCCAATGTAATGGATGTTCCACAGTTACATCAAAAGCTGTTAGCATCCCTTGCTACTAACCCCTTCAATCTCCTACTATAAGCTCCCCTTTTTAGCGGTTCACAACCCCTTCAGACTTTGACAAGTGCTGTTGAAATTTTCCATGCTCTGCACAGACCTGCCAGTTTCTTCTTTTCCAATGCATGAAACAGTACTTCATCCCACCACTTGGTGAGCAATATATCTGCTCTATCTTGTCAGCTGGGAGAGGAGGGGAGTCAGCTTTTGAGGTCAACTGAGTAATGTGTCACTCAGGTCCCCTTTGAGCACATTTCTGCTGTTGCCTTCCTCCTCACTGAATACCCCTGTGGCTTCTTCCGTGCTCTGTGACCTATCACATCTAATGTATCTGCTCAGCAGACTGCCATAGTCATCTAACCGTGGTGTCTTGCATGTCAGATTGAGCGGAAAAAGAGGGTGAAAGAGAGCATTGGGTATATATGCAAGATATTCAGTTTTACTACAGGGCAAAACAAGACAAGAGCTAATTGTGCCAGTCTTATGCTTAGTGCCTGAGATTAGACAAGCTTGACTGTTGCTACCTGAGGCTGATTTCTGAAAAAAAAAAAACAAAACACTTCTGCTACATCTCAGAATGAAACTAGAGGAGACACATCATTTTCTCATTAAAAAAAGAACCTCCCACAGAAAACAAAACAAAACAAAATAAAACACAACTTATTTTCCTTAAATGTAATGCCTTCTCTACATAAGAACATGTCTCTCAAGTTTGCAGGAAATGTCTCTGTCCCAAAAAACACACTTGAATTTACAGCAAATTCATGTGTTTTCCAGCCAACTCAACTACATACCTTTTTACCCAATGGTCCAGTATTCCTTGTATAATTTTAAGATGCATTTTAGATTTCCTATGTATTTTTAAAAAAATATTATATACACCCTATATCTTCACATTTACATTGGGCTTTACATATTCTAGCACATTATTTTAATCTATTTTTGATTATCATTGCCCAATGTTCTATCATCTGTCTATCCAGACAGTAAGCATTTCTGGGAGGCACTTCCATTTGACTGTTGAAAATAAAATGTAACAATTGTGTTAAATTGTCCAATGCTTTCAAAATAAGAAATAGAGTCATTTTAATGTTAAATTGCCTGCTGCTTTTTCATCTGCAAAACTGTAATTTTTATGTAGCTGTATTTTGCTTGAGGCCTTCCAGCACGTATAAAAGGAACTTTTAAAGGTAACATCTTTTAAAGGTAGGCTGCAAAGCTGAAAAGACAATGAAACAAAAAGTGTGTAGATAAATGTAGTATATGCTTTTGAAAACAAAATTCCGGGGCCACTTCTACAGAGTAGTCTAAACCTTGTTGAAATCCTCTTGCATCTTGTGTGTTAGTAATGTATTCCAGAATTAGCAGGGTGATACCACAATGTGTTGGTTTGACCTTGGCTGGTCACCAGTACCTAGCCATCCATTTGTTCACTCCTGCTCCTCAGCAGGACAGGGGCAGAGAGTAAGATGAAAAAACTTGTGGGTCAAGATAAGGACAAGGACCAATTACCATGACAAGCAAAACAGATTCAACTTGAAGAAAATGAATTTAATTTATTGCCAGTTAATTACAGAGTAGGATAATGATAAATAAAAACAAAATTAAAAACACTTTCCCCCTTTCCTTATTCCCAGACTCATCTTCTCTCCTGATCCTTTTACCTCCTTCCCCCGAGAGGTGCAGGGGAATGGGAAATGGGGGCTGCATTCAGTGCATAATGTTTCATCTCTGCCATTCCTTCATCCACACTTCCTTCCCCTTCCCATGGATCCCTTCCACAGAATGATGTCTTTCATGGACTGCTCCAACTTAGGTCCTTCCCATGGGCTGCAGTTCTCCAAGAACTGTTCTATCATGTGTCTGTACTACAGAGTGCAGTCATTCAGGAACAGAGGTTCCCCTGTAGGCTGCGGCTCCTGCCAGACCACCTGCTCCTCTAGACAGGTGCAGCTCCAATGTGGTTTCTCCAGGTCACATCCACCTGCTCCACCAGGGGCTCCTCCACTGCCTGCAGCATGGAGATCTGCTCCATGTGGGACCCAAGGGCTGCAGGGGGACAGCCTGCTCCACCAGGGGCCTCTCCACAGGTCACAGGGGAACTGCTGCTGCCTGCCTGGTGCACCTTCTGCCCTCCTGCTGCACTGACCTTAGTGTATGTGGAGTTGTTTCTCTCAAGTTTTCTCAGTCCTCTCTCCACAACTGCAAAGCAGTTTTTACCCCTTTTAAAATTTGTTATCACAGAACATCAGTGATAGGCTCAGATTTGGCCAGTGTTGGGTTCTTTTTTGGAGCCAGCTGGAACTGGCTCTGACAGGGGAGCAGCCCCTTTTCTCTTCTTACAGAGACCACCCATGAAGCCCTCTGCCCACCACCAAAGCATTTCCACATAAACCAAATTCACATAAACACCCTGAGACTCTGCTGCTTGCCTTTACACCATCAAAATAGCCATGTTTGGGCTGAAGTAGCTTAAAGAGACAGAAAAAAATATCTTAAAGAGACACAAGAGAAGAAGAGAAAGAAGAGACAGATGCTTTGGTACTGAAAGAGCACTGAACTTTCGAGTCTCGGGTGTAAACATGTGACCAAGGCAATATAGAATGAAACAGTTAGTAGGAGACTCATGCCCAGAACACTATGAAAAAGTAAGATTACTGACACTTGGGAAGCAGATGAGTTACCAAAATGAAATATAAAATACAGTTAACAGCTACAGCAGCTCTGGGCATCAAACAAAAAACTTAGAAAAGCATCAAATACATTTGGGATTCATCACAAGAGGTGTGATCTTATCATACTTCTCTGCTCTGGGAAGCTGGGACGCCCAGGTCATTTGGGATCAAGAGAGATTACAGAAGGACGTATATTATGTTCCTTCTTCACTGTTTTTGTTGTTGTTTGTTTGTTTGTTTGCTTTTTCCTATCTGCAGTTCCATACTTTCAATCTTTTCTCTGCAACAGTGAGAATGGAAATATACTCTTGAAAATAACTATACTTTCAAAAAAAAAGTCTGAAATTCTAACTTGCTCATCCCAGGAACTGGGCGGTAAGTAAATCATATTATAGAATTATAATATGAGGAACATGAAAATTAGAATGATTGCATACCTTGGTGTAAACATGGAAGTGAAAGATTCCATGAGCATGACAGCTAACTAAATTTGCTTTCCAATGGGTTTGTCTCACGACAAATGAGTTTTTAAACTCAATTATAGAAGACTGCAGTGGAAGGTCATCTTTCATAGACCCTGGGGACACATGAACGTCCTGTTTCAGGAACAGCTGTGATCAGAAAAGGAAAATCTATTTTTAAAGATCAGAAAAGGAAAATTAGAGGAAAACAAACAAACAAACAAACAAAAACAGCGGTGCTAAAATTAAAGCTGAATTAGAGTAGATTTTCTGGTATCTAACTTGAGTTCATCTCATATTACATTTTTCTTCTTGATGAAAACATTAGCAGGGATCCTTCTTCTCTAGTGATATGTGAAGAATTCAGTATCAAAAACTCTAACCTCCTAAGTTTCAGAATATCACTCAAATTTTAAGGAAGATATTGGAACCAACAGACAGACTTATTAAAACAGACACAGTGATGATATAGGCTTCCCTTCTTAAAGAACTGAGTTGAAGATGTAAAAATAGAAGGATGTGTAACAAAATTCTTGCGCAATCATTTCACACTTACACATCTTTCCTTCGCTTATTTCTCATCTGTAGCTCATCTATGCACAGAGTAAACTCTTGCAAACTCTTTAGGACAGAGGTCTTATCTGAACAAAGAAGGAAAATGTGCTGACCGGTGCTACTGCCTTTATTGAAGATCTTTATTGAGCTAGGACTTTGCATTCCTGGGTTAATAGTAAGCTTGCAACATAGCTGAAGCTAACAAGAGATCCTGTATTCTTCAGACAAAATTCCCATTAGTTACAAGAAATTTAGCTCAAGTAAGCAGTACAGGATTGGACCATTATCTATTATTAATCCTCTTGTCAAGCTAAAGTAATTATGAGATATAAGTTCTGTTCTTGAAAAAAAAATAGTCTCGAATGTTTTCAGAACTGACAAATTTTATTTTGCAATTGATTTTTTTTTTTAATCCATTGGAGACTACACAGAAAAAAAAAATACTTGATAATTTTTGGTAAACTAAGTCTGTGTGTATTTTTTTACTTCCAACATGAAATTTTCTACTGAAAATTCCAGGTAGAACCAATCACTCTAGAAGACTAGAATCACAGTTAACTAAAAACAAGTGTTACCATATTGTCTTCTATATATACTTACACAGATACTATATATATTTTATACTCACAGTCTAATACATAATTAAATAAGTTATAAAAAATACCCACATCACAAAGAGGTAGATAAAGTTTCTAGTATACATACTGTATTAACATGTGAAAGTTGCACACCTGGACATAAGAGATGACATTAGACTCAAGTAATTAGTGGCTTCCTCTTTTTCCTTTCTCCCTTCCCTTCCCTTCCCTTCCCTTCCCTTCCCTTCCCTTCCCTTCCCTTCCCTTCCCTTCCCTTCCCTTCCCTTCCCTTCCCTTCCCTTCCCTTCCCTTCCCTTCCCTTCCCTTCCCTTCCCTTCCCTTCCCTTCCCTTCCCTTCCCTTCCCTTCCCTTCCCTTCCCTTCCCTTCCCTTCCCTTCCCTTCCCTTCCCTTCCCTTCCCTTCCCATCTTTACCTCCCCCCTCCCCCCCATTTTTTTAAGTTTGCTTGCATTTCATTTCAAGGAGCTAACTTTTTGCTTATTTTGTAGTTTGTAGTTTTACCTGCACTTAGTTCCCTTGGGTGCAGTTTATTCTCAAGAACTGCACTTTGAGGCAAAGAGACCTTAAAGTGGATATAAATAACATTTGGCTGAGTACAAGACTCGATTGATTTATTTTAAACATTTTAATACTTCCTGAAATCCTGCTGGCTCATCTGGGTTAGCTAAACACATGCCGGGGGAAAATTATGGAATTAACCATAACCTTTGGAGACCAGTCTGCTGAGGCTCTATCTAGAGCTGCTGGAGAGAGACTGGAACCAAAATTAACCTCCTTGAAGAGTTTGTCTTTCTCTGCTGGCTGCAAAGATGTTTAGGAAGACCAACCAGTGTTCAGTAGTAGTCTGCAGGGAAATGTATTTACACCAAGGGTTAAAAATAACATCTAGACATTACTTTAATGTTTAACCTCCATCTTAGTGCTCTAGACTCCAAAAGAACATGATGCATTAGTCCAGAACAGACCAAAGAAGAATATATTTTGAAGTGCGGAGAGGCTTTCAATACTTCCTCAGCAAGACTGGATGTGCCCAGCTATAACCACACTATAACTATTGGTAAATTCATAACAGCAATATGGGCTATTGTGCCATTGCATTGAATAGATCATTTAAGTCTGTGCTTCCTGTTTACCCAGTTCCTCTCTGTTTCCCCAAAACAACACAATAACCGAACTAAGTCAATATTTGGAATGCTTTATTTATTCATTTTTAAGAGCACACACACAAAAACAAAGAAACAAAACAAAACAAGTAAACAAAAAACACTATTCTGACGGTTATCAAGAGTGAGGCTGATTTATCAAAATGGTGAACTACCTGGAACAGATAATCTATAAAGAATGAATCCTACCACTCACTTGAAAGTTCATAAAGTCTTGTTTGGAAGGCTTCTCTAGTGTTCCACTCTTCATGTGACCATTGCCAACATTACAGCGGGCCAAAAAAGACTTTGATAACAAGCCTTGACAACATCCAAGGGCAGAGGTACTGAGCATTAGCACAGTCTTAATGTTGCTCTGCTGTTTCCACAACCCAAACAGGAAATGCTTCTGTTGGTTCTCATGTGTTTCATAATGCTTCTCCATCTCAAGCAAGTCTTGTGGACTAGAATAACTTGAGTGAAAATATTGTGCAATTATAGAGAATACCATACCTAAAGAGCAACTGGAGATGACCTACCAACTAGTAAAAACTAGATGGTAACTTCTGTTTTCGCTCCAACCTCTTCTTTGACTCTGGGTTATGCTGGCATGCAGCATGATATCTGTGGGGCTTTCCTCAGTGTCTGATGGAAACAATGAAGGTCTTCCCATTGCATTCTCTCACTTTTGGGTTCGATGTTGATTTGTTTCTGGAATTACAATGTTGATTGTCATTGCTGATCTAAAATCAAGAGTCCTGGGGTTATTAAAACAATAAAAAAAAAACTGCTCAGCTTCTTAAATCCTATCTTTTTTTCCCCTTCATCTTTCACTAGGTTGGAAAAATCCACAAGAACACTGCCCGCAAAAGAGAATACCACGTACTGTTCATGGTGATCACTACAGTCATCTGTTATCTCGTGTGTTGGATTCCCTATGGAGTTATAGCACTACTTGCAACATTTGGTAAGCCAGGTGTGGTGACTCCAGTTGCAAGCATCATACCTTCCATCTTAGCAAAAAGCAGCACTGTTTGCAATCCCATTATCTACATACTTATGAATAAGCAGGTAAGATATGTTATTTTAAAATTATATTTTCCTCAGGGTATGTCAGGACCTCTGTGACTACCTGTCCTGTGGATGTGTCTTTGGGAAAAGGGCATTCAGGGCTGAAAAATATCACTGGAGTCCTGGGATGGAAATGTCAACACATTATGTTGCTAAATAGCAAGAACAGATACATCTGCTTACTGAAATTGCTCATGTTCTTCTGAGGACTTGCTGTGTGTTAATTTGCATGCTGCAGTGCTGCCAAATGTAATGGAATCTATTTACAAAAGAAGAATATTGGGGGATGTAGGTGGAAGAAAAGAGGGACAAGAAGAGGAAAGGATTTCATGACATTGAAAAAAAATCTGAAGGAGAAGATCTGTTGCAAACACTTAACCATTTTTCTCGACAGATCCACTTGAAAACAAAAGGTCATTTCAATTAAGTTTTTATGCACTTCTATATTTCTTTCTGTTAAATTCCCACTTCATCTATATGCCAAAATAGGGAACAATTTTATTTTCTCTTGAGGGGCAAGGCCAATTCTAACATTTCTAAAATGCCTAGATCTAGCTGAGGTGCCTTATTCCTGTAAATGGCATTTTCTGTACTGAAAAGTGAACTTCTTAAAATTTCTGCATTGACTACTCTGACTCTGAAGTTTGATAACGGCAGATCTGGAAGTTTTAAAAGTGTTTTCCAGTAAGGTATTTGGAAAATACATGTAGGTTATGAAAACACTTTAAACACTTTATCTTTTTGATTACATTAGTGTTCTAAACATTGATATGAATTTCCTGTTCTCACTGTGTCCATTGCTATTATATAGCAAATAAATCCTTTTTTTTTTTTTTTTTTTTTTTGCCTGGTGCATGCTGGAACCTAATCTTAGTATTTATCAACAGCTGTTATATTATTTTGAAGCCTAGAAAAAGGAAACATTGAACATAAAAGCCAAATATATTCTAATTTAGCCAGTGTCTGAGATTATTCTTCATCTACCCTAAATTATTAAACAAGGAATTAATATGCTCCTGAAGACTGAGGGAAAAATCCCAGACAAGACATGAAACTTCCCCGAAATCAGAAGGAAACAATATTTTTGCCCTCCCCAATGCTAGGACTTCTTTTCCAAAGTCTAGTTTAAGCTGACATTGGAAATACAAAGAGCTCCAGAAGGTGCTAATACTGAAACAAAATTGTAACTTTTTCTCCTTTCCCTTACATGTTACAGTTATTACGGAAACTTCTCAAGAGCAGCATCTGTCTTGCTTCTTTGTCCTCTGAGCACTTAGGTCCTTAACTTTCATGAGATCATCTGGCCATGCTACGGCCACTAGAGCAAGCTATAGCAGAGAAGGCAAATACATCTTGGCATTGTATTCACACACAGAGCACATCCCAGACAACAGGGTTACAGAAGCTGAGGTAAAGATATGGATCTTAAAACACGTGAACTCAGTGTAGAGCCTTGGGTGCCTCCATATGTCTCAAGAACAGAATCACAAGCACAATTACCAGTGGTGACAACCTGGCAGCCACAGATATAAACACAACAAAAGAAGGCTGTTTTTATATTCTCCAACTGCTCCAGGCAGTTACTGAGAACTCTGTATTCTGCAGCATCAAAGGCTTACGAGATAGTCACACTGCTGTGGGTGTGCTGAGACAGAGAGGAAAGGTTCACCGTTGGGAAAAACTTGATTAGCAAGAATAAAGCCAGGATGCTTGCACATCACAGGAATGTAGCAAGCTGTCCAAAATCACTCTTTCCCTGCAGTAGCTGTTTCTTTCAGATAAAAAGAAGAAAATTGTGAATACTTAACTTGTTTCTCAATATGAGGCTGACATTTGATCCAATTTATCATCTCTTATAAAGGAAGAACAATGCTGGATGATCTGTCTACAGGGGGAGAATTCCATTTGGACCATTTTGAGGCAAGGCAGGCAATTTCTTAGCAGCAGGAGCTGAAAAGACTTTGTAACAATTCAGGAGCACCCTGGCAGGGAACTGCAAACAGTTTCTTAAATATCTCTTCTTAGTCTTCAGTCATATGCAAGACCGAAGTATTAAGCTTCTCTCTTTGAACTTTGAGAATAATTCTTCTGTTTCCCGCTACCTGCTGTTCTGCAGTTGCCATCATTTAACAAAAAATGCAAAGGAACAGAGTAGTTGAATAAGTCTTGAAGGGTAGATCATTAGTTGCCAGCTGGTAGTCACTGTATGATTTTTTATTATTTTTATTTTTAATATAGCTAGCTTCCTTATTGTTGCAGAAATCAAGACAAGATCATTCCTGAAAAGGAGCTTTGTCAGATTAGGGGTAAATACTCTCATTGTAATAAAACCAAAATAATAGTTCTCAGTTCTCATTTGTTTTGCCATTATTTATTAGCAGTAAAATAACTATTTTTACCTGAAACTGAGGAATGGTCTTCACTCACAAGAGGTGAAACACATCCATCCATCTGTTCACCTTCCTTTCAGACCAGGAAAAAAAAGTTAAACACCTTTGTCCTAGGTATGAAATGCATTCACAGCACGTCAGCTACTTAGTAGCTTTCCTCATTCCTTTCTGTAAATTTAACACTTCAGGAAAAGTTCTCTTCTCAGCACTTATCCTCTCTGAGCTTCATGTTTTGCTGAGAATTGTCATAGGAGGCTGGTGCATCCCAAAAGAAAAATTATCTAGCCTGTATTTTTCATGGTCATGTCTTGGATACAATATGCCAACGGTAGGCTATTTACTCATGCATGTTGTAAATACACCGAGAACATATGGCTTAATCTCTAGGTCTCTGTGCATAAGCTAACCTTTTTGCTTTGGGACCTGCTCTGAAGGTTGCAAAACAGCACCGGTTGACTGCAGCCACAGTGTTAGCTTCCATCTGTCATAAAGCAATTTGGAGTATCGTGGAATTGCCACCCTCTGAGCCTGCCTTAAAAGTCATCCTGCAGAACACACCTTTAAATTAACTCTTGAACATGTTTTGAGTCACTTTCATGGTCCAGAAACCCCAGGGAAAAAAAAAAAAAATGTTTAATCTTTGTTGGTTCCTTCTGCACTGACCTGAGGTGATAAAATAGCTGGGGTGAATTTCTTTCCAGTGGCGGGGACTCCCTCATGCAGGACCACATGGCTTATGCTACTGTCTGTTTGCTGCTCCTCTCCAGGAGCACAGAAAGGGCATAGTTTCAGCTGGACCATTGCTGGTCTAAAAACATCATTCCAGGCTTTCATTAAGCTTCACTGACAAAGCTGTAAAGCATTAAACTGCTTGAACTGCCTGAGATTGAAGTAACATCTTCAAACTTCCACCCATGCAGCTACCCCAACAAGTTATTTATGACAGCTTCAATTTCCTTCCTTCCACCATGGTGATGCAGAAACCTCCTCTTCCACATGTTACATACAAGCAGTTGTTAAGCCTTCACCAGAGAGATACCAGCTTCCCCATAACAATGGGCTTGCTGTTGCACAGATAGGGGCATCTTGCCTTCCTGTAGTCCATAGGGCAATAGGAACTCGAAAACCCAAAAACTTTCTGATGGGTGTAACTGTACTTCAGGACTTACTTCACTGAGTATGGTATCAATACAACCAGGTATCAATAGCTGGATAACACAATAGTGCAACAGTTTTTCAGGTTAGCCTTATCTTATGTATGAGAAGTTCATTCATTTTTTATTGATATAGAAGTCTAGATATGCATAATGAGTGCTTGGGAGGGTATGGTTATGGATGAGAAGTGGGTATTGAGACTGAGTCAGTCTGCACTTGCTATTTCACATAATTTCAAGGTAGCATTCAGAGAAAACAGGAATTTGCCTCATTGCAACTGACAGCCAAATTTTAGACAAATGAAGCCTTATCACTTAAGGATCTCTAGAAACAATCACTTGGAAGCCTCTGATCAGTTTATATGTTACAACATTTGTTGATGTAAAATGGTCTTGCTCAGCTGTGGTTCATGGGCTTCAGACTAATTACATGATTTCAGCAGTTATTTCCAGACATTTAGTCACTCAGGCAGTACACCTACATTTCCCTAGACTACTGAAACTCAAACCAGCACTTCTAATACTGTTTCGCATATTACAGTTTGGAAAACAAAAAAACAAACACACACTCACACATAAATAAAAAATAACCACTCAAGCACTGTGATAATCAGTGTCCTATTTCTGGTGTCAGAAAATACCTCTGAGCAAAAGTAAGGAGGGAGAGTGTGAGGGAAGAGATGTTTTAGATGTGAATAGAAGTTACTGATTACCAGTTTGATTTCTACCCTGACTTCTTGAATTAAAATCACTACACTTATAAAAATAGAAGCAGAGCTTGTCGTTTTCCCCAAGGATCTGGAGAAGTGATGCTGACAGGAATATACACACTTGTCTGAAAATAATTAATAGTGTGACCTTTCCAAAGTTATCATGATTTAGGGCTTGGTGAGGGCAAATAAATTAAAATAATGAGCAAACTAAGCTAACTGCAAATAATTCTGCCTTTTTGTTGTTGTTGTTGTTGTTATTTGTTTCTGATGGGCAATGAGATGTGAATAATAATGTACTTAAGAGTGCTTCTCAACAAGACCTGGAGCCAGCACATGCAATTGTGCTTCTCTCTTCTCTCATGAGTGAGCACTTAGGCACATAGCCCTGTTGCTGCAATGGGGCTACTCACACACTGAATTTTCTTCAGATTTATCTTCATTGCTCATGCACATAGTGTAAAATAGCTACCTGGGCCCAAGCTGAGAACCTCAATGGAGAGGCTATAAAGAGGTGAGGCGACAGTATTGAGACCAATGTGTGATAAGCAGGAGTTAACCCAGCAGGGAAGTGGAGTTTCCCCAGTAGGTTAGAAATGTGAGAAAAAGGAAAGGCATTTTCATATTGTTTAGCTGCATTAAGATGAGCAATAACACACCATCCAGAGAGGTGGCACTGATTCAGGTCACAAGTCAGACACCTCCCAGATGTGCTGCAGCTGCAGTGGGACCTGTACCACCCCCCCACCACTCACCAAGCAGATCACTACCAGGCCAACCCCTCTTCAAATGCATTTGTGGAACTTGAAATGAGTCCTTCTTTAGTGATAAGATTTTTGCACCTTACACACAGTTTTCTAACAACCCTTTTCAGTCCATCTTGATGTGACCTTATGCACCAAGCAGGGAGGAATGCATATGCACTTTGGGAAACAGAGCTGCACATGACAGTCATAAAGAAAAATAGAAAAAAAAATAATAACCTTAACATTTCCCAGCTGGATACATAACAGCTGTATTTTCACAGTCAATTTTCATGTGGTATTGTGCAGTTTTCAGCATTTCCCACAAAAGGTAATGTTTCAGTCTTCAAACTGCAGGAATATGTGGGTAAGTTAATGTTTTTTTGTTGTCTTTTTTTTTTTTAAGTGCTCATTTTTCCCCTTGGAAAACTAAGATATTTTAGCTGCATGAGAACACAGTAGGACAGATCCAGAAAGATGGTACACAATAAAGAGACAATTATGTTAAACTTCATTTTATGGACAAACTGAAACATATCTATTAAGTCCTGAAAAGAAATCCCATTTTTTTAAGTTCATGACCTTCTAGAGGTTTGCAGACTTATCATAAGATTTATTGGTATAAATTGCTATTTTTCCATTAAAATTCATGTAAGATGTTAATAAGATGTTAATAAATTATTATTATTATTATTATTTAATGTCTTTCACTGTTTTCTGGTCTGATATTGGGTATATAAAGAAGTGGCACCACATTACCTAACAAGCAGTATTATGACTTTTTAAAGTTGAGGGGCAAAAGGAAGAGATGTCTCAAGGGCACCTTTACTGCTGTCATAAAGTACAATTGCATCTCACACAGTGAGTTCAGAATTACTTTAGGTATTTCTTTCTCAGATTATGACAAAAAGATCAGTTCAAACAAATAACCTATTTAACTTGGGTTACAAGTACATTTAGCAGTCCCAGCTAGCATCATGATGTCCCAGGCTATACTCCTGGTGCAACCTGGCTGAATATGTTCAGCATTATCCTGCCTGTCCTGTGGACACTTTCAGAGGACTGGACCAACTTCAATATCACAGAAGAGTTTAGGACTTGTTTGTTCAGACCCACATGAAAAGTAGCAAGCAGGCAGCCAGGTCACCAAGAGTCAGGTCAAGCAAAATACTAAATAAATATGGAAACAATTAAACACGAACAAACACAAACACAGGATAAGTATGTGTTTACTGGGCTAGTTAGTATCAGGGATGACAGTAACAGAAATGATGTCCACTTAGATCTTCCTTTCAGGAAGACCGAGAAAGTGAAGGGCAATATCCCAGTTCTGGCTGGGATAGAGTTACTTTTTTTTCCTAGTAACTGTTATGGTGCTGTGTTTTAGATTTAGGATGAGAATAATGTTGATAACATACTGATGTTTTAATTGTTGCAGAGCAGTGCTTATACAAATCTAAGGACTGTTCAGCTTCTCATGCTGCCCTGCCAGTGAGTAGTCTGGGGGTGCACCAGAAGCTGGGCGGGGGAAGGGGACAGAGCCAGGACAGGTGACCCAAACTGGCCAAAGAGATATTCCCTACCATATGACCGCAATAAAAAGTGGAGGGAGTTGGCATGGGGGCTCTTGTTGCTCAGGGACTGTCTAGGCATTGGTCAGTTGGTATTGTGCATCACTTGTTTTTTATTACCTCACGTATTCTGTAAACCTTGATGACTAAACTATTCAGAGGCTTAAAGTTATTGTCATTTAGAATAAGTCCCTAGGCATTATGCAGGCGAACTGCAACAGGTAAAAATTGTGATCCCTTTGGAGAACTCAAATTTTAAAATAAAAATGTAGTTGAAATCTAAACTTAAATTGTCTCATCCACCCTAGTGCATTTTCATTGAAATTAGCTCAGAAAAGAAGGAAAATTGCCTCAGCTTTCTCCTGACAACTTTGCAGGTGATACTGGTCAGTAGAAAGGGTCATAGTCTAGGAAATTGTGTTAACTGCAGTGATTGTATGAAAGGAGATTAACGTTGGTACCTGTTTGGGGGATAGCAAGGAAATACCCTTAGGAAAAGATTCAGCCTCTAAAATCACTGTCACTGTACAAAGGGAATGAAACAAAGAACTGTTTAAGAATTCAAAGAATAAGCAGGGTTACATCCCTAAGCTTTTATCTGGCACAAGTAAGACTTTTTTAGCCAAATTGTTTGCACTTACCTATCATGATCAGCCTACGGTTGTGCTGGGAGTTTCAGGACATCATTTAAAATCAGCCATTTTCACACACGTCCAACTATAATATCAAACCTGTGAGGTAGATTGAGAGTTACATGGAGGTTTGCAGTATTCAGATAACCATAGAAGCAAGGAATATGGCATATTCACACCTAAATCAAAGGTGTTGGGATTCATACAAGCAAGGCCCCTTGGTATCCTGTTTGGTCTTGCAAGTATACACCAGCAGAAACTCAAATCAATATTTCTTTGCTGTCCTCACATGTGTGCCTGTCCTTAAGGGGCTTTCAGATGGTCAACAGTTCAGCCAGTGATAAGAAAAATGCAGGAAAAAAGGATAAGTTTTAATGACCGTGATGTTTCCATCTTGCTAGTACTTCAGTGATCTACAAGTTAAGTGTAAGCACTTGGCATTATTTTTTTATTTTTTGTTTGTTTGTTTGTTTGTTTTTTCTCTGGACTGATTTCCAAATTTGGTGTGGACAGATAAGGTCCTGCAAAAGGGAACAGGATCTGTAGGTAGGCTGAACTTCTGCTGTTCTTCAAATGACATTGCCAGGTGACACTGAACAGGGAGCTTCTGTTGCAGTGCTCTCAGCTGCATCCTCAGGTCAGACTGAAGTTTAGCCCACACTAAAATTCATCTGGTGAAGGTCAAACATTAATTTAACATCAGATTTCTTTGTGTTAATTCTAATGTTTCTGCTTTTTTCTCAACATGTTCACATTTAACAAGTAGGACTCCATCTATGCTTCTATATTTGCTGCAGCCTTTATTTTCAAAGTTGTTTGCAAGCATACGTCATCTGAAAAAAACAGAATCTGTAAGACAATGCAACCAATTATATAAGCAAAGAGTTTAGTTGCTTTATGAAGACTATCAGATTCAACAGATGAAAAAGATTTGAAAAGATAAGTGTAAGCCTGGAGGTAATAGAAATTCTCATTTGTCTCTCTTGTTCAATCACTGAGTAATCTCTTGTGATGTAGCAGTGGCATAATACTATAATTTTATCCAGAGCAGGACATTTTGGTGTATTTCATCTGTCAGTTGATATTACTTCTCAGTGTTTTACTATGTCTACCAGGTATATCTTTGCAGTCATGTATCCAGCTAGCAATTCAAGCAACAATCATTTCAGATTAGGTGATGGAGAGAAAAAAATAAAATGAGGTTTCTTAATCAGAGAATTTTTCAGCATTTATGAAGCTTTCTCTAAATACATATGTAATTAATTGATTTAATTCTCATTATCCTTGTAAAGCAGGTGAATATCATCATCCTAGTTTTGCAGCAGGAGAAATTTGAGTATCAAAGGTTAGATTACTGCTTAAAACCTTATGAATTTGCATGAAAAATCTAATTCAGATCTGTAGAACTCTATGATTTAATCATGATGTCCTTCTCTGTTCAGGACAAAGTACTCAGTCAAAGTACTTACTGCACTCAAGGATGTAATGGTTTCCACAGTATTGAATATGTGACATAAAATATAGAAGCCTACTAGGTCTGTAATTCATTAGATTAAGTCCCTTTTCATTATAAACTGCACCTTTTAATCCCATTAAGAAATTTGACTATGTGAGACTGAAAACAAATTGATGTTCCTTGTTTCTTGAACTAGAAGCAATTGCAGAGCTTCATTCCTCAGGTGTCTAGTCAGCCAACTTCCAAACTAATTTTGCTTGTAGCCAGTTTATAATCCTTCATTCCTGGTTTACTCAAAAAAAAACATGAAACAAACAAACAAAAAAAACTTATTCTTTGGGATGTCTTCTGTTCACACTCAGAAACAGCAGTCTGATGACTTTCTTCATACTGCTAGGTTAAATCAGTTTAGTTCTTTCAGTTTTCTCTAGTGATCAAGGCACTTCATTCTTTTGACATCAAATATAAACACATTTAAAGATATAATTAATACTACTGTTTGCTATATCTGTAGTCTCATGATACAAAATTATGTGCAGTTGATATTATGCAAATGTCAGTGGCCATAAATATGCCCAGTTGCCATCACTAATATGTAGTCATAGCAAAACCAGACCTGCAAAGGTCCTGACTTTTGTTAATTGCATTCCCTTGCTCATAGGCAATGGGCCATTCTTGTGGCATTGACCTGAAGTGGCAAAGGCAATGCTCCAGCCTTCCTCTTTTATCTCTTTTTTTTTTTTTTTTATGTCTCTTTTAGCTTTCTGAAATTTTGAAGAAAAAAAATAATCAAATAACAACAACAACAACAAAAACAAAATTATAAACTTATTGGTAATCAGGCTCGAGACTGTGTATTTCATCTGGAAAACAACTTCCTAGCAGATCACTGAATATTAGAAAAGGACCAACGCTTCAATGCATTAGAAGTTATTTCTTGTTTATGTCATTCTATTTTAACTCCCTTGATTATTGTTATCCTCTGAATTTGAATCAAAAGCAAGAACTACAGCTCTACAGTGACTTCTTAAATCCCTTTACTGTGACTAAATTATGACCAGATTTTCAGAAATGGGTGTACAGTCATGGTCTGTTATATGGGGTACAACTATGTAAATTGAGTACTTTACGGATGACTTTGGTTCAGATGTAGCATTTTATTCTTTCGGGGGAAATATTACTCAGGACTTTACAACTCAGAGAGAGATAAGACTTCTGTGTGTACTGGTTTTAGACCAATATGAATACACTGAAAGAGGAATTCAAAGTTAACCAAAATGTGTACGTCTTCCTTTTCACTTTCACCATCTTCTCTCTCAGTGATCACCAATGACAAATTCAAGGGATTTCTATGCAAGTTATGAAAAAAAATATATAAAATAATAATTAAAAACAAACAAACAAACAAACAAAAAAACAGGCAGTTTTGTAACTTGTTGAGAAATTTTCCGTGAAAGCATCTGCTCTGTGCAAAATGTGGTTTCTGCAAAATTTGAAGCTGTTAACTTTGCCAACTGTATTTTCAGCTGGGAAATCTTAAGGACAAAACATTCAATTTCAGGACATATTTCCTTGCCTTAGCCTCTACACATTGGTTTCTGTAACACCTATTTTCAATGAGAAACACTGTCCCTTATCCTGTCAGATCAAGCTCCCTTCCCACACTGCATGTCCCATGCACAAATGATGCACAAATGCGGGCGAGTTGTGGCATAGCTAGAGAACAAAATGCAGCGAAATTAGTAGTCCAGCATGGAAATCCAGTTTATAGGAAAACAGGCAGAGTGAGTCTAAACTATGCCCTACAGGTATCTGCTTATAATTGGATACTTTGCCAGTCCAAGATCTTGTCTGGATTTTTTTATTATTTATTTTTTTTAAAGATATGTTCTGTTTTTGTCCCAGATTTGGAAGAAATTTGATAAGCATTAGATTTTCTCTCACAACTAAAATTCTGATTTCTCAACCCAGTCAGTTCTGTTGTATTATTTATTATCATAGAATCATGGAATGTCCTGAGTTGGAAGGGAACCCACAAGGACCATCGAATCCAACTCCTGGCTCCACACAGGACCACCCAAAGATCAGACCATATGTCTGAGAGTGTTGTCCAAACACTTGAACTCCAACAGGCTCAGTGCTGTGACCACTGCCCTGGGGAGCCTGTCCCAGTGCCTGACCACCCTAAGTGACACAACCTCAGACAAAAAGAGCCTGAAAAATACACAATGGAAGATAGGCAATGGTATGGTGATACAAAAATAATCTTATGAAAATAAGGAATTTGGGTTTCCTTGTGTGGTGTTCTTGGTCTCAGCCTAAGTGGAGCTGTGTAAGAAACATCCTGAAGAACTACTTTCCCTAAACGTGCATTATACACAGACTACTGCTAAGGATAGAGCACTCACAAGCCAGGGCAGCAAGAAGACAATTAGGTCACAATTTTACGAGTTCTTGTTCATATGCTTTAGTGATAACAGAACTGGGACAGGTACATAGTGGTCTAAGTCCACCACAGTTAGCTATAGTCTTTCTTTTAATTCTTGTGGGTTGATCCATAGTCCACGGGAGAAGAAATGAAAATACAAGAAGAAACCGGGTAGGCAAAAGAAACATATTGATGATGACTATATAAGCACATACATTTTTCAAATGTCAAAATAATTCTTGTTGCTATGATTTGAACTTTCAGCAAAATGAGAGTTATTTCAAAATGATCTGGAATCACTCATCACATATTACAGTAGTAATAGACCCTTCATTTCTTCTCATGAAATAAAATGTTACTGTAGGGACTGGTAAATTTGCTGCTGCCTCTGTCAGTCAGGATCCATCAATCATACTGCAAAGCCCTAAACAATTCTGACTTACTGAAATAAGAATAGAAAATAGAGACAGGGTCCATTTTGTTGCTGTTCACAGATTTTTGCCTGTTCTTGTTCCTCACACTGCTTTAGGAAACTCTTCTTTTTTAAGTTCCTTTAAGGTAGGAGAAATTAATTTCACATAAGCTGTCCTTTTTATATATAGTATGGGTTTTAGTAGCTCTACTTAAGGCCAGTGAAGAGCTAGCATGAAATAAATATTACAATCGGTCTTTTCTTCTGCAGTAATAAACCCTGTTGAAAGCATCTGGGGTTTCTTAAAGCAATGTGCAATGAAGATGCAGTAGCATTGTTAATATTGTGCTTTCATGTGCACAGACAGTCTCCTGGAAATTCAGCAGCCATGCTGGTTGCATTGAAGTATAAGTAAATGAAAGCTTCTCTTAAATTGTTTCCTCTAACAAAATAACTATCCCCAGTTTATGATCCATGAAGCTTTGGTCTCTGACTTTGTTTACTCTGTATGAGAGTGCATGTTACACAAGGATTTATCTTCAGAATACTTTTAAATGATCAGAGATTATATGAATATTATATTCATGAAAATAAGGTAATACTTCTCAGACATTGGTATGTGGTCTTTTGTTTTTGCCTTCCCTGCTCTTCTACCATGGAATAACTTTGTTGGTATTATTTTGGCAACAGATTATTGCTTAGTTTTATTCTCATCTCTAATCTTCTTGGGTTGCTTCAGGTGCTCATTAAACTGCCTAATGGCCTGATACCTCTGTTCAGCCCCATATATTCGTAAAGTCTAAATTAAGCCCATCAGATAGCTTACAATTTCATTTGTATAGAAGAGAACAAGCACTGAAAGTTACAGGAAAATGACCCCAAACCTCCAGAGAGGGATATTGCTATGGAAGGAAAACAGTGTTGCTCGATTCAGATGGAAGCGTCAGCAAATACACCTGTCCATTCTTCAGAAAAAAACCAAGCTCAGAAACAGACCCTAAACAGAACTTTCCCCACATTTTCCTCCTGGTTGGTAGTCCATACATCTGCCCTCTCTGCTCAGGATATATTTCATAAGATCCTCCTGGCTCACACTCCTCATAGGCAGCAACACTGCTCCTAGGGGGTAAATCTCCGGTATTTTTAGTTTGCAGAAAAGGTATAGAATCATAGAATATCCAATTTGGAAAGGACTCACAAGGATCATTGAGTTCAGCTCCTGAGTCGCTGAAGGACCACCCCTCCAAAAAAATAAAAAATAAAATAAAAAAAATCAGACCATCTGTCTGAGAGCACTGTCCAAATGCTTTTTATCTCTGGCAGGCTTATTGTCATGACCACTTGACTGGGCAGCCTGTTCCAGTGTCCAATCACCATTTCGGTCAAATGCCTTCTCCTGATATCCAGTCTGACCCTTCTCTGTTGCAGCTTCAATCCATTCCCTTGGGTCCTGTCACTGGTCACCAGAGAGCAGAGATCAGTGCCTGTCTCTCTGCTTCCCCTTGTGAAAAAGTTGTAGACTGCGATGAGGCTTCCTGTCAGTCTCCTCTAGGCTGAACAATCCAAGTGACTTCAGCCACTCCTCTTACATCTTCTCTTCCAGAACCTTTAGCATCTTTATTGCCCTCCTTTGGATGCTCTCTGTAGCTTTGTATCTTTCTTACACCGTGGCACCCAAAACTGCACACTATACTCAAGGTGAGGCCACACCCACACAGAGCAGAACAGGACAATCACTTCCCTCAGCCAGCTAGCAATGCTGTGCTTGATGAACCCCAGAGTAGGGTTGGCCCTCCTGGCTGCCAAATCCAGCATAAGTTCAGGGTTGACTGAGAGTTTATCATTTCTCCAGTTCAAGACAGCTGGGGTCCCAGAGCCCATCACTGGTGTGGAAGACAGAGGTTAAAAATGCATTACATATCTCTGTTTTGTCTAAATTTCTCACCATAATATGCCAAAAGTCCTTCCTACACTCACTCTCTTAATCAAGGTTGTATGTACTTTGGATCAGGAACTCCATCTAGTCTACAAAACATCAGAAAACCCACAAGTCAGGAACTCTTGAAGCGTGTTCATGTAATGTTTGTTTGAAATCCTATAAGAATGACTGAACTATGCATACAAGACAAAAACAAATAAATAAATAACATAAAAAAAGATTTATATCCTTATAGAACACAATCCAGAACACCCCTGACAGACCTCTTCCATTTTCCCTAGCACCTCACCAGCACAGGAGACATACCTGCTGCACATGGTGGCTATGATGCAGGTTGTAGGCAGGCCATTACATACATCAGCACTCCAGGATTGATTGTGGAAAAGGACACTGTTTGGAAGGTGGGCCAGCAAGATATTTTAATCAGGAAGTGCAGCCACAACCAGAAAACTGTCTGGGAGCAAAGTAATTAACAGCAGCTGACACAGCCTGGAGTCAGCACAGGTAGCAATTTTTCCCTCTGGCTGCTCCCATAAAATCAAGGCAGATGTGATGTCTATTCCCTGTCCTCATGAACCCTTCAGGGTTTCTGGAGTCTTCTCACAAGTATATAAGGAGCTGTGGCTACAGCAATTATCCCTTATCTGTCAGCACCCTGTAAGCAAGAGGGTATTTAATTCGTATATGTCTGTGTACAAAAACAGGTTACCAGAGGAAATGGGTTTTATTTCACTTATCATAGAGACAAGTGTAAGCACATGGAGGAGGTTGTTCAGAGTGCAACAATGTGATCCCATAACTCTGCTGACACTAGTCTTTTCTGAGTTTAATTCATGGGAGTTGAGCTTACAAAGAAGCTAAGCCACAGCAGAAGTCAATTACTGTTCATAACTCTACCTTAGATGTTCATTTTGCAATCACATCCCACCACACTAAACCTGGCAGCAGCAAAAGCAACAGTTGAGTTGGGTTCTTCCTTAAATGTGCAGCAAAAAATAAGAAAGCAAGCAGCCAAAACCAAGTGAACATTAGGAAAAAAAAAAAAAGTGGAAGTTCTACATGCATTTCCAACTGGCAATACTACTACCATAGTACTTTTTTTTTTTCTTTTAATGTTTCTCTCTCCTTCCTTGGTGTACTTCTTCATTACTTGTTTCTCCCACTTCCTTCCCTTGGCTGCCTTTCCTCACTTGTATAATTTTTAAGAATCCAGCAGTTGAATCAGCTATAGTTCCCCCCACAATTTATCACAATTTACTTTTTAGTTCTCGTGACTATTCTGGTTCTGGGAAAAATTAAAAAAAAAATTACTGCATAACAATTAATTCCCTGACATTTTAATGCATCCAGTTAGCATTTCCATCAAACTTAATAGGTATTTACTTGAACATTAGTATAATTTTAGCAAAAAGGAAGAGGACATTTACTTCTACTTGCCTTGGGTAGCAAGGCATGAAGCTTGGGCTCAGGCTATACTTCCACAAAAGTGCAGTAATTGCTTTTAAGTACACTATGTGGAGTAACTTACCACTGCAAGAAAGTGGAATTTATTAAAAATAAAGAAACGTACATGAATTGAATAGACATCAATAGGTTTCCATGTGCAGCGGATAAATTCATGCTATTCCAATGAAATAAACAAATTATCTACCAGATACCCTGAAAAAATCAAGATGCTAGAAGGGCAAGTTCAGCCAAGCCACTAGTGTTAGTGGACGGTTCGTATGGCTATTCATACTGATTGAAGAAGTAGTCCCACAGTAACTCGCTGCTTAATCATTGCTGCAGGTGCAGTTTCCTGCAGAAAGTGGAGGGTGTGATTACAGGAAAAGACTGGCTCCTCCACAGCTTGTCTAGCTGTTCAACAGGTTCATGCTGCAGTCAAGACAGCAAGCTGGAGCAATCATCCTCTGAGATGTGTCTTTCAGCCAGATGTCTACAGGCAAGCTGACAGTAAACAGAACAAAATGACTGTATGAAGCTCTACCTGTCAGAGAACCATGACCCCTTGAGCTGCTCAAGTGAAACACAGCTGAAAGACATCCTTTATCTTTTTATTTCTAAGAATATTTCTAAGAATAAACAGATAAAGGATGACTCCTTCATTGTTCGGAAAGGAGCAGTCTGATTTTGGGAATTAAACCTGAAAATCAGTTGCCTCTGAGGTTCCTTGAGATACTATCAGAAAAATAGTGTCACACCTCCTCTATAGTTATCACTGCTAAAGACTAGGGAGAAGAGTAAGATATTCTCTGTACCCAACACAATATAGTTCATAGGTTTTCACCTGCTAGTGGTGTATTAGTCTGTATGCATGTGGGACATGCTGTGAGACAAGAATGTCTTCTCCCATGTCATAAACAATTAAGTTTAATAAGCATTTTATCATATGTAAGACAGCGATTTTTTTTTTCTGTATGTAAAAAAGGCACAGAGTAAAAGCAAAGCTGAAGGATTTGAAAAGCATTAATTAGTTGCTTCTGCCATGCATCCCAGCATTCAGTTTCCCCTAGTGTAGCTCATTGTTCTGAGTTTTCTGAGAGGTGTTACTTGCAAATCATGACATACAGTAATTATCCCCTCCATGTTGCCTGCCAGGAGGTGGTGTAATACAAAGGATGAGCTGCATGATTACTGGCTGCCAGGAGTTTACATGATGGCAATCAAACGCTTAATGTTCTACTGATGTGCAACTAACTCTGTTGTAGGCATGTACTCATTGTGACTGTCTGGGATGAAAAAAATTTATACCACCTCCGTTAGCCCAACTTCAGCCACTGCATAATTCAAAGGCTACCAAAAGCAGTGGAATGCCTCACTTTTAACGGATTTACACAGACTTATATTGGTTACATTGTATGGTATTTCATCACAGACTGAATAGTAACTTATGCTTTCCCTTTGGTAAGTTGTTTTTCATTGATTTCATAATCAACTAAAAATTTTATTCATGCTAATACATGATGCTGGATTCTTTGAAAGGATGGCACAGCCACTTAAGTTTATTAGCAGCATCAAGTAACCAGAGCACGGTCTCCTTAGAGGGCTTGACTATCCTAAGAAATTGACTGTCAAAGCTATAGCAGCATAATATGTCCACCTGGGGGAATCCTAGAGCACCTGTTCAGGTAGACGCATTCGTTTTAGAATAAAACTCTTTACAACTTTTCCCATTTTCCATAGCTTACTGAAAGCTAATTGCCAGCCTATCTGCCCATTTCAATTTGAGATCAATGTCATTTACTTTCCCTGTTTCGTGCTATCTACAGTTCAGTGTCCTTCATTCAAGCCAGTATGAAAAGACCAGTACTCTTAAACAAATGAAAACCAATGTTTTATTTACAGGAAAAAATCTGTACACTGTGCATACATAAAAATATACAAAATCATAATAGAAAATATAAAAAGTGT
Organism: Anas acuta; assembly: GCF_963932015.1. NCBI lineage: Eukaryota > Metazoa > Chordata > Aves > Anseriformes > Anatidae > Anas > Anas acuta. The sequence goes on along the minus strand of NC_088979.1, from coordinate 63,930,306 downwards.
TAAAATGTATACAAACACTGCTTAAAAATGTGACTCCTGTAAAATCTTAAGCTTTGTTATTAGAGTACACATTCATTTAAAAAAATCATCATACAAAATAATTCTCAAAGCTATTAAAAAAGTACACAGTCTATATTTGAATAGTTTGATGACTACATATTATGAGTGATGAGATGACATGGATAAATGTAAGGCTTTTACACACAACGCTTATTTCAATAACAAAACTCTGAATCTGATCACTAAGGCAGAGAGAAGAAATTTATAGTGTTAAAATTCATTTAACGATGCAGGTATGCCCAGACATGGGCTACATTAATTTTCAAACAGTTAAATCAGGTATCCTCCTTGCATGTGAGAGGATAGCTTCCAGGAAATATCTAGATGCTTTCTAATTACAGTCTTCTGAATTACTGATTTCAAATAGTAATTTAATTTATTTAATATTCATCAATTATAGAAAGCATGAAGGGAAAAGCAGTAGCCATTTATTTTTGCAGTCAATACATTCAATATTCCTTTCATGGTACAACTATGTCACTGTCCAAGTGGTATTTTCTATCCTTAAGAACTGCTGAGGAGGAAGGAAATGGGAAAAAAAAAAATAAAAATACAAAAATCATTATGCATTGAGCTGGTCTACATCTATTTTGAACTCCTATTTAGATCAATCCACCTCCAAACTGATTGAGTTCTGTCTGTGCAACCATGTAGCGTAGATATTTGTCTTAATTTAAGTAAAAAAACTCTCTTTGTTTTGTTGAGTTTGCCAAGAGATCTGCAGGAACAAGTTCAGAATTTGGATGTTTTCATCAAACAAAGTGTCCTGATCAAAGACGAGCAATGATTTAGTTAAATTTGTACAGAGAGATTGAAGATTAGAGTGTGTAAACAATCTCTCTCTCTTAATGTACATATTTCTTAAGATTTAGTAGTATAATTTAAGGAATTACACTAAACTGAAATGTGAGTTTATGCACAGGTTGTTTTAGAACTATAAAGGAATGGAACAATTAATAATTTATTGATAGAAAGATTTTGGCTCAAAATGAGGCAAAATCTGTCAATTTTTCTTTAATAAACAGAAAAATACCTTGACTTAACCATCCAAAGGCTGAATGTATGAAAGGATAGAGCACCACAAGTCAAAAAAGAATTCACAGTGGGAAAAAGAGCATAATGCAATTCAACATGAACTCAGCATATTTACTTAGGATGCTGCTGTGTTTGTTTTGTTTCAACTCAGTGCAACTTTTGTCCACAGCACCAGGGTACAGAAAAGAGTCTCTAAAGCTTTTGAAGGCAATTTATTCCTACTTGTCAGGAAACCTCCATACATTTAAAACCTGCATCATTGTACCACATCTGAAGGAAACTCAGGAATCACCTATCATTTGCTTTGCTGATGACACATGTCAAGAGCCAGGCTTGTGCAGACCTCCATTGCCTATTGTTCTATTCCTCTCTGTTAGCGTGCAGTAGCCACACAGAAGAGCTACAAAGTCATGCCTATCTCTATAAAAAAAAAAAAAAAAAAAAAAAAAACAGAAAAAGAAAAAAAAACACACCACAAAACCCTGTGATATCTGAGTGGGAAAATGCATTTCCTTTCACATTGTCTGCATTTAATATAAGTATCTAAAACCAGCACTCTCACATGTTACTATTATTAAAAGATTGTGGATTCAGTGTTACTACACACTCACTCATCGTTTCAAGTTGACTGAATCTTTGTAAAGACCTCTCTGCTCCCTTGAGGGACGGTGAAATGCCTGTAAATGCAAAAATACATGGTGAGCTCCCATGAAAGCCACCAATGCCAAAGCCACAGAGCATATGCACTGGTGAAGGTAGCACCTCTGAAGGTTCCTTATGTTCCCTCTTCATTTCTGCCCCTTCCCCTGTTGCACAAAGTGGAGGTGAGCCCTTGGTTAGCAAATCAAGTGCACTTGCACTTGTGTCAAAAAAAAGGACAAGACATGGTAGAGTGATAAAGTCTCTTTAAGCGGCCACCAGGTGTTTGAGCAGACAGACCAATGACATCACAGTGGAAACCAGTCCTGGAGTCCTTATTTTTTCAAGATGGGCATCACAAGTTGGTCTTCCTCCGTTGCAAGAAAGTAAGTGCTGGCAGCACGGCTCTGTGGCATCTTCTAAGGTGATGCTACAGCACCCACACAGCACTAGTGGAAGGAGCACTGACTGGTATAGAAGTCAGGATGCAGCTGGTAAGCACACACCATGTTCTCCTGGAAACAGTTGCAGTAATTATCTTCAAAGGTTAAAGAGTCTTGGCATACTAGCAAAGAAGAAGATTCTGCTGAAAGGGCTTGAATGCACAAAGTCCAGTAAATTAAAAATACACAGTTAATTTTCTGATGTCTCAGACCTGGTTCTGCATCATTATTTAAATGATGTATTAAGTAAGTATGTTCATCACTTGTTACATGAGACGTTGTAAAATTCACACTGTTCTGTACAACAGTTATGTGGATTGTTCTGACAGATTACTGATGGAGTAATGCAACATAATCCTACTGTGGGTAGTTGAGTAATACAGTTAGTATTTTTCTTCTTCATGGAAAACAAAGTTTAAGTTAGTGGTTGCAGACCAAAGTGATTTTTTTTTTAGAACTTAATCATTTCCTATTTATGGAAAAATAGTATATTCATTAGTCCTAGAAAGGTAATCAACTCCCTTTCTTCACAAAGTTGTTGTAGCTAATCCAACATACTGGAGAGAGAGGCATATTTGACAGTACTGGTTCAGACTTCAAATGTTTTTCAAACAGGTTACCAAGCACATGGAAAAATAGGATAGCTCTAAGTAGGTTATCTTTTCTCTGCATGATTAAATTACAATGTTATTCAGAATAAAAGCTACTGATTTATAACATTAAAAAAAAAAAAAAAAAAAAAAAAGGTATGTAATATATCCAGAGTCTAAGACTAACATAAATAAAAACCATTCATTTCAATATGTACCAAAACGATTCATGGACATGATTATCCACACAGCACAGAAGTACAGTTTTTAGACCATCTGGACACACTTTCTGTCAACAAGAGTAATCTTAGAGGATCATATAGCCCAAATTATGAGGCTATATAGGAAAAGAAAGCTAAGCCCCCTAGAAGACATTTTATTCACTTCCGAGGACTGAAAATCATCAGTCCCTAAGAGCAGAGTGACAGAAAAAGAATTATCTGGTGATACTTACATTACTATTGAATAGGAAGTAGTCATTAATACCATTTGTGCGCTTTAATTGCCTTCCTGTTGCTCAAGACAAAACACAAAAGATACTTTCCACCACAACCACTCAACTCAGCTACTCTTTTCAGCGCCTCTTTGAATTGTTTGCATTTTAACTGAATGGACATGAAAAGGATACCGCTGTGGTTTTGGACACATACTTTTCTACTGAACTTACCCTAAGAGAAAGGGTACAGTTGTGTGGGGAAAAAAAAAAAAAAAAAAAAAAAAAAAAAACAATGACAAAAAATAAAAAAAAAAAAGGAAAAAGCATAACACAATGACAACATCAACAAATCCTCCAGCCTATAAGGAAACCTGAAACTGAAGTCGTACTGTTTTAAATGTGTTAGTGTTCAGGTGGATTTTTGGAACAGCCTTAGAGAATACTCTCATTGTGTGTTACGAAGGAAAATATTAAATTATCTCCATATGCAAACCACTGTCAGTTGTTTGGTTTTTTTTTGTTTTGTTTTGTTTTTCAGGCATTACAGCTTCTCTGGGGTATAGCCTTTCAAAGGTTAAATAAAAAATAATAATAATAAAAAAGCTGACATCCTCTTCTTTTGTCAGACAACTCCCTATACTTTCTTAACAGCAGTAACTTGTGAGCAAGTGAAATTGATTTGTATCACAATGAAATGCCTAACAAATGATGTCTATAATCTTGAATGCTATCTTTGCTGCAGAAAGGTGAGCTCTGTCTACATTTGCTTTCAGTGTGATATGTGCGCTACACAGCCTCCCTTGGCTTTCTTTGGATAGTTTTTATCTGTGCAGACCAGGGGAAGGCATCATTTCCCTCACTTACACTTTCTTCATGGGCCTCTCAGGGAGATTTTTTTTTCCTGAATGAGTTAACAATATTTGTTGCTTCCTACAGAAACAAGAAATTTCTCATTTCCCTCTGCCCCACACAGTGTGACCAACGTTGTGACCAAAGCAGTGTGGCCAAAGCTACATCCAGTAGTTTTACTGATTTAGCTGGTTTGTGTGTCTGCACCAACTTTATAGCCAGCATAGGGCCCCCTATACTGTTGGAAGCCGGTAACTAAACCTGTGTGTGAATGGGAATTAAAATCCCCTCTAATCAATGAACACGCAGCTCAGAGTAGCAACTACTTCATTCTTGGTGAGTGTGAAAATCCCATGGAGCCATGAGAAATGCTGCATTGTTCAACTGGCAGCTCTGTACATGAACAATACAGGCTGTTTCACAATGCCAGATTTAACAGTTAAATAAATTCATTTAGAAAAAAAAAAGTTACAATTTAGCATACGTGGCATAAGAGACCACTGACGAATTCTGACAGTCACACCCACAACAATACATTATACTTCTGCCTAAGTATGTCCTCTGCACCTTTCGTAAGCTAAGCTTTTTTTTTCTTTAATTATTTGCAAAGCAGTAATAAATACTCAGGCTCAGAAAAGAAGTATTTCTCATGCCTGCTAGTTAATTACAATTTATAGACTCAAGACTAGATTGGTCTAAGATACATTTTTCAAGTATTCTCTCCTTGTTTATAGTACAACAGTAGTACCTTATTGCACATTGTTTCTGAAGGACTCTCTTCTACAAGTGTGGGAAATTATTTCGTTTGGGGCACTTGACAGATTTGAATCCTGGCAAAATGACCTTCCCCTTCCGATATAGGTCATCCTGCAAACCTTTGTTCATTCTCTGCACCAACAGCTTCTCATAGAGCAGCGGGTGATAGGCCCCTAAGGTACAAGCTGCATCATAGTAGAGTTCATGGTAGTGGCATAGGTCGGTCTGTCGGACTGAAGGGATGTACTCGTACACATGCACTTCGTCACACATGGACATCATGATGAGGATACCTGGAACAGAGTGAAAACAAGAGTGAACCCCTTACTTCACCAGTCTCTCAGAAGTTGCCGTGCAGTCTTCTGTTGTTTTTTTTTTTTCTTCTCGCTTTTCTTCATTGTTGTACACCTTAAAGTATTACTTCTCTTAATGATTTCATAGAAGTTATAGAAGTGTAGTTCTTTTTATTAGGGCAGCATTTACTTGTTACCAATATATAAAGATTGTGATGACTGTAGAGTTAACTGAGTAGTACATTGAGAACAAGGAAAGAGTAAAAAGCCTATAATGTCTTGCATACCAGCATGCCTCCCTGAATGAGGAGACTGCTTTCTCCCACCTCCCCCTGTTTACCCTATCCTGCTTGTCCACAAAACATCCCTCAAGAACCAGGGACCTAAAGCACCTGCACAGAATCACCTGATGACTTTTCATGTCTTTCCTGTATACCACGAGTTCTTGAAGTTATTGAGCAAGACAGACTAGGTCTTTATGTTCCCTTGCAGAATACAGATCACATGCATACACCGTAGAGCAGTTATCTGTTTTTAAGGAGCTCTTTGTATTTCTACTGTTAACCTCTGCCTACAGGAGATCTAAAAATAAATAAATAAATAAAAAATAAAAAATCCAGATATTCCTTTTCTATCTTCCTGGGTGAATATTATAAAGTTGGTCTTTCTTAAACTGGAACTGAACCAATTCCACTTTTTCCATCCACTTCCTTCTCTATAGGCAGGAAGATGTTGCCAAGAAGACAGCCTAAATGCACGCAGAAGGTCATAAATGAGAAGCATCAGCCATGTATTAGTAGCATGAAAGCCCACAGATTCAGAGAATTTTCCAAATGGGTTTCATGGACGGAGGCTGAGGAAAGTGAATTACTTCTTATAGCAGTGCTGTTGATAGGAAAAACTCCATACCACCTCCTACTCAGCAAGGAAGAACCCACAAAATACCAACTCATTTTTCCTGCCACATGTCAATAGCTGATTGTCACCAACATTGCCAATAGCTGCTTAGAAAGGTGATAAAGAATTTCATTTCCTGTTTAAAGCCATCCAAAGGTTAGCTTTAACCTTACGTGCACTCCTAAGACGCTGCTACTCTCCTTATCCCATGCTCGGGATGAAAAACAAGATCAGGACAGATTCAGAAGGAAGACAGGTGTGCTTGTGCAGACTTTGCTTCCCCACGGCACAACTGTAAATCTGTACTAACAGAAGGTCTTTATAGATTTGAGATGAGAGAAATCTTAATGTTGCATTTGCACATTTTCAAAGGGACTATATGAGATATTGATAAATAGCACTGTCAAAACTGCAACACTTTCACATCAATCACAGCTTATAAGAGTCTTTTCTGTTTCATATAGCCACATGAAAGGAAAATGACTGAGTAAGCCTTGGACACCAGAACTTTTTAAAGATGTCGTTTAAAAATCAAAATATATAGTGAACATATTGAGGCATTTGTTGTAGTACTGGTATCCCTATCTGTTGAACGTGACTGTCAACTCCCAGCTGTCCTAATTCTGCTCACTTGGCACTTACAAATTAGAACTGAATTGTTTTTTTTTTTTTTTTTTTTTTTTTAAACAACAGCTTTGGAATCATAAAGCATCAAAGGTGTTTTGGGTAATTCTCACAAGTGAAATGAATTAACACAAAAAATTATTTTGGTTCTTTAATTAAGCAAAGCCATTTTCTGAAGTTCAGTTTGCAGTTTGGGAACACCGAGATTTCAATGGCTTGCTAATGAAAAGAACCTTATGTTCTTCCTGCTGTGTATCATTAGATTATCAAAATGATTTTTTCCCTGCTTGATGTGTGAAGTAACTGAAAACCAATTACTTCTGTGATTAAATCTTCTTTTATCATAAATGAAAGGTTCTGAAAGTGTTTCAGAATGTTCTACAGCTTTACATGCTACAGAGACTGTGGTTTTAAAAAAGCTAAGCATATCAATTTCAAAGAAAAAGTCCACAAATTTAAGTGAACTTTAATCTTAATCTGCAAGATACGTAGACTCCAGGTGAAAAATATATAACCCCCATTTGGGCAAAAAGAACGAGCTTAATGAGCCATTATTTCCTTGCCTCAAAACTGTTTAAGAGATGCTCTGAATTTTAGCCTGCCTAGCAATTATGTCTAGAATTGTTTGTTTGTTGTTCCAGTTTTACAAATGCTTTCGTCTACTATTCCATTGTCAACATCCTTCCTCCACTGATGGAGAGCCCACCTGCCACTCTAAGGTAACCGTTATCCAGCTGAATCAGAGAACAGACGGTGGAAAGGTGTGCAATAATGAACCACGTCCAGAAAGAGACAACAAAATAACTTCTCTCCTACACCCAGAACCAAGCCTGGAGCCAGTTTCAAAAGTTTCACCAAAGTCGTAGAAAAATCATCTCTGATGGAAAGTACAAGCCTTAACCAGAATATGCTTCACTCCACTGCCACACTAATCTAGCTAATCTTAAAATTACTAAAGAAAAGTATCATTTGTGGGATAGGAAAAATGTCAAGAACAAAAACTGGGACTCTGTTATAATTTTCTTAATAACAATACAAATGGCCACATCACTGTAGTTCAAAATATCGACAAAATTTTAAGCAATTTGACTTTCCTGTAAATTGAAGTTAATGAAGCACTTAGAAGTGGTAAAGTTTTAATTCTCAGAGATCTGTGTATCAATACTCTCCCGAATCAATCTAAAAAGACATGTTGGCCTACCTAGGTTAACTCTTTGCCTTTTCTGCATCATTCCATGAAGCCCACTTCATGGGATTTCTGACTGGTTACTCAGATAACCAAAATTTCCAACAGTCCATTCCAAATTTTTGCTCATACTGGAAAATGTTTTGAGGGACAAAACAATGACTCAAAAGGCTAGTTTCTTAGGGGTAACAGCTAATTTACAGCACATTTTTGTGTTTAAGTCTAGAGTCAACAAACTAGACAATAAGCTAAGACAATGGGTAGAGGCTACCATATACAGAGGTGTCTCTGTACTATAGAGGTTTATCTGTCCTGGTGGAAATGTGAGCAGTCCTGAGTCTTCCAGAGCTGATGCACAAGTCAAATGCAGAAAACCTGCTTTGGGGAAGAACAGTAGTCAGTGCCAGACTTTTTAACCTTTAGCACCTCTGAAACCACAGCCAAAGGGATCAATGGTGTGGTACAACCAGTGCTCTCATCTTAACAACCTATTGGTGAAATCCCACATGCAAGCTAACACGGTTGATCTAACTGAACTGAAGGAAGTAGGCCCTTCTCCTTAGCTGCTACAGCCCCCAGATTCTCTTTTGGAGTTACCTGCTCCCACTGTTGTGGAAGCAGCAGTTTAGGCCATGAGGACATTATACCAGTATCAAGACATATCCAGTTTTACTCTGTTCACTTTCTAATGCCGTGTCTGCCTTGTTCTTCTGAAGGTTTCAAATTTCAGCACCACTCTTTAACTTGGTTTCTTTCTCTGCTTGGTATTAACAACATTGCAGTGAGTTACTGGCATCTATATCCAGCAGGTATAGGTGTGCCAACCTGTCCATATTTTCATCTACCTCACAACTCAGTTTCCTCATCTTTCATTCTCTTCTCTGGTTAACTTCAATGATCTTATACTCTTTAAATTAGCTACACCTTCCCAGCACCTACATAGTCCTCAAAGTATTTTTTACGTTATGTTCTACATTTTAGATGCGATTTTGAAGATAAAGAAGTACATGCCTGCCTGCTTGCTGACTTAATCTTGCTTATGTTATCATGTTTTGCTTGTCAGTCTGTTCTGCAAAGTACTACCTCACTTCCCATTTCTTATCCCTTTTATTATCTTTACACGGCTTTGTGTTATTGCTTCCTTGGTTCTTCCTCCGCAGCTGAATCTCTTTGCATCTCCTCGTATATGCATTAAACTTAGTTTCCAAGTGTCCTTTGTTTACTTCCTTTCCTTGTGTTGCCCACAGAGTACGTACCTATCTACTCGTTTCTTTCATGTACTTTTCACATCAATGCCCAATGCAATATCATCTACAAGTTTGTTTCATATCTCACCATTCCTCCTTGATTATCAGCATCAGTATGAATGGAAAATAAGTTGTCTGTCAACCTGTAGGGTGAAGAATTTCCATATGACACACTTCAATAATTGTCTTTCCTCAAAGTCCTGAAGCTAGTTTTCAGTCAATATACAATTACTATATATAAAACAGCACAGACTGGTTTACCTGGGACTTAAGGAGGCATTAATGAACTGGGTGAAACAGTTGTTATCTCAACAACTTATAGCGTGGCCAGAGTTGAACTCACTAAGAAGTACATGCCCATTTCTGAGCTAGCTGGTCTTGAGAACTCTTTACAGACAGCACTAGCATTTCTAGGGCACAGTTCTTCTGCCTTATTTTAGATGTCTACTTTAGGATGGGATTGTTTCCTGAAAGTGTTGTTCCTCTCCAGTGACTAGGCAGAAACTGAAATAAAGTCTTTCTCTTGATATCAAGCACCTTCCCAGCCCCAGTTCTAAATCAGAAGCTTTTGTAGTTTTGACAAAATTAACGTAATAGCCTTTTTCAGGAAAACTGTGTAAATAAATGAAAACAAGGTGTGATTCATCTAACCAAATTTGCCTATTGGTACAGACACCCACATCTGAGATAGTTATCACAGGCTCCTTTATTGCCAGTGAAATAAAGTTATACCTCTGCTAACAGAACAGCCTGAAAAATTCAACTGTAGATGGGAGCACAGGTCTGGTAGCCATATTTAAGAGGTGCCTTACTTTTGCTTTAATGAGTCTGAGGCTGACTAACACAAACACAGACCTATACTGGAGGCATCTACAGCTAGGTGTTATGAATACTGCTCTCTGACTAACCTAGCTGTGGACAGAAATCAGTTTGATGTGCAAGGAACAAGCTGAAGAGAGATTTCTTTTTTACAACCATAAGGATTAAGATACAGGAATAGGAGTGGAAGCAGTGAATTATAAAGTACTTAGGGTAGATAAGAAGATATGCATGACTTAAGAAAAAGTAAAACCTGAACTGGAAAGTCTATAAGCTATCTATAGCATGCAAACACCAAAATAGAGTATTCCTTAGAGTGAACACCAAAGAAAGTTCATGACAAAGTCTGCCTTTTATCAATGGGCCTTAAATAAGATCAGTAAAATCTAGATTAAACAGATACATCTAATTAACACAGTAGTAGCAGTATTACTAACATACACAGGTAATTTGGCCAAGAACTTGTTAAGCTCCAGTACAAAGAGTACTTGTCAATCTAAGTGAGTATTGTCAATCTGAGCGATGACAGTGCCATGACGTCTGTAGAGGGGTCTGGAGGGAACTGTGGGGTAGTTCAGAGGTGAAGGGATCTCCAAAACACATTGGGTCCAATCAGAGCAGGGACAAATTTGAAGTTAGAACAGGTTGTTTACAGTCTCGCCCGGTTTGATATTGAGTACCTCTAAGGACAGAGAAGCTAGAATATTTTCAAGTTTGCTGAAGCTTGCAGAAATAATATTGTAGGCATGACTGTGGAACCAGCAAGCAGGCATAAAAATGACTTCTAGGTCTCTTCCAAGTCTGATGATTATGCTTTAAAATTTCTAGATCTAATCAAAATTTCATAGAAAAGAAAAGGTCATCTATCTGGCATGACATTGCTTTGGCAAACATGATTGGTGCTACCACATATTCAAAATTGTAGCTGAAGATATTTCTCTATTGAATGGAATATTCTGCATTCTAGTCTATGGTAATATCCTTGCTGGATTTTCCGTCTTTCAAAAATCCTTACCATGTATTAAATATATAAATATTGTATATTAATATTTCAAAATGCTCAGAAAGATGCGTTACTTTTTCCCTATTCAGCAAACATCTAAGGTGTTAGGAAGTTTGGGACATGGTTTAAACTCAGTCCAGTTGGCACAAATAAATTTTTGGATTTTTAAAATCTGTGCTGAAAATCTTTAAATCAGAATTAAATTAAGATTAAATTCCTTGCATGGATGGCTTACACAAATGAACATGTATTATGGATTCTAATTGAAAGGAGAAAATGTTTCTTAATTTGTTCTTGAAAATTTTAATGACTTGAGAGGTTTTCAGTTTCCAACATGGATCTTTTATGCAGTACAATTAGGCTTTGTGGTTAGTACACTAACTTAAGAATGTTCTCTAACTTATAAATAAATAAAATAAAGCTCAATATACCTGAATACAACAGACGCTGTACAAAAACATCTAAAATAATGAGTGTAATTCAAACATTTAGTAATAATTCAGTATCACTTTAACAAAATGTAAGAGAAACTGAAAACATTTAAATCTACATAATCTGATTATTACATTCATAATGTATCTCATTTCACACAACCACAAATACAGTTATGGAAAAAAAATTAGCTAGATGCACCAATAAGTCTATATTTGATAAAGCATACACTTCAAGGCATTACAAACAAACATAAAGCATTTAGAAAGTATAGTTTTCTATATGTTAGACTACTTCTATAGTGTCTATTTGTCCTTTCTTGAGTAAACAAAATCAGGTTGTTGGATTTCAGATACCACAGGAAAATTTTTTATTCCTTGATACTGGGCCAAATGTGCCTCAGTTCTTTGGAACATGTAGAAAAAGTAGATTTCACTTTTAAAAATACTGTGTTTCTTAAAAGGGTTCTTTTACATCTGTTTACTTCATGAACTATGATAAATATTAACTGCAACAGAGCCTAAATTTACAGAAAAACAAATTTTTATTAAGGAACTTCTTACCAAATGGACCTATGCCTAAACTCAACAAATCGTGTAACACTTGTCATCTCATCTTTGATGTATATACACTAACATTATATACTAGACCTAGAAAATGACATATCTATCATTTAATGTGGAATGCAAAAATCTGTAAATTAATCACAATAATATACTCTGTAATATGAGCATAGACAGGAAAATGCTGCCTAGTAATGCCATAGATGTTTAAATGTATTATTCAAATTTGGGCAATGTGGAAGAATATTAAAGACTTTTTAATGCAATTTGGAGTGCTTTGGGAGCAAATTTTGCTCCTTTATCTCTGTATTTCAGGAAGTAGGAGGTGCTTACATTTTGTAGTGTTTTATATTTAAATTAAAATAATTTAAAGCTTATATAATGCAAGTATTATTTATTTGCTTGATAATACTTAAACAAAAGTGAGCTGAAAGAGTAAGCACCATTCTGTTCCATAACAAACTGCTGACAAACAGCTGAGTAAGTGACAGTAATAAAAGCAACTCTTATTAACTCGAATTGTTTCCTTCGGTTCATGTGAGAATATTTTTTCTAAGCAGAGCTGAAGCTGTGTTCTTCTATTAAACATGCTCTGTGAAGCCATTTTAAATTTAAGTTCTTAGTCATACAATGATCTGCTAATGTTGCAATGTAATGGTAGTCTTCTTGTACTATTGTCTCAATGCATGCAAATAGATTAAAATTATGTTATCAACTATTAATGATGTATAACTGTTTTAAAGCTGTAACATCAACTCTAAAGCCCCAAACAAGCCTTTCTTTCTTCAAATTAATCTAGGCTTAGTTGATTTTTTTTTCAGTTGTCCATAAGTTAGGCTTAAAGCTACATTGCAAAGAAAAGATTACCACCTACACAGACAACAAAAAGTGTAGAAACCTACACAGAGCATGTTCTGATTTGGAGGAAAAAAAAAATAAATACACAGTCAGAGCTTTCAACTAGCTTTTCAAAAAGACAAAAGCTGTTGGCAAAAGTTATGGTTATATAAATGTGAATTTGAAGGAAAATCATCTCAGATGAAGTAGCTTAGCAAAGCATATAAATGGACTACACTAAACAGGAATTCATGCCAAATTCAGCTAGTGAAAAAAGGGTCAGGGCAAAAACTTCATTAAAAACATGTATAGAATCTAGATAATATTAAAAAAAAAATCATAATGGTGATGTGCAAACCTACCCAATGCATGCAGAACACTGCTATTAAGAAACTGAAAGAAGCAGTTTTAGTTTTGGTCTTCAGATGATAAAATGACAGGTCAGAATTAGTTTTTTTTATACAGCCTATCAAGGAGAGAATAGGAATAGCTCTCAAAACAGAATGGTAAATGTGGAGACTGACAGTTTACACACAACCAACCTCAATTAAGAACTAAACTTTGATATGTTCATAAAGAGGGGAGGAAGACCGAGTTCTTATTTCATAGCGAAAAAACTATGTGCCTCTACAGGATATCTGCATTAATGAGAAGCAAACAGGTTCCACTTATTGCAGCTGCAAAATCAGGGCAAAAGTTTTCCCTAATAACAATGATGTTTCTTCAACTACCAGTTTAGGATTTGCCAGTGGAATCCAAATGTGAGATCTGGTGGTTGAATGCTTACACTTCATCATGTCTGGAAAAAAAATGCACCAGATCGAAGTCCAAGACTGGATGTAAACATATCAATACTCATTTAACAAACCCAATTTTCAAACAAATGTGAACCGAAGTTGGTTAATTTGAAAAGCCACTTGTTGCCTAGTGCTAATGCAAGATGATGAGATTACCATGCAGTTTTCTTTAAAAGCATGATGGTGGCAGCTGCAAAAAATATGCAGGAAAGGATGCTCAAAACTCATCTAAGTATTAGATTAGGTACACAAAGAGTAAATCATTTATAATGAGGAATGACATTAGCTAAGTGGCACACCACATACGGCAAAGTTACAAGCCAGGCAAAGTACTCAGCAGTGTCTCAGAAAATGAGCAAAAAAAAGACTCCCAGATTAAAATAAAAGATTGTTTTACCCCGGTGAAACTTTGCCCATTAAAAAAATAAACAAACAAACAAACAAACAAACTCTGTTTTTGGTCCTTATTCATAGCCCTAGGAAATACCAGACTGAGACTGAAGGGTGACTTGTCCGTGCCAAATTCATCCTTCACAGAGATGGTATACCCCTAAAAGGAGCACTTAAACTGGTCACTATTTTCTGCTCACAGTTTTACAGATAATGTGTTCATCTTGTTTTAAATGATGTCTTGAACTTATACCTGTTATTAAGCAGGACAGAAAACAGTGTTAAAATAATAACAAATTTAGTGGAAAAGACTGCAGTCAGATATGGGTTTGTACGTAGCACTGTTACGGCACAAAATGGCATCTGTGATGGATGGGTTGCTCCAAGCTGACATCTTGCTTACAAGAAAACTGAAAACAGGAACATCTACATGCTGGAGCCTGATGGCAGAGAAACAGAAATTCTGGATGAAGCTGATGTGAGTTGGATAGTACTCATCGCAACTAGACCTCTGTAGTGTATGTTAGCATTTCAGAAGTGGCTGGAAGCAGTGACATATGTGAATTATAGTAAGATTTAAAGCTATAGATGAATGTACATAAAATGTGATATAACCAGAGCATTCTAGACTTACGCCTTATTTTATGTGGCACATGTAGAACACATCTAACGCTGCTGCTAACCATACTTCCCTTGCCATCCTCTTCTCTCCGCTCCTCTACAGCTGGGATGCGTGCCGTGTTTCCCACAACATGCTGGCACTGAGCTAATGCAGATGGGGTTTTGGGGAGTCTGTGTCTCCAGGAGACACAATCTCCTTTGCTGTGATTGAGATAGGGCATCCCATTCCCCAAAGGAAGCACAAAACATGCCCTCTTTAGCTCCTACATGGTGGAGAAAACAGAAGGTCTTGCTTCTTCCCACTCTCTCATTCCCCTAAAGTCACAAGACTACCTCTTCCCCACAAATGAACCACTGGCCCGTTTTCAAGAAGTCGTAATAATATTGTGACTTAAATACATTAACATAACTACTAACAGTATTAAAAGATTCCCTTGGCATTGGTCACTACTGAAAGATGGTGGCTCCGCTGCAGAAAGACACCATGAAAACACATTCCACCTGAAAATCCTTCCTTTGGAAAGACTTAGTTTTTATAAACAGTGCTAAGCAGCAGAAATGGATACAAATTTCAAATGAAAAACGTAGTAACTGAAGAAATACTCTAAGACCACCCTAAAATATTCCTGAAAGGAAATATGCTGATGTTTCCATGTGCTAAAGAGGGCTAAAAAGCCTGAAACAAAAGTTGACCCAGAACCCCCCCACCTTTTTTTTTTTTTTTTTTTTTTAAACCTTTTCCACGTTACTGGCACCAACAGTGGTTTGAAGAACTGCTGCTCTTTCTCCACAAGTAACAGCAACACATGGAGAGCTATGTGCTGCCTGACTTTCCACCAGGGCAAGTATGGATGACAAACGATATCCCTGTATAGAATTTATATTCATGCTAATTGCAGAGAATTACACACCAACATACAATAAGTTATTCCAATAAAGCAAATGGAATCACTGTTGTCCTTGCTATAAACAGCTTAGATTCAAAGATACAGGTCCCTCTGTCTGTGAAAATTCATACACTACTCACAACACTCTACCATTTTAACAGAATGGACATTTAGTAAACCATTTTCCCATATCTTGTTGAAATTAAGATACTCATTTTATGATGGCCATCACTTATCCATTCCTTAATTTTATAGAAGATAATTTTATAGATTTTATAATAATCAGACAGAAGCTCGATATTCAATATATGTCTTTCATGCAGGTGCACTCAGCTGTGTCTGCCAGCTTCAGTTCTAACTGGTTATTTGCTGCTTGAGTTGTTGAGAGATACCTGATCTGAAGACCAACATGACTTTTCAGATTTCTGCCAAGCTGCATTATATTTTTATGCTTTACCTTGCCCTTTGACAACACAAAGTTGCAGTTTCAGTGCTGTTTCCCAGTTTATATTACGTCACACGTGCAACTCATAGACATACATTTAATAAGGTTACTAACATAGGGAGCCTGTTTCTAACAAAATATTTAAAATACTTCCATCAGAACAGTAGCTAGTTATCAAATGAGGTGGATATGACTCCCAGTAATTTTGTCTAACTGACTTATCTCGACACTAATAATAGCATTGGCAAAATGCCTAAGCATCTTCTTTACAAAATAACAATATGATTATATTTACATATAATAAATAATTTATATAAGTGTGTATATAAAAGGTGAATAGACAAATCTGTATCTTCACATACAGAGTATATGTACCTGTACAGCTTTTGTTGCCAATGTTTTTGCTTCTTTACTGATTAGTATTTTCAAAGCGTCCTCTGCTTGGAAGATATCTTTAGTCAAGAACATTTAGATTTGGGGTTAAAGATTACTAATCTACTTTTACAGTGAAATTAACTCATGTGATTTCAAAGAAAGCTTTTGAAGTGTTTCTTATATATGGTGGAAGTGCAGATTGACAGCACAATAATCCTCTTCACTATTCTTATGATCAGCAGCTGTTATCCTATTTTTATCAACAACTTTGTTACTCTAAGAATTGCTTTTGCAAAATGTGAATGCTGCTGGTGAGATCATTCCACATAAGCAGACTTCTCTTTATGAATTTTTACATGCAGGCTCCAAAAATCTCACTGCAAGAAATAACCAACTGCCAAGCCATGCTCCCCCAACACAGGCCACATATTCTTTCCACTCATGCTCCAGATAAGCACAACCCACTCATCAATGGGCATATCCCAGACACCTTTATGACATCCCTCTCAGAGTCTCAGCATCTACTCTAAGGCCCTGGGTGAGCTCCACAAAATCATGTGATACTACTACTGCATACAAAGCCCAAAATAAGTGCTCAGAACTTTCCCCCCCGCCCCCATAGTTGATGCAGTCTAAGGTCTCAACGCTTTCAGATTCATATGAAAAGAATGACAAGAGCATCTTCTAACTGCAGCAAATACATATAACACTATCACAATGTCAAGTAGGAAAGAATGAGTTTCCACGTGGAAGAGGGTATTTTGTACTCTATTGCCTTCTGTGCCTCTAGGTGCATCCATAAGAAAGACCTTTGATTCAGTCTTACTACTCTACTTGTACGTACCCTTTCAACATTCACAATAAAGACCTGTTATGTGCCAGATAATGCACGTGTATATACACGTAGGTATGATGTTATGCTGTATGAACTGTGGCTTTAGTGTCAAATTATCCCCAAAGAAATACGAAGAAAGGATGAAAAACTATGGTAAAATTCTGTCTTTTTGAATTTAAGAAAAAAGGGGATGCTCTGGCCACTTTTAGACTGAGCACTGGAATCTGTGACAGGGCATGGGAAATCCCATTCCTTGACCTGTGGAAGGAATACAGTCTAGCCTGTCAGACGTCATCATTGATTTCATCCTCACTGTATTACCTGCTGTATGCTTTGGTCTGGTGCATCTCTACGCTAAAAAGACAACAAAGAACTTCAGAACTGAGTAGGTTATCACTAGAGAAATTAAATTTGAAACAATCTATACATTAACATAGAAATTAATATCAATAGAGAAATGAATATAATACAATTTTCTCACAGATGTATGTATTTTAGAAATGTGGTATATATAGTATGGATGTGAAGAGCAAGAAAGAAGGACATTAATTTCATCCACCGATTATATAAATGTTCATAGTGTGCGTTTTGGCTAGTCATTGTTCCTGTACAGAACAGCAAGAACAAACAACACGTGTACGGATATGATCCTCATGCAGTCTACGTATTTATTTATTTTAATATCTAACATGTCTACTGGACCCATCTTTGATACACGTACCAATAAAACCTGAAGAAGGAGGGTTGGGCTGTATCTTCTCTTTAGTGTTCTCCTGAATGATGTCCCAGAGCTGCCATATAAACTTTGGATGGAGAATATAAAACGGCTGGTTTGGATTCTTCCTGCGATGCTGTACATAGGGAGTGAACAGATTGTAGTCTGGCTTCTTATACCACTGGGAGGAAAAATAAATAAATAAATAAGAAGACCTTATTTTGATCCTATATTATCCAGTGTATTTTGAACACTACATGAAAAATAATGTGAATGAGTTTAATTCAGGTTCTTCAGAATAGAAGCAAAGCAGCCTTGCACCAGTGCACATTTGTCCTAGAAAGCTAGTCCTCAATCTGGGCCAGATCTTTCTTCTTTCTTCAGAGATTCCCAATAAGCAATATAGTGCAGTGGGATAAGCCAACCCCAACTCCCACTCAAAGGCCCACATTAAACAAGGGGCTCAAAAAGCCTTAATGCAAGACCTGGGCATGGAGGTGAGCCTTTCTCTGAAAGCGTCCTTGTCCTTGCTGACAGAGGCAGCAGCACGTGAAGCAGCCTGGAGGCAGCGGGTGTAGGAGGCAGGCAGCTCCTGGCATCTGTTGCTAAGGGAGTTGAGCAGACGAAGGTTTACTTTCTGCTTGCATCCTGCTCAGCTCCCAGCTCCCCCTGCCAAGAACCATCAGATCAACTGGTCCCACTGGAGCTGCAGCACCCGCCAAGGCTGAGGCTCCCAAAGTGACAAGCAGATGGATGTCTGCTGCTCTCTGTGAGGGGGTGAGCAGCAGGACGCAGATGGCTGTGGGGGTGTGGACACAAAGGGAAGACTGATAGGGAGGAGGCCTGGCAAGTGGGGAAGGTGCAAAGAGAGATTGCCATTGGGGTGTTGTATTTTGTCTAGGAAGGCAGAGGGGAGGATGCGGGAAAAAAAAGAAAAAAAAAGAAAAAAAAAGGGATGCAGTTCTTCACCTTTCTTGATAAAGCCTCCTTCTGAAATCTAGCAACATCCCTCCTTCACAAATACACAGAAAAATCACTGTTACGTGAAAACAGCAATATTTTTATCCAAAAAAACAAAACAAAACAAAAAAACAATCTTTATCATCCATTTATCCTAGCATCTCAGAGCAGATCATTCCAGTACAAATGCTGGCTACTAAGAAAAGTTTTTAATCAATAAACCATTTTTGACCAATTCATGTGATTTGACCAATTCTGTGATTCATGCATAGTGTTCTCTGCTCTTTAGATAAACATTTTGGAGTTCATTGTGATAAATGAGAACTAGAAGACTGAAGTACTAGATACATGAATTTTGTCCAGTGTTTTCAGACAAGTTGGGAAGAAGGGATCAAGTAGGCATCTTACCACGTTCAGATTTGCAGAGTAGGGGGCAGGATCCCAGGCTACTAAGATAACATCTTTGTACAAGGAGCTTTCAACAAAGTGATGGTTTGGGTTGGTGAGAATCTGCAAACACACATGTAAAAAAATTGCACAGAGTTAAAAGCAAATGGGACCCAGAAAAATAGCAAAATCCTTCTCTAAAATGAACAGTCCTCCTCACTCTGTTTGTTCTACTTTAATTCTGATTGATTTTAAGTAACTTCTTTTGTTAAAAAAAATAATAATAACAACAATAATAAAAAAAATAAAGAGCTTAGTCATAAACAGCACTCATGACAGTTTTAAGTACCAGTACGCTGAATTACTCTCCATCTGCGAGCAATGTGATGAGACCACTTGAGATGCTGCATAATTGTATATCAATATTACTTTGTGTTCTGGAACATTAAAATGAAAGCTACAGTATTTCACACTGTCTGTAGAATCCTCTTTTTGGACACAGAGAAACGTTCTTTGAAGTACTGAGGCCCCCAAGGATGCTCTTGTCTTTGCATTTTATTTATTTATTTATTTTTTCTTCCATTTTGGTTGTTTTCTCATTTCAACAGCATTAGGTCTCATACGAAGTACCTTCAAAAAGGCAAATTGGACCATAACAGTAAAAGCCTGTATACCTAGAAAAAGAATTCCAGGAACAGGCATGTGATAGTGCTTTTATTTTATTTTAAAGTAACAGTAATAATTGTTCTGCTCTCTTATAACTCCCTCCCACATCTACTGGTACTCTGATCCTCCCACCCTAGGTTTCCCTTTTACTCCTGCTGGTTTCTTGTTTCCCAGACCCTCCATGCTTAACCAGATCTCTCTGATCCCTAGTGCATCCAATCTTGGGAAGGATTGGACCAAATGATTTCACTACTGGTTGAAACAGCATGAATTTGGCTCCAGCTGTTAAACTAATCAACATTCCAGACAAATAAATTCATACTAATTTTCATTTCCCTTTAGGATCCAATGAGCCATATTTGATTATGCATATTTTTCTTCAGAAAAATAATATTGTTGCCATAGCAATATTCTTTCTACCATAAACTTTAAGCTTAATGACTTTCCATCAGCTTTCTACAACAAGAACAGCATTAGTCTTGCTGCCATCAGCATCACTAACTCCATTTCTCAGAACAGATTTTGCCTGAGAATGTAAACTCCTTTCTCGAGACTACAGAGTAAACAGACCAAAAGGTCAAGCTTTTAAAAGCTCAATTCTACAGTTATCATACAAAGGAGCTCTCACTTGCCTTTCAGCAAGCAAGAGTCCTTCAGAGGTGTTGTCCACACAAATTTCGCTCTTAGTGAGCCTGCATTCATATGTATGAGATGAGTTTCCTCTGGAATAACAATGTGTGTTGTGGCTGCACTGGTTTCCTTCACATCCTTTGGGCTTTCATAGCAGCGAACATGAGGGAAGGAGAGGGACACAACAGACTTTTAATCTCCTGAATGCAGGAATTTCCTACAGTAAGGAGAGGAGGGTCGGAAAGCCAGCATGGATTATGCATCTTCAGAATCGGTAAAGCAAGCAACTTTCATCAAGTGACTGTGAAGATTTCTCTCCTGGTGGTGGAAAGGCCAGTCTCCCAACAGGAAGCCAGAACCTCCCAGACAGCTTCCAGCCTCTTTGAAGGAGCAGAAAGGTGGTGGGAATACAAATATTTGTGAGGAAGCTGTGTGTGCTGACCTGGCCTGAATTTTAGTCACGCCCTGTGTTTTTTGGGGAGGCTTTGTGGAGAGCAAGTGATATTCAGCACAGAGATCACATGAGCCTCCATTACCACCACAGCAGGAGTGTGGCACAGCAGCTTGGGAACAAGGAGGATCCCACGCAGCAGCAAACAGCTAATTTAGCCGTTTAGTCTCTCTGAATTCACTCAGGAGCTAACAAAGCTCAAATCACTGCCTGGAGGCACTTTTCTCTTTCTTACAGAGAGCCTAGTGAGACTAGTCAACTAAATGAGGTCTCTAAACCCTCCTCCTTGCCCCAAGATAGGAGTTTAGGCGTGGTCAGCAACCAGGATGTTTCATCTAGAAGTAAAATCAAGAACAGTTAAGGAAGAAAAAAAAAAAAAAAGTTAAAATAAATGACACCAAGATCAATGTTCTCTTATACATTGATTTCACAACTGAAGACAGATATTTTGGCTTTCTTCCTGTTAGTAAAACAGGAGTCATATTTAACCCACATCATTTTAAAGATCCAGGCTGCCCTGCATTGTCACAAAGAGCTACAAAATAAGTGTGAAGGGAATGGCAGCAAGAAGTATTCTATATGTGGTGACAAAGAACATGATTTTATGCAGAGAATACACCCACCAAGGATGGACATTGCATAAGCCATCACTGAAAGCAAAAGAAAAAAAAAAAAAAAAAAAAGGAACTCATAAGAAAAGCTGCAAATGAAAATTCTGTTTGCCAAGATCAGAGTTCAGGCAATGTTTTTTTTCAAAATTAAAAAACTACTCACAGCCATAAGGTGTCACTATAGCTCAATGCATACTTTATTTGTTGACACTCATATGCAGAAAATCCCATTTTCTGTTTCCATACAGATGAACAAACTCATCCCAGGTGTAATATCCAATGGACATAAAAGTTTTTGTTTGTTTGTTTTTTAATAGTTCACTCCAAACTTTTAAAGAACAATGACTTGCCTAAAGTTATACATTAAGACAACTCAGTTCCCATTTCTTTCTCCTTCTAGCAAGGAAATAATTGGGGAACTGGAGAAAATAAGAAGAAAGCTTTGGAATCCCCACAGCTCAGGCTTTGTGAAGATCCCAGAGGTGGTGTGGCAAAGGTCTTTGGTACTTCTGACTCTGGCACCTTGCTGAGCCTTTACAGATGTAGGACACATGAGAAATTCTACAAACCAATTCTTTGAGACAAGGATATCAAGTAACTATTGCAATCACTCTACACTGACAGCATATGTAAACATCCCTGTAAGAGAGAACTTCTACCTGCTCTATATGTCATGACGGTTAAATCACTAGCTGTTTCCCAGATTACCCAACACTTTCTCAGAGGTTATTAATTTAATGTCATCTCCTACAGAAGTGATGCTGACTTGAATTCACAAAAGGAAGCTCTTACCTGGGAGTTGATGATTCGCATGGTTGTTTTATTTCCAACATCTTTTTCATAGCCACGCGTTGGAGCAGAATTAAATCTTAGAACAGCATCATGAGAATCTGGGAGCATAAATAAGGGGGTAATTTATATTAATTTTATTAGTCATACAGAACACTAAAATAGAACAAATGAATTAAGCTAATGTAAAACTTGCACATTTTTTCTTATTTTGATATTCTATGGATGAAAAATATTCTACTATAAGTAAACAAAAATCCTCTTGCATCTACCATTACAACATCCACCGGGGAGAAAAAAAAATCATAATAATTTATAAATTCAGCTTTCAATACTCAAAAAATGTGTACCCAAAATATTGGATAAAAATAATATGGGAAGGTTTGTTCAATTGGTTGCTATCTCTATTTCAAAATTTATGAAGAATTATTACACACAAAAGTATGTTAATTGCAAGGGTATCTAAATCAACAACGACACTCGACTATAAGCCTGAGTTTCACAGTACTGTATAATATTTGAAGCACCTCAGACCACCCCAAGCCCATTAACCAAACTAACTTATTCTCAAGGTCAGTACAAGTCCTAAAGAGTCTGTCTAGGAAGTTAATCCACAAAACTGCTCACACACAGAAACCTAAGGATCCCTTGGTAGCAAAGATCTAACAGAGCTGAACTGTCAAAGTTTCCCCACAAGCTGTTGACCTCAGAGTCATGCAGAACAGAAAACAGCTATAGGTCAAGTATGGGTCAAGCATAGATACTACGTGCAGTCCTCTGCTGGATGAAAGATAATCACCCACTCAGTGCTTCTTTTTAGGGGGTATCAAAGCCCAAAAAGGAGCGAGGGGCAGTAAGAAATGATGCCTATTGTCCAGAAACACACTGTCCTTGTCAATATTCCCCTATCCAGTTCACTTTTATCCCTTCTACAGATTGAAGCAGAGAACATGTTTCAGGCCAAAATGGTCATGTAATGCCTTAATTGCCTATACAGTTGTTTATCTCTAGTCACTTCAAATGTGGTTGGCTGTAGCTCAAAAATGGAGTAGGCAGACATTTCCAAAGATAACTAATATGCTTCCATGGAGTTCAGACCTGATCCAATCCAACTTCCAATCCAACACCTTTACTCCACACTTCTTGTACTCCAAAGGAGAAAATACTGTGTGACATGAAGTCATCAGTTCAGTCTCTGCCATACTTGCTTGCTTGAACGTGTGTCTCAGATAAGAAATTTTGCCAAATGTCCACTAAGCCCACCTTCTCAGTGGCTGGATAAGGAGTGGAGGCTTCTTCCATGTCCCTGTGCAGGAGCCACATATCTATCCCCAACACCTAACCTTCATCTGCATAAGAAAAGCCTCTCAATTTTGTGGAAGCTAGAGGACATGAAGTCAATAGAAGGTGCAGGTACCCCCACATTTCTGGAGAAGAGAAGGAAAATCAAATGTCCTTAATATTTTAAATTGATAAGCAGATTTCAAATACAAGTTTGGACAACTTTTTTGAAAACCTTTTGAGTGTGAGCTGGGAATTTGGTTGGGAAATGGGAATTGCATGCTTCACAGCTTAATTAAGAGACAGTGCACTGCATTTCCAAATTTTTTCACTCTGATTTTCCACATCAAGAGTAAAAGATTTTCCTTTACCAGAAAATAATAGATTAGGATTCAGTCAAACAGTAACAATAATTACTTTTAAGTTAACTAACTTTAATCTTAGTGTTTGGAGACAAGCATTCCAAAGTTACTGAGAGTTTGAGGTTTGGTCACATATCCCTGTTACTTCCTGATGATAACAAACAACTAGGTCTCCCATTAAGTAGCATAATCACAATGAGATCATTTGTTGAATGTGCATAACTTCCATACTTTCATTAAAAAATAAGTGTGGGGGCAGTGGGTGCAAAACACTTTAGAATTTCTGCCTGCATTTCTAATACGAACACAGAAGAGGGCGCTAAAAGCATACGAAGAGAAAGGTCCTGTGCTGCTCCTTTCTTAAGCCTTTTTTCTTTCAGGAGGGTAAATAGTAAGAATCTTTGCCTACAGCAACTTCATCAAGTAAGGCTATACAGCACATGGCCCAAATCTCATGCATAGGGTGTTTTTCCCCACTCCGTAATGACACAGACTTCGTGGTGCCTTTGTGGACACCTAAGAGCTTGGCAGGTAGGGCAAGCTGCCTCAAAAGAGCCAAGATGAGCCATCCAAGGTGCTTCTCAGCAGGCAGGCTGCTGGTGGTTTCAACCAATAGCCGTAGTCCTGATGCCAGCTCCATGAGGGGACTATCTTCTCCTACAGCTGTGCATTCACAGAATAAAAAAATAAAAATAAATGAAAGTGTATCTTACACAATCTGATCTTCCTCTTCCTGCTCAGATTCCTCTCACTTTTTCAGAGAACTAGAGGACAGGTAGAAAGGCAAGACCATAAGCTTGTCTGCACCACGTAACACCTGGACTCACATGGGAAGATAGCTCCTTCCCCATATGTAGAACAATGCAAGTAGATGCTGGAGCTTCCATTTTCCATATAAAGATGATGACACTGGAATGACATCTGTAGTACGCTGGCACTTCCACAGAGTAGCAATGGCCAGTAAGACCCATCTAGCTGCTGTCAGTCAGCTGGGCCCCTGCAGTTCTGTTCCCAATTCACTGCTCAGCCAAAAGTACCTGCCCATGGCCTGCACGACACTTAGATATTTTTTTTTTGTGAGTCTTGCTGCTCCACATGCTTTCCTGTAAAACAGGTAGGAGGAGATCTGAAACTTCAGCATAGGCCTTACAAAGTAGAATCTCTTCCCTTTAGGTGGCATCAGAGGAAAATTTCCAATTAAATCATTTTGAAGTGAATGGCATAAGCTTTCTGTGCCCTGGGTCCTTCTGACGGAATGGATACACACAGGAGTGTAAGGGCTCCAAATCTCACCCTGGGCTGCACCTGAGCATGCATGTGTCACGATGCACACTGCTATACATAAGTCAGTCACAATGTGTGGGGTTCTCCAATGGTCCTCTGGGTTCTCCAGTACAGCACTAAACTGTATTGGTGTGAACTGGGTGTACCGGGGAATAACAACAACAAAAAAGAATTTGTTTCAGTCAAGAATTACACACTGGAGAAGGGAGGAACTGTTAAACTATTTTACCCCAGAGACTTCTAGATCAGTAGAGCTTCCTGTGAAACTGAGGGTTACCCTGGTTTGACTTTTGCTGCAGGCCAGAAGGGTACCTGGGTTGTGTTGAAGGCCTATTAGAGCAGATTGATAATTATAGAGGCTCTAATCCCAGAGATTTAAAGGAAATCCATCTGTGTCAAAGAGATGATTGACTATGATGAAGCAGGTATTGGGATATGAGCTGGAAGATGGGAGGATTAACAAAGGCACATCAGAAGGTTTTTATAGAGAGCTGAAGGTGAAAATTCTTTGCTCAAGAAGCAAGCTTGAAACGTACATTTCATCCTTCTTACAATACTGCACATGTACTACAAAACGAACTACTGAGATGTTAACACAACTCGTAATAGTCATTTTTGAGAAGAAAAAATAAAACTGACCTGGATTAGTTTTATGGCTCCACAATCCTCTTATGAACAGCTATCACAAAACTCTCAACTTGGGGAATTCTGTGTAACATTGACATCTCAGCACCATCTCACTGACTCAGTGCAGCAATGGAAAAACAATGGGAGGAGATGCTCAAATTCATTTAAATTCACACTTGGAAAAGAGGTCAGGGGACTTAACCTTGGAGCATGAAGCTACTTACTCAGGGATCTATATTCTATATGCCTGTGAACTCTAAACATGCAGAAGATTAAGATGATGATCTACTGCTTCTTGGCACAGAGACAAAGTTTAGCCTGGGACAGTAATGTTACAAGCAGTTTCTCTATGAGTCACCCCAAAATATGGACAGGTACAACACAGCTTTTTGGAATAAAACCTGACTATGCCTCTAATCTGCTGAAGCAATAAACACACTGCAGAAAAATGCCAAATATTGTAGATCTGTTGAAACTAGTATCTTTTTTATACTACAAACTGTAATACGCTAAGAAGGCATCGTTGTTTTCTTCAAATCAAATTATGACTTCAGGCCAGATTTGCCTTTCAGTTATATTGCTCTGAAAGGGAACAGCTTCAGTGAGGTCTGTAAGTTCACACTCACAAAACGCTGATGAGAGAATAACCAGACCCTTTACAGACCTACACTTGAGAAGAATGAATCCTTTGAAAGACAAACATGAATATGTACGTGTATATACATATGCACATGAAGAGGTACATTTCACCCACCTATTTCATCCCCTAGAGAGGAGTTCAGTATTGCACCAGCAGACATAACTACAGCACAACTCCCAAAGCCATGTGTATACAATTTGCCCAGTGGAATTTGGGGAACGTGCTTCTCCCATCCAAGAGTGGAGAAGGGAGCCTCCTTGCCATCTATTGTTTTCACATTCACCCTTTCTTTTAGCTCACAGAAAAGCTGGTCGCCTGTTAACTTAGAGTTTCGTTTCCCTTTGAACCGCACCCCATGCTTATTAGTGCTCAAATAATCTTTCATCGCCTTCTGCAGTCGAGGGTTTAGCATCTTGGAAGAGACATCCCCTTTCCAAAGCTTGTAAAGAAAGGATTTCGACATCGTGGAATACAGCCCATCCCAGTCATCAGATTCATCAAGCATCTGGCTTCTCCTGTGCTTTGCGCTCCTTCTCCTCATTCTTCTCTGATTGCCCCAGTTGTTCTGCAAAATATTTTCTTTCAGATTATCCTCATCAGCTGAGATGAATTTTGCTATCTCTTGAAGGTTGCTGTGTGACCGAGGCTGACCAGCAGCAAATAAATAATCATCATTCACTTGGTAGAAAGCACTTTTTGATTTTCTTCCTAATTGGGATGGAAAATATTCATCTTCACTTCTAAAGGCATCTTCCAAATCAGTCCATTTCTTAATACTTCCAGTCCCTGATTTAAATGTACCTAAAAGGTCTTCATTAAGTAGTACCTCATTCCCATCGATGGTTTCAGAGAATGATGGATCATGTATGGCTCCCATTATGACTCTCTGCTTGCCCTGTAGGGGCAGAAGCCTCTTAGTTTCAATATAAGAAAAAGAACTGGGAACGGGCTCAGCAGTATTGCTATCTGTAAAATAGATGAAGATCACCAGAAAAAGCAGACCCCAGGCAAAGATCCCAAACAGCATGAGTTGTTTCCATTGCTTCAAGTTCGGTTTCATGGCAGTGCCTTTACCAGCTCCTCTGTGCCTTGAAGTATTGGTGAAGGAAAATGAAACCTGGAAAGAACATCAAATATTAATCAGGAATGGTTCTAAAAATAGATACAATTCAGAAATATCTTAAGAGGCTTTGATAGGAGCTGCAGAATTAATCTCTAAGCTGTAGCACGGTGCATTCAGAAGCAGAAACAAACTCTGGAGCCTGCAGACACTGTAGGAGTGACACGCTTTGGCTGTAACCACACAGTGACAGCTGCTAGCTACAAAAGAAGCTGGTGGCCAGTTTCTACAGTAACACTGGATCCTGCCTTCAGGGAGATCATGTGCCTGCCTGCTTCGGCTGTACAGAGCGTACCATTATGAGAGCAAAAGCAAAACCCATATCTGTCTGTATGCAGTAGGGAGAATATCAGCTGCTTCTCTTTCACCATGAAAAGTCCTTGCACAGTGAGACTGCGAGCAAGACAGCCTGTGCTCAAAGGCACCAAGTAGGGAGCACAAACTCATCTGGACAGTCCTCCTCTGCCCAAATCCCTGATGAGACAGTGCTCTATGGATATCAACAAGTGGCAACAGGGGGAGAGCATCATGCTGGCAGGTCAGGGAGGAGTCTTTTGTTTTCCTTATCTGATATGAACTGACACAGCCTCAGTGGCCAAATCACTTGCTGGGGAGCACAATCCAGGATCAGACCTGAATAAGAGGTCTGTTCAGATGCTCTGCTTGGATGCTGCACATGCCCTGAGGTGACACAAAGTAGTTCTGCACATTAAGGCATGAGGAGTTAGTGTTTTCCAAAAAGGGTAACAACTGGCACAGCCAACTAAATACATGCCTTCAGGGTAACGATGGATATTTACATAAGGAGGGAATGGGGGAGGAATGTTAGTCCTAGACTTGAAATCTGTGCTCTACTAATACCTGGGAATTTTGGACAGCTTGTGTATTAATGGAGGGACACATTGTCCAAACCAAAATGAAGTCTGACTGAAGGGGCTTTTTTCCAATGAAAATACACTAACACATTGCTGGGCCATCACGCACACCATGCCCTTACAAAAACTCAATTGTGTCATTAGTTGGTGTGGACTTTGGTAGAAAAGTCAGCTGAAGAAAGTCCAGCCCTCCCTTAGCACAAGACTTATCATTCACCTCCCCACACCATACTAATCTTCAGCCTAAGTCAACACTGCAGTGAAACTAACTCCAGGTACTATTTAGTGACAGATCACTCACTTGATCTGGATTAAAAATAAGCCCCTTTTTCTGGAGTTCTGTTCCTAACCCCATTTGCTTCAATAATCACTTAACCATGGCACTTTAAAGCCCCAGGTGTGGTCAGAAAAGAGGAAACGGAGCAGAGGCAGGCTATGATTTCACTAGCAGCCTGTGCCACAGGAGCCTGCATCCCACTAAACCGCATCTGAACACCATACAGCTTACACACCTCTGATAACACACTGGGTAGTTACACCTGATGGTCAGGAGGGACCAAATAGTCGCCAGACACTATTATTTGAGTATGTCAAAGCTGAGTGCCAAGCTTAGAACAAAGCTGCAGCTGAGGCTGTTTTCACATTAAAAGGAAGCCAGCAGTACCACTGGTGCAAGACACTCTCCTTACCCCTGCCCTTTGCGTCTACCAGCTTGTGTAACACATCTGTCTACTGAGCTGGCATATTATAAACTGGACCGTTCGTCCTGATACACTGATACCACAGGGGTAGGGATGTGGAGGAATGTGTATTAAAGGTTGCTTTTTTTTATTTTTTAAAATGGGTCAGTCCCTTTATCCATTTCAGCCTAGTGACACACACACAGTTGTTCCAGCACAGATGAAAAGATCGCCTACCACAATGCAGAGGCGAGAACAAACCGCAGGTGCTATGAGCAAGGATACTTCAGACAAGCGTTTCTGCTGACCCCCCTGGAATGTGAGGCCACAGCATCACATTTCTAAACATGGGCTATTTTAATACTCTAAGCAAAGCCTAGAACAATAAATAAATAAATAAAGCTAACTTTAGGACTGAAGGCATTGTACAGATAGAGAGAAGATTCAGTGTCGCAACTGGGTGAACAAACTTCATTTCTAATATATCAAAAAAAAATACAATAAAATTCATGAGTACAATAACACTGTGCTCCTCACATGTTTGGCTCAGCTCACACAAACCACAAGGAAAGAAAAAGCTATTACTCCAAGTGACCCATTTCCCAGTTGCATTCTGCTGCTGCAAGATTGTTCCCTGCAGTACCTCAACGCTTCCCCCCCCTCCACTTCCAATTTTAAATCACTACAGGCTATGTCTTGTGGGAGTCTACTTTCAGTATATGACTGTTGTGCAACTTAGGTCTGCCCTCAAGTTATTGCAACCTGCCCACTCATCAGCGTTCAGATGTTTTGCATTTTTAAAGCAGCATTCTTCGCCTGTCTGAACTGCTTTCATCCCTTTTTATCATTTTCCCTGCTGTGTTTCCCCAGCACTTTTCAGCACGTGGCTTCCAAACCACTGTGTAAGTTAGTCTTTGCTCAGTCAGATGTTTCTCCTGCTGAATATACATTTCTTGGAGGATCAGCAAAGGAAGCATCTTTCAGAATCTTTTTTAAAAAGACAAGCTTGCAGGAAGTAGAAGCTATAAAGGAAGAAGTCCCTAATATTTTCCACCAACCCAGGCAGTAAGTCTAACCATAATTTAAACATAACCCATATCAAAATCGCATGTTTTTCTCCAGTTGTCTGTATTTTGTTTTATCTTATCACTAGGAATTTACAAGAAACAGAAAGGGCTTAGTCTTAATTCAGGTATACAAATATGAAAGTTTCTAATTGTCTGCGATAACGTGTGCTTGGTGCAGCAGACTGCCTCAGCATGAAGAATTAGTCTGGACTCCTAAATTTGACATTCAGGTTGCAATCTGAAAAAGGAATGAGTTTCATTATTAATTATTTTTAAATCAAGGCAAATGATTTTTTCCCCAAACACTTAGAGAGTCATACAGAACATTTGTATCAGTTGGCATGCACATGTGAGCAAGCACAGGATTACCTTTAAAATTCAGCAAAAAATTATCTACATAAAATAAAATATCAGCAAGCACCAGTATATTTGCCAATGCTGCAAGTAAAAGGAGCGACACCAGTGAGAATAAATCAGAAAAACTTTACCCATTAACTACTGCAGGAGCTTATCTACAATCCCTTGTTGCAAGTGGGGCCTCAAAAAGGATACTCAAATCTCTTGAAGACCGGAGCTATGCAGGCAAATCTCTGTGCTGCTTTAATGTTTTTTTTGCTCACAAGAAAAGCCTTGTCCTCCAGCAGTACAGCTGAGCTGGAAGCGAATTCAAGGTCATTACTGTATTAGTTGCAAGAGGACCCCTACAACCTCATAGGATCTTGAAGGCTGTGAGTGGAAAGCTGCAGTAAGCCCAAAGAAATATCAGTTTATCTTATCTCCCTCTGCACAAAACATCAAGTCAGCTCCCCCCCCACCCCAGCCTCTGCGGCTTCTCACACCTCACCGTGGCTGCTTTTGGCAATGTCTGGAAGGAGAGGGCAGCCCCTCCTCACACTCCCCCCCACCCTGCCGGCAGCAGACCCCTCTGCTACTCAGCAGGGGTCTCCCCCAGCACCACCTGGGGTGTATGTTCATGAAGGCACTGCATCTCCGCTGCAAATAGAAATGTGTTTGTGTAGGAAACCAGAAATGACAATCGTAATGAGTGGCACTGGCTGAATGAAGAAAAACAGGTGGTTTCGTGAATGCAATTACTGAAGTCCACTGGATCTTTCAGGAATAAACCTCCATCTCTCTCATCTGTGCTCATCATACAGCTTTCAAGCTGTCAAAGCAAATCTATGCAGAAATTTTAAAATTATTGTTCATGTTGTTTCTTGTCTCCAACTTCAACACCCCTGCCTCAGTAATCCTCCCTGCTTACAAACAATGACAATGCTGAAGTCAAAGTTCAACCTAAAGAAGACCAGAGGTGCAAGCCTGAACTGGGGGAAAAACCCCAAGACTTAACCCAACCCAGTTTCCCATTCAGCAGAAGCAATAAAACACATTAAAAAGCATCTTTTGCCCCAGCATCTAAAGACTTCATTACAAATCTCCTTTCTGCTGGCCTCTTTCAATCATCAGCTAGTTTAAGCCCCAGCTGCAATATGGTTAGAGATGTTTCAGGCTGCTTGCACATAAGCTACGGAAAGCATGAGGCAAGGCACAAATCAGCACAGTGGGTAGAGAGGAGAGACTTATGTGTTTGCTTAACAGAAGTACTAAAATCATCTATGGAAAATAAAGGCAAACCCCAAGGGTATCTTCAAAGTATCCCAGGAAAAAAAATCAACTCTCCATTGGAAATTAAAGGCCGATTTTCCAAAAGCAGCACCCACTGATGGGAAATTTTATTTCACCACACTAAGATGCAAGATACCAACACGATCCCCCCTCCCTGTGTACAGCCTATTGTTTGGCAACAAGGAGCACTTCTAATTTTTCTGAAGTAGGCCTCCTGACTATTTCTTAAATGAGAAGAGATGGATGAGGGAGATTTTTTTTTTTTTTTAATTATTATTATTCCTTTGAAACATTCCTCCCTTTCAACACTGTCTATTGTTAAATTAATTTGTATAGACCCCAACGGCTCAGAGGTCAGAAGGGTTCAAGTTGATGTTCTAAGCTGTGCACTGTTATGTTAAACAGGGTTTTTCTTGGCTGCAGCTTTGCAGTGAGAAGGTCACCTCGGGGTTATTTGGGGTAGCAAATGTTAGCTGTGGGCAACCCTTCCCAGAGGGCTGAGAATCAGACTGGGGTTTATTTGATGGAAAGCTTAGGCAGCCCGAACAGATAGCAAATGCTCCTTTAGTCTGCCTCATCTCTTAGTCAGCTAATTCCAGGGTATTAAGAAACCTCTGGCATAGGGCAAGACAGCTGGAGGCTGCATTTCCAGGGTGGGGAAGCACACTCATCCCCTTGTGTGGGAAGTGCCAAATTGGTTTTTAGCATTATCACATCATTTCTGTGGTGCAAGCTGTACAGTAGGCAGCAACAGACAGGCAAGCCTGTGGGGAGCGGTGACTGCCAAAAGATGTATATTAGTCACTTGATGGCCTGGGCACTTGTCTTATTGGCTGTGATGAGGCCTCCTAATTAATGAATCTCTTTTGGACAACTTCCTTGTTAGTCCTGATAAATCTGGCTACTTTCTTCAACGTTATTTTCAGAGGAGTCAGGCTGCATTCTCTGTTACTTGTTTCAGAAGATGTTTTCTTAACTTGCTGCAAAAAAACATCCAAGTGATTCAATGATCTGAAGTAGGATATTTTTTTCTCTTCAGTATCACTCGGTGTCTTTTTCTTATCTACTTATCTTCTACTTAAGGAAGATTCCTTGGGAGGTACAAAAATAATGGCATTGCTAACCTGAATCATTTTTTTTAATGCAAGGCAAGCATCCCAAGTCAGGGCATTTAAAAAGCAGAGTCTCAGGTTCTTGTTTGCTCCTAAGGATGGATGCAGGCAGGCAGCATGCCTGCTTTCAGGTTCTCTGATAAAAGCTAGGATTTCAAGTTGGGAGGTGGTGGGGACTTTTTTTTTTTTTTTTTTTTTTTTAAATAGTGACCCATTTCTATTAGCCCAGGCTGTATGAAAATTACTAAATATAGTGAGACTTACAGTAAAACCCACTCGAGCTGGCAACCCAGCAGCTGGAGGAATGCTCAGTGGGGCTTCTGCCAAAGAACGTGTCCTAGATTATTTTGTAGGAGCACGGGGGCTTAGAAGCAAAAATCTCCAGGTTTTAGTGGGAGGTCACAGCTATCTTCTCTGCATCTGATATCCACTCTCCATCATCAAGTTCAAGCTGCCTGGCACTGAAGCCAGCTATCACTTTCCTACAGCCCACAGCACCGCCTGCACAACCCAGAGACCACATACAGGTTACGCGAGTGTGGGTTGACAGGAGAGAAGTAAAAATAACCATACTAGCTCTTAGCCTCACATGCAGACTTTGCCACTGCCAGTGGAAATGATCATCACAGCATCAAAGGACAAGGAAAACCTGGCTCTGCAGTGACTGGCTGCACCTCTCAGATCAGCCTCCACCTATCCAACTTGCAGCACCTTTTCTCACTCTCCAATACACACAGATTCAACACTCCAGACAGAATTTCCTCCCACATTTCTGGTCAGGAATGAAAACACCACCTTTTTGTCTTTTACAGACTGGTTATGAGCTGACCACAGTCTCAGTATTGTAATTAAGGGTTTTTAGAGAAATGCACTACATTTCTCCATGCATCGCATTCAGAACAATTTTGGTGTGAATCACTTCCAGGTTCCTCAAAGAAGACTATAAAACAGCAGAAGTATCACACAGTTGTACTGAAAATAAGCAATCCTGATAGCATACCTTTCATCAGCTCCATCTGCCTTTCAGGGATCCCCTTACGTATCCCTTTACCAAGTATGCTCAGCCTTACCTACCTCTGAACCCTATTTTTGCCATTTGCTCTTGTCAGACCTTTGCAGTGCCCTGGCCCTGCTCACAGCAAGATGCAAAAGCTCAAAGTTGCTTCAAGTCACACCAAATGTCAGCAGTGCCTGGTTCTACCACAGGACACAGGTGCAGAAACCATCACCGTGGCTATAGCCCCTAGCACGTCCTCACACACAGCTAGCAGAGAAGCTGCTAAGCTATCTTCACACCACTTGCAGAAGTACCAGCTGGCTGGTAGGGGCAGTTTTCAGTCACACTTTGGCTGCCACAGCACTGCCTCTTCATCCAAACAGCAGGCAAAAAGCAAACAAAGTAACAAAACCACACACACAAACCTCCTATACACATTAGTATAAAACTACTGCAACTATCCAAAGATACGCTAAGTCCTCTTCGAAGTGAAATTCATGGATAATCACAGAGGCTTCTAGATTTGAACAAAGACCATCCTAGCTGGCTACATTCTCATATCCGAGTAGTTCCTCAGCTCAGGCAAAACCTCATGGATCAGGCCATAAAGCAGCCCATATTTTTCCTTGCCCTACGTTTACACATCTCTGCTCCCCCTCATAAACTGCAAGATGTGCCAGAACCACAGTTGTTCCCAGAGGACCCGATCAGCACTAGGGTCATGTGAAGCCAAATGCTGCACATTTGCAGGAGGGTGCACGCTGAAAAGGCAGGCTGGCTGGAGATGAAAGCCAGGTGTAGAAACAAGGCAATCAGATTGAGAGCAAATACTTGTTTGCTCATCTTCCATTCATTCATACGCACCTTATTAAGGCATTTATTTTTATTGCCAAGGGGAGGTCAACAACAAGGAAGTGAGCACATAGAAAAAAGGGAGGAAGAAGAAGCGAGAGAGAGAGGCTAGGGTGGGCAGGAAGGAAGCCAGCCAGTCCAGCTGCAAAGCAGCACAGAGGGCAGGAAGGCAGGGGCA
Organism: Anas acuta; assembly: GCF_963932015.1. NCBI lineage: Eukaryota > Metazoa > Chordata > Aves > Anseriformes > Anatidae > Anas > Anas acuta. The sequence goes on along the minus strand of NC_088979.1, from coordinate 63,895,337 downwards.
CCTCAGCACTGAGGGGTGAGAACTGGAAGCAAAAACTTCCTCCCACCAGAACTATCAAACCCTCTGGGGAAACACCAGGTGAGCCCTGCTCCTACAGAGGGCAGGCTCTGGCCAAGAACACCCTACTCTCTACCAAGCAACTCATGGGAGAGAAACCAGCATGCTCCTGCAACAGATGGGAGACCCAAGTGAGTAGAAGGACCCGTGATGGGTCTTCCCCCATTCCTTTCAGGCTGCTCTTCCCCAGGAACACACTCTGCTCCACACCTTCTCAGTGTTTGGGCACCCACTGCATTCTTTAGTTGGAGCTCAGCCCTTGCTCCCTTTACCCCCATGCACCAGGGTACCCTCAGGCTGAGCTTTGTGATGGGTTAGTATCACAAACAGCTGCACAAGTTTTCCCCTCTTCCACAGTCACTTCACAGCCTATACAGAGATGCTCCAAATTACAGACACAGTTGGTGCCTGAATACCCCTAGCAGAAGCAGGATTTACTGCCTGGCTTCAGCATAGCCTGGCTTTTTGTGGGACTGATCCTCCCCTGCCCAAAGAATAAGATTTTAATCCCTTTCCTTCTGCAAAACCACAGTTCGGGAGCAGTCCATGCCTACATACTGATGTCATGTGTAACCAAACATGATGGCAGGAATTTCTTAAGACCTGAAACGCAACAGTGGTGTGGAGAAATGGATAGCTTACTCAGTGTCTAATAAAATGTAAGAAAGAAATCCAGCCAGCACGTATAACTGTATTTGGTCCCCCCTCCCCATTTTAAGGGACAGCTTTTGATACCGTACTTGCAAAAACACATAATTCAAAAAAGGAAGGAAGTGCTTTGAGGGTGTTTTATTTAAAGCTTGACAGGATAAACGAATCACAGTCTCATTAAATCACACATCTCAGACTGCACACAAGACTAAACCACGAGAAATAGGACGTTACAAATCCTCATGCAGTTCTACACTTCGAGTACAACAGCTCATTTTATTTCTGCTCTTGGCAAGGTTAGAATAAAAGGCTTCTTTTCTTTGCTCCATAAATGTTTTTAGATGCTATATTACTTGAACTTAACACAGCAGTAATTGCACTGAAAAAGGCCAATCTGAATTGCTTCCTGAAAGAAGGAAACATTTATACTAACATGCACATGAGCAGACAGCACAGTTACAAAAGGTCTGTGTCAATAGTGTCACAAAACCTTGACCAAATTCATAAATTGTTCCAAGCAGAAATGGTTTGAGAACTTCAGTTTTCCACTCTGATGCAGTAATATTTCTGAGATATACTGAATATCCATATCTCAATATAGCAGCAAGTTTTATATCTATAAAGTATGTTTCTACTGTATGTTCCAATAACACAAGTCCTATAGGCAGTGTTTTGCTTCACTTTTTATTACTGACTTTTTTTTTTTTTTTATTAAACTCTGGTTTGTCTTTTTTACATTTGTTCCAGAAAGCAAGCAAGCCCTTGTTTTAAAACTCTAAAAAAGAACAATGGTAAATAATTTGTTCCTAATTTCTCAGTTCTATCTCAGTGCCAACTCCTGTTTTTTTATGTTAGCAACATAATTGTGAGAGAACATTTAGAAAATTATCACTGTTAAAGTTTCATTTCTATATAATCACACACATACAAACAACATATCCTCTACAGGCTTATTTTCTTTCAAGCTTCTAGCCTAGAGCAAAGTTTCACCCTGGAAGAAACTGAAGTATGAAGTCAGTTGAGCCCTCGTTACATTACAAATACAATCCAAAATCAAAGTTTCCTGGACTGCGACACTTCCTCTTCTCCCCTCCCCCTCCCTTTTTTTTTTCTTTCTAAATATATTTTAATACTTAACATGACTATTCTGATGATAAGCCAACCTACACTAGCCAGGATGTTTGGTTTGGCTTCATAAAACAAAATAAAGTGGTATTTGTATTGAAGGGTGTTTTATGCATGGCTCAGGGCAATATTAGTTTAAACTATGGCAAGATCAACAGAAATCTTTTCTGTGGGAGATACAGCTGTTTGTAACCTGACCCTAGCCATTGGAAATTGAATTCTACCTGACTGGAAACTTTGCAGAGAAATAGGATCTCACAGGATACCATCATGGAACCATGAGCCAACCAAAGAGTTGGCTGGTCTGCAAGACAGTTGCATTAGCTAGTTTTGCTATGAAAGTTGACATAACACAATAGTATTCTAATCTCATCCTCACTGGATACAACAGTGAAATTACCATTTGATGCTAGTTTGTATTGTCGTAAGAGACAATGCAATCTAAAACCTTGTACTGTTAGATCTACAGGCTAGTACAGATGAATCTGAGAAATAGAATACGTATTTCCTACTGAGATAGTTGGCAGAGGTTTTTGACATGCCTTTACATCCACAGGGAAAAGTCCTGTATACATGTGAAAGTCCAGTATACATATGAAATATTCCTTTCCTGCAACTCTTCAACAGGTAGAATTCACAAATTTTTCATAGAAATATTTGCTAGGATTTCAAATGCTTGCTACATTGCCTTTGGTTTTCAGCCAACAGGCAGTCATTTGAAATAGTGCTGATTTCATTAAAAAGACCTCCTTTTGAAATTGCCTTTAAGTGGTCAAGATATGCAAAAATGCTGCCTATCTTCTGCATGCTCCGCTTAAAAGAACATAATTATTTCAGAGAAAAGAGGGAGAGAAGGGAAGGGAAGAAAAGTGGTCACTGTCCCAGCAGGGAGGAGGATGCCCCTCAAAGAGAAGCAACTCCCTCAAGCCATGAAGGACATGTAACCTCCTTCCATCCTGTCAGGGAGATGCCAGGAGCATCTAAAACTCTTTTTCCCTCTCCTTTCCGTTATGGCATGTTGTCAACTATGTACTCACAGGCACAAGTTTCCTCCTGGCTGTTACAAGGAGTAGCTGGGGTCTGCTCACACTCCCTTAGCAGGTCCACTTGCTAAGGCAAGCTTGCTTTTCCCGGGAGCCTCTCTGGAGCTAGCATTTGCCTTTCTTCAGGTTTGCGGCCTTCCCAGAAAACATGAGTTTTCCCACTCCAGAGCACCATCTGCCACTTTGGAAGGCCATCAGCAACACTGGCATCAACCATTTGCAGAATTGAGAAAAAAGTTGGTAAGGACAGAGACAAATTTCCTTATGTTTTTGCCCCTTTCCTAGCATAACAGAGTCCCAATCTACGTCTGCAGCTTTTAAGTGTTAAATGCACAGAGCAAGTAATAAAGTGAAGCCAATTCACTGCCCTAAATCAATCAGGAAAAGGTTTTCTCTGCCAGCACAAAAAGAGAATGTTCTGAGAAAGAAATCTTTGTTTTAACATAGATCAACTCCTTAGCAACACCCAATCCCATCAAACCTATTTTGCTGATGGTTTTCAGTCCTGCTTCAGTTCTGCTCAGAGACAAAATGAACGAACTAACATTTAGTCTGAATTAAGAGCTCACGCTCAATGTTTTTACCATTTTGCTTACTGTATTTGCATCTATATTTCAAGTCAACAGTGTTGGTGGAGAAGTCTTACACTTAAAAATACTAGAGAAGTTACGGGTGTGCTGTGCAACATGACTGCAAGCAGAGCAAAATTTTCCCACTTTTTTTAAACTACTGGAGAAAAACACATTGCAGTTCATGCTAAATGTGAGTATAAAGATGCAAAAAGATATACTGGCAGAAAGCATGAATGCCATCAAGCAATGATGAAAATCTTGATCTGGTCATCATCTGCCTACAATCTACTTCAGATTTCTCAGATTTTTCAATAATCTGTACAAAACACCCTTTTGTGTCTGGTCTGCTGAGGTTCAGGAAATGAGGTAAAAAGAGTAAAACTTGCATAATTCTGTAGTTGAACATGACATCTTTCAGCAAAGCATTGGTAATTCCACATTCACTAGTAGGAAATCTGTTGGTAGTGGTAGATCTACCAACTACTACACCCACTTTGGTTAACTGATTTAAAAATATACCAATTCAAGAGAACAGAATATAGGTACAGTATATTTTCTGAATTTGTATTAACCTGTACTTCATTTTAATTATCTTTGCATTGTATAATTTCACAGTATTTCCAGTAACTACAGTGAATTGTATGAAATAAAGATCCATGAAAACTCAAATATGGAACCTGGTATCACCTCATCTAGACTGTGTGGGATCATGAGCGACATCAGGTTATGAGACTCAGGAAGGCATGGTGCAGCCCTGTATGTTCACATAACCCTATCCCTATGCCGCTACAAAGCCACAGTATAATCCTGTAGCATCTTACAGTTCTGAAGTGAAATTTACATAGAGGACTATAAAGATTTAAAGACCAATTAAGAACAAGAACTGTTTAGTAGACTAGTCTACTTACAAACAACGTTTATTCAAACACAGCTTGTACCTCACGTTCTGCTTTCACACTTTGAGAGCCCACTTGTGAGCAGTAACAACAATCCCACAAGTAGTTTTTTTGCCTGCTACATACAAAAATGAACACCACTGGACTTTCCTTAAACAAGCAGATAGATAGTATGTTGTATTCCAGAAGAACCAAAAAAAAAAAAAAAGTAATAATAATACTTAAAGTTAGTTGAGAAGAATGGAGTAACTGGAGCTTCAGACCTAATGTCCGTGGACATAACTTTACTGACTGCTTTTGCACATAAATACTAAAACCCCAGGCTCATATTACAAATCAGATAGATGGATACAGTCACAGTTTAGTCTATAGATGTTATAACTTTTACAGAATTTCTTCTTTTTTTAACCACTTTTTGAGATTGCAAAATCTCTTCAAACTGCTCAGAAGGCAGTGAAAATTAACAGTGAACTAATTCATGATGAAATGGACTTATCATACTAACTACTGATAATTTTTTTAAGCTTTAATTGTTAGAATTTGATACAGCTCTTTATGAATCCTGTCCAACGTGCTTTCACAATTCTCAATGGATAGTATTTATCTGACTTATTTACTAATTACTTCCAAATTACAAGTGTCCCTCAGGTCTGAATCATTTCTGATGAAAGAACAAGCAGCCTTGCATGGTTTTATGCCATGAGGGAAGAGAAATTAAAGGAAAAGAATTTCAATGATCTGATCAAACAAATAAAAAAAAAAAACTCAATCTCTTTGAAGTGTTTTCTAACTTTATCACCACATGCAGGTAACGATGTGTGTCCGTTAAACCTTCCACGCCATCATTATGCCAAGGCCTCTTAATTTTTTTCCCCATAAATAGAGATAACAATTAAAAGCTATGGAAAAAGCAATATTCTAGACTGCAGATACTGTAAATGTCACCATCTCCATACCGAAGCAGAGTATGGACAGGCACATAAAGAATAATCACATATTTTCAAGCCATTTAAACAGAACATGCCCAAGGGCACGCTGTGGAGGAGCCAGCATTTTCGTCAGTAGGTACCATGCTCAGTTTCCTCTCCAGCAGTCAGAGAACCCAAGCACATGTGAATTCTAATCCATCACTTCTCTGCCAAGCACACTGTTGTAAGAAATAGGCACACTAGTGTCTTTAGTTTAAAATCAATTTTACTTGGCTTGGACATCAGAGAATAGGAGAAAAATATACTTTTAGTACATGACATTTGCTTTCTAAAAGCACTGTCTTTCTTGGAAAATGTAACATTGTTAATATAATATACACTTTATGTACTCTATATAACTCTCTCTACAACTACTATTTCTTCAGCATCTCAGCCACAACATCTGACTGGTGACTCCAGATTATAGTTGTGTTTTTTTTCTGGCATTACCATGTCACTATAACTACCTCTTGATTTCAAAAACCTCAGAAGGAACAGCATTCCTACTATGAACCATCTCCAAGACCTACGAACCTGCCACCTTTGCTGTATGTCTAGACCCAATCTGCCTTTATCTTGATGACGCTTTTATTCAGCATGCCTGTTTCCAAGTCACTTGGCATTTTCCAGAGTCCTTCTAATGCATGGGACTTGAAATTTTCTTCTTTTGTAACCTTATTTCAGATGGATGGAAACTATTTACCTCATTCTGGTTAGAAAGGTATTCCATTTCAAAGAACAAAAATGTAACTGTTTTCTTTAGCAGATCTGAATGAAAAATTCAATTTGAGTTTATATCCCAAAACCACAGTGGAGCTGATGTGGTATCACATATTACTTTCTGAGAAAGTAATGGTTTGAGGTCACAAGCAATCCTCCTGTTGCTGTGCTGTTACTGACCACACTTCTCCTTTACAGCTGATTCCGAACAACATGGGGGAGGGATCACATACGAAGGGGTTCCTACAGACCAAGGTTGACTTTAATCTATGACATATACTTACTGGCTGCATTCTGCACTTACACTATAGCTTTGAGTTATGAAACCCCAGTACAGTCCATCTAACAGCTGTGATTTTATGATAGTCTCTGTGTAGCTGTACAGCTGTTAAGATTACTGCCTTATTTACTTAAAATGTTCAAAGTCAGTAAATAAGGAAATAATATCAAGGAATGTATAGGGGTTTTATTTCAAATGTCATGCCATTTAACTATTGTTTAGAAAATAAATATGCAAGTTCAGAAACAGGGTTAAAGTGGCACTACCGAACAGTACTGTAGAGAGACTTGGCTTTACTGAGTTTCTTGAGCTGGATCAGATGTCTGTCTTAGCCATGCTGAATTACTCAGTAGTCAAGGCTATGAATTACTATTGGCTGCTTCCCTGATTAGCCATGGTACTGGTATGCCTGAGACCTTCCAAGCACAGTTGGGGCTTACTGCAGCAGTAGACAATACTGTAACATTGCAGTATTACCGGCTATGCAGTTCTCTGTCCCTTCTATCATCTTGTGCAGTAGGTTTATGAAACTCCTTGGAAACTTTCATCCGCAGGCACTAGATGAAACAGCACCAGTAGTAACTCAAACCTTTGCAGTTCAGCAGTCTGAAGAGTGCAGACACGCTATTGCTAGAAATGCCAAGAAGATAAAAATTCATTAGGGTGATCTCTTCCACTCTGGCCCTGCTTACTGAAGAAATCATTCAGGAAGTCTCTATGCAGAGCGCTACAGAGACGTGCAGTGATGCTTGAGCTAGCTCAGTAATCATAAGATGCATACTCATACCTATAGATCTTGCTTTCCATTTCCTTTTTGATAGCTATGGCTTTGGCCTTTTTGATAGCTATGGATTCACCACATGAAGAATCCTCAGGGTATTTTCAATTGCAAGTAGTTGATATTAAAAAATAAGAGTCTGTGTCATACGTGACAAAAGCAAAATTCCATGTGTACAGCGTGCATGCGGTAGCTATGCCCTTATTTATCATGACGACCTTGCAAAAGCAATGCATATCCCAGTGACTGCAAGGCTTAATTATTTTAATTCCGTGGTCCAGGAGTTTTCAGCAGGGTTTCTCTACTGCTTGCAGCTTTTGCAGAATGTAGCAGCATATCTGATCACTGGTTTAAGTAGCTGTGATCTCATTACACTCATCCTGCATTCTTCTCATTGGCTATCTATATAGTGGCAGATTGATTTTTAGCTGGCTCTGTTGGCCTTTTTAGTGCTCCTAATAATAAAACGCCTGAGCAAAGAGAAAATCTTCTGATAGGTATTTTACACAGGCACACCCTTTCAGGAATTAACCCATGATAATCTTAACAAACAACTCCCTCCGGTACATATGCTAACATCAGTACAGATGGCAAACAGCACAAAGACTGTGCCTTGCACATACATGGAGCGCCTCCTGGCCTCGTGAAATGCAGACCTTAGAGGAGAGATCCTGCCTGAAACAGTCTTACCAAACAGTGATCCATGGCACTTTGTCTCTTCACAAAGCAGCACCTCCGGACTTCCGCTGAGATTCTCCTGGTGCTTTTAAACTTTAGCCCAGGAAAGAAAAATACAATCAAGCAATAACTTCAAACACTCACAACTGCAGCCTCAGGGTGAAGGCTCATTCCGGCTTGACATCTGTTCCAGCCCTGCTCACTCTGACTATAAAGTGACTCAGTCAAATTAATTCAGTGTCTTTAAATACAGCATATTTAGAGGCTTTTCCTCATTGTCATCTGTTTGGCTTCATATAACAATAGCAAGTATCTGCAATGGCTTGCTCTGATCTTCATATCATCCAGGAACCAGCACTGAGACTGGAAGAAAGGGATGGTACATATCCAGGTCTCATTCCTACACAGAAAGGAATTATAGCCAGGGCACCCCCAGCTTAAGAAATAAGAGGCACTTTAAGGACCATGAACATTTTCTCCATATTTTTAACACCTATCTTAAATTTTGCAATTTTAGCAGCTAAATGTGTCAGGCTACAGTTGTTTGGACATAACGAAGAGTAGCTCAAGAACAAACATGGAAAAAATTGCTGCCAATCTTAGGCTATTGCCACCTTCATGGCTTTCCATGGCAGGAGCTGCTACCAAGCAACTGAACTGAAGGACAAGATGGCCATCAATGAGATTTATTAAATAAAAAAAATAAAAAATACTTTTTTAAAAAAACTTATTTTTTATACTCAAGAACTAGGCTGACAGAGAGATTCCCTTCTGCCAAGCAGAGAGGTAAAAGCTATATTAAACAGTGAGCTCTCAAACCAGACACTCCAAAAATCTCTCTCCACTTATAGCAAGGTGGAATCAGGACTCAAACTGTGACTCCTTCTTGTATGGATACAGGGCTAATGTTTCTGTCTCACCACATTTGCCTGTACACAGCCATACACCATTTGGCTCCAAGCTAAATGGCTGAAATGCTAAACGCCTTATAAATTTATGCTTTAAAAAAATAAAATAAAAATCAATAGCAGAAATACAGTTGGCCCGAACAAGAAATAGCAGTGAACAATTAATATGGAATGAGTATCCACTATGCAGAAATATTTCTAAAGGAGAGATTAGCTTTCTATAACAGGCTCCAGTTTTAACCTCCGTAATTTCAACAAAGTAAAACCCAGTCACATGAAATTTCACAGTCACGATCTTGTGCCAAGGAAAGCTTCTCTGGAAAGTTTGAGGTAGATCAGCCAAGGCATCTTGGAGATATGAGAGTTCCAGAAAAGTGAGGTGTTCTACATTTCTTGGACTGTATCCTAATTTTTTTTGGCTCGTCATTACTTAAAAATGGTTGGCCTAGACATTCCAAATTTGCTTGGCTACTACTGGTGCCTTTGACTAGTTGCAGGCTATTTTATTACTAAGTGTGGGTTTGTACAAATTCTGAGCACTGCAGTTGTTAACACCACATGTTGGCTTGTATATACTGTAGGCAAGCCAGTCTGGCCCACTTCAGCCTCCTTCATCACCTCATCAGCTATGCTCAGAAGGCAGTGCCGAAGCTCAAGACCCTTCCCTCAGGTCCAATGGGATGCAAGTACTTGGCTAGACTTTACAGTCTCCATGGGGGAGCTCTGTTTCTCCAGGCTGAAGAGAAATGGTCCAAGGGTGCTTCTAAGCTTTGCCAGTACCAAAGTGCCTCTTGGAAAGCTAAGCACACACCACGCACAGATGGTTTCCTCCCCAGACTTTGTATTGTCTGTTTACCATTCCTTCAACCCTCACTAAGCCTTATTTTTCCCAAGAACATCCCCATAACTCCCAAGTCCCCCCTTCTCCATGGATTACTGATTCAATCTATTTTCCAATTCCACAACAGTTGCAAACTGCTTGCAGGGGTCTGGGTGCTTCTGCAGCTTATTCCCTCTCTTTGCTCTTCTCTCTTGGTTTCCAAGAGTCTCTTACAGACTGGGAGCCGCGTACACATAGACACAACATACCTCATTAAACTTCTGGGCAGGAAACCTAGGGGGAAGATCTCAGCCCTCAAGAAACAAATTTCCCCTGAGCAAAGTAAAAGCTTTGATGAACCCTGGAAAGATTCTGAGGAAGGAATTTGCTCCTGGTAGGAACTGCTCTGTTCACAATCTTGATTTTGACAACGGGAACTATGGCAACCTCATGCATCTCTTGACACAGCCTTCGGCATGGTCAACTACTTTAAACAATTCTCCGTAATCTTTGATATTTCCTTTGACAATGACTATCACCTGCAGAGTCCCCAGGAAAATAAGCAGTGCACAGCTGATCAGTGGTGGAAAACATTAGGACATTAAAAACACTTCTGAGTGAAGTATGTTTCTACACAGAAAGTACCTCAGTTACAAAGAGACCTATTCTTTTGGAGATGCACACATGCATGACTCCCATTCATAGGAGTTACGCGAGTGCATTGAAAGCAGAATAGACTTGAAAGTGTCTACATTTACCAAACATTGATCCCACACAGAAGTACCTTTTAAGAATGACATTCTTTGACCTACTGCAACTTACTTTTGCTCTTCAGAAACAAAAGGCTTTGCAACCTCCTACATTTAAAGAAGCTGTGATATGAACACGCACACACACAAAGCCCACAAAATATTAAAGACAAATAAATAGGAAGAACTGAAGTTTTATCCACACTTCTCATCCAGTTGTGTATTTATCAGAGCTCCTATATATATATGTTCTGTCATCTGTTAAATGTGGATAATCAAGGCCAGCCTGGATGAGACTTTGAGCAACCTCATCTAATGGAAACTGTCCCTGCCTATGGCAGGAGGGTTGAAAGTACATGACCTTTGGTCCCTTCCAACCATTCCATGATTCTCTGATTCTGCCTCAAAAGCTTGGTCTTCTTAGGAAAGACAATGCAAAGCTCAGTCAAGTTTATACACAGACCTGCACTGGATCAGCACAAGCATATGGAGCTCCAAAGAAAGCTGCAGGAAGAAGACTTCTCCAGTCTCCTACAGAGCTCCTACCAGGAGCATCCCCCCCCGTCCTTTGGAAAGGTATGCTACCTCACCAGCTCCATGGGCTGCTGCATGAGCTAATGAAAAGAGCATGAGGAGGATCTGCAGGCAGTTTCCTCCCCACATCAATCCACAGAGGACCAGTCACAGTCTGACCCTAACTTAACACTTGGGCTGTAAACTTACTTAACACTTGTATAAGAATTTATTTTTTCAAACATACTGATTGCAGCATATGGCCCATCGACAGGTTTATTATTATAAGACACTTTTTCCACCAGGTTATAGTCTTTTTTATAAACATATGTTTCAGCACATAATAAAATCCCTAAGAACTGTTTCTGAAACATAATCACTACGCAGGCACAGAAACTACTTTTCAAGGTTTGTCAAGATAATGAAAGAAACAATCTTTTAAGGGACTTCCGGTTTTCTAAGTGTCTTTTCCTAAATGTCTTTTAAATCTAAAGCTACTAAGAGTTATGTATGTTCAAGAAAAGAAAAAGGAAAAAAAAATCACCACTTTGTCAAAGTAATCATTTTTATATTTAGTAAAACTTCTCCATTCTTTAAGCAGACCTTTAAACTGTGCTTTAAATCAGAACACATGTTTTATGGGTGAATGATAAGCTTCTGGGAAAAGGTGACATATTATAAAGCAAATGTCAACATCACACAGCTACCGTCATGCAAACTCATCAGTGTAAAACCGCTCTTCATATTCCGTGCCCTTCAGCGGTGCTAGTACAAGGTCTGTGTGTGGAGCCAACGTAGTCAGATCATGGCCTTGCATCCCCATATACTGTGTTATATCCGAGTTAAATGTTTAAAAGCATGTCACTATTTGATTTTCCCATAAACCACATCTGTGTTCTTAAGAAATAATGCTTGTTTATGCAGATATAATGCAATTTCTCTGCTAGTACTAAAGATTTTAGAAAGATTCTATACTGTACAGTGCTTTCTTCAATAACAACAGTACACTTTTTCCCCCCCAATAAATTCCTGCATTCCTCTTATTCTTAGCACTTCTTCTATAATGTCTTGTGACATACTTAGCCCAAGCAGGCTTTGTTTTAAAACCAACTTCTTCAATATATCAGAATATGACCTAACGCATGTATGCTTCCCAAGAGATTTGCTTCCTACCATCCAACTTTATTGTCTCCTGTTGAAAAGAGCCTGCAGCTGGAATACAAACGAGAAATCACATATGTCTAGATCCAAAGCCTACCTAAATTCAGTGTGAGACCTCTAACTGAATTTAGGGGAAAAGGGATCAGGCCTTGAGTTTGCTGAAGACACTTAAGGCTTTCTAGACTATACAATAGAAGATGTCAAATACTCCTTAAGTGCTTGAAAATATTTTGCAACCCATGTCAACATTTCATTGGTATTTATTATATACGTGGGAATACTGAGCACTTGTTTTGTTTGCTTGTTTTTTCCCTCCCACAATGATAGCCACCATAAAACATAGGTGTTTAAAGACACTGGAAAAAATAATCAGTCACTAGCACGTTTGAAGTTTAAACAAAGAAAAAAAAAACATTTTTTATCATAGGCATACTGTTATAATTGGCATGCATGAGCATACATTCAAAGGAAACTCATTTGTTAAAATTAATCACTGACTTCTCAGGCAATTTGTCAGTAACTACGATCAAGTCTGTACATGATTAGTTTCACTGGGAGATACGATGTGCCCTCTAAAATGCTTCCACAGGCTGACACCCAAAACCAGTGGAGGCTTTGAAGAGTCTGCAAGCAACTTCAGCTGGAGCCAGGACCTGATCGACTCGGCTGTGCGCTCTACTTCTTTCTGCTTTTACGGATTAAGCCTTTATAGGAGAGACAGGCTAACAGTGCCAGCAATAAAATGCGCTCTCTCCACAAGCAGACGGAGCACGATTAGCAATCACACTTCCCTGTGCTGGAAGTGTTTGGAAACACTTAACTGGCAGGATGGTTTTTAGGCTAAGATGAGGCATGATGTGCTTGTTAGCCACTCTAACGAGTCCTTCGACAAGGGGGATGGCTCTGCTCAGCTAATTGCGACGGCTGCTTCAGTGCTGCGGAAACCTGTCTATTAGAAACCACATTTCACAGGTGACTGAACAACCATCAGATGGTAGCAGCTTTCATTTGTTACTGACCCGCATTCACTGCCTCAGCCTCAGGGTGGAAGGCACGATCTCCCCTTACTAGCTCAGAGCTGAACAAGTCCTCCATGCATAGTGAATTATAAAATGTCAACAATATTTTCCAGATTCGCAAGGTATTGCATTGAAACAGTGTTTTGAACTAGCATATTACCAAGGAACCAGTCTGATGATTTCTATAAAGAAGACTTTGTGGATGCATTTTACTCATAAAATGTCAAATTCTGCATTTCTTGGTGATGCAAATACCTGAAGAATGAGGGCACTTTGGACTGTTATTATAGAATACATCATTGCATATCTATAGACTAAGGGTGTTTACTCCAGTCCCTGTCCTTCACAGAGAGCATCACAGAGGTGAAGAGACTTGGTCTTCTGTAGAGAGAGGACTGGAGTCTTTGTTGAGGAACAGGCATGACAGCGACCAGACCAAAATTTATCCTTCCAGTGATGGACTGAAAAGCAACTCCACTATCAAAATTAAGAAGAGAACTTAGCATAGCAGAGTTATCTTAAACTGAGGATCCTATAAAGATCCAATAACAAATTTTACACTCTTTGGACCCTTGGCTCCTTGAATGACACAATGGATTCACAAAGCTGCGGAACAAACCACCACATGTCACCAAGTCCTCTACACCTGGTTGGTTACTTATCTTCCACCCAGACCGACACATAGCACAGGGGAAGAAGAAACTCTACTTTTCCCAGTTAACAGTCATTTGGTTCACATGATTTTGTGTTCAGTCTCCAGGGAGCACTCACAGCCACTTCACAACTCTAGCTATAAAACATCCTAATCTCCTATAGATTTATACTATTTAATACAACAAACAGTGGATTGCACAAAACCTGTGGTGAATCCTACCATTATGACAACTGCAGATCTATACAATGAATAACATTAACTTTTCTTTACATTTAGATCTCTGAAGTGCAACCTTCCAGAAAGCACAATGCAGTAACACAGACATCCAGCTGTAAAGTCGCATCTTCAATTAAATATAACAGCAATAAGGACCAACACGTCCCAGAGCCCAGCGCTGCTGCACTCTCTCAGCTCCCACTGAATTTTTGGCAGTCTTTGGCAGCGTAGAAGATTTGGCCTCTCCAAAGCGACTGGCGTCGAAAAGGGCTTTGAAGGCCTGTAGACAAACAGGCTCTGTCACAGCATCTGTTAGGAGCAAGTTCCCAAGGTCAAGGACCCTCATCAAGAATACTGACAACAGCTCCCTGACATTTAACTCTCCCAGCATTTATCCCTCCAGAAACAGCCAATCTTTGTAAAATGTATACAACAAACATAATGATTTTGGCATGCGTTGCCCTCAGGGCCAAGTATTGAAGCACTGTTTATAATCTACATACAATTTTCAGGCCAAATAAAAATAAAGCTGAATTTCTTTTCAACATTGTTTTTCTTCAGAATGTTACTGATCAAGAAAAAACAGTTTTCAATGCTTGCACCACAGAAAAGACTGGATCTGAAATATAAAATGGTCATAAGACTTCCACCTAGTATCAGTTTTGTGTTTTTTTTTTTTCCTCTACATTATTATTCTCAGATATAATATGGTAGTTTTATTCATCTTTTCACAGAGCCTTGGTACCCTAAATATGGCAGCATGAGTTCTGCTGGAGGAAGACAGCATTTATTACAAAATTAATATATGCAATGAAACACATGAATAAGGGTTTGCTGTATCCAAACCCTTTACTGTAAATTCTTCATGGAACAGATTTTGTTCTATGCTGCTACTTTTACATTCTTAAAATAATTTTCAAGATACAGAACACCACTGGAAGAAATAGTTTTAACTTCATTACTGTATTACTACCAACAAGATCACACAGCAACTAACTTATTTTTCATTACACAAATTGGAAATGTAGTGGCACAATTACAAGTGAGAACCTAAAAAGTGCAAAATTCAGAAAAAAGCCATGCATGCAGCTGCTCCAAAAATAACCATAGTCAGATAAAAGTCTGAAAGCAATTATTTTGACCGAATATTGTACACAGACCACTGCACTAAGCTTCTATAATTAAACAAGACAAAAGGTCATATGGTGCCTAACAAACCATTTACTACATTAATTATATTCAAGTGTGGCAGTCTAATGCTTCATAATAACTAACAACAAGGGAAATAATTTAAAGAAAAGTATCTGATGCTGTAAATTTTCTTTTCCATTCATCAGTACCAATGCTACTAGCTAGTCTTTCTAGTACACTTCAAAAGCACAAAAGGGATGCTGCTTAGTGTCAGGAAGAGCTTTTTAAGGGTTGTAAACCTTTGCTCAGAGGAACCCAGCAGTCTTACTCGACAGAAATTATTTCTGCACTACAAAAGTAGAAGTAATGCCAGATTTTGCATTCCTTGAATTGAGTCCCCTATGCCTTTGTTCCAAAGTTACTGGGTCACAGGAGTGCTTTTTTTTTTTTTTTGTAGCAGTAACAGCATCTCAACAGACCTTCACAAATCTCAGTTTTATTTCTGACTCTGTTCCCCAGATTTGCCTTCACACTGATCACAAATCATGCATATACATCTGCAATATTAACAGTATTTGCAGCAATTTATCATCAAGATAATTAATATTAGAGGGGTACTTAATATATTTTGGCTTCTTGTAATGCCATTAGTAGCTAAATACGAGGAAAAGGAGCCAACACCATATGCCCAAATAGTTCAATGCGGACTGCCAGCCAATTGCTTAGGAAATACAGAAAAGTGCCCAGAACACAGTCTGAAAATTACTGCAGAGAGATTTGCATACAATTTCTGATGGACAAGAAGTACTGCAAAAACTCATGTAAAACCCAACATCCTCTATTATTATATACAGTAACTTACACACACAGCATCAATTTGGAATACAATCATTAGGATACTATCAACAGTTTGGTGTTTTTTTCTTATTTAATTTCATTAATCTGAAATAAGAAACAACAACAAAAAAATCTATAGGACTAGAATTATTTTCTATTTTGCTTACATTTTTTAAATAGTATATCCAGGTTTATTTATACACAACTCTGTGTTTAATCCAAGAGTGCATAGGAAACAATCACTGTGAAGATTTCAAAGGACAGAGATAAGGTGAACCTGCTTGTAATTTCCTATGTTTCTACTGGGATACTTATGTATGCAAACCCAACATCCTTTTTAAGTTCATTTTGTAAAGTTTTTGTAATACTTTCCCTGGTTGCTTGGCCTTTCTTTTCCTTTCCTCAGTAGGAAAGGCATCACAAAACATAGACGTTGAGGTCTGCAACTTTGCAACAAACCTCTAACATTTTGTACACATCCCCCAACCCTGAATGTGCAGTATGGACAATGCTGGGAAATCCTGTCCTCTGCCGAGATGAACTGTAGAAGAAAAAAAGAGTTTTCTTAGTGCCCATCAGGAGTTGTGAAGGTCATAAACTCCATCACAGAAGACTTCTGCCTACAAATAGGTGAAAGTCTGCACTTACAGGATCTCAAACCCAGTACTTTCACAGCAAATGGGAAGTGAAGCTGAGGTCTGCCAGGATGTACCTTTGTGTTTGAATACACAGGCAGGACCTCACCTCCAGACTCTGCGAGAGCAATTTCATCACATCTTCCAGCAGTGCAACTTTCAGTCTTAGCAAGACACACACTAAACCAGCAGGTAACCACCAGAGCATTTCCAGTCAAATCATCACAAAAGCAAATCTGAAGGAAAAAGATACCTAAATACCTCTAAACTGGATTTAAAGTTTAAAAATATATCTATACTCTTAGAAAATTTGCAAAAGTTTCACCTTTAAATGCAAAAATTCTTTCCCCCCTGCCCAAAAGCCCCCCCCCCCAAACCTTATCAAAATGAACTGAATTACTTTTCAGTGAGCTTTCCAAGACAAATATAAATATATGTATGAAAATTACCTGGATGCAGACACCACGCCTGGAAAGTTTCATTGCAAAGGGTTAAAGTTCAGAAAGTTTGCAAGACTGAAAAAGGAAAAGCAGATTGAAAAGCTAGCAAAAACCTTAACCTTGAGGTCTGCTGCTGCCTCCAGCCTATTACTTAATATTTCTTCCTAGATGAAGAAATGAGATGACTAAATCTTACTCCAACGGTTATCAAGTAACATACTCAAATGAGTAAGCTGGCAAATTTTATTTGCAGTACTAAGTGAAACACATTACCATGACAGAATAAACCACAAATGATAGTGGAGCATTAGAGAAGATAATGTTCCCAGTAAAATATACAGGCAGTCCACAAAAGTGATCTATGTTGCTTATTAGAGGTAAATGCAAAGAAACGTTATTTTTTCCTCTGAGGATATCGATTTTTATATGCTAATACGATTGCTAACTACTTATAAGCGCGATCTGCACAAGCAAATGTAGAACTAATTAAAAAAGCCCTGAAAAAGCAACCGCAAGAAAAGGTCTCATTGAGATTCCTGGAAAGCACCGCTTCCCCAAACACATCTATTCAAGCCCTTTAAGCAGGCGAGCCCTTCCCCAAAACACACCCCGCACACTCCCCGCCTGAAAACTGTTAGAGCCAAGAAGCCACCGAGCCGTGCCACCTCCAGTCCCTATGGCTGCGCGGAGAGGGTTTTCCTCCCTCCCAGCGAAAGGCTGCGGAGCAGAAACCCTCCCCCTTCGGAATAAAACCCCCAAAAACACCACGAAGCCGACAAAGCACCAAAAGTGCCCTCCTCCCGGGGGTGCCCCCACGTACCTCCGGGGGCGCTCGGGGCGTTGCGGGGCGCTGCCCCCCGAGGCTCAGCAGCAGCAGTAGGAGCAGGAGCAGCAGCAGGAGGAGCAGCAGCAGCTTCCCACAAGTTGCCGCTCCCCCCGCATGCTGGTGGCCGCCGCACGCACAAAGCGCAGGGGCTTGGGGAGGGAAGGGGGGGGCGGCGGCGGGCGGCACCCCCGCTCCCCCCGCATCGCGACGGAGGTGACACGGGGGGCTCACGGCGGCACCGCCCCCCCCTCCATCCCTCCCTCCCTCCCACCCACCCACCCACCCGCTCTCAGGAGCCGCCCCCCGCAAGAGGCCGGCCCCCCTCCCGAGCACCCCCTTCGTTCCCGGCCCCTCCCGGAATGGGGACCCCTTCCCTTTGCTCTCCCCCCCCCCCCCGCTGTTACCTTTGGATGGGGAGGGGGCGGCTCGGGGGGGCTGCCCCGGGGCCGTGCCGTGCCGCGCCGCCCGGCCTCATTGTTCGGGGAGGGGGCGGCCCCCGGCGGGAGGGGCCGGGCGCTGCGGTGAAGGGGGTGGGGGGGCACCTTCCCTTCCCCCGGGGTTGGGGGGGACAGCGCTGAGCTTTTGGGGGGCCGTGGCGGAGGAGCTGGAGGCGGCCGAGCTGCCGCCGGG
This sequence comes from Anas acuta, assembly GCF_963932015.1. Lineage (NCBI taxonomy): Eukaryota > Metazoa > Chordata > Aves > Anseriformes > Anatidae > Anas > Anas acuta. The sequence goes on along the minus strand of NC_088979.1, from coordinate 63,877,029 downwards.
GCTCCCGAGGAGGGCGCGGTGGGAGGGAGGCGAGCGGGCGGGGGCCGGGCCGGCAGCGAAGCCCCCCCTCCGCATCGGGGAGATGGCAATGGGGGGCTTAGGAGGGCTGTGGGGGGCTTAGGGGGACCGGGATGGAAAGTTGGTGGCACCCCGAGCCGGGGAGATGGGGTTCCCGCAGCTTCAATCGGCTTCAGCTCTTTAAGGTTAGGCTGCGTTAATTAAAGGCAATTATTTGAAGCCCAAAGGTCTCCCGAGAAGAACCGCCTTAACCCGCTCGTAAAAGCGGCGAGGGAAAACAAGGCAGCACCCGGCCGCCAGATCCGCGAGCACAAAGGAAACGAGGGATCAAGTAGGTGGTAAAGGGGCTGCGGGAAATCCGCGCTCCCACCGCTGCTCCCGCACGGCACCCATCGCCCCTGCTCTACTCGCAGCGCCGGGGAGGACGAGAAATGTTCGCAGTGCAATTGTTGCTATCCCTTCTCAGCTTGCTGAGCATCTAAAAATACCCTGGAGCATAGTTGGCTGCCTTTGTTTAGATCGACTCGTGTTTTACTTAGTCTGCTCCAAGGAAGTTTTCACCTAGGAGTAATTAGCACAATGCTTCGATAACCTTCATTGGGCCGGATCTAAGCTTTAAGAAGTGGCCGGGTAACAGGTAATGCCACTCTGACTCTCACTGTGCCCATATTTGCTGAGAGTAAGATGAGCAGAACAACGTCCCTGCAAAAGGCATGCCTTCAAAGCATGGAAACAAGTGCTGAAACAGACACAAATAGTACTAAAGTGGAAAAAAAAAAAAAAAAAAAGCAGTTAGCTAAACTGAGATGTAACTTCGGAAATAGAAGACACAAAGACGTGAAAGAAAAACACGATCAGGAATGGGTTAACATTTAAAAAAAAAAAAAAAAAGGTTGTAGAAATAATACTCCACGCCAAAAGCAAATAGTGACTGTAAATCCCAGAGAAGTTCATCCACTTATTTATTCCATTTAAGTGGGAAGTTTCATGAATTGCAAAGCAATTAATGAATAAAAATGACATTCTTTTTTTTCCTCTCAGCCTAGGACATTGGCAAAACAAATTTCAAACCTGGAGCTAATTTCTTCTAAACTATAAAAATCCTAATCCATTGGTGTGACAAATGATGTGATACAACTGGTCTGATTGTCTCACATAAGTGAGATAGGACTGAAACAGACTGCGATGTAGCAATATGTACAGATTGGTGCTATGGATGCATTGCTGCTTGAGGGATATCCCTGAATACTATTCCTTCAGAAATCTAAATTTATAAACATAACCAGCAATTAAGTAATAGAATATTTTTCCCCCAGGCTTGCTGCATCTATCTATAAAACAATGTGCTGGCTCATACAATAAACCACAGGCACATGTTTTAAGAAAGTAAAAGGTAGATACTGCTCACTCTTTTTAAAATTATTATTTAATTATTTTCTTTTTGAAGGAGGAATCTAAATTTGTAGAACTCCACAGACTTTCCCATCTGTTACTATTTAAAAATGTGCAGTTCTTTAATGGCTCATTTTTAATAGACAGGTGAAATAGAATTCCAGTTTGGCGTAGAATGTAAATGAATAGCATAAATTAAGTGAGCATTAGAGGAAAGCCAGTAGTGCTAAGATATTCTACATGGGAGACTAAGATTAAACACTATCAGGAGAGCTTGTCACCCAAAGACTCCCCTCTCTGAGCAAATGACTTCCAGAATGGGCTCTTGGATTGGTAACAGATAGTGCTGGTTGAGCACAATTTGTATTGACTGCAGTGGGAGCTGTACCTACACATCTAAACGTAAAATTTATCTGCAGGAGGCAGGTGGAGTTAGTCTGCAGTCCACGAAGGTTTGCTTTTGCCTTTGACATTTCGCTTTTAGCTTAGACTCTGAACTCCAGAACAGGAGAGAGCGTGGCATCCGGTATTTCTTACCATTGGCCTGATTCTGTCTTCCAATAGAGTGATGTAATTAAGAACAACTTCCCTGGAAATCAGGAGATTGAATAGGGATAAGGTCAGTGAGATCAGCATCAGGCACCAGTGATGCTGGAGCAGCCCGTGGAGCAGTTTGAGATCCGGGGACAAAGTAATTGCTGGAGAGTCCCAGGTGGCAAAGAATTTGCTTTCACATGTTCACAGCTTGAGGAATTTGTCTTTTATATAAATTGATAACAATGGGGTAAAGTTATGCACAGATGCTGTTGCTTTGTTACTGAGTTTAACGACTGGTGTAGGTGCATCTATCACTTTGTTTTGTTACAGTGTTAGAGCAATGCATATAAATAAAGGGGATAAATAACCCGATTCACCACGGGTAAGAGTCCTAGTATATTAAAATCTGTGACACGGAGAAAGCTTTCGCCTCTCCTGGAAAAAGTTTTATAACACTTCTTTGCAGTCATCATTTAAACTGGCAGGGTACAGTACACAAAGATCCTTAAAACCCTTGCTCAGACTCATTCGGCCTTGTCAAAATACTTCCATGGTGAATACGGCTCCAATGAAGTACAGAGGAATTTTTCTATTGACTTTACCAAAGTGAAGTTTCACCCAAGTCGTTGCTATTTTATTTTAGAACCATTCTGGCTTTGGACAAAAGAGGTGCTCTTAAAGTTGTGAGTAAGAACTCACAGACCTCACACTGCCCGTTTGTCACAGTTCCCCAACAATTTTCTGCCATTCATCCCTGATGGGATGCGTGTGCTGGTTTGCTGCTCTGTTTCTGCAAACCCTGAAACAGCCTGGGGGTGCACGGCAGCCCTGTTTGAGTTGGGAAGGACGGAGCACAACACAACCTGATCCCTTTATCATCCCCAGAGGTGGCAAGTCTTCAGCTCCTTCAGCATCACTGCTGCAGGGCATGGCTCTTCTGGCTGGGCATCGCCTTCCTGCTGTGCCCATCCTGCGGGACACTGGGATCCTCGTTAGCACTCATCTGCCCTCTGTGTCTTATCATCAGGTATGTTTTTAACAAACTGCAGGTACTGCTGCTAGCTTCCATGCACCTCAGGCGCATTTTGGTGTTGCGGTTGCTCAGATGCAGATGTGGATTTAGGAACAGAGCCTACTGAGCTCAATTAGCAGCTATCCCTTAGGAGGGAGCGTGGCCTGGTTTCTTTTCCTCATACCGTGTTGTGGAAGATGACTGGTAGAATTGCTTTCACTCAAAAAAAAAACAAAACATTTTTGCCCTTCAGAAGCATCCTGATGAAATTCTCATGGGCTCACTGGCTTAGTTTTAGATGCGTGCATGTGTCTGGCTGCGCTTGGGGTTGTTCTTGCACCCTGCCTTGAAGGGCATTGGTTCATGTACAGGGTGTTTCTAAGCACTCCCATCTCTCTGTACAAAACAGATGGGAAAAAAAAAGAAGGGGAAGGTGCTTGCCAGCATGACATAGGTCATCTTTGAAGGAAACGTGTATCCTCTTGCATGTGCAGCCCAGTTACAGGCTGGTGTTCATTCCAAGGTGCAGTAGGAAATGCAGCAGGAGTGGACTCAGAGCCTGCCAACGAGTGTAAGCTGCACTATCTCTGAAGCAGCCCTGGGACTCAGAGATATCAGGGATATTACTTCTTTCTAGTTTTCTCTCTCTTGAGGAAAAGCGTTAACTTACTGCTGGCCTGACCTGTATTAATAAATAATTCTTATATTTCAGTACTGGCTCAAGAGTGGAAGCTGGTAAGAAACTCACAGCCTATTATTTGCTTTACACTCCCCTGTATTTGCCCTAGGCAAGAAGCGTGAACTTCCATGACCACAGCGTGGACTTTCAGACAGACCAGGGTCACCTCTCCATTTGTTTACCCACTTGCACAGCTGCATAGGTTGAGCCATAGCCTATTTCTCTGATTTCTCTCTGTCAAGGAGCTGGATTCATAAGAGATGACAAAAAAATGAAATGAAAAGACAAAGATAACAGGCCTGTCTTCAGCTCAGATTTTCTGCCAATTTCTGTATTATATCAGAAGTCATCCCCATGTTTTGTAAAAGTTGAGCTTCAGTTGCATTTTGCTGCTAAAAGGGTTGAGGGTTTCCATGTCAGCAGGGCTGGGAGCTCCCTCTGGTGCTCCATCCCACTGACCCCAGCTGACATCCTCCAAACTCGGTAGGCAGAGTCAGGCAGGAAAAGCCACAAACATCGTAAAGCTCCATCCTTCATACTAACTTACCGCAAAGCCTTCATGAGAAAAAGAGTGTAGCATCCCAAGGATAAATGCAGCAAAACATTCCTGAAGTCTGGTTGCTTTGATGAACTCTGACAATGCTCTCATACACCTTTCTGCTGAGGGTCTGGAAGTTTCTCTTTCCCACCATTACTATTAATGGGATTGTGCCTTGATTCCTTGTTGTTTTCAATACAAGATTAGGACACTAAAATATCTTGCAGCCTTTAGACATCTTTTATTAAAAAGCAGTCAATGCAAAACTTCGCTGGAATTCAAGAACTGGATATTCTGGATATGTAAATAAACCTCTAGAGATAGATGAGTTTTGGAGCAAACCTTGTACACAAAATTACTCAAAATTAATCTCTGCCTGTACTCTGCATGGTTGTGATTTATGGAGGCATTATTGACGAGCTGCAGTGGGCTGGCTTTTCGGTTGAGAAGGTTAACTGAAATAAACAGGTTTTTATGAAGCAGGGTTTTGAAGAAAAAAAAATAAATGTGCCACATTGCTGAATCATCAAGAAAGGAGAATGGAACAAAAAAATAAATAAATAAAAGGTTTTGAAATGACAGCTCTCTCAATGTGCAGTGGGATACCGCTTTCCAATGAAGAAATACATATTTATTGGGATGGAGTTAGCAGTAGCAAGGTAAATAAGTAAATATTGTGGGCTCACGATTTTAAGTGCCAGCTCGGAGGCAGCCTGACATGTGCAGATGCCAGGGCAGCAGGCAGGGCCAGGATTCACTGGGTCGGGACAGGTAGCCATGCCACTATGTAGCAAGTTTTGCAGCAAGTTTTGCACCTGCATAGATCAAAAGCAGCTTCTCACATTTTGCCATCAAGAACCTCCATGCTTGAAGGGATCTAGAGTGTTGTTCTGCCTGTCCTCATCACCACAGACAGCATCTGCCTTAACAGATCACTGGTTTATCTGGTGTAATGGGAAGGACCAAAAAATGCACCCCTATACCATTTGGTTCAAAAGCTCTCAAAAATTCATTCTCAGAGCCTGCCACTGCTCCAAGTGTCCCTCCACATGTTTGGCCACTAACCATGGGCACTTGCACTTCAAGGGCAATGTGCCAGGTTTGTGCAGGCAGAGAAGTGTCTCCTGAATCAGCAGCCATTGAGGGCAGGATTTGTATCCTGAAGTTCAATAGTAGTGTTGCAGAAGTCTCATATACTGTTTGCACTTAGGAACTGAGAAAGTTAATTTTCCGAGTTGCTTTATATTTTGAAAATGGGTCAGCTTTTTTCATGTTGATTTAAAATGCAAGGGAGCTTTCCCAGGAGTAGCATGGTTGCTGGTTATTCATTGCTAGTTATTGCTGGTATACCATTTCATGTAACTTTGTAGCTGGACTGGGAAATTCTGCCATGTTTTTTGCTGTATGGAGCCTTAAAAAAAGACTGTTTTTTCTTCTCAGTGGGAGAGTGCAGATAGATCAGCATAGCAAAGCAGTTCTCATCATGCATACTTTCCAAATGCTTCAAGACAAATTAAGAAATATGAACAGTACTGTGGTTTAATGCCTATTTGCATATGTCCAGGCTATGTATCATAATTTGTATATGCGAATACATGTTTAAAGATAGTTAAAAAAACACGATTAAATTTCTCTTTTTGTAGCCAATTACTGTCTCAAAGAGAGTCAGCATTTTTTACCCTCCATTATTAAAAGGAAGAGATGGAAAAACTTATTCCTATCTTGCTTTGGTATTTTGAGATCAGAACTTTACAGTGAAAACATTACATTGTTTGTTTAAATAATAAAAGTACAAGTTCTGATGTTAATCTGGGGAAACAAGCTTTAGTCTGCTTTATTTTGTGTTCCCCACCTTTTTGGCAACACAGAAGATACCATACAACTTTACTTTCCCTTGCCAGGCACTTGAATATGTTGCAGTTACAACTGCAAATGTCAAATATGTTGCAGGAACTGGTTAAATAGAAGCTATTATATGAAAAATGGGAAAGTAAATAGAGACATACAAGAAAAGCTGTGTTTTGAAATGGTGTCACTTTTCTGCAAGGAATAGGCATTGAAAAGACAACTTTAATTAAAGTCTTTATTTTCCAGCACATTTCACAGTTTAAAGATAGTAAACAGTATAAGTAGCATTTCCCACTTGGTGATAAAATTTACTCTTTCCCTGAAAATAAATAAATAAATAAAAATTTAGAACATTTTTTTGCATGGATTGTTGTAGAATTTAGGCATGTATCACCAATGTGCATCTCTCTGCTGCTTGTCACTACCCTTCTTCCACAGGTGACTCTCTTATCACAATCTTAGCCCACAGGTAAAGTGGGGCAAAAATAGTGCTGATTTGGCCTCTTTCACAGTTGGGACCTTAACTCACTCTGCTTGGAGCAGATCCTCTCAGATCCATGAACTGAAACTGTCTTCAGAAATGAAAGATTTATTTATTTATTTCCATCAGAGCCTCCCCCTTTTATCTTTCAAAGTTTTCTGAAGCTTTCTCTCTCTGCCTTTAGCCTTCTCAAATTTGCAGTTTGCTCTCAGAAAGAAATCTCTCCATGACAAAGGGTGAAAAAAATGCTAAAATTGTATTGAAAAAGTTGTAGGCCAGTGTTTGAGAAGCATTGTTTTATTTTTCCTGTTATTTATAAGGAAATGGTTCAGGTGGAGGCAATTGTGGTTTCAGTAGGTCAGCTTCCATCTCCAAAACATTTATTTTAGCAACACAGGAAAGGTGACAGGGAGTTGGGAAAAGGGAATTAATGTTAGGGTTGGCTGGAAAATAGAGTTTTGTTTTAAAGAAAGAGAAGGAAAGAAAAAGAAAATATCAAAACTTTGTTCTTTATTGAAGTGAAACAGAAACCTTTCAAATGAGTTCAAGGGAAAACACATTTCCAGCAAATCCAGTCATCAGATTATTTTTCTGGGATGCAGAATATTTCAGGTGTGATTTCTTCCTTTTCTTCACTACAAGCAGACCCATATCACAGCTGCACAACCTGCAGCCTGTCTAGTCTCTAGTAAATATTCACCTTTCCCTCAGTTTTGTATAAGTCTCAAATGAAGAATGGAAATTTCATTGAAACTAATGTGTTTCTATTCTCATTAAATTGTCGTTTTCTGGAAAAAAAAAAAATAAATAAAATATACGGTTTGAAAATTTATTGGCAAGATCTCAGAATAGAGGGGACGGCAAAGAGAAATTCTTGGATCCAACCTCTGTTCTCAGCTTCAGAGACAAAATAGTGCAGCTAAGGTCGACATGCCCTTTGATTTGCCAGGGAGGTAAAGTGTTTCTCCCAAGAACTGAATTTAATATTGTGTTCCTTTTAGTTCAGTGACGTTTACACAGCACTGTTTATTCTCCTTTATTTTTTTTTTCATCTCATCTATCATTCACAGCTCAGATTTCTACATTGATTCCACCAAGTCAGTTTACTGTACAATGCAAAATGAAAGTCAAGTTAATTTCGCGCTCTACCCACCTCAGTCTGATTAAAGCAAATTAAATTTTGTGCTAATAAGACTGAGTGTGTGACCATAATTGGAAACCCTTGAGTTCCCTTGACTGCAGGGAAAGTGCTGTTTTCCCGTGCATCATGAAAACATTTGAATCATAACATCTGGGAAGTTTGTGAGAAACAATGGCACCAATTTTGGGCCTCCATATAAAGTGTATCCTGTATCCCACCAGGGACTGTGAACGCATATCTATTTCAAATTGCAGCCCTTGAAATATTTGGCCCACCTGCCTGCTGGAGAAAACTAAAGGAGAAGTGACACTCAGCTCATAAGTGGGAACTGATGAACATCTGTTTTTCTCCATCACATGTAAATCCTCTTGGGCTAATAACTGGCTGTTATGTTTTAAATAACTGGACAATTATTTAAACCTGTAACGAAAGTCTGAATAGATTATGTCAGACATTGCTAAGACTGGGATCCTTCACCAGCCATTTGAAGGAAGAGGGAAAAAAACAGAAATGAGAGCTGAATGACAGGCTACAAGGCAAGACGAGGCAAGGCAGAGCAAGGCTTGAATCTAAAAATAAAGAAAGCTTCAGAGTCGTGAGGAAAGAATTTGGTACATGTGAGTTTGAGTTTATGGTCTTATTCCTTATTTAGATCGATACATTTATTTACATGCTAAAGAAAGGGTGATTTTTTCCTCAACTCCAGCAATGAACTCTTGTCACAGCTATCATCTGGTCACAGAAGAAGAAAGTAGCAAACCCAAAGCTAACTATAGCAGGTAGGGTTTGGGAAAAGGGTCCCTCTAAGTTCTGGGACTATGGGAGATCCTGGTATCAGTGAGGTCATGCACCTATGAAGATGGGTAAGACTAAAGAAATGTGCTGGAGTGCCTGGCGCCAGAGATGATGCAAGAGCACACTGAGATTTAAGTAATGTAAAAGCACATAAATCCTGTGTGTTGTTATCCAGAGAAGCCCAGAGAGTGCCAGACAGGATGGGAGTAGTTGTAAATATACCTGCTTCTAAATGGAGCATCTTCACTTCCTGCTGGGAATCTGTGAAGTGATATATCATCCATGGCTATGTCCCTTAACAGCAGGAACACCATGACTATACAGAAAGTGTACTAAGTATGAAAAAGTAAAAATAAAAATCAACAAATTCTTCTAAAAAAGCAAAGTCTCTTACAGCATGCCATCCTAATGAAGGGCATGAGAGTCGTAGATGTCACTGCTCACCAAAGAGCTAATGTTTTGAAGCTCTCTAACCTGCTCTCTAATCCTGGAATCAATGGCAATTTGTTACTGTTTTCTATGGAGGCAGTATCAAACACCTAATTGGAAGAACTACTGCACCACTTCTGTACATCTCTATCAGGTCTGAATTTAGTTTTAGCAATATAAAACGGGCTTCTCCTATTTGTCCTCTGTCTCTCTGACAAACAGCCTTATAAAGTAAACATTCACAAAAGAGGAAGAACAGATTGTACACAGCTATAACAACAACATGTTTTTGGTCTGACTGCCCCATAATATATGAAAATAGAGTACAAAAGAACTGTAAATAAAACAAGGTTCTGAGCACAAGCTAACCTACTTTACGTCATTTCTATTGCAAAATGAAGCGATAGGACCTGTGCTTGTGTAGCAAATGGCTCTAAATTTCTTCCCTCCCTGCTGCCGTGGGAGTATAATTTGGCCAGGGAGTACTGTCTGAATGTGACATCATCTTGAAACAACAATTTTAAAATTGGACACAGGTAATAGTGCCCATTAATTATATCCCACATCTGTAAAGCATATACACTCTGCTGTGGAAAGACAGAGAAATCTTTGGCAGGGGGGTTTCTGAATATCTGAAGCCAGATTTCTCATTTACAATTTTCTCATCATTTTGTACAATGGGAGCAGTTTGATCTCTATTAGTAAGGAGGGAGAGGAAAGATTCCTATGACATATGAGTGTGAAGCAAATGAAATGGGGTTCGGTCTTCCAAAAGGTGACTTTTTGGAAGTCACCTAAAACCTGAAACCCGTTGTCTGGACATGTAGCATAGGCCCAACATGCCAACACAAATGGAGACATCTTTTCATTCACTCTTCTCCTCTCCCTCTCTCCTCCCCCCTTTAAGTATGGGGAATGTGTTTTTTTTTTTTTCAAATAAAATACATGTACCCATGTACCAAGTATGGAGTTACAATACCAACAATATTGGCTACAATACTACGTACACTCAACTTTTGCTGCAGCAGCACAAAGGCACAGGGAAATTTCCTCAAGAGCTAAAAGTCTCACTTGAATCTCAAGGAGTCCGTCAGAGCATACAGAAGTTTTTCTGGTGCTCAGGGTAGAGCAGAACCCTGAGCACGGTGCAGTGTTATCTCATTGATCCTTGTGGCTACTGTTATTTACCAGTCTGCTGTAAACTGGTGGTGCTGCCTCAGAACCTGCCAACATGTGGAAAGTGCCTGTTATCAGCTCCCACAGCCCCACTCACTAGAAAGGAATCTCTAAGTCGCATGGTTCTGTTCTTTTTCATGTGTTCCCACCATGGCTCTGCAGGCATCTTCACTCTCCTGCCCTGGGTGCAAGTCCCAAAGGTTGTGGTTTGTTTGGTCTCAATAAATAAGTCACTTTTTTTTTTTTTTTTTAATTTTATTTTTATCATGTTGTCTTTTGCTATATTGTCAGCTTGAGCATTACCAAGGGTTTTTTGAACTGGGTACGTGTCTGGGCTTTTAACAACCTGTGGCATAAGGGAATATGCATTAAGCCATTGAGAATATTTCATCACAAAGAAGCTTTTGAAAGAACACATCATATACACCTGCTGAAGAGTATCTCAAATAATTGAATTGATGATAGTGGAACGAGTAGAGTGTTTGTGAGAGAGTGACACCACATCCAGCACACAGAGGACTGGCATTATAATTAATTAATGCTTATAGACACTTCCTTAGCACAGATGCTATGCTTTTCTGTGCCTCATCCTTTGACAGGGGAATGCAGGGGAGGTGAAAATAAACAGTCAAATGTTCTGTCATTTTTGTCGTGTCTTCCCTCTATTTAATGCCTCACACAATTGGAGGTTTCAAGGTCACCTTATTTACTGGTGATTCTCTGTCAGCAGTAATACCAATTTTGTGCTGAAATTAATCAAAATATGTTTATTGTAGCAGCCCCTTTGACTCCCTTACACCGTTCCTTTTCACACCAGTGATAAATATATATGTATATCTCAAATTAATATAGAATTAAAATTTGCCTGAAGTATGTGTTTTAGAGCCCTGGTGTTTAATGACAAGCCATATTATTCCAATAATAAAACAAATAGGAATAAAAATATTTATAGATGAGATTTTTCACATGGTTTTGCAATATAGCAAGCATGGGTAATGTATGATGAGATTCCACAATCACTTTTCTCCCACACACGTATTGATGGAAACCCTCGCAACTGAACACAATTGCATACATCTCTTTTTCAATCTGTGTGTAGGTTATTACTGTAGAGGTGGAAGACCTGAATACATAAACCACTCACTGCCCTACCTGCAGTAACAGAGCCACAAGTCATTGCTTGGCTGCATCTATCTGAATTTTTATTAGTTACTTCATTTTGATGAAGGTGGATTCCTGCCAGCATCCAGTTGAAACTCAATCTTCAAGAGATCTTAGTGTTACCAAGACTTCTGAGAGGTAAGGTAAAAACTTGGCAAGATAAATTGCCAACCCTAATATCTTTTAAAGTTGAACATACAACAACAGTAGCACATTTTGCTGCCAATTTCTTAAGGTTATCCTAAACTAAAAGAACAGGATGAAAATATTTTACTCCAATGATGCACGTGTTCCTTTCCTAACTGTTTGGAGCATAATACAGGTTTACATCATGTTGTATCCTGGCGGCCTAAAGCACTCAGGTTTTTACTACAGGAATGGCAGATTCATACAACCTGAAAATTGAGTTCATATGTGTTTGTGCATGCAGGGTGCTTATGGACACAGTCAACATGATGATTAGCCATTCTGTTCATTATCAAAAAGCTCTGGTTGACATCTGTACAAGGTTTTAGAACTGTGATTGTCTATGCACTTTTGTAAGCATTATTTTGGCTGGGGCACTTGAATTCAGCTTGAATTTTCTTTTTCTCTGGTAGCTGAACTTCTTGTGACAGCCATCCACCTGGTGTATGAGTTCTTGTGCATTTGTCACAGACTATCACTTCATTTACAGGTGTTTAACCTCCATGTAAGGCATATACACTGACAGTTATGTTCTAATTAGAGTACGGTTTTAGTAGCACTTGTATCATCCCAATAGTTTTAGCACTGCTTTTTTGGTTAATTCCAGTAAACTTGAATAATTTTTTGCACTATTTGTCTTAAAGACTGCCTAATATTGGATTATTTCATTCCTGTCAATAAACACAGAATCCTCCATGTACAAATCTGTCATAAATTGTTCTGTGGGTTCATTTTGGATCTTGTACCGAGTCACTAAACTCATGGCTTGCCAATACTGGATTAGTTTTTTGGAGAGAACAATTTAGATATTTATCTAACATCTAGTACTACTCAAGTATTACCCATGTTGTTCCCTCTCCCTCCTAGTCAGTTTAATAAAGAAATTTGTAGTTCCTTCTCACAAGTGGGCTCCACTGAAATGCTAGCCAAGCTCTCTCTTGTTGGTCAGAAGAGCTTCCTTCCAGTGGACTGTGGACCACTCCATCTCTCAAGGAGTATCCTGTGCTTTGACTCACGTAAACCCTATTTCAGGTGGCACCAGTTTGAGATTTGGGAAATATAGGTGTGCCAAACCAGGTTTATGGCAGTGCAAAGTGCTCTGAAATGTGTTGTTGGAAAGTGCACGTATGAGACTGCTGTTAGAACTATTCTGCTATTTGCATTATTATGTCTAGGTAAAGTAAAAAAGGACAGTGAAGTCAAAACAGAGAAGTGACAATTACAGTCTAACAGGAGATGATATTTTAAAGTTCTTTCTCAATTGTACAGCTCATTCTTGTGACAAAGTGGTGTCTCAGCATCACTAATGAATTTTGCTTCTGGGTATATCCTGTAGGCAGCAGCTGTGTCTTTAAAAAAAGATACAGTGAGAAGAACAATACCCTTTTCCTGCTGATCTGCTCAGCTTCCAAGCATAACAATTGAAAATAAGCATATTAGGAAGAACTGAGCAGACCTCATGAAATAATTTACAATAGTGTCATGGGGTGACTCCCAGAAATGCCACAAATTGAGCATATGGTAATCATTCACCTCTTACCGTATGCTTTCAAATGTAAACAAAAAATATGTGTTTTTGTTCTGGTCAGTAATTATAAGTTCAGCAGTGTATTAGGACATTAGCATATTAATTACATGGTAATCAACATAACAACAACACAAATCAGAATTTGTTGCTAATTGCTAACCTTGAATAACATTTTGAAAGGGGCCTACATGCTTTAGGAACCGAAGCCAAAATAATGTGGACACCTGCACCTCAGTGACAGTTCCTTAAAAAAAATAATAATTATAATAAAAAAAAATGAGAATGTTCATTTGCTCTTCTCTTGCTTTAAAAGATCCCTTGATCCTAATGTTTTATTTTTGATTTATCATTATTAATGTTGTAGTTTTAAATGGGGTTATTAGTTAGTTTCTCCTCAGCCTTTGGATGTGAGTGGGTATCTGCTCCACTGTGCTAAGCTCTACAGAATTTCCAAAGGGTGGCACTGTCTTGTGGCAAGGTCCATCCAACTCTAAGGTTCTCCTGGCAAGCTCAGCTTGATGTCCAGACATGTTTAGGCCATTGGGTACGGTTTCACCACTAGATGGGAGCATTGGTTATTTAGCCTTTGCTTTGAAGTGGTGTTCTTCCAGGAATGGAAAATGCCATTCCCTTCTGGTTCTTGTTACAGACCTGTGGGAGGCCTGAACCTGCCCCCATCACTTTGCAGCACACTCAAGAAACACTGGCTAACACTGGTCCCTAGAGGACATCCTTCTCTGTGGATGCCTGTATGACCAGCATTCAAAGTGGAAGATGCTGTTTAGGATGAAAGCATTTAGTTACTCTCTGAGTCTTGAGGGACATGCTCGGAACTGCAAGAATGTTCCAGTAAGGTTGTTTTACAGCTTAGTGTTTCATTGGGAAATGGAGCATCTGTAGTTTTTCCAGTTGTCTTAAAACCACTCTGATCACTAGAGAAAAATGAAGGTAAAATGAAAGACGAACTTGACATTTCTATCCAAAGACCAAGAGTGGAGTTACTGTGTTTTCACACAAATACACGGAAAGGAAATCTTACAAGTTAGTCCAGCTCCAAGACATCTCCAACACCTACAGTTGCCAGGATGCTTCCACAGCTCTTTTAGGTGAGTTCAAAGGCTTAAACAAGTATGTGGTCCAGTGCATGTCCCTCACTGAAAGGATCTCCATCTGTGGGCATGTGACTCCTGGTGTGCTTCTAACCCCAGGGATCTGTTCAGTTCAAATATTCCCTTCCTCCCCCAAAGCATGTATGCACTGATTATACTCAATAAAGATATGCTTGAACACCTTTTTCAAAGAGCCATTTCCTGGCCTCACCTTGATGTTTGAATAGGAAGATGTCAGACAATAAAGTAAACTAAGGGCTGTCCCTGTGCTCAGTTTAATTATAAACAAGCTGTCCATCAATTAGGAGGGAAATGCTTCCTACAAGCAAGAGGATGAAGAACAGACCTCAACATGCAACCTCTTCTGTTGAAAAATGCAATGTATTCACATGTATATAATTGGTGGCTGCACTTGTTAAGAACTTAATCATGACAAATAATGTGCATGGACCATTACTAACTCTGGACTGAGATTAGGAATGAATACAACCAAAGAGCTAGTGGGTGATAAAGGTTTCAGTTGTATGCCTCCTGCTCTGGGCTGTGAGTGTTATGAGGAGATAGGGCCCATGATGAAATCTGGGAAGGATCATTTGGCTAAGATCTTGCCTGGAAAGGCACAGATTCAATTCAGCACTTACACAGGAGGCAACCCAGAAATTTCAGGAAATGGATGCAGATATCAAATCCAGGATGCATGAGGGCCCAGGATCAGGTCCTGAGCCTGCCAGCCAGGAAATAACTCATGGCATTGGACTGCTGAGGCAATGCAAGTGTGAGGTATGGGCTGCGATTAGGAGGCATTATGCATGGATGCTTCTTATGGTTCCCCAGCATGTAAATTTCCATGAAGTACCCCTCACTTCCAGCCTCACAATGTCTTACCCTCTGCAGCTAGCAAGAAACTATTGAAAGGTGGGAGGCTGCTATGCCTTCTAGGCTCTGGAAACAGAAGGCAAATAGGAAACACAAAACTTGGGTAAAGATGTACTTTTAACACAATTGTGATTTTCTCTGTTCATGACATTTTTTCATGTCTCAAGTTGACGTTAGCACAGCTACCCTTCTACTGGTCTGTGCCAGAGGCCTGAGCTAGGAATGTCTCATTATCTTTATAATGATTTGAGTCTTCCAGCTGTGTCTTGACACCCTGCTTTTCTGAGGCATAATGCAGAGCCATGCTCCTAACCAGCAGCCAGAATCAGAGATGAAGACAGGCTCTGAAGTCTAGGATGCACAGGGAATTGTGTTTCCTCCTCATTAGCACTCTCTGAGGTTTAGGGTTCCACCTAGGTCATGGTGCACAAAACAGGCTAGTCATGTAGTCACGCAGGAACCCATAGCCCTGGTTGGAAATATACAGAAAATGTCATCACTCTTTATTGTGGGATTAAGCATGATAAACTGTTGAGCCCCAAAGCACACAGATTAGCTGTAACACACAGATACTATGTTGAAACCAACTTATATCTCTAAGAATCTTTCAACTTGTCTGCAGTCTCAGAGGAGATTACAGTTTATTGACCAAATAGCAAAGTGACTGGATATCTCCCTCCATCAGACTTAGGTACAGCTAGGAGTGAAATCTCTCTTCAGGTTAGTTCCTCCAAAAGATGTTGTGATGGGACTAACGCTGAGATCAGATTTCACTGGTAAATCAAGTAGAAATCAAAGGGAGGTGCAGAGAACTCATTTAAAATTGGAGCTGAAATAATATCAAACATGCATGTGAAAAAAAGTACTGACAAAGTACTTTTTTTCATACTAAAATAATTTCTTTATTATTATTATTATTATTGTTTTTCCTACTCTGAAAGTCACTCTTCAAATCTCTAGGGCATTAAAATTAAGCTTTCTTCTTTTGATTTAGTCCAGGAATTAGCTGTATTAGCAACTCAGGTAGGGACACCAGCTAGAAGAAAATCAGAATAATCAAAGATATGGGATCTGGCAAAGCTCTCAAACACAGCACATTGACAACTAAGTTACTCACTAATCCCCATGATGCCTATGGAAATTTTGTTGTTTTTGTTTTTTTCTTTTTTTTTTTTTCCTAAATAATGAGTTTATTTTCCTTTCCTTTCCTTTCCTTTCCTTTCCTTTCCTTTCCTTTCCTTTCCTTTCCTTTCCTTTCCTTTCCTTTCCTTTCCTTTCCTTTCCTTTCCTTTCCTTTCCTTTCCTTTCCTTTCCTTTCCTTTCCTTTCCTTTCCTTTCCTTTCCTTTCCTTTCCTTTCCTTTCCTCTCCTTTCCTTTCCTTTCCTTTCCTCTCCTCTCCTCTCCTCTCCTCTCCTCTCCTCTCCTCTCCTCTCCTCTCCTCTCCTCTCCTCTCCTCTCCTCTCCTCTCCTCTCCTCTCCTCTCCTCTCCTCTCCTCTCCTCTCCTCTCCTCTCCTCTCCTCTCCTCTCCTCTCCTCTCCTCTCCTCTCCTCTCCTCTCCTCTCCTCTCCTCTCCTCTCCTCTCCTCTCCTCTCCTCTCCTCTCCTCTCCTCTCCTCTCCTCTCCTCTCCTCTCCTCTCCTCTCCTTCCTTTTCCTCCAGTTAACCTACTATGTTTGAATGCAGATTTCTACAAGGTGAATACCAGCCTAAGCAGCTATGTTTAGGACTCTGAAAATATTCAAGCATGCAGAATTTGGGACTGTAAATCATTTGCAGCTGAATTTGCTTTAAGCATCTGGATGGAACTTTATGAGCATCACAACTAAATGGCAAATTTGGCACATGGACCAAATTCCATCTTATTTATAAATATGCAAGTCCACTCAAATAATTAGTGTTGCATACTTAATATAAGTACATATTTATGAGCAAAAGCCCAGTTTGCATCCTATTTATCACTTCTTCAAAGACATTGGTGTGTTTTAAAACATTCAAATCCCCAACTTCTTAAAATGCAAGTCATAGAACTGATAAATATGTTTGGCTCATGAGGAAAAATATCACTTCTGCAAAGATGCTTATCAGCATTAAGTACAGAATTTGAAAGCCCATAGAAAGGTTGACTTGACAGAGGAAGATGGAGCATTCATTCTCTTCCTTTCAGGCTAGGTAACTTCTTTAGTTTTACTATGCACTTTAGCTTATAGCATGCACTTTTTTTCTTTTCACCACACACACTTTTATTCTTTGAAAAAGCACTGTCTCCCTTTGTAAGTTAAGGCCCAAGTATGGGATGCAATGCTCCTGGTCAGCAAGGACACCACAAGAGCATTAAAAGAAACAGCTGTTGTGTCTTTCTAACATGTACTGAACTTCTGATTGCTCTGCTGAGTCAGTATCCACAGTTCAGTGGCTTGGAGATATTCCAGAATGGTATCCTGGACAGCATTGGAAAATGGTACTCTCTAACACTTGTGAAGTTCACAGGAGAGAGTCAGCTTTGCCAAATTTCCTGATTCACACCAAAATAGCCAAAAATATCTACTGGAAATATGTTGCTTCAAAAATAAGAATGCTTTCATATGCAGAAAGGTGAACACATGCTTGAGAAAGACATAATAAACACACGATTACAAAGCTAAACCAAACGTTTCAATTAACTCATAGGTGAATGTTTTATATCAATTCCTTGGGCTATTGTTTCAAACAAAAGGTTGCACTGTTGTTTTTCAAATGTGATTTGGGACAGAAAAAATGTCCTTTTTGTTAAAGCCCATTTTAGGGCCAAATGCGTAGGAGATGTGTCTCAAAGCAAACAAACTGCCTATAGTACACTCAAAAAAGTGCAGCCAGATTGCATGTTGAAGAGCTATTGCTTTAGAATTCCTTTAGATCTTAGAAAGCAAAATTCACCTGTTCTTTGGGAAAAAAAAAAAAAAAAAAAAAAAGGCAAATGAAATTTCAAAGGCCTTTGCTCACATTACCTTAAAAAGGAAGGTAATTAAGGAAGCTACAGGAAAAGAGAAATGTAGGGATATACTTGGCTTCTGCAATAGAAGTTAATAAGAATCAACTGTGTATAAGAGAAGGAATCTAAGTTTGCTGTATAACTCCAGAGAGCTTGCTAACTCTTGTCTGGAAGGGACTTCAGCTCTAACCTTCTGTTGAAAGCAGGGCCTAGTTATTAGGTTACCTGGGGCCCTGTCAGGTCAAGCACTGACTGTTTCCACTGGGGGTCTTCCACTATTTTTCTGGATGACCTTGTGCAGTGTTTAATAGTCTCACAATGAAGCATTTTTTTCTATACCCAGGCAGAATTTCCCTTGATGTAACTCTGTGAATGTCTGTGGAGGGCTTGCCTTCATCTTCTCTGTAACTAGCTTTTAGGCTAGACTCTGACTACATCCCCCCAGAGCCTTTCCTTCTCTAGGATGAGCAAATCCAATTCCTTCATGTCAAGTTCTGTAATCTGCTCAACACTTTCATGGCTCCTCTCTGGGTTCTCTCCAATTTCTTAATGTTTCTCTGGAGCTTAGGGGACCAAACCAGGGCACAGTGTTCCAGTTGTGGCCTAATAAATGCCAAAGATGGTGGGATAATCACTTTCCTTGATCTGCTAGCTGTAGTCTTGCTGATACAGCCCAGGATACAGCTTGCTGCAAGGGCATACTGCTGGCTTATGTTCAGTTTGTTCCCTATTAGGACCTCCAGCTCCTTTTCAGCAGAGCTGAATCACTGTTTGGGATTAAAAAAATCTCAGATGTAGGACTTTGCATTTATTACATTTATTTTTTTTAAGCCTCATTCAAATCTTGTTGGCTCAGTCTTTTGTCAAAGTCTCTCAGTATGGTGGCTCTTCTTCCTGGCATATTTAATTCTCAGTATAGTGTTATTCGCAGATTTGAACAACTGTTGCTTTGAGGAAGGAAGTTGTAGTAAGTAATTTCATAAAGCGCCCTAAAAATGGTAATGCAAGTTCTATTTATTGCAGTTTGGACTCCTACACCACAACAAAAGACACTTTCCATTCTTGTATCTTTCTGCACCAACAGTCTTTCCAGAATAGTCCTTCCAATGATCAGGTTTAATTTAGTACCATGTGAAGTTAAAAGGAAAGGGTTCAAGTGACTGCTGGACAGGATGGAATTCATCCTCCTACATAGTTCCTGACTGAAATATGAACTGCTGGGACTGGCATTAATCCCAGCAGCAGAAATCTGCTTGTGTATTTCACAGAGTTCTGGGTAAAGGAGTTTGTTGTTATGGGACCAACAAATTTAAAGGTTTTTATATCATGGATCAACCAGGATAGTGGGCCCCTGATACTCTGAAGAAACTCCAAAGGAGGG
Source organism: Anas acuta (assembly GCF_963932015.1). NCBI lineage: Eukaryota > Metazoa > Chordata > Aves > Anseriformes > Anatidae > Anas > Anas acuta. The sequence continues at coordinate 63,857,774 of NC_088979.1, read as the reverse complement.
TAGCAAAGGGAGGAAATAGGACACATCAGAGCAGATGCTGAAAGCTTAGGAACAGAAGGGTGAGGAAGGAAGTACATAGTCTGAATCAAACTGTTCAGCTCCTGGCGCAGTGTGTTCCTGAAACAGCCCTTGCAGTCATTATTGTACCTCTGTTACACAGGATCACTCTATTCCTAGTGGTATGTTCCTACCTCTTAAAAAAGGTACATACATTTTACTATGACTTTATTCATCTTGTCCATTCCCAAATACTGTCGGAGAATTTTATTTTATTTTATTTTATTTTATTTTATTTTATTTTATTTTATTTTATTTTATTTTATTTTATTTTATTTTATTTATTTATTTTGAGTAAGCAAAGGGACTTCCATCAGTTCCTAGAATTAAGTGATCCATTGCTTGGTTACAATGTTACCAAAGAAAGATTTCCAAGAGTTTAATCTACATTAACTTTGATCAAAGCCATATTTTTTGTCCCTATTTATTTCTTAAAGCATTTTAAGCAAGGTTTCTCAGTTTGTGTGTACCTGCATATGTTTGTATGGAGTTATACAATTCCCCCTTAGTTAGAGAAACTGTGCTAAGCATATTTATTTCTTTTAATCATCTTTAGAAATTAATCTCTCAAGTCCTTTAATCATTTTTGTCCTTTTCTGAATTACTTGCAGTTTGTTAGAACCTTTCTGGCAGAGATGTGTTTAGAGCAGGGAGCAATAGTTTTACTGCAACTTCCCTGTTCTCTGCACTTTGTCTTGGGGATCTCACCTCTCCAGTCAGGGATTCAGTGGTGAGGTTCTTAGCAATATTTGGAAAATGGAACAGTGACTTCCAATCATCTCCATCATCTCTAATGATGGTGTTGGAGCTGAACCCTCTGTATATTGCTTGACTGAGGCAAGGGAACACAGGTGTTGCTAGTCCTGAGAAAGCTGTTGCCCTCCTAAATCAACACATATCACTAACTGAGATGTGCTCCTGAAGCTTCACATTTTTACATAAGATATAAATCAGATTACTTTGTACTGCATGTGACATGCATGTGGAGCAGACTAATGCCAAAATATAGTTTTGTGCAGAAAAAGAATGAAAGAAAGTGGCATAGCATAGTGCAATTCCTTGGCCAAAGTGTAATCCTGCTTAATATAGGAACACAGACTGGGACTTGGAAGACATAAAGGTTGCTTTGCAGGTTTCACTTACTGAGGAAGATTATACAGAAATTCAAATCCCAGCATGGGTTTTAACACACAGCTTCCAACAGCTGTTGAGTATCACATAAGGAATTGGCAAGTCTGCAGTAGCAGCTGTGTCTTGCCACATCCCTGGCAGTACCATAGAGCTGTAAGAGATGGAGGTGACTCAGGTACTTTTGTGAGGCATTTTCCACTTTGGTTGTATCAAAACAGAGCAGCTGTGGAGGCACGCAAGATCCCAGAATGTTACTTTCTCATATACAGATAAATGATTACAATTGTTAGGTACTTTTTAACCTGCAAAACAGTTACTGATATGAGCTTCTATATATACTAAATCAAAATAAAGATTTTTGATCTTCAGAAGAGGAAATAAGTTTTGAAAGCAGGGACAATCTATTTCACATGGTCACATGCTTACGGGGGCAGAGTTGTGAATTACACTTGCAGTCTTGCTTCCTATTCCACCGACATTGTCTCAGGTCCTTTATTTGCATTTGTTCCAGATACAAGAGGATGATGACCTTCTGAGAAAAATGATACCCGTTTTGACATGTATGAAAAACCTTCATGTTGTTTCCATCCCTGCTGGTGAAGAAAGAATGAAACCATAATGCAATAGTGCACTAGGTGGGCTTTTATTCAAAGTTGGATCAAAGAATACTGATTAAATAGGTTTACAATGACATTTATTTCTGACACACTTTAGGGTGTTTGAGCTTTAATGTTGCTTTGTAATAGACTAGCAGCACACAAAAGCCACCCCTCAGATGAGAGCAGTAACATCTAGCTGGGAAATCAGCAGTGTCCTAACTCAAGATAATTCAATCTATTTCAAACATCTTACCCCTTAGCTCTACAGGTTTTTTTTGTGAATCATTTTTTTTTCTTTCCTCTACAGAATAAAAACAGAATCAGTTTTTGTCTGTAGTTGCTTTATTTTTTCACAGCAGCTAGCCATGCTTTTCAAATATTGAAATGCCTGAAGGGGTTAAGACAGGACATGGGCTATGTACAGTTTTCAGTGATTAGGGGTCAGGACAAAAAGGGAATCATTTTCTTCTCTGCTTTTAGGACACAGACTACTGAGATGTGCAAGATTTAATAACAGGTAGCAAGCATTTCTATGGACTTGGTCTGTATTTGCAGCAAATTCTGTAACACTACACGCTTTCCACAGGGATTTCACAGAGCATGGAGTGCTGTCCATTGGGAGAGGGTTCTCTCTACTCACTTAATCTATTGTTTCTGATTATTTTCAGAGTCCGCAGAGACACTTTTGTATAATAATGTCTCTAGAAACAATGCATGCAAAAGAGCTAGTCTGGGAAATGAATATGTATTTACTAATATATTTTCATACAGAAGTTGAGCATCCATTTTAATGAAACTAAACTTGTACTAACGAATGACATTAAGCAAAGAAAGAGACATTATCTATCACTCTGGGGATTCTGTCCCCGGATTTCTAGGACACTGTGCAGAGTTCTACAGATTTGGACTTCATCTCCAAACACTCCAGATACAGCCCCTTCTCTTTTCCCCTCCCCCAGATTCAATAAATTTTACTATTCATTTGAACACTTCAGGGCATACACATCAACTGTTTATTACCAGAAACATAAAGTCTGGCACTTTCACAAAAAAAACTGTGAGGGTATACTTTAAAAAACTTGAGAAACAAATACTGTTCACGTCTATACAACCGAGCTTCTCAGTTCTGGAGCTTTCTTCCTTTTCTCATGCGTCTGAAACCTGTACCCACACCAGACAGTTTGATTTGGTTCACAGTTGTGTTGGTTTCTTGGTTCTTGCAGTAAGTTTGCACCTCTATAGCCTCTACAAAACTGTTGCAAGCCAAGGAGATTAATACTGTCTCTGCCCAAAGTCAGGAAAAATGTCTTGATAGCTATTCTATTCAGTTTGATTTGGCAATGTTCTTTTCTCCTTCCCTAACTCTATGCACTCAATGGAGTCTGGAGAGTGATTCAGCTGACTAGCTAAGAGGTGTTTACTTCAGGATGAGATGAATGCTCCCTGTGCTCTGTCACTGTATTGACTAGCTCTCCACTGAGTGTAATGGGCGTTTAAGGATCTAACTTATATATCAATACCTACTTGTAGATATCAGAACTTGGGTGTCTACAGTTTGGAGCTGTTGCTCCCTTTCCAGACTATATCCATAGGCAGAAGGTTTGGTAAGAAGATAGCTTTTAAATAGCTTTTAAATGCTGTTTTGAACAGATGGGCCATAAAAAAGTAGCTGACTATATTCATAAAAATGGACAGATTAATGAGAATGTCCTGGCAAACCAAGAATTTGGGTCTTCTATGAGATTTAACATTGAAAGGAATAGAGGTGACAGAATGATTTGTTAATACACATTTGGCACATTTGCACTCTAGGACCAACCTCAACTTGACCACAGCATGATTCAAGGATGGCCCTCTTCAAACATGTCCACTGCAGGCCAGGAGAAGAGAACCCAAGATCTTGAATTCAAGCTCTGAGAAAGTTAAAGAAATGTCAGAGCATGGTTTAGGCTCTGACAGATGTGGATGTAGCAAACCTGTCCCAAATCAAACCTTCATCTGCTTCACACATATTTAAAAGGAATGTAAAAACAAATCAAGCAAAAAGAATCCCTAAAGCACAAAAAGTCAGAGAAAGACATCAGTCTTTCTCAGAAAAGTTATTCTCCTTGTATAATTAAGATTGCTCAATTTGAAGTAAATTCTCTCTTGTCTTATCTCTTTATGCTGAGGCACTGTGCACTTGGCAAGCCTCTAGCTGAAACAGTGTCCTTCAGACCATTTGCAGACAATTTTGCAGTGGTCATAAGACAGCAGGAGAGTGTGTGCAGTGGTTTCAGGTTGTTTGGTGTGAATTAGCTGGAGTAGGGCTAGCAAGCTTACACAACATGCTTATTTCCCAACAGAATCCAATGGCTTTATTCACAAATAAAAGTGATCAAGCTGGTAAAAATGAAACCATTATTACACCACCCAGAGACTCCATTTGTTTGGTATTCAGAAAGAAACCAGACATATTTCTGAAGTTCTGGGTCTAAGAACATCTTACCTTGTTGCACATAACCAATTTAGGACCCCCACTTCTTTTACTCCATTCCATGTTGCATTGAAAGGCCTGGGGAAGCTGGTGTTGTTTCCCGTGGGAACACCTTGAGTGGGAAAAATTCATCTAAAGACTTACTTACATTAACAAGTCTTGCAGCTTTAGCTGCACTAGTAAAGAAACCATTCTAGCTTCCCTGGGTCCCAGTGCAATTATAATTGTTACATGTGCTTCTATTGGTACAGCTCATTCTGCTTCAGGCTGCAAAATGAGTTCCCCTAGTCCAAACAGTACTTTCATACTGGTATAACTACACCTGAACTGCAGCTTCTAGAAACAGATGTAAAACAAACATCGCTCCACACATTACCCCCCTACACACCTCTCTCCCACTCACCGCCTACACCCCCCCCCCAAAAAAAAAAGTCTGTATCATCATGTGCAGGTGAAAATAGCTATTGCGAGATAAAGCTTCTCTAACATAGCCAGGCATAACTGGCAGGCAAACAAGTGGCCTTCTATATGCTGCAAGACGTAGTCCAGATATGCAAAGGTATCTCTACCCCACGTTCTCTCTTTATTTAGCAATGCAAAATCTCTTTCCCTATCATGTGCATCAGTAGGAGAGAAAATGACTGCGTAATTTATGCTGAAACTCATTTGCTGCATTAATTTAGATAACTATGTTAAACATTTCTGAAGGTTTTTCATAACACATAATGCAACACTATTGATTTATTTCCCTTGGATTCTTCTTTCTGGATACCTCACTACTGCTTCTAAGCACACAAGCCTCTAAATCCCGCACAGCACAAGCTATGCACTTCTGATCTCCATTCTGCATAAGTAAAAAAAATGCTTCACAGTAGTACTCAAGGAGTTTTTATTGTCCACATGTTCCTTTGCATAGTGCTTGCTCAGCCTCTCCTCAGAGCATGATGCTCCTTTAACCTGTTTACCAGGGAAGAACTGATACTGTGAACCAGCCTTCAGAGCCGTCTTCCTTATCCATAAACCACAGCACAAATCAACCTGCAATAATTACTAATCAACCCAATGTCTGAGGCAAGCAAAGATAAATGCAGATAAAGTGAATTTCCCTGCTTCTACTACGGCCAGAGCTGGCTATTTCTCCTCTGTCTCAGTACAGCAATCTGTGGTCCCAGCACCAGGGAGTGTTGCATGCCTTGCACACATGCTGCATGTGACTTTATAGTATCTAGAACCTGACTCACCCTATCCCTTACTCCACTTTTGGCTTCTCTATGCCTTCGAAGTGATGTGAATTAAGCATGCAGGCAACATTAACAGACTGCAGGTTTACACCCTGAAAGACAAAATGCTATCAACACTGGCACTGTTGAGTTTTGTCAGGTCTTATATGCAGCAGATAAACAGATTTGCTCACCTTTTAATATCTTACTGAACCACAAACCCACCTGTACTAAAGACTCCTATTCCTCCACATCCAAAACACGATTGGAAAATACTTACTGGATGTGGGGGATCATGGCTTTCCCTTGTGTGTGGGGATAGTGAAATATTAGGAAGAAAGAGCCAGACAAGTGTACAGGACCAGAAAACCAACAGCAGACCTGCCAGAAGGTCAAACTGAACAAGCGTGAGAGTCACAATGATCTGCATGTGGAGCCTGTGTGATCACCGAAATTGTACCTACTCTTGGCCAGATGCCTGGGTTGTGGCCTCCCAAGAGATGTTCTTCCTTACAATAGTTACTGTTTCAGCACAAACCGTGCAGATGTTTGCATGCTTTGTGTCAGCCAAGAATCCTTCTAATTCTAAATATATGTCCTTCAACATGTCTGTAGCTGAAGCCTGCATTTAAGGCAGATAAAAGTTCCGCCCTGTGTTACGGTTATCAGATTTTAAGAACAATAGTATGCTCTTTATAAAAGCAACCGAGCGAAACCAGAAGACATTATAATTTAAATGAGTAGTGTTTAGTTTCCTGTATCACTTGTAAAAATAGATGCAGCGTACGCTCTCTGTATTTCCATGCATGCATATATATATAATGACTGTCATTTACTTTGTACAAAGTATACAGGTTGAAATGACAAGTGTTTCTAAGTTAGGAAATGCTAGAAATAAGATTGCTCAAGAAACCTGAAGATGAGTCTGTCTGAATGATCCTGTGGCCCCCATATGTATAAGCAGGCATTTCTTTTTCCTTATGTAGTGTCTGCCTCTTTCAGGGCTCTGAGCAGCTGAGCACCACCCTGGGTGGTGATGAACCAGAATTATGCAGTGCTGGAATCAGCTAGTTGCAGTGCACCTGTCTCATGTAGCAAAATTCATCCCCAGCACAAAAGTTTTTAGCTCAAACAGTTTTGATTTCTGCCACATCAAATCACTGCATGATTTGAAAACATAAAATAGAGTATTAAGATTTGTTTTGTAAGCCATGATTTTTTTTTTAATTAAAAATAAATAAATAAATAAATAAATAAATAAATAAAGCCTACTCTTTCAGGAATCTTTTTTCCTCCTACCTGACCTCAGACTTTTCAAAAATTTTCACGAAGCCATCCTAACACCAGAACAATTCTGCCAGATCCAAGCCACAGCAAGGAGGGTTTAGAGATTCCAGGATCTACTAATGAAATAGGGAAAAGAAAGTGAATCTGAGAACCATTCAAGATAATTTACCATTTTTTCTTAGTGCTCCTGTCCTCCCACATCTGTTGCTTAATTTTTCCCACAAGAAATAAACTGGAGCACAACCAGTAAATTTCAAAGAAAAACATTTATAGCTCTCTTATATCTCCACCAGTCATTTTGAAGTCTGACATAAGAAGACCAGCTGCAAAGGATATGTTTACAAATGTGAATTTTTTGAACGATTGATGACCACATGCCAAACCATAAATGCCGAGTAATTAATTATCCAAAGTGCCTCGTGAATCATAAAGACAATTCATCTTTTCATTTAGCTGAGCCTTACTGCAGGACGTTATCAAAGTTGTATAAACCACATAAGCAAGAGGAAAAGTATGTTCCAATGTGGTCTTAAGTATTAAGATAACTAAAACCCACCAAAATTCAAATGCATATAATGTTATTTAACTAAACTGTAAGTTATTCTTTTCTTTATTAATTAATTCCTAAGTCATATATCTACTACCACGCCTGAAAGCACATGTGACTTTTGGCTTCTAACACCCTTCTATAGACACTGAGTTTTTAACATATATGAAAGTTTACCTTCTCTATCTAATCTGGAACCACTTGTTAGAAGAAAGGTTGTATGCCTAAGATCCAAGCCCTGAAATGAAGAGAACTGGGCTTCCAGCTCCACCCAGGACTTCTCTTTTGTGCAAAGGTCTCCAAGTTACCAGCTGCTTTTACATCAAAGCTGCTATTAAAACCTTCCTATATACCAGGTCTCTTGTGAGGATGAAGTCATCAGTAATAACTAGGTTACAGATCTAAGGGTGTTGAGGGTAATCTAAGTACAGACTACATTTCGTACACACAAACAGGTCAAAACCTCTGTCTTGGATTTACAGCTACATTCCACTGGGGACAAAAAAACATCTTTACAGACAACAGGCTAAGTTCACTGGAAGATTTCACCAATATAATTGGCAGCAGCTTCCTAGGGAGAGGAGCTGCCTGAGGGATTGGGTACTGGGGCAAAAGGACATTAAACACACTGTAAGCTGCAGACTGCAGACAGTGCAGGAGCATTCCCACTGAGAGGTAATGGATGATGAAGAGACACAGCCAAATAGTCTCTGCAGAGCTCATGAGCCCCGGCTGTGCTCAGGAAAGGATTTCTTCCAAAATCCTGGACCTTCCTCCCATGGAGCAGAGCAGGAAGAGCAGAGGAAGAAGCTGCTTTGAACGAAATTATGTGTCCAGTGTGTTCAAAGGGGACATGGCTGATGCAGGTATGTTTTATTTTTAATGGAAGTGGCCCAGGGAAACTTCTTTTTGGATTGTGTATGAATATGTTATCTGTTCCACCATGTGCTCAGCCAGTTAGTCTCCGTGCTGCAAAACATAGTGATGAAGAGAGTGGGGTGTTCTTGCGAGGCTTCACTGACTCAATGGGATCCTCACTGATGTGCAGGCAGCATGCATCCTAAAAAAAGACTGAAGGAACTAGCATCTTGTGCACACAACGCTTTGCGTGCCACCATACTGAATGGGTCTGTAGGTGGTGTTAAACTTGGAGTGTGGTCTGTCATTTGGTATGCCAGTGCACTAAAAAGAGATTGGCAGGAAGATATTGTCTAGGAATATAAATGCTATGTGTTAAGTGGGGTTTTTATTTGAAAGCTAGGTGAAAAATGGTTTTGTTATTGCACTGGCTTTTGTTTGCTTGTGTTATTTCAAAGATGTGGCATTTGGTTTTATTGCATTCTCACAAGTTTGAAGCTATTTAGTAGAAATCCTGGAAGCTCTGTTATCACAGTAGACCACTGCACATTCAGAAAATCTGTCTATCATTTGGATGTTGCTATAGCAACAACCTAGTTCCAGCTGGAAAAAACTGGTTCACTTGTGCCTGCATACTCTGTACTACAAGCTTGCTTTCTCCCATTGAGCAGCAGCAAAATGTCTTTTATCATTTGAGGCATAAAATAACACCTGGGGAAGGGAACTCCAAGGAAAGGACACCACCTTACCCTCCTGACATTCGTTAGTAAGCAACTTATTTGCTTCCAGATTAATAAAATGTTGCATTTCTGAAATACATTTCTGATAATTATTACCATTTTTGTTGCTGAACTCAAATCTATATTAAGAAGAGCATTTTTTTTTTCAGCTTTTTAACCAATTAAGCACTTTCTCAGCATTGCTATAAATAAAGATGCCATTTTCATGGTAGTTATCATCAGTTCTCCACCAGCTATTGGAAGGGGTGTGCGCTAACCCAACAACTATAGTAATTACAAACGATCTCCAGATGGTACCATGGCAGGCCAAATCGACGGTATTTTTAGGTCCAAAAGCTTATCTTCCCAGTCACAAGCAAGGAAGTCTTTCAAAATGTGCCTGAGGCTTCCCAGGAGGGAAGGCAGGATGTGTGCCTCGTGCCCCTTCTGGATCCAGAGGCAGAGGAAGGATCTCTCGTCTGCTGATCCAAAGTCAGATCACTGCTGGTGTCAGTGACACAGAACATGAGTGCTTAGGCTGCACAGGCTGTTTACTTAGGACAATATGGTTTACTTGCCCCAGCTGTCAAAACTGTCCAGACATCAGGGCAATATGCTGGTAAAATGCCAACTTTCCAGTGCAAAGAGAAAGAGGGTGATGTAGCTAGTCCATCACTTTTTGAGCAGCAAAATTTCCACAGGGTAAAGGAAGCCTTCTCATGCGCCCCCATTGCTTGTGGATGTCTTTGATTAGGTTGTGCAGGTGAACAAGAATGATGCTGAGACTTTCGGTCACTTTTTCCTTTCCCTGCCTTCTGATAAAATAAGCGCTAGTTTAATTCATGCAGACAAAGCCCATGAAAGCATCAGGGTTTGTGTCTGCGTTGATAAGGAGAAGGAAAAAGAGGAGTGCCATAGTGGTAATGGGTAGCTAAAAGCACAGTTGATCAGGCCATTGGTATGTGATCTGGGGTTTCCTATATAACTATCTTCATGCAAAAAGCATGAAAGTTCTCATGCGTTAAAAAAGTCAGATGTCAAACTGCTTGCAGGACTTGGTGGTTGTCAGTCTTTTCTTGTTTGACTTCTTCAAAGGGCAGTCATGGCCTAGTCTGTGCAGCACCGTCACAGCTGTGTTCACGTACAGCCCAGTATTCTCTCTGAGTAATTTTTTATTACTTCTCACATCTTTTCCCTGTTTCATTGGCAAACTCACCTACATGAATGGGAAAAAAATAGAGGAAATTATATTATTTTTGTAATTTAAATAGTCGACTCTTTCTGAGGATCACCTTTGATAGATCGTTGGTATTCTGCAGACCACAGGCAGAGAAACACAGCTCTAAATGACCTCAACACACATATATCCTTTGTGATATATATTGTGTCACATATATCCTTTTAATCTTGCACCCTGTCTTGTACAGCAGAGACATCGCTTTTCAGTGTTATCTGTGTCTCTGCCAGATTCTTTAAAGCTTCAGTCTGTTTTATCCCAACAGTGAATAACACACCGGCGGTTTTAACAGTGGAGAAGTTTCTCTTTTGCTTCCTTCACCTCACACCGGTAGAGTGTTGAAGTTCAAACTACTGAGCTGCCTCCCCACCAATGTGATGCAGATGTACTTGCCTAACAAATATCACCCCCAAATAATGGACTGGGGAATACAGGGATTACTAATGCAATTGGTTCTTCCCCCCACCCTCACCCCCCTCCCCTAGAAAACAGTCACCTTCTCTCCTCCCTCTTTTGTATCTCAGTTGTTCTCAGAGATCTCTGATGTGCAAATGTCCCTGTGCGGGTGGATGGAGACAGGTAAGACAGATCAACAGGCTACAACAAGAAGATATTTCATGGAAGAATTTGTCCAGACAGGCTTGGGCCTGTCAAAACTGCTGGAGCTGCAACTGTGGGTAGGATCTTGTTCTCTCCACTTAAGGTTCCTAGTACTTAGTAAGAAAAAAGAAAAGAAAAGAAAAGAAAAGAAAAGAAAAGAAAAGAAAAGAAAAGAAAAGAAAAGAAAAGAAAAGAAAAGAAAAGAAAAGAAAAGAAAAGAAAAGAAAAGAAAAGAAAAGAAAAGAAAAGAAAAGAAAAGAAAAGAAAAGAAAAGAAAAGAAAAGAAAAGAAAAGAAAAGAAAAGAAAAGAAAAGAAAAGAAAAGAAAAGAAAAGAAAAGAAAAGAAAGAGAAGAGAAGAGAAGAGAAGAGAAGAGAAGAGAAGAGAAGAGAAGAGAAGAGAAGAGAAGAGAAGAGAAGAGAAGAGAAGAGAAGAGAAGAGAAGAGAAGAGAAGAGAAGAGAAGAGAAGAGAAGAGAAGAGAAGAGAAGAGAAGAGAAGAGAAGAGAAAAGAAAAGAAAAGAAAAGAAAAGAAAAGAAAAGAAAAGAAAAGAAAAGAAAAGAAAAGAAAAGAAAAGAAAAGAAAAGAAAAGAAAAAGGTCCAGATGTTTTTCTCAAGACATCATTCTGCTTTCAGCTCAAGTGATACATCTATTATATGCCTGGAATCCTTAAAATGCTATGTGGTCTAACATCTTTTATCTTTGCTAGTTCCCTCATGCACTTCACCCATAGCAGAATCATTAGGGACATTTATGAAGTTAATAACATGCACAATAAGCTTAGCTACTTAGTCATTTTTCTCTTTCTTGTGTCATTTATCCACCTACACATGTGGTCTTTATAGATGGGTAGGCTTCCTGGACAGGTAAAACCAGGAAATATACCTTCTAGTAATGGCACAAGGTACTATTTAATTTGTTTTTAATGTGATTTGTGATGCACTCTGGCCAATAACTTATCTTTCTGGTTGACAGAAACAGCCACTTTTGCATACCTGTTAGGATTCTTCCTAATTTCATTTAAGCAGTCGTATTGTTAAGATTGTCTTCCACTGAAGGCTGCCTTACTGTTCCACCCTAAGTGTGGGATTTATTCTTCCAACAGATTGTTTTGCTGTCCGCTCATCCTTTTCTGAGCCTGGCTGGCCTGAGAATCCAACCTGTCTCTTGCAAGTTATGTTGCGGCGCTCTAACTATAGCCCAAGGGATCAGTGTTGAACAACATGATTTTTTAATGAGCACACTCAGTGTGGGTTGCTCTTGTTTAACATAAAAGAGAAGCATAATCCCTGCTCCAAGCCATTTGCAATCTAAGGGCTGGATTGTGGCTGTAAGCCACATCCGGCAGTGGGGGGAAGGTGCAGAGGGAAGTGTTCCTGAAGGCATTTTTACCAAGGTTGTGGGAGCATAAAAATCAGCAACTGCTGCTACGCTCATGTATAAACACGTGGAATGTGAGTGACATGAACTACTGGCCCAGATCTCACTCCAGGGAGAGAGATATGAAGCTTCTGTATATGTCTGAATGCCAGAAACTACGCAGAGATGAGAAGGGTCCTTGCCCTCGCTCTCCTTTGCTTGTGCAGGTGGACATACAGGATTGTTATACGTGGTTGCAGCAAAGCAGACACGGCCTCCCTCCACAGCTTGTTACCACTGACACGGATAAGGCAACCAAAGCAATTGTCTCCCTGGGTAAACAGGTTGCACTTGTTTAAATAAGAGGGGCAGAGAGGCATTTGTGTTCAGACAAATAGTTGAAGGGAGGCCAAGAAAACTAGGGTCAAGAAAGGTACTTTACATCTATGGCTGCTTAATCAGGGTCACCAGAGGTGGCATCGTGATCCACGCATCTGGTCAGATGCTGCTCCATTCAGAGGCTGCTTCCTTTTCATGACCTGCTTTTGAAGCTAATAACACACAAAAGACCTGCATCTGAAATTTTTACAGTAGTGGGCTTTTTGAGACTAAGCCAAACCAGTCCTTCAGTGGAAATAAAAAATAAACATAATAAATAAATAAATAAATAAATATCTTGCTCAACCAAGGAAGAAAAGCTTTTATCACTGCACAGGAAGAACATCCAAGCGTCTGTTCCTAAACAGCCAGCTGTTTCTTAAAAAATATTTTCTGCAGGAGATAGCATTAAAAATAGGAAAAAAAAAATCTAGTCCTCATGCTGGCAAACAAAACCTTCCAGGTAAGAACTGATACTATAGATTCAGAGATTTTATTTTGCTCTTGACATCAGAGAAACATTTTGCCAAGGCAGAGAAAAAGAGAAGTATGGTAGTAAGGAAATGGTTGGGGAAGACATTGCAAGAGTGGGAGGAGTAAATTCTGATTAGAGACTTGGGAATCCATCAGAGAGCAAAGGAATTGCCATTAGGGAAGAAGAATGGGAAGCAAGAAACAGAGAACAGGAAAGAAGAGTCAGGAAGATCCACAGCACTAGCAGCAGGTCTACATCCATATACAGAAAAGACAAAACGGGGGAAGGAAGACTAACTGAGACAAAGGCAGATGAAATGAAGCTGTCTGGAGACTGGAATATTTTAGACTGAAGGAACAAAATTTCTCCCTGACCAGTGAAAAACTGACATCATTTTGCAAAACTTAATGTTTTGTAATCAATGTCTTTAAGTAGTCCTATTCTAATGATAGAAATATGCATTTGGCCTTTAAAAATGCAACACAATATACATTAGGCACAAAAACTGGACTGTTGCAAGTCTAAAGTCTCTAAAAATGTCAGAAATGCATTGTTCTGATAAGACTCATGTAGTCAAAGTAGTACAATCTTCCATGTGTGGCAAAGCTCCCAATATAATTTCCTTTGTATGTGGAGAGTATACAATTATTAAGTAATCGTTAGCCTAAAATACTTGTGCATACAATAAGAATTATACTAGTATTACTACCTTAAAAAACAAAAACAAAAACAAAAACAAAAACAAAAACATTTGATTAAGTTAAAGTACTGTAAAACCTGTGCTTATATCAGGTTAGAGGAAGACAAACTGGCAGCTCAGGCAGCCCTAATTTTCCAGTGTACCCATGCTTACACAAGAGAACCAGAGTAGCTGCAATGGCACCTAAAATGAGGCTGCAAATGGGAAGACTGAAATCCATCCACAGCCCAAGAACCCCTGCCTGGGATATGCCTGCAGTAAGTCTACAAGTTTAGTAGACTAAATATAATAAACTTATATAAATAACTTTATATTTATTTAAATATACATATTTATAAAAATATAAATTATAACAATAGTAAATTTATTGTCATATATAAACACTAAAGATACCAGTGTATGTGGACAAAAGATTGAGTAAGCTGAGTACCGTGTTCCTACCCAAACACAGAGACTTCAGTCAGAGACAACCAGTAGGCATGTTCAGCATGCGTTTAGTGCACGTGGACAGCAAAGGGTCCGGGCTCACTCCAAAACATAGCTGAGAAAGGCACATTGGTTAAAGCCTGTATATAAGGCATGAGAGAGTTGCTTCAATCACTTCATCATGCACAAAAATATGCAATCCTATATTTCTGCATCTGTAACCACCACACCAAATAGACTGCAGATGAGGTTGAATAAGGCACTGTCCCACTCTTCTATTGAGCTGGGGGGTGATGCAAGCAGGGAGGCAAAAATCATAGGTATATAAGAAGAGGTGTGCATGAAGACCTTGATCTAGCTTTGGCCAAGGGCAGACTTGCCTTTACAGATGGATATTTTCAGCATCTAATGCAACCTCCCTGAAGCCTTTATGGACAGTACAAGAATGTAACCTTTTAATTAGGAGCATATGCACCACAGATAACCTTATCAGACCTGAACACAGGCACACACAGGTTGAAAACATTTGGCCTGAAAACGTAGATTCTTCTTGCAGCTTTGCCAAGCATATCTGTGCCAATTCAATCAAACACAATAATGTATTGTTAAGTAATGAGTTTCCTAAAAAGGGCCAAACTCTATGTGATGCCTCATAGGAACAACTATGTGAGTGGTCCTTTTGTGCACAAGGCTCTACAAGTTAATGCAATCTGAAACCAGCATCACTTTCATTTATCTGTAGTTTCTTTCTAAGGGAAAGCTGACTATGGCCTTGCAAGAATAAATGGGGAGGTGTGCAGACTTTCAGGCTTGGTTATTCTTAATTACTGGTACAAATGTACATGCACGTGAAATATCTGATGAGGTTCTGGAAACACACTTCCAAAAAACTGACTCTAGCTCCCTGATATCACAGTCACATCTCACACAATTATTATAGTGTTTTTTGCTTGTTTGTTTGTTTGTTTTTGTCCAAAATGTCCAAATAATTATTCCTGCTTTAAGAATTAGAGTGGTGTTATGATGTATTAAAATAAATAAATAAATAAATAAATAAATAAATAAATAAACCTTCAAACTACTTAAATCTACTTCAGAAATGAATCTTAATCTGACCTCTTCCTGGCTGGAATTCTGGGCTTCCCCTTGCAGGTCTGGTAGGGGAAGGGGCAGGTGTTGATGACTACACACTGGACCATATACAGATGCCAAGATGCCATGCAGGGGACATTCTGCTATTGGATTTTACTCATTGTCCTGCAAGTAGAGCCAAATGTTCTTAATGGCTCATGGCCACCTGCTGAACTCTTCTGCAGAGTGCAAACATTGTTTGTACATTCTATCCTACCTGGAATTCTGCTACAGGACCTGGCTGTTTAAACAGTGGCTGAAAGTTTTCTCATTTCTTGCCTGCCTTTAGTCACTGGAGAGATGACCTAAGAGACCTCCTGCTGTTTTCAACCCTCCTGTGGCCTGAGAACCAGGACAGCTTCCCTGCTGGTTCTGTTGCAGTGAGCTCAGGGCACAGTTACTGTGTAAATAAATTAGTCACTTCAGAAGTCAACCATACAATGAGAGGCATTATGCCAGGTTCAAACAAAAAACATAGGCCAGGTGAAGTCTGCAGAGGTATGACATTTTACATTGTCAGGAAAGCTGGTCTCATCATTTGCTATTATTTTGTTTTTGAGACTGTGAATGCTTCCTATGTCACCCTTTGTTTCCCCATGTAACATTTTTGTTCCTTGCAGGAATGTGGCCATAGAAAAACAAGGAATGTAGGAGAATGGGAAAAAGTGACAAGCAGTGGCATATCAAAAGGTTTGTATGCACAGTGGATTCAACTAATGTCTTGATATACACACTAATCAGCAATGTGCAAAAGACTTCTGAAGCTTACAAATAATCAAGCCCTCAACACAGGCAAGCAGTTGCCCAATATTCTCTTTAGGGTTTCTCCAAGAGACAATAAAGCCTGAGGCAGTGTTTTGTACATCCTTTTTGAGGTTTCCAAACATGTCAACAAAACTTCATGGTCAATAATACCAATCAGTAGGAAACTAGAAATTATACATACTTGTGCAATCTCTGGAACTCACTCAAGTATGACCTAGAAAGCTATGGGTAATGACATTGTCATCACTGAATTTCTGTTACACTTATCCTGATACTTTGGTGAAATAAGCTGTCTGATTAATGACATTATAATTATTATACTCTGCTCATTGCATAACAAAAGCATACAAACAAGAGAAAATAAGAAGAAAACAGAAGACATACAAGCGTATATTCACAATTAATGGAAAACTTTACCATGCCAACTGAATTGCCTTAAAAATAACCATGACAGTTCAGTGTTGGATGTGGTTCATAGTGCTGCATGGATTTGCGGAGAGATTGTGGAGCCTCCTTCTCTAGAAATATTCAGAACCCTACTGGATGCCATCCTGCACAATGTACTCTAAGTGATCTTGCTCAGCAGAGGGCTTGGACTAGATGATCTTCAGAGGTTCTTTCCAACCTCAACCATTCTGAGATTCTGTGGTTCTGTGATTCTGACACACATTTAATGGTCATAATGCTAACATCCTCCATGTCCTCCAGCATGCTCCAAAAGAAACATATTTAATTTCCAATGTGCCCTTATTTAGTAATACAGAAGCTGGTCCTGTGTAACTGAGGGCTCAAAATTTGTGTTTTCTACCATGGATAGTTTCCCTAACCTAGAAGACTACACTTGACAAACAGGGAATTTACCAAGCATTTGGCCATTAGCACTCAAACGTGCCTTATTTTGCACGTGTGGTCACCCAAACAGCAAAAGTCTTGCCCCATTTCCCTAGTGCTACCAGTTTTCTGTCACCTGGAAGCACAGAGAACTTCAGCTTCTGTTTTCAGGCATTAAGAAAATGGAAGCCTGAAAGCCATAGGAGTTGTGAATGAGCTAGGGCTTCTGAGTGTACAAATTGGGTACCCTTGTTCTTTAAAATACTATAAAAAAAGAAAAATCTGAAAAACATTTAAACTGTCTCAGAACAATAATTTGCGGACTTCCTTCAACTATTAACCATCAGGTATTTCCTAATAGGTAGCTGTTCAAAATTGCCTTCTGCTTTTCCAAAACAAAACAATGACTTCTCACTACCAAATTTTCAAATTTTACTTGGAGCTGAAATTACTGGTTTCAGTTAAAAATTCTGAACAGATGCCCGTTGATTTTACATGATGAGTGAACATCTCAGGTCTGGTAAAACCATCTTCAGAGCCACATCTCGTGTTGGTGAGGCAAGGATCCTTTAGTAAGGGAACAGAACTGTCACAAAAATACCTGATATGTGATCTTCAGGTAGTGGAAATCAATCTAGGTCAAACATGTTTGTTGCTTGTTGCCTTCAAGGTGTTGGTCTGTGAGTCTGCTGAGGCACAATTTTCACTATACAAAATCTGGCTGCCCCTATTCCAAGAGGATTTTTTTGTCTGTGTCTAAAGAAAACCATGGAAGAATACATTTAGTTCCACAAACTGAGAATAGATAAATTTAGTACAGTCAAAGTGTTATGTGGGGAGGACACAAACACACAAGATTGAGGTAGTTCTTTCAGCCAAATATTTTCTTGCAGTAAACACTAAATAAAACCTATGGGCTATTCTCAGAAATCTCTCATCTGAAGTCATGGACTGGTTAAAAAATGACTACCATGGTGTTCCAAGGGAATGTATTCCACATTTGCAATTAAGTTCAGGACAGGAATGAATTACATGGATCAGCTATAATCCAGGGCTTCTACATCCTGGCTATCTCTTCAGTCTGTAAAGACAAGTAATTATTGTTTGTCCAGGGGGCATGTGACACTGATATCAAGAATCCTTCTCTCAGATAATTCCCTAAAGATTTGATATCTGGTAGCTCTGGATAGTAAGGGAAGGGAATAACTCCCTTTTTTTTTCCTTGGCCTAAAACAGCACTGTTGTTGACCTGAATGCATTATAAATGTCAGTGGCAAAATTTGAAATTATTTTTATTCAAATTAGATAGTTTCTCAGAGTGCAATAAAATAATTTTATGAATGCTACTCTTTTTATTGTAAGCTTTCAACAACTGCTTTTCATAATAAATAATTCTCAGACATTTACATTAGAAGAACAATACTGTAAATAATGAGCTCAAACACCTCAGGGACTTTAGCACAAGTAATATTGTAGACTTAAATATAAGTAATTTTTTAAGCTAAACATGGTCACGACCTCTTTCAGTAGGTATGACGTTTTTCTAATAATAACAGTAACAACAATAAAAACATTTTTCACTTCTGTAGTTCTGAAGCTTGATTGAATGTGTTTTAAAAAATCACGATTTCTTTTTTTCTTCATTGTGGTTATGAATGGCAAGTTTCATCTCTGGAAATAGTAGAGTGACTGAGTCATAAATCTTGCAAAATCAGTGCTTGGAATAAGCATAATAATTCAGACTTAACTATGTGGTCATAAATAGGTTTCTTTAATACATAATAGGGTCCAAAGTTTCATAACTTTCATAATAAATCATTTTTTGGTCTCAAAAAATAGCATGGTTCTTGCTCAGATGTGTTCATTTAGATTTATAATTTCTTTTAAACTGTTTCATGTGACCCTAGCCTCAATATCACTTGTGAGTTCTGTAAGCAATATAAATCTTTGTTGGAGAAGACTAATAATTTGTCCTAAAAAAACGTGGCTATATTGAATCACTCTGTTGTCATTACATTAATTTTGTGTTATCTCAAAATCTTTAAAATAATTTCTTTCAACATTCTAGGTACTTCAGCTCTGTAAGGAAAATAGCCATATAGAGGGGTGTCACATTAAGTGATGGTACCATTAGTACCAAAACAAGGGGTTGGAGGTGGGGACGGGGGCAGGGGGAACACAAAATAGCCCAGGCTCCATTCACATAATCAGTATGTATCATTAGTAACAATCAGATGTACTGACCAGTGAAGCAATTTGCAGGCAGGACTTTGTGAGTGAGAAAATCCAGAATTTTTTACCAGCTGCACCACAGTATTCCTGTGAGATGTTAGCCTCCTCATTCAACTTGTGCAATGTTGCCAAACCCACTTATGCAAATTAATCAACCAGCTCTTCCCCTCCTCCTAAGCTCTAAGATTTAATAAACAATAATAAAAAACGCTGTAGGTACTGTAGATACATTTTGCTTCTTTGCTTCCAAGTTTGATGGAAGTAATGTTTTTCAAGTTCCCACCACCACCTTTCAGAAACACACATATGCATTATTATATTCCCAAACAGAATTTATACTCTCATGCAATTTCTTGGCTCCAGGAGCTGGAACATTCAAAAGAAATCTACCACAAGATCTGCATTGGAACCAAGAACTGGATAACTACTGTTCTGGAGAGTTCAGCTTTCCTGCTTGCAGTGAGAATGCTCTTCCACAGACTTCAACTGGTTCACGTGGATTTACAAAGATTTGGTTCATATTTACAGGTCTCTGAACAGATCAAGAGAAAAGTATGTTATTCATGCTGCACGCAGAATGCTGTAATGTCTAGCTTTGAAGTCTGCTCAACTGTTGGCCAGAGAGCTGATGAGACTTACCCAATTTCTAGAGTCCTTCTCTAGAATTGTTGTCCTTATGTAAAATTGTTGCATTTGTGTAAATAGTAGATAAAGTGCCAGTAGGTGGCACTTGAAAATATTTATTACAGTTCCTGTGTGTTACTAGACCAATAAAGATATGTTACTCTCTGTGGAGAAACAGAGAGTAACATTTCTCTCTGGAAATCCTCACATCAGACTGTAATAAGACCGGTTGCATCCTGTACCCTGTTACACTGGTGCAGGTTAGTGTTAACTCCACCTCACTTCTTTGAGTGCTGGTGGTGTGAAAGAGGTGTCAAGTGTAGCACTGCAATGTCCTCAGTGTGTGACTGCCTTTGGGCTCAAACACATTTCCCTTAACCTTCACGCAGACCAATGTTGTGAATACTGTCTTGCAGTGGAAGCATATTTTCTGTAACACTGACTTTCTGGAATTGTATTTTTGTAAGATTTAACTGCATACAAAACAACTGTTACGACAGTCTTCTTTGATCTTTGCACAGACTTCCATGCTTATTTTATTTTACCGCACTTTGAAGTAATTGTAAACAATGGTATGGAAATATAGAACGAAATCTCTCTAGAGAAGGATGGGGAAATTACTGCAGTAGAAGAACCATAGAATACATAGCTACAAGGGACTATAAGAGGTTGCACACTGTAAGCATTTGATTTAGCATGGATTTGGGAAGATTACTGCAGTATAATAATGTCAAATCAATTTAGAATCATTCTTTGCAGCAGTATAGTGTTTAAAAGGAAAGAGTCTTGTTTCTGAATGTCTGACCAAATGAAGTTGAACATTCTCTTTTTCAAGATAGGTTTCAACATGTGGACTCTGCATTTATTCCAACTCCTTGTATTCCATGACAGTGTAACTTCTGAGAGTTATTGTACTTATAGTTGGTGATTTCTTTTCAGAAATTCAAGAGGGAGCAGAATCAAACCTGGCATACCACAAAATTTTATGTAGTGGTTTTGTAAAATGAGAAACAATATTGCTTGAAGTAGAAGGGGAAAATGGTTCTCTGGTGGGCTTTTCTACAGCAGCAAGGGAAAACTAGCAACATGGTGGAAAGTAATTTTATATTTTGACCTCTCAAATTTTCACTAAAGCACTTTCATGTTCTATGAGAACTGTGCCATAACCCCTGTGTCAATTATTTTAATTCTTTAATCTCTTTCTATTACTGTGTCAAATCTGAGTTTCTTAATCCCTTTACTTACTGGAAGGGGAAAAATCTGTCCTCCACATAAAAATATACATGTGATATTAACAGGCTGAAGAGAGAACCTGTGAACTTGTTTGTGTTTTAGTAAGAAATGAATCATAAAAGTGAGAAACTGGCTCTGAGAGTTAAGGGAAAAGAAGAAGATGTGGCATGGGGCTGATTTCACATGCCCTGGTATAGACCGTAAGTAACCCTGATGAAGAGGCAGTGGCACAGGGGTCAGTGCCACCACGAGCACTGCCCATCAGGATGTCTCATCTATCTGTACAGTAGAGGTACATGAGGGTAATTTTTTGTTTATTGTCACTGTAGATATGCTGTTTTTCCTGCGCTACTTAGTCATCCAGTAAAGATCTTACAAGGTAGCTGGAAAACTAGAGAAACAAGCAAGAGCTTAGCTATTAAAGCATATATACTATTTGAGAGGATCTGCAGACTTCTTAGCCCTTTTCTGGGTTTTCCAAAATGCTTCCTATATACTCAGGAACCACCGCGAGGGACTAAAAATGATCCAAGGTCATTTATACATCTGGAAACCCAGGGGCACATACCTGTCTTGCCAAAAAAAACAAAAACAACAACAACAACACCAAAACAAACAAATAAAACAACCACCATCAACAAAACTGACTTTTCAGATAGGGAAAAAGATCAGTTCAAACCAAACCCTGTAACCAGGAGGGACCCCTCTGTGATCAGCAGGTCTTCTGATTCACTGGCAAGGTTAACTGGGGCCTCGCTACACTTTGTCTAGAAAGAGACAGGTAAGCATGAAATGACTTGTCTGAACCAGCAAAAGCTGTCTAGTACTGAAAATGGGAAAACAAATCATTGTATACATATCTGTACTGTAAACTGTGGAAGGGACTCAGAGCATAGCGGCTCTCTCACCCTACCCTTCTGGGAGCCTTGGGTTACAAGAAGCACATTCCCTCTGGTTTATTGAAAACAAACATGAGATACTGGTTTGAATGACAAGAGACAGGTTGAAAGAAATAATGCCTAGATTGCCTTAGTGGGCAAGAGCCTCTTAGGGAAGAAATGGACTCTTTCCTTTAGCAATGAGATCCAAGACACAGTACATCAGCCATTTCCAATTGGACTATGTCTGGACAGAGACAAGACTTGCCTCTGTTAGTACTGGTTTGGTTGTCACAGTTGTTGTTCTGTGGGGTGTAAACTGTCACTACCAATGGCATCTGACCAAGGCACAGTTGACTCTGAGCTCTATATCCACCCACGCTCTATCAGGATGTATCCCACTCTGAAAATGCAGCTACTAGCTCTGTTCCTCTCCTTCTGCCATTTCCACTGCATTTCCCTGCTTTGTGTTACTTGTAAGCACAGAACAGTGGGACTCAAGATCTGAGCTAATATGCAGTGGTCTGAGCAGGACCAAGAGTGCAGAATGAAGTTGTGCTGTACTCTGGAGCTTTTTGTGGAGCTGGATTTGATGCTTTAATATGCACAGTACAAAACAGAGAGTTGCACTGATGATTGCTGCATTGCACTCTTAAGTTAAGCAACTCTCAATTTTGGTGATAATAAACTTGTGACTGCAATGCCTCAGTCATTTCATACAGAAACAAATAAAGTCACCCCAGCTGTAAAAAAAAAAAAAAAAGGACCATTGTGTCTCATTTTTCAGCACTGTAAAGTGAGAATCCAACCGTCCCAACCCCCACACAAACACACTTTTTCATTGACTGACATGCCAAATTCTCAGTCGTACAGGCAAAATCCCTTTGAAGGTTACTCAGAGGTGAATGGCTGCAGGATCAGGCCTACAGAAAACACTGGCTGGTTTACCTTGCTCTTGCATTGCCTGTAGTCTGCATGATATCCCTACAGAAACTGCAGGTAGGCATTCTGTTAAACTAAAGGCTATGTATTTTTGTCTCCACAGCTGCAGCAGGACAAGTCACAAGAGCATTTTGCTGTTGATAAAGCAGCAAAAATCTTAGACAATATTCTGCCAGTGGCAATACACCATAATATTAAAAAGAGACTGCAGCAGGTATATAGATTTTGACAGAAAAATAAATCATTGTAGACAGTTCTACCTCCTTCCCCCCTCAATTACTTCTGGTAATGGTATATTCAAATCAATAAAACTATGTTAAGTAAAAACAGAAAAAGAAATTGCATCAACTGTATTTGGAACTGATTCCTGAATCTTCCAAATTGCTTTTCTTAAATGGAGAAATAAGTTTTCCCCAGCTCTCAGAAAGAGTGATTTTTTTTCTCTTTTGGATAAAAAAGTAACTTGCCTCTAAAAAAAAAGTAAAAAATCGAATGAACTCTATGGTAGGCAGCTCTTTCTTCTGGGGCTCTTTTGTTTTACCTACATCCATGTATAAATACTGCTATGATAGCCATATTCCTGTTTCAAACACTTTGTCCTCAACAATGGCACTCCCTTTCCCTCCATATCTATCACTGGTGACCTCTCTTTATCCTCAAAGCCCTTTAGTGCTCCCCTGGCCTATGGTACCCACCACTTTTTTCATGTTTGTAAGAACTGTATCACTGTTGTCTTCTCTATGGGGTTCAGAGCTGTGTGAACAGTCACAGTGCCAGGGTAGGGGTTGAGAATTCATGGGGTTAACAAGACTTTTAACCTAGTGTTCAGAGTTTTATTAATGAGCATGGATTTCTATTTCTATAGGATCTTTTCAACATGGCTGGGCATGTTTGTTTTGTTTTGTCTTTCCCAGGTGTGAATTTATTGATGTGTATTTAGCAGTTAAAAGGGATGAAATGGGACAAAGGCTAAGGGGACTACTGCTCCTCCATTAGTTTCAGGGCAGGTAATAAGGCCATAAGGTCACAAGGCTGTGCAATCATTTTCTTCATGCTCAGGCTGGAGCTGAGTTTGTCCCTGTTGAAAGGAAAGACACATATTGCTGTGATCCACACTCAGCATTGGAAGCATTTTCTTTAACAAGTGTTACAGTCCTGGAGGACACATGGACTGTGAAAGTCCTCACACACTTCCATTGCAAAGTTTGTGTCCTATAGCCAACATCCCCCCTTATGCTGTGTTATATCACAGATCTGAACTCTGTTTCAGGGTCTTGAGGTTGTGCAGAAATTTTGCAAATCCACCAGTAAAGCTCCAGATAGAGTTCAAAATAGGCAGATAATATTCACTAGCAAATCAATTCAATAAGATAATGCCTGTATTCATCCTGGACCATGCAAATTAGATGTATGCTTTTCTTCTGACACTTAGCAATACAAAGTTTAATGATTCCAGGACCAGGTTGCTCTGAAGATACCATATTTTATCATATCAACAGCAATTTTTCTTACCTGTCCCAACATTTAGTCGGAGTGACCTTTCCTGACTTATTTTTCATTTCTAAAGCAATCTGATTTTTTTGCAGATCTAAGATCTTGGTTTCCAATTCTGTGCTACCCTAACAGGAAATTAGATGTACTTCCTTCAATGCTTCCAAGCAGAGAGAAATTCACTCCATTATTCAGTGATGAAATCTTGCAGTGAGTAAATGACACCATGCAGACAGTGTAACAGCTCTGCTCCTGCCTCTTGTGAGGAAGAAGTATAACAGAGATGTTAGACATCTTCTCATCTGATTCCCTGCCCTGTCTGATTTAAGTTACCAAAACTGCAGGGAAGAAAGAAGTGGAGGACAGAGGGGCAAGGCAGAGCTCTGGCTGTCCTTGTTCTGCTTTGCTGCTCCAGAGGGGGCTTTTCTGAGGAAGTCTGAGAAGATCAAAAAGAAGTTGAGCCCTCAGTGTTTCACAATGTTAACTATGTTGCTGTAAGAGTAGCCTTTTTTTTTTTTTTTTTTTGTGACAGTATTAGCATGATGCGGTTCATTTCCCTAAGTGCCACTGTATGAGATCTGTCCACTTCATTTAGACATCTTATTTATCTGTTGATCCCTGGTGAAAAAAGTCTTCTGATGGAACTGATTCAGTTAGCTGCATTGTAAATGGAGAGATGTAAGAGTCTTTGAGGGCCTCCAGAGAAAGACCTTACTCAGAAGCGTACATGTAGGTGGAACTGATTCTACTTTGTCAGTTTTCACTTCTGAGACACACCAAAAAAGAAGCTCAAATTAAATTTGTAGATTGTTTTTGAGCCTTTTTTTCCCCAGTAGTAAATTAGGATATCTTCCTTAGTTAGAAGTCTTTATTTCCTTCTCTGTCATAGATTTGTCTAATTTTCTCATGTGCCTTTAGTTTGCCACAACACTTTGATTCTTGGTCTGATTTGTGTCCATTCTGTCTCCTCTTGTTTATTTATTTATTTATGTATTTACTTACCAACCCCTTTCCCCTGCCTGTTTCCCCTCAGTGTAAAATATGTTTGCACTCCTCCCATGTCCCACGATCTACCCGTGGCTAACTGCAGACTTGTCTCTTTGCCTCTGAAAGCTCATCAAAACATTGGTTTCTTTTGTGGCCTGACTTTCTCTTCACTATTCCTATAGTGAAGGCCTATTTCTAGCTTCAGTACTGTTCTCTGCACATTGCCAAGGTTCATTCAGAGCCAGTTTGTCATGTGCTTCCTTGTTGGTGTACCCTCAGTAGCATTGGCCTTGTCTTTGATTTGCTCATCAGTAGTGCCTAGCCTTTTTTTTTGCAGAAGTAGCCCGTCCTTCACAGCTCCTACATGCATGATATAACATAGAAAGGTCATATTTGAAACAAATACTGAATAATATACTAAATAATACCAGCCTTGACAGACCTCAGTTGCTTCTCTGGAACATGTTTGTTTCTCGTATTAAGTATTTGTGACTGTGTTTGTCCCCTTGTGTTCTTCTTAGGTCAGGTCAATCACAGCATGTGTCATGCCATAAATGAAGTGCAGAATGTGACAATATTAATTTTTTGATATGCTCCAGGGCAAAAAAAATCACTTTGAAATTTAAGAATTAAAAACAAACAAAAAAAAAAGGAATGATTGTGAATGATTGTTTAATGTTCTCTGAGACTTCCTTTTTGAAAATCTGATTGCCATTCATTATAAATGAATAATTCAGACTGCAGCTTTCAAACAAGATGGATTTACCCGAGCAGGTCTCACAATACCCAACCCCATTTCACACCTCCAATATAAGACAAGATCTGCCTTGATAGAGAAAACTGCCAATGCTGAGGTCGGTGCAGGAGTAGGCCTCCATCAGTGATATCTGTGTATGTAAATTTTAGGATAAAACTTGCCCAAAGCCTACAGATGAGGAACAGCTTTTCCATGTTTGGGTATTATGTCTATCTACCAACATCAAATGTCTTTGCATACTAGTCATTTTTCCTGGACAGATTTGAAGTCTGGGAGTCACAATCAATAATTAAAACAAATAACACTGTAAGCAACAGTCAATACTAAATCTACAAAAAAAAATTCTACTCCACATCTGACAGCTACTGAATGGACTATGACCATCTTACTTTATACAACTCAAGCCATTTGTTTGTGCTTCTGAACAGCAGAAGCTAGAATTTCCTAGAATGAACTCTCAACAGTCTTAAAATGTCAGTTTCTTATTTTTCTCATAACACACAATTGCAGTTATTTGGAAATGATGGGAATGTACTAGTTGGTGATAAATTCATATTTAAAAAACAATCACAGTGTTTCTGATGTATATGTATTGACACCTGTTTTGTTTTGTTGTGTTTGGACAAAAAACATTCTTCCTCTTGTATTCAAAAATGTCTAATGAACAAACAGTGGGCATTGACATAAGAAAATAAAAAAATAATTATAAAATAAGGATATAAAGACAGTACTGGAAAAAACAGGATAACAATGAGAAAACTTGTCCAGCACTCTAGCTCTGCAGTTGTTGCAAACTGGAGTAGTCCTTTGGGTTTTATAGATTTGTGTGGTTTTATAGAGATGAATGTGACTTCATCTGACAATCTGGGCACAATACATTTTCCTCCAAAAAATTTATGTAAGATGGGAAAAAGAAGAAATAAGTAAGAAGCAATAAGTATTCTCCTGAAATATGAGCAGAACTCTGAAGCTTTCATTTGTCCAAACACAGATTTTTGTCCTCTTCTTCCAAAAACCATGGGATTAGACATCAGAGAATTAGAGTACTACATTTTCAGACTGTAAAAACAATATTTTTTTAATTTACATAAAGGAAGAAAACATCTCTAAATAAATAAACTTCAAAGATGTGAAAACAACAGGAATACACTTGTCCCAGGAGGGCAAGAATAAAACAAGTTTATTTTTGAGGTGAAAGAAAAATTATAGCAGCCGACAACATACGAGTATGGTAGATTTCTCTCTCTGACCAAGCACAGGTATAGTAACCAAAGCTGCTTGGGAAAAAAAAAAAAAAAAAAAAAAAAAAAAAAAAAGCCTGACAAACTTTTAACACACTTTTCTCATCTATTACTCTAGACACAAAAGCAGGACAGCAGTCAGCGTCACTTCTTGTGAGGAAACAGAGAACCGTCCTTGTAGAAGGTTAGATATGCAACCATATGTAGATGAAGTACAAATGACATCTCCATCCTACTGTGTTGTGGTCCTGGCACTGACAACTTGTGCAGATGTATGCAGGAAAAAAAAATAAATAAAATAAATAATAATAATAATAAAATAAAAAAAAAGAAGGAAGCTTCCATTTAGTTTCATTTTGACTTATGCCATAGAGAAAGCTCAATGGAGTCTTTCATTGTGAGCAAAGAACAATCTCAGTTTGGAGTAATTTCTTTGGTTACATGCCAGGTAGGTCTGGGTGAAAAAGTCAAACTGTATATGTCATAAATACAAAAATGTAAGCAGAACATCTGTTCCAATCTATTCCGTTTGTTCACATGTGTTTGACTATTATGGGATGTCTGATATTCTTGCTGGAACCCAGAGGATTCCTAGCGGATAGTGATCCCCACAAGGTCAAACCCAAATAATTCTAATGATGTTGATTTTGCAGCAAAATTATGCTGATTTTGCAGCAAAACTGTCCAGGAGTGCTCACACTCACGAGAGCAATGTCTCGGCTGTGGTTATAGTAACAAAGAACTGAAGGCAGTAGCTGTTCCAGATAGATCTACATACACATTTCTGTTCCTAAGATAAAGATGTACAGCATCTATGACTAATCTAAATGTGAGATGTCATTACTTATAATATCCTGCCCAGTGCAAAGAAGAACAGAACAAGGTAAAGAAAAATGATGTTTTGTTCTGGCCTCGGAATGCAACTCTACATAAAGATCCCTCAGGATATGTGATCATTCTGGGAAAGGGGCAGGGTTAAACAAGAGGCAAAAGATTTGTATTTGTACTTCTGTTGGATTAAGGAACAATGAAGGATAGTGAATCCCATCCTAGAAGGAGAAGGACTACTTTGTGTGGTTCTACAAAACCTTGTAAGCCAACATAGCCAAGGCTAGTCTGGTGCTGAGTCTGACTCAGCTAAATGCAGAGTTATGTTTGATTTCACTGGAAGCCTCTCTCAATGCCTGTAAATTTAAAGCTATATGGTACTCTTCCTAAGACACTGCTTTCTGCAGGTCAAGCAATCCTGAGATTACAACCATTCTGGAGCACTTTCCAGGGCATTCTGAGAATACCTAGTACTATTTTCAGAGAACCCCAATTTTGGAGGGGGTCACCGACAGACTTGCAGTACATAGTACAAACAGCCCTTGGGATTCATCTGGGAAAGAACAGATGCAGAGAGAGTATTTTACCCTTGATATCAAATTCAGTAGCTTTTTTTCTTTTTTTCTTTCTTTTTTTATTTAGTTATTTTTTTTTCTAAATTGTTTCCCTTTGTTCTTAGTGGCAAATGGGAATAGAATGAATGCATGTGGTTGAACGTGAAATAATTAGTTTACTTGATTTAAAAGAGTTTTTTTTTTCTTTGCTTAAAATTTATCATTTTGTTTTGAACAGTGTCTGCTTGATATCTGCGGTTTCAAGGAAGGCTGTTCAAGTTTGGAGAATTTGTTTGCCCGGCTGTACTATGTATCTTCATAAAGCCAGCAATGTAGCTGCAACTCAAGGCTCATTTTTCTTCCTCTCTTTGAAATATCTAGTTAGAAAGGAAATCACTCAGGAAGGAGTGCAACAAAAAGATTAATTATAGCAAAACACTTACAATGCAATGGTAAGAATTGTGCTGGCCCTGCTGGATATTGATATGATTGGGAAGAAGAATGATCAGGAGACTCACAGCGTTTCTTTGAGATCAGAGGCAGTGCTGTTCAAAGAAAGACCTCATCTGTACAGAGATCCCCCATGTGGTTCATCACTAGCTTTCCTATGAAGACCCCAAACCTCAAGGAGCCAAATGATCTCATTATACCAGAGAACGATAATACTTGTAAGTGGGATTAAAACAAATGCTTACCTAGACTGTAGAAAACTACACAGATCAGACCCATAAGGATGATACAAAGGCATTGTAAAAAATATTAGATATCCCTGAGTACCTTGCTTTGTAAATGGCAACAGAGTGACATCAAGTCTTAGCTGTTAATTAGCTGTGTCTGTGGTGGAAGATGGAGCAGAAAGGAATGTGGAACAGTGAGGAGGCTGTGGTATAGCAGTCTATGAGGGCTTGAATAAATGAGCTCTGCTTAAGGACAGCTAAGTCCTGTTTGACACCAGATCAATATAATCTTCTGGGGAAAAAAAAATAAAATATCAAAACAACAACAATGTATTTTTGCAGCTATCTGAAAGCTGAGTGGAGAAATTGGTAGAACAAGTAGCAGAATACACCCTTACCATGGCAAAATAGATTAATGAGACACAAAAATAGATTTAAAAAGATGGATCTTTCTGTGTTTCTTCTTCTTCTTGTATTGGTTTATATTCTAGATTGCCAATTTTCTCAAAGTCAAACTTTGCTTTAAAAATCAGATTTTGTGTATTTTTGCAAGCCTGGACATTTGTGATTGCAGAGGAAAAGAATACCACTGAAATGACAGCAAGTGTATGAACAGTTTCACCCTGTGCAAGATTAGGCAGCCTTTATCCACACCAGTGAAATATCAAAACAACTCTTTCAGATCTACTGTATAGGTGTGACAACCAAATAATCTGAATTATGCTGTCCTGCAGTCGCTTCTGTCATGCTCTTTTTGACACTTTGCACAAAGGAGATGGATCAGAGTTCACACTTGTGAAGAACTCTGCTGAAATTGCAGAAACAAAAGTACGTGTCAGAATCCAATTCCCCAAATAATATGTAGCAGTCCTTATCTCGGAGGGCATGTACCAGATGCTAACACATAATCCTGCAAGCAGCTACACACTGTAAGCAGCTGTTGAGATAATACAGTAGTTGATTTTATTTCTCTGATAGCAATTTGGTTGCCTGAAGTCACTTTTTTTTTGCCAAAGGTAGATCATGGTGTTCAAATGGGGGAAGCTGATCATTAACAGTAATTTGTTTTGATCTTTATGAATATGGAATTAGAGTGGGAGGTGTGTGCACTTTAATTGCCTTTTAGCATCACCAAGGCAGAAGAATATTGACTAATATTGATTAAGTGGGATGAAATCCTCTTCTAATTTTTTTCTCCTAAGGAGAAAGTAAATTGGTTCATTCATTAGAACACACAGAAAAGAGGCCTGTTCCCAGATCACCTACTGCTCTGATATAGATAGCTCTCCCTCACTTGAAATTCCTGTTTATATTTGTCTCCCCTAGGTGAAAATACTTTCCAAAAGAAAAGCACTGATGAGTAGGTTAGGTAGACCACCACTTGCAATATTTATAAAATGAGTGGAATATGTTGGGCATCACAGTCAACTAACTGTTCAGTGCACTTATGTAGACTGTGTAGACCTATTCTCATGGTGCAACTATGGAAAAGGTTCATTTACAATGATTGTATTGTGAACCCAGTGAAAGAAAAAGAAGGCAGTAGCTTGCTAATTAGCAAACGCTACTTCAGGGTCATTGGCTTGAAAGTAAGAGTCATTAAAGTCAATTTAAACAAACTTTCAGACCACTTTTTGTTCGTTTCCAGGCAGGCACTAAGTTCTTGTAAACCTTCAAGGACTTCACCTCTACTACACTGAAATACAGCCTTCTAAAACAGAAAGTCCTTTCATTGTGAGCAAGTCCAAGTATTGTTGAATAACTGAGACCTTGTTGCTATATTAATGATCGTAATGTGGGAGACCAAAAGAGATAGAAGGGATAAAATGAATTCCAAATAACATTTTCCTAGCTTCCTAGGCCATCCATGGATGGCCCAGCTCAAAACTGCTTGATATATACAGTAGCAACCTGTAATAGCAATATTTTCAAGAGAAGACTGTATTGCTATTCCGTGAGAATGTTTGTGATGCAACCACATTAACGCTGTCAGGAAAAATTCCTAATTACTCTTTTTTGTGTGTTTCCCAGAATTCAATGGTTAGATTCAAGGATATCCCTTTTTACTCAGAAAATAACAATAATAATAGGGTGGAGTGATTGTTTCAGAGTATCGTGATTTATTTAATAAATAAGTGTTCAAAACAAAACTTGAATAATAAGGTAAAGCAATGCCATCCAATTTCTGTTCATTGACAATCCTATTCATTTGTATTTTAATAAGGAGTTAAAACTAGCAGTTCAAGAGGGAAGGTTTCCAGATCATCACTACATTTTACGTGAACTTTACTTTCATTCCTCAGCAGTTCAGTGTGAAGAATTGTCTGTTTTTGCACCTGAAATACTGTGTGAACAGTTTTATTTGGAAACTGTTAACAGGGGTTGCGGGTTGCAAGCCAGTTTGAAAAAGTAAGGACATCTTTAGTGGATGAAGTGCAGGAAACATCAGAAACCTCAGAGAACAGAACACTCACAAAATACATGCTCCAATGGAGCCTGCCACTACTTTTTTATTAATTCCATGAAGATCAAGATTGCATGCCTTTTCAAACACTGACTTGCGATAAGACCTTTTGGGTGCTACCACTGTCCAAGGGGAAAAAAAAAAAAAAAAAAAAAAAAAGGAGAGATACTTTGTATAGGAGTTTTTAGGAGTTTGTGTACCCCTGTGTATGATTTGAAATGTTATTTTGTTTTGGTTTTGATGTTGTTTTATTTGCTTACTAATTACATGAAAACCTTGTTAAACATGTTACTTGCTTTTTCTTTTTTTTTTTTTTTTTCCCTAACAAATTTATTTCAGGATATATAGTGCTGGAGAGGATGCATTAATATCTGTTTAGATTGCCACAAGTACTCGAGTTCCAAGAACACGGAACTACAAGCAGATTTTGTTGTGCATTATTGAATCTGTCCATATTCACTTTTGTTTGTCAGTCTGACCATATTATCCATAGCCTTCTTGGTGTTATATTTTCTTAGAAGGGCATGCAATTCTTAGTAAGAATAATGGTAGACACAGTGATTTGGTGAAAAGAAAACTTAAAGG
The DNA here is from genome assembly GCF_963932015.1 of Anas acuta. Classification (NCBI taxonomy): domain Eukaryota; kingdom Metazoa; phylum Chordata; class Aves; order Anseriformes; family Anatidae; genus Anas; species Anas acuta. The sequence goes on along the minus strand of NC_088979.1, from coordinate 63,825,486 downwards.
AAAATCCTCCATAGGAAGATTGTGTTAGAGAGTTAGGCATATTATCTGTTATCATTAAAATAAATATACTTTTTCCATTTATACTATCATCAAAACCAAGCTAACTTGAAAGTGAAATATGGTGACACACATAAAACGTTTTTTCTTCTTCTTCACCCTGTGGTCGGAGTGAGGACTTTTGGTAATTCCAAATAATTTCTAATGGATGCTGAAATAAAACTAAATGCAGTAGTAAATGAGTTCTTTTTTCACTGGGATCCCTTCCAACCACATTTACATCCATGTTTTTGTGAGTGGGTAGTGATTTTGTGTACCCACCAAGAGACACTTTTTTTTTTTTTTTTTTTTTGAGTGAATGCTAAATGTCTGCCTGATATCAGCAGAAAATTTGAGTAGGAGAAAGTATGGTTCTTCTAACTCCCCCTTGTTTTGGAAAACAGAGGTCATAATGAACAAAGAGTTTGCAGCTATGCTTGTGCCCAAGTCATGTTGCTTGGGGGCTCCTCCAACCAAAATGTGAGCGATATCATAATGAATTTCCTCTAAATTCCTCCTCAACATCTTACTGGGTATTTCCATGCCTGTGAGTTGTCATTTGACTGAAGAGTTGATTGGCCTGAGAGCTGGTTACATTAAATAGACTTTTTTTCCCCCTCTTTCTTAAACCTAGCACAGTAAATCTTATACCCCTTCTCTGAGAGCACCTTTGGCCCATGGCATTCCCTTCTCTCTCTGCTCCACAGGTGTAGGAATGTAAGCAGAGATGGGTGGGTGACAAACTTGACAAAGAAAGTTGGCACCTCCTTAGGTGGAAGTAAGGCAGCTGGCCCCAAACTTTGGCCCAGAAGCTCTGCTCTTCTACAACTTCACTCCTCAGCCACGTATGTGTGTGAGGTGTGTCAAACACATGAGCTTCCTCCAGATTTTACATTCACCACTCAAGCAGGCTATAAGGAAAATGTGCTATGGATGTTGTTTTTTTGCTGTCAGATATAAAAGGAAAATGAGAACACTCTTTTATCATATCCCTTGGAGTTCAGATGTGTCAGAATCAGGACAGATACCTCTCTATCTGAGACCATCCAAACTCACAGCCTACTTCTACAGTTTAATAGTGAGGCCCACCATCAAGGAGGTCAAACTGTATTCCAAAGTCTGCTCTGAAGCCTTCATCTGTGTTGTACATTGACCAGATGCAGTAGAGGTGGAGGCAGCTTTCTGGCGTGAGCAGCTTGGTGTGCTTGGTGCTGCACTGGCTTGTGCCCAGTGCTTGCCCCAGTCCAATTTAGCAGCCTTGTTCTCCCCTTGCACAACACAGACTGACCAGGCACTCAGCAACATACTTTGTGGGGTGGGTTGTTCAAGACCTGGGCATAGTGGTCACAGAATCACGGAACCACAGAATAGCTGAGGTTGGCAGGGACCTCTAGAGCTTGTCTGGTTCAAGCCCTGCTCCAGTAGGGCCACCCACAGCAGGCTGCCCAGGCCATCTCCAGGCTGCTTTTGAAGATCTCCAAGAAGCATATGTTAAGATACTCACTCTTTACAGGCAAAAAGAAGGGATCCGCAGAGGACCAATTATCTGCTCCCCTCTGTCTCCCTTCCCCCTTTCACAGTGACTCTGGATGAGCTGAATCACCAGAGGCTAATTCTTTAATTCTTGTCTCTGGGTAGAGTAAGTGAAGATTGCACAGGTCAAATTTAGCTAACTAAATTTAAGACCATGACATGGGGGAATCCTGCTTGTCCTCATTCCCCAGCTGTTGTCCTTCCATGAATATTATAATTACTTTATCTCCTTGAACACCCCTGCCATTTCTCAGAAATACTTTCTGACAAAATTCTTTAGTTTTCTTCCTGTGTTTTGTTGTTGTTGTTGTTTATCCTTGCTCTAAAATTCTCCTTATTTCCAGTAGTCCAGAATGAGAACAACTTCTAGTTGTTCTAGTTAAAAGAGAAATTGAGTTTAAAACTAAAACATTTTTTGTAGTCATCTTACATAATAAAGCATCTCCAAGGGACTATGGGTGCAGAAAATGTCAGATAAAATGATTACTTTCAAAGGAACAAAACACAGGCATTTTAAGGCTTTGGTTAAGTACTTATGAGGAAAGAGAAGTTGCCTTCTCTGCTCTGAAAGATCACAGTCTTCTTGTGATGCACTGTAAAGGAAGGGCCTGGCCCAAGGTGTGTTGCTGTAGCATAAGCAATAAAGATGGATAGGAGTGATTCTTTTAACAGCCTCTCCCAATACAATTAGCTGCATCCACCTCTAGCTTTCTACTCAGATATCACAGGAGAAATGCTTCAATGCTGTGCCTGCAAGTGGAATGCTTATATGTTTCAGAAAGGACATCTAGTGCCTGTTGCCAGCGGAAATAATAAAGATGACAGGCTTTCTCAGATGAAGACACACTCCTGTCACATTTTTTATAATCATTGCTTTATTTAAAAAGGAAAACATAACAAAACAACAACCAAACAAAAAAACACTCAGTATGACTGCAGGATCAGATGATCTTATTAAAAATTGCATTACTTATTTGGGCTACTTGCCCCATTTCTTCTGACATGAAACACAAGAGGCCTCTGAATTTTGAAAAACAAAGCGCTGTAGTAAATTAAAAACCATCTTTTGTTCTTCTCATGATAAACACCACTGGGTACCTGTGCTGACAGTCCCCTCCAAGTCAAAGAGGAGCAGGAGTCCTGTGTGGGGCACCAGTCAGTTAAGCTGAGGCTGGGTTATGGCAGTCAGTTGGTGACATACTCTTAATGTCACTGTAACTGAATTTCCCATAGTGATATATTCCTGTCCAGATAAAGAGACAGGTTTCTTGTTGATGAAGTGCCATAGTCCTGCCTTTGTTTCACATGCACATTGTCTCTATTCAGAGGCAACCTTTGCTACTTTTTCCTCCTGCTTCTTCTCAATGCAGACTCAAAGCCTGCTGGACTGGTGGAGGCATTTCCATGGCTTCGAGGAGCTTAGGTCTGGCTCTTCACAGGTGGGAGCAGAATTCCCTACTGTGATTTTTATTACTATTATTTTTATGAAACACTAGTTATTTAGTTTATCTTTCTGGCAAAACTCTGCCAGGGCAGTGGAGGTCAGCCATTCAGCCCTAATTTCTATGATCAGCAGAAGACCTTACCACATGACCCAGCTATTGCTAATCTTGATGCCATTGCTTATTTTTTTTTATTTATTTATTTTAGCCTCAGGGTGGAGATGCATAAGAATAATCAAACATTCCCTAGTGACAGAAGCTGTTCCTGCAGGAAGGAGAAACACTTTCTAAGAAGAAAAGGAGGGTATTGCCAGTGGAGGGGGGACCTGGACTGAGAGAAAGAAAAGAAAGCCAGCTGAAGCCATCCTCCTCCTTGGTGCTGGTGCAACGGAGAGAGCAGGAGGCCAGTCCAACTTTCCCCTTTGCTGTAGAGGAGCCCTGCCACAGCATTAGAAAAGTGGAGCCAGGTCTGGCCTTGGTTCTGACCCCTTCAGCATTATCAAACAGGGGGCTGGGCTCAGGCTGCTGGGAAGGAGCCTGAGCTGTGCAGGGAGGCAGGGGTGGAAGAGCAGGGATTTTCTGCAGACCCCCACCCTTCCCGCAGGCTGAAACAATTCACAGAGAACTGCCTGAGTTCATACATTTGCCTGCCCATGAAGCATTCTCCAGAAATCCAGTTCTGATTAAAAAAATACAAAGAACTACTTTTATTATGTGCTAAAGAAATATTTAATATTGCAAACGCCCAAATAATTGAAGCCATCTGGAACATACACAAATATTAAATAAAAACACCATTAGTTATATGAAATACCTCCTGCTCCTCCTGTACCTGTGATGACCAAGTGATGGCCTCAGAAATATATCCCCATCTTGCCCTACCATGAGAAAAATCTGGACACAGAATTTTTTACTTTTCATGAACAGACAACGTCATGCTGTTTCTTGGCTACTCACATTCACTGCTAACACATGAATAGTCTGCAGTCCAGAAAGCTTATCTGCACTCAGAAGAATCCTGCGTCTTTAACAGTCTCACCCTATTTCAAAATCATCATCTTTTTACTGTTTTGAGCAAAATGGTTGAAGATTTTACTTGGATGTTACATGCTAAGCAGTGCGGTTCTGTTCTGATGCTCTGACTGCCATGTGATATCGCCTTCAAAGCAGAAAGCAGTAAGGTTTGTTCCGTGAGTGGAAGGTACAAGCAATGTGGTGTAAAGGAGAAAACAAGTTAATCAGGTTTCAATTTACTGAGCTATAGGAAGGGAATATCTGTCTGTTTGTCTATCCATTTATGCTATTCTCTTGGTGTTTTGCAACACTTTGATTTTATATTGCTAAACCAAACACAGATCAGTGTTACAAAATTAAATATAAGTAAATAAACATAAGGAACTTAAAAGAAGAGATGCACTGTTTGAGTCACAAACAGAGCAGATGAAAAGCTGCAAGGTTAAGAGCAAAAGAAGCATCTACAGTAATTTCAAAGCAGGCATTTAAAAATTGCCATGACAGCAGCCTTTCAACTGTGAGCTGAAGAAACTGGGAAGCTGCTAATGATGGTCTTTACATTTCTGCCCTCAAAGTCTAGAGTTTTGACTTCAGCTTCAAAGGGAATGCTGCTCACACCATCTATCTGCAATATAAAGCTCTCTTCGTGATCGGTCTGCAAAGCAACAGGTATCACTGCTCTTTCATCTGGACCGGAAGATGTGCACAGGGAAACTTCCCGCTGAGATGAGCTCAGCTCAGATTCCTCTGCCCGGGCTTGGAAAGGCTCCTTTCTGGATCACCGTGCAGCTGCTGCACACAAAGCTGCTTGTTCAAGACGTGGCTGGGAGAACACTGATGTGCTCTCAGCAGGCTGGCTGTTCAGCTTGTGAGAATGCCTCTGTCTCCCTGCCATCAATGGAGATTCAGCCACTTATCCCAGCAGAGTATTCGAGCTAATACATTCAATCCCCCCAAAGAGGGCACAGGGTGTCTAGTCCAGCCAAATCTGAATAGACCTTAACCTGTCTTATCACAGCACTTATAGAAGTGAAGCCTCTAATATTTTACCCAGCTGTTTAGTATGTAGTGTCCATGGGACTGACACCAGTAACAGTGGCAATATAACATGGGCATCAGCTGGAAAACAGACCTGTGGTCCATCCCTCAGTTCTGTGCTGCCATGATTACAGTCCTGTTATGTCCAATCTCAAAACTGGCTCAGGGCTGTTGTACAAGGGTGTGCAGGCCTCCAGCTGCTCCACAACTCCAAATTATGAGGGTTTCTGTGAAAGCATTGTGCCATCAGGTAGCTGTGCTCTGTGACCCACCTGTCTATTTGAAACCTAAAGGATGGTACTTACGCAGTCTGTGGATTTGATATAATGAGTGAAATATGTGAAAAAACATATGTTTTTTGCTGAACTTCTCCTGTTTTTGCACAAGCAAAATTGCTGTAAAATAGCAGTATTTTTGGAAAATTGTCTCCCACTCAAAAAACTCTAAATAATTTTTTTCAGTTCTATGTGAGATGTTTTCACTGAAACTTTTGAAGCAGATAGTCATTTTTTCTGGGTTTATTTTTATTCCATTTGGATAATTATTGATCACATGGCCTAGCTTACAGTTCTTTCATTCCCTTGAGAAGCATTAGGTAAGGGAGGCGAAACCATGCTGACTTTGTTTTTCACAGAGGTAAGTTATGTTGGGAATCTTTCTGCCAGGTAACAAGGCAGGAGTTACCTCATCTCTCTTTAATAGTCACAGTAAAAGTGGGACCTGACTGATGTGATTCACTATTGACTATATATTTCCTTTTCATTACTATGCTCGATGAGCGTTTGATGTGTCACATTCACATAACATATACTTTTTCATAGTCTATAGCTATCTGACTGCATCTCTGAGATGTGTGTGCTGCACTCTTAAATATTTTTAGCACCCCCTTTGCTTTGATCTGACAAGACTGCCTCTCACCCAGAGTGCTTTCATTGTCCTCTTTCTTTTTTGTGTGTTGAATTCCTTACACTGAGTACTAAGGGCAACTTTTCACTGAACACGGGCACCTTCTCATGCAACAGAGGGGAGTATTTGCTGCCCCAGCAGCATTGTCAGAACAGGAGACAGATACTGTGCTTTCAGACAGTTAGAGATATCAAAGGACTCCCAGGCAGGTGCAGAGGAAACAGGTGTAACATCAGAGGCCTACCTTTCTGCTAAAATGTCCCAGAAATGCCAAAAGCTGTATGGTATAGGCACACGTTGCAGAGAAATCCTTGGATACAGCTGACTATGAATAGCAAACTCTTAGGGACTACAGGTTCCTGCTGAGTTCAGAGGTTGGAAAGTGCCACTTTCTCTCAGAACTGCTCCTGTGAGGGATCTTTCAGGCCTTCAGTGGAGGTTCCAAGTAAAGCAAGAGATATTTCAGATTGATCTTGTGTGACAGCATGCCTGTGGGATCAGTGAGCTGTGGGAGCTGTGGGAGCAGGTGTGAGCTGCTTCTTTCCTTCTCCAGTCTTGCACATCCTGGCTTACATCCAGTGGGTTATTGTATGGTGGCTTCATGGCTCTGACCATATTGAAGACAAGCCACTGAGCACAGACACTAAAATATGCAGAAACAGACCTGGATCATTCAGCACATACTTGGTGAATGCTGTAGTATGAAGTTAGGAGACTTTTTCTCTTCTCCTCAGTGACAACAAATGTTGAATACAAAATGCTACACCAGAGGGGGACAAAAGAAGTCTACAACAGTCTAGCTGATAGCGCTGTGGTCAGGGTGTTCACATGGGAGATAGGAAGCCCATATCCACATCCATGGTCTAAATCAGACAGAAGAGGGATCTCACATACTCACTGAGGTGGGTTAGTAGGTTATTGTTGAGCACCTTCTTTGTTCCTAAAAAGGAACTATTCCATTTCCTTATGGTAATGTCAAGACACTCCCTTTTCACCCACATAACAAAAAAAAAAAACACAGAAAAAAAGTTTATGGCATTGAACGTGATATAAAATGTAGGAGAAGAGCGTTTGGCATTTGTCAGATAGTCAACATCCTTCCCTTGAACAGTAACATCAGATTTTATAGAAAGCAAGCAGTTAAGTATGTAGTATGAAGGTCACTGGAACTCCCTGGGTCTAACTCATTAGCATATTAACAAGGAAGAGCTTTCACACATTCATAGACCATTGAACTGATCAGACACTGATGAGGCTGAAAGGTGATACTTTGTTCTTGTGAATTTGGTCTTCTGATTCCAAATGTATGGTTTTCCATACTAAAGAAAAATGTCTTCAAACCAGCCCATATTGATGCATTTCCCATCATACTTAATATTGTATGACACACTAGATTGTCCTGTAAGAGACACACATTTAATCTCCTTCTCTTGCAGTTCTTGAATTTTATTCTACATCTTCTTCTTCCTAAGACTATCATTGTCTGTATCCGTCTTCTTTCCATCCTCCTTCATAGACATGGGCAATGAATCCATTTCTGGAGATAGTGCATTGTCTAGAAAATCCTATTGTGTTAATAAACTACTATTTTCTTCTCAAAAACATTTTTCTACAACTTATTGACCTCTTGCTCTTTGTGTGCTTGAAGTATTTATTGGTTCTCTCACCATTCTCCCCTACCCATAATCTTTGCAATTTCCCACTTAATTTGTCATGTTCTTTCTTCATTTTATTCTTACCATCTTTGTGTTCTGCGGCAAGATATTGCCACTGTTTGTGGACCATAGATGAGGTCACGAGCTATATGTCTATATTTGGCCAAACTGATATATATGTCTCTATTTTTCCTACCATAACATCTGTCTAAGATCAGGGTTCCAAAGCGTTGCCATGTTTTCATCTCCAGTCCCTGCTATGAAGAGTATAGGGGCTAAACAAATGAATAGTGACACTATATGCACAACACTTAATTTGTTTTTTCAGGAGTGAATTTAGTCTAAGCATGAAGGAATGTCAGATAAATATTTATCAATTTGATTCTTATCTGAACCAGACCATACACTTGTAGATTGGTTATCAGTAGCACAGTAATATAAATAACATGATGTCATATGCAGTACAGATTCAACTCAGGAAATGTTTGATTTCATATATTATGGAAGAACGCTATCAGATGTTGGCAAATACAACATGTCCTAATTCCTAAGTTTACTTTAAAATAAAGCTACAAAATTAGAAACTTTGCTTTAGCCATTCTTGGGGACAGTAATTGCAAATATTCACAAAAGCATGAGCCTTCAAAAGGAAGAAAATGTGTCTAACTTCATCAGATCTTCAAAATAAAAAGTCTGTCATTTTCTTACTTGGCCTTCAGTAAAGAGAATCAAACAGTAATATTACAGATGTGTCTCAAATCACGACGTGTTTCTGATGGTAATGGTTTCACCACTATTAGATTTGTTATAAGCAATTCATTAACACTGCCTTTTCTCATATGATCATAAGATTTCTGACAAGAAAATAACTGGATATTGCTCTTTGTAAAGGAAAAGAAAAAGAGAATTGGTTAAAGGTTACCACAGATAAAAAGAGATCTGCTTTCAATATCAGGAAATGACATATATTTTACTTGTTTTAGTATTCCTCTCCAGAATGCTTCAATAGACATAATAGTCAAACATTGCCAATGCCAAGAAGATGGACAAAGCCAGTGATCATATTTAGGAGTTTTTGTGGAAAATACAATAAGGTTTGAAGGTAAAATTATATAAAAATACCCCAAGGTCCAACAATCATTTCTTGGTTATGCCACCAAGATCCTAGGGCAGTGCACTGGCTTCAGTGGCATTCTGCCAGTTCCAGGGAAGACAATAAGACCAAGTTCATCCTTCCAATGGACTCATCTCTGCATGTGCTGTTGTTTTCCTCTGGCACTATGCTCTTACCAGCAGGTTTTGCACACTGAAACATCCCATTGTTCACTACACTGTTGTCTTAACTAAGCAGATGTTTACACCGGCACCCATTCACTCTTTTCCTCTGGGTTCTGGAATGCAAAGATGCCCTATAGTATTTAAAACTTACACTGGGGGAAAATACTGAAAAAAATACCACCGCCGCCAAAAAAAACAATTAGCCCAATATATAAATTCATGCAAATCTAGCAAGAATATGACATGTTGGGATATAATTTTAATGAACTATAAAGTGAGTTTTCTTTTATTTTTAAGTAACTGGACAATATTGTTGTTTTTAAGTGTTGACGTTTAAAAGGGAAAAATAAAATTATTCATGACTTGTGAAAATAAAAAAAAAACACTGCAATTTTGATTGAGTGATGCATTGAAAGTAGAGACATAATTGATAATGTTGGTAAATAATAATCTCCTAGGATAATAAATTGCATAAATAACAGAATATATTTTAAACTCTGAGAAGCCGTATGAAGGGTCATGAGTAGAATACTTATGTGCAGTTTAGCGAAAAGATTACTTAGGCTTTAGAGAGAAAGCAGATGGATAACAAACTGAAAACACTGTTTATCTTATAATAATAACCTTAAGAAACAAGAGAATTGCCTGTCTAGCTTAGTCTAGCCTTTTTATAGCACCTGAGCATGTCTATAATTAAAAGTAGTGAATATTTCATTGCAATTTTCTGGTGCACATACAACCGAATATGCAAAAATCTGCAGCAAGAAATTACCTGCTTTGTTATTCTGCAAGGGAAATATGAGAGAAAAAAAATGGAATCTGTACAATAGAAGGAGGAATGGGTATCCAAAAGGATTTTTGTCCTGTTTTTCTAAGGAAACTAGACTTATCTGACTATCCTGCCTGTGTTCTTTTGTGTCTGTCAGCCTGATTTATAATTTAGGAAGGTGTTGACTAATTTTTACTTAATGGGCAGAAAGGTAGAATTATCAAAGCTTTTGCCTTCCTACTCATAGTGGAGAGAGAGTATTTGAACTCCCACTGAGCATAACTCTATTACTAGACACAAGAATGCACACCCAAAAGAAACATTATGCATGAAAGCCAGAGGGAACTACCCTTTGCAAGTTATTTTGCTTACAGAGTTTCTGGAAAGTGGAACAGGATTTTTTCTTACTTGAAGTAAAAAGATGGTTCCACCTCAAAATGGAATCCAAATTGGGTGTGTGTTCATTAGTTAGCAAGAAAATGACAGAGAACTTGTTTGGAATTTGATACTTTGTATTTACAATGTCCGAGTTTGTCTTTTAGGATGCCCAGTTCTGGTTTAACAGGAAATCCTGGGGATAAATTGATCATGGAGAAAGGAAGAAAATGGATGCTTCTATATTATGGATGAAAAGAAAAAAAAAATAAATTGTGGAAATGGTGGAAAAAATATGAAAGTGTGACGTGTCTATTTCACAGAGATGCACCTGAAGAGTTTACAGCAAAGCCAATCACACTTAATGAGGCACCAGTCCACGCAATAAAAATGGACAGCAGTGGAATTTAGGAACTTGAATTATTTTACTCCAGTGTTTTATAATATTCTTATGCCTACTCTTTCATTCTCTACGAAGAGAAAAGTAACACTGATCCTGAGACCCAACTGCAAACTTTTTTTAGCAAGTGACAAGTTTTAAAGGAAAAATATATATATAAAAAACAACAAACAAAACAAACAAAACCTACACCCACTGCTTGGGGTTTTGCTGTCAGAAAGGAACTTTCCTTTGCAAACTTCCTGTGTCTTTCCTACCCCACACTAATGAGAAGTGTGCTTTGACAAGTTCAGAATTCAGACGAAGATAAGGTGGATGCCAGATGACAGAATAACAGAAGCAGAGCAGCATGAAAGCAAAATTGACTGGTGCCCACTAGCAAAGGAGAAAGACTTCCCCACCACAGCTCAATCGATATGTGCCACTCCTCAACAGCAGGTCTTCTGACTTTCAAAATTTGTCACAGCTTCAGAATAAAAAGGGCATCTAGTGCAGAGGGAGCTGTAACTGAGGTACACATGGAAGTTTCATAGAGAGGGACTTCTCCAAAGCTGTTAAGGATAGGGTTAAATTTCCTATGGCGATTGTAGTGGACGCAAATGACAATGCAGATGAATTATAAATCTTTTCAAAGTCACTATCAAATAAAGGGGAAATGACTGATTCAGTTTTGTAAATCAAAGTTGAGCTTCATTGCTTTTCTTACCCTCAGGAGCTCATTAGTTGCTATGGAGAGTTTCTACACAAATACAATGTTGTACGTATAGGAAGTGAGCATCTCACTGACAGAATAATCTAGGAGAATACAAACATGCATTTCACAGGAGGTCAGAAAAAAAAAAAAGTTAATTTAGGTGAATAATGACTCTTTGATAAATATGTAGTGAAGCTTTAAAAAGTTAGAGTATAAGATTTATTCAGAAATGACTGTTGCAGATAATAGATTTGGCTTGCAAGGTTAGGCTGCCATTCAAATAACCTTTTTTTCATTTATCACAGCTACATTAAAGCAACTTATCACACAAATAAAACTAATGAAAAATAAATACATCAACTCTAGTAAAATGTTAATTACTACTTTGTGCCTAACACCAGAACAACATAATTACCCATTTTTCAAGATGAAGACATGATTTTTATGAATCATCAAAAATCACATCCTTAGCTTAGAAAAAAACAAACCACCCAAGCATAGAATTATCCAGGGTCTTTCTTTACCTTCTTTTCCCACAGTACTCTCTCAGATTTCTGATTAATGTGAACCAAATTGTTATTGTTATTAATTTTTTTCAGCCTTTCCTGGAAAGTGAGTGTTCCCCTGTATGGGACATTCTATTCCAATCTCCTTACAGTAAAACCTGTGGATAATTCAGGTCTGCAACATCAACAGAACAATCACATTTGTAAGTAAAGGATTGTTCATGGGTTAGCAGATAAATCGCATAGTGACAGGAGCTCATCGTGGAATTTTAACACTTTTCATAGTCACTAATATGAGGGACAGATTAGTTGTAAGGGTTTCACAAGTAACCAATATCCTCATCTAAAAATGGAAGCAGATGATGTTCACAGTGATAACTGAGGAACTGTTTAGTTCAAAATGCTCAGAATAAAGACAATAAAGGTTTTCTTCTTAGTTAGAAGGATATAGCAATCAATTATGTGGACTTTCTGAAGATTGTCTACAGACAGCACAGGAAGAAATGCAGAAACAAGATAAACAAGATGGTACAGATGGTACACAATTCACGCCTAGATCACCGAATCACAGAATAACAGAATGTCTGAGGTTGGAAGGGACCTCTGAAGATCATCTAGTCCAAACCGCTGCCAAGCAGGATCACCTAGAGCACATTGCACAGGGTGGCATCCAGGCGGGTTCTGAATATCTCCAGAGAAGGAGACTCCTCAACCTCTCTGGGCAACCTGTGCCAGTGCTCTGTCACCCTCACACTAAAGGAGTGCTCCCTCATATTCAATCAGAACCTCCTGTGCTTCAGTTTGTGCCCGTTCACTCCTGTCCTGTCACTAGGCACAACTGAAAAGAGACTGGCTCCATCCTCTTGACACCCTCCCCTCAGATATTAATACACATTCATGAGGTCTCCCATCAGTCTTCTTTCTTCCAGGCTAAACAGGCTCAGCTCTCTCAGCCTGTCCTCCTACGACAGGTGCTCCAGTCCTCTCATCATCTCTTCTGGACTTGCTCCAGTAGCTCCATGTCCCTCTTGTACTGGGGATCCCAGAGCTGGACACACTCCTCCAGGTGTGGCCTCACCAGGGCTGAGTAGAGGGGAGGATCACCTCCCTTGAACTACTGGCAATGCTCTTTGCTCTTCCTGCACACCAGGATACCGTTGGCCTTCTTGGCTCAACCTACTTTCCACCAGGACTCCCAGGTCCTTTTCTGCATAGCTGCTTTCCAGTAGGTCAGCCCCCAGCCTGTACTGGTGTTTGGGGTTATTCCTCTGTAGGCACAGGACCCTGCACCTGCCTTTGTTGAATTAATGTTTAGTCCCTCCACTCAAAATCAAATTGTCAAAAGGATATTACATTTATTCTTTTTGTTTATTTTTTTTTCCATGACTTTGTATCTAGACATAGCCTGAACAACTCTGCAAAGATTATCTTTCTCCATCAGTTAGCCTGCTAGGCAATATTATAACCAAAATATTGCATAAACTGGAACTAATTGACATGCTCACTTTTTTTCATACTAGGCATCTTGTGGCTATTTTCAAATTTGTGCAAACATTGGCCCGAACCTTCTCAGTTTAGCTTTGCAATTCAAATTCAGCAAATATGACTTCCTGAATAAGGCATGAGATCATAACTAGTATTGATGAGATGGCCCTGTTTTTTCTATGCATCCATACCCACAAGTAATTGCTGCTGAATCACAATTTTACAATTTAGTTTATCCAGCAGTATTTTGAATGTTCATATTTTCTCAGGATCTCACCTACTTTTTGTGGTGAAATAGCCAGCAATTTAGGATAATAGTGACAATGGGTGACTTTGAGACTGGAAGAATGGCCACACTTGTTAGACAAAAGGTCTCTTTACCTCATTGTTTCAACAATATTCAGTGGATGCTTAGAAATGATATAAAAGTACATATAAGTTGATCCTTCTCTCTGTTTGCCCTTCAAACTGCCATGACCTGGAGGTGATGATATTTGTAGAGACACAGAGTAATTTGAATAACTCAAGGCTAGAGACAAGTCTGAAGAATTTCAGAAGGACCTTGAGAAAGGAGGTGCTGAGGGACTGTGATGACAAATGAAATTCTGCTCTTCTCAAATGCCAGGTAATGAGCGCTGAAGGAGATCACTTGACACTTGAACCACCTAGACATGCTTCTGGATTATGTATTAGGTATAATGCATAGATAACAGACCTGGACACCATCATGGAATATCTAGTAAAAACTCAAAAGGTTCACCTTGTCAAAAAAAGAAATCCAAGTGTCAGGGTGTGAATAAATGGGGAAACAGACACAAATCCATTAAGCTCTCTTTTGCTATCATTTTAATTTAAATAAGTAACCAATATAATCCTTTCTTCCTTTGGGCATGCATTGGCTGTGGAGTGACAGAGAGTATTATAAAGGTGCTCTCTTTCATAAAGATCTTTTCCAGGGTTTCCTCCATATCTTTCTGAAACATCTGCTACTATTCACTGATAGGTGAACAGACCTATGGAAACTAGAGGTAAAGCTTATTTGATTTAGCAGAATAATATAAATCAGCTCTATTGAGTATAACTCAGTAAAGTCATCTGACTTTTGAGTTTATTGGGATTTCTGAAATCCATCAATTCCTTATACTGCCATGCTTGTTTCAAAAACTTTTTTATAGTAGCAACTTTAAATTTATTCTGTAGTGAAATCCAATAAAGTCATAATGATGTCAATCTGTTTGAGAGGGTCCATAATGAAGTTCTGAAGCACTTTAAAATTGTTCAGATACCATGTATTTTTAAAAGATAAGTGAAAGAGAAAAGAGGACGGATGAAATTAATGTGAAATGAAAGGGGATTTTTTTTCTGATACACCTGCCAAAATAACGTAACTGTTTCAGTACTATCAAATATTCCTTTAAAACATAAAAACATAACAACACTGAATTATCTGTCTTGTTGGCCTCATTACTCTATGACATATTTCTCCAAATATAATTTGTACTGTAGACAGTACTTTGAAACACAACAGCATTTGCAGTGTTATTAAAGAAGTTATTTTCAACAAAAATTTGTAATTTATTAAACCACAACTTTTATTTGCAGGAATGATGATATAATTACTTATCTGAAACTTTGTTGTTTGTACCTTTCTCCTTTCTATGTGTGTGGGGGGGTGGGGAGGCAGAGGTGATTTTTGAACTATGGCATCAAAACAGGAGCAAAATATATCACACACACAAAAAGCTAACAATAAAACAACGTAATAAGGACTGCATCATCAGGCTGTTTTGCACTCTAGATCCTTGTCAGATCTGCCTACATCTCTTAACTTTTACTGATGCAGTACATACCAATGCTGGAAAATTATTACTGAGATTGTATTGCAGGCACTCCCAGTTATTTGAGCAGTGTGTCATCCATCACTGTGACTACTTGTTTAAAACTTCTGACATTTACATCATTATCGGGGGGGTGTGTGGGGGATTTTGTTGTTGTTTTTAGAAATTTTTTGTTTGTGTGTTTATTTCTTTGTTTGTTTCTGGCACCTCATTAACCCAATTTAGGGATTCTCATACCTCTACTGCTGCTGCAAAACTGAATTCACAAATGCTTCACACAAGAGATGATTAGGGATTCTCTTTGAGTTTGTCCCAACTTAACTGTCTAATATGACTAAAAAGAAAGATAAAAAAAAGGATTTCAAGTCCTCAAAAATGAATTAAAAGGGATATGAATATCTGCAGTTGTGATCAGGGCCTTGGTTAGTTCCAGACAGTGTATGTGTACCAGCATAATGTAAATAGTTCAGTTTTTCTAGGATGGACGCAAGTACAATGATATAAGCATTGTCTTACATCAGAGCAAATATTTCCATGTGGAAAAAAAGCAGAAAAGTAAACTAATAAAAGATAACATTAATACCAGTACAGCAATCTGTACAAAGAGTTTATTCTGTCCAAAACAAACAAACAAACAAAGATCTTTTCCTTTCAGTGTTAAATATCTATAAAACTGAAAGGTATAATAAAATTAAGTCAATTAAGTCATATTTGAATTTATTGAAACTGACACATTCCATAATTTTAGAGGAATAGTGATTTTACTTTTAGTCCTCTGAACAACCCGAGGACACTTTAACATTGACATTTCCCCACTGCTACACTCCATGGCTCCAGTGTTTCTCCTCCACTCAAGGGAGCAGCTGAATTCAAAAGAAAATCCAGAACACTTTCCAGCCAGGCTCACACCAGCCATACCTCTAACATTGCCAGCACTGGTGTGACTGGTGCTACTGACTGCACAGTGTGGGATCCAGGGAATGCTTTTGAAACCTCTGCTACCACAGAAGCAAATGTCTGTGCAATTTTAGTAGTAGCTGGTCAGGAGCTGTTCTAAGCTTAGTTAAAAGTCAACTACATAATTTTGGTGTTAGCTAGTTACTGCTTGTTTTCCATGCCCCTCAGCCCATCATGTGCTAGTGGAGACTGACTGAAAGCCAGGATTAAGCCACATGAAGCTACAAAGACCCCCAGTAAATCTGTACCCAGGTTCACATGCAGACATTGAAATGGCCTATGCAAGTGGTCCAAACTGCACTACATCGCTAACCTTGTGCTTGCTGACTTGCACTCACTTGCAGTCAGCTCCATGTCCAGATGTAAGTACATTGTTTCTTCAGTATGTCTGGCTACTATCCAGCCACTAAATGTGTGACACAAGCTTTCTGTTTGCTTACTGGAAAGGGATTGCAACCTCTCCTCAGTTCTGCTTGTGTCCTCCCAATAGCCTTGAAATGGACACGATAAGCTCCATCCCTGATGCGTGGTGCTGATACCTGCTGGATGAAATTCAACACTCTTTCACTTCCAGCAGGTGAATGTTTGCTATTCACATCCTTTATTTCCACTGCCTGGCACTGAGCTCTTGTGCCATTATTTCAGGGTTGCTTACCTTTGGTTTAAGTAGCTTTTCAGAAGGTAATTGTAAAGAGTTTTTTTTTTCTTTTTTCATTCTTTTTCTGACTTCTGAAACAGATTAGCTCAGAAAAATGATGTAAGGTGTATTGTTAGACTCCCTTACTACGGATTCAAGTATTTCGGATGTGCACTACTTCATTCGGACTGTGCCGTCCGTGCCCTGAGGGCAATCAGGAATTAAACATGGCATCACTGGCTTGCTGGCATGTTTTCCCTGAACATACTGTAGATTTCACACTTGGGTACCTTATCTCCAGCAGCGTTGTTTGTGCCTGGCCAGAGTTCTTTCAGCAGTGCTGGGTATTGGGAGTTCTGCTCTATTCACGATCCCATGTGGATTCTGTACCACATTACTGACCTTTTATGATATGCTATTGTGACAATCTTTCTTTCTAATAAAAAAATCCCATCACACGGAGCTATTTCATGTCCATAATCCCAAAGCCTTTTGTATACTTAGTGGTGCTCAGGCTATTCTTTTGTTAGCCTCAGTCTAAGATATCTCTCTCCTGCTGCTGTGAAGTTGGCTCATTTTACATTCTTATAAAACTTGTCAAATTTTGTATCAGTAATAGGTAGCACTTAAATCACATTTACTTCAAACTCTTCTTCCTGCAGCTTCTTGCTTTCACTGTTTATCAGTACTCTTGAAAGAATGTCTATTATAAGAAGCTCTTTATTGGGACAGTATTTCAGCCTAATGAGGATTTTTGCAATTTCATGATCATTTTTGGAAGTCTAGGTGGTGCTTTGCACAAAGATTTCTGTAATATGTCTTCTGGAGGTTTATGGCCTGCTTCTTGCTCTAGCCTATGTCTCTCTATAAACGCATTTATGAAACAATTGTTGGCATCTATTTTCCAGTTTGAAAATTGCACTTTCATATTACAGCTGGTGTTTCAGAAGAAAACAGCCATGCAGAAGGGCAGGATGTGTTTTCTACAGACTGAGTTCTTTTTTTTTTTTTGGCTCCAGCAACATGGGAAGGACCAGTTGCCACTGCCCTCAGCAGGTTGTCTCACATCCTGGCTCATTTCTGCAGACTTCTCTGTCTTACTCAGATTCCATGTCATTTCTATAGGACTTTTTGCAAGGTCTAGCCTTTACAAAGTTTCATATTCTCAAGGTGGGAGCATTTTTTACAGCTTAACTCATCATAAAGCTATTGCATTTTTCATTTACAAAAAAGCTCTAAAGAAATTCTTTGAGCTCAAGCCTCCATAATCATCCTTGATGATTATGTAAGTGCTAATCCATAGCACTTACCCCCTCCTCAAACTCAATCTGTTCATGTGATTCCCTTTTGCTCTCTCAGGGAGACAAGCAGAGCTTGCTGCAGGAAGGGCTTCTGCAGAGGTTTGACATGAAGGCCACAAGTAGTCCAGGACTAACCTTACTGTTATTCCTTGGGACTGGGATTCCTGTGAAAAGCTCAGCCCCTTCCCTTGTGAATGGGAAAGGTCTGGGGTGGGCTTCTGCACACTGCAAATTGCTTAAGAAAACCAGAAGCTCCTCCTGGGCTTCCCCAGTACTCCCAACACTGTGCAGCCCAGCCCATGCTGCAAAGGCCACTGGAGTCCCTCCAGCAAGTGCTCACTACCTGCACCCATGTCCCACAGAGTCATTCTGCTGGCTTAGTCTCCAAGCAGTTTACAAGCTGTGTTTCTCCGCGTGCCAGATTGCAGCCCATGGCACCTTTAATACATGTGTGATAATTAGAAGCTGATACTGCAGCTAATACCCACAAATCCATGTAGGAGCTGAAAAAGCTAACATTAATATACATTAGCTGTAACCTTTATACCTCACATTCCCTTGACAGGGTTTTAAATGTCTGTGCCTGTAACTCCTGCGGTGCCACCTTCCGCAAGGATGTTGCGTGTGATTTGGTGGTGAGCAGTTTATGCAGAGAGCTGCAAAGGAAAGACGATTTGTTTGCAGAATGCACTGAGATACAACGGATAGACACGAAGAAATGTGTTAGATTTTCAGTGTCAGGTAGTAAGCTGGTTTGGGTGCTTCTCAGCAGATATTTTTTAAGACTACTTAACAACTTTCAGAGCATGAATCTGAGGAGAGACATCTTCACACAATAAATTGACTTGCTTATCAAATTTTTATCAAACTGCACATTTAACATTTATTACTTTTCTCTGCTTAATTGACTTGAACCTTGAATATAGTTTGCTTCTGCACAAGAATTACAAAATACCTGTATTTTATTAGACTAGAAGCAAACACTTTAAATCCAAGAAATGCAAAAAGAACATTGCAAATGACCTAATGCAGACAACAGTAATTCAAGACAGCTGCTTTAGTCATAAGAACAAAATTGATCCCCCCCCTCTGAGTTCAATGACAGTGAAAATAAAGCTTTCAATATTAAAATAAAAAACTTGCAGTTCACACAACATTAGGCACATTCAGGGTAAATTTCATTTGCACAGCTACTCCTTGTTGTCACAAACCAGTGTGAAACCTGTCCATCGTATTAATAATCAAAGGAAATGCAGATAAGTTCAGAGCAATTTAGGCTTGAAAGTTTCTTGCCGCAGCAAAGCCTCTGTGAGTCAGCCAGATGTTCCAGAATGAATTATTCAGAGAAGGATTTCCAAGTTAATTCTGTGAAATTAGTTTTTCATATTTCCTATGAAACAAAAAAGGTGTTGAGCTTGTGAAGGCAAAAAGAAACCATTCGATGTTTCTATTCTTGGTACGTATAGGAAATTAAGTCTGTCTCTTTGGTTCAAAACTTATAGATGGGTAGGCTAGTGTTATGGTTTATTAATGTGCCTCCAACAAGCTGAAAGCCACAGCAAAGGTTTTAAAATACTGGCAATCCCAAAGAAATGCAACACAACCACTGTGATTCAAATGTCCGATAAAAGGTAACCTAGTCCTTCAAGAACAGCAGTTACAGTACTTTTAAAGAAACCTAATCCCCCTCTGCTACCCATACAGATTTAAGAGCAGAGACTCAGTTTGATGACAGGGCTTTTTTCATCCATATTTTGAATTTTTTATGCAATCTCTAATGCTGAGTGGGATTGTGGATTAAAAGTCCACAATGATCGATGGATTCCTTGACATATAAAGTAAGATTTTAGCTTTCACTAGGCTGGTTTGCGTTGCAAATGGGTTAACTATTTCAGAGTCTTGTGCCCCTGATAAATTTCCTGCTCCTTCAAAGCTCTAGGATTATTGTCCTTGATGCAGAAAATGCTTTCTTTCAAGGAAAATTGCAGACATTACCTGATGTAAAGTATGTAGGAAATGATGTATGTTTGCAATTTTAAAATGTTTAATTGTTCCCACCAACACTTTACAACAAATCCAGCATTAGAACCCACTGAGAACAAATTATTGACTATTAAAATGTCAACTAAACAAATTACTGGAATAAAATATGGTAATTTGAAAAAAGTCATGGATAATAGATTCACCTTTAATGAACAGAAGAAATGCCCAAAATTTGTGGCATAAAAAGAAAGAGAGAGAGAGAGAGAGAGAGAGAGAGAGAGAGAGAGAAAGTACCATTACTGAAAAGAATATTTTTTAAGGTTTTTTGTTTAGTTTATTTTTGTTTGTTTGTTTGTCTGTTTAATAGAGCAATATACATCAGATCTTCTAAAATCCAAGAGAAATGAAACAGCAGTGAAAAATACAGAAAGCATTAACTAGCAGGATTGCACTTTGCAGCCATCATGCAAATGAAGAACAAGCTAGACAGGCAAAGAGACCTGCACTGTGAAACCTCAGGATCCTGTAACAACCTTGCAATGACAACCATGAGCAGCTTTTTTCCCTCATACAGGCTCTAGGATGCCAGAAAACAAAAGGAAAGTGGTAGATAGGTTGCCAGGACAGACAGTCATGTTGCATAATCAGTCAGTTCTGGAGGTGGGATGGATTGAAACACTGAAAACTCATGAGTTTTCTGTTTTACAAAAGACAGAAAAATTTCATACAAATTGTAGTCCAATTAAGTAGTACTTGTATAATAAAGCAGAGAGCATATTATCAACTCTGTGCTTTCTTTCATGGTATTCTTATATACAGTACAACTTTCTGAGTTCATCTGCAAAACTTCTACCCACTCCACAGTCCAATACTTCTTGCAGCCCTAACTCTGCTGGTTCCCCTAAATCTAGATGGCTTTTACTTAAGAACAACTCCTCATTCTTTTATTTTGTCTTTTCTTAGTCTTTGGCTGACCTTTGTGCAAGCACTTCTCCAGGACAAAACCCTGCATCACAATTGCTTGCCACATGGACTTTGCTACAGAAGCAATAACAAAGACCTGGAGAATGTTCCATGAAAATCAAGAGTAGGAAGAGCATCCCAGTAACCCGGGCAACAAACTAGAAAAGAAGTGCTAGCTAACCAGAAGCCTGAAGGCTGATAGAGCTCACTTTGTCTCTCAGGACGATAAAGATTCCAAGATCAAGGTCCCAGAGGTTTCCTAATCTGAATTGTGCCATGGAGAAGACAAAATGGGAAGTGTGCTGAACCTGACTCGGGACGGGTTGCTGAACTGCATCAGCAACTGTTCATTCCTTCCTGTATTTCACTACCTAGTGCTTCTTCTGTGTTTTGAATTACTAATGTGTGTACTTTAGGCCAGCATAAATTGCTATGGTCAAATTGGATTTAAATTGGAGTTATGCTGATTTGCTAATGCCATCAGCTTTATTATTCCACTGTGTCTTCTTTCAGATCCATAATAAAACTTTAAGATGGACTCTTAAGATTTTCCAGAAGAAACAGAGCAGTTAGACAACAGCAAAGGTATCTATATATTTTTTCATTAGAATAAATCTTGTTTGTTATCTTAACGAGTCTAGGTTAACTCACTGATGGGATTTATGATGGGTCTTACTTCCCTACAAACTGCAGGTGCACAAAAAAAAAAAAAATAATAATATGAAAGAAACATGAAAGGAAAAACATTTTCACCCTCTCAAAGGTAGAGAAGCTCTTAATTCCCTAGGCAAAGTCCCTTCCCACACAATCCCTTCAGATCAATAGCAAAAAAGGAATAGGATGATGCCTATTTACTAATTGTTAAAATGTTAGACAGGAGAAAATCTGTTCTTCTTCCTGATCCTGTCCCCTGAGATGTGCCATGGTATTAAAACATTAAAAATGAATTAATATGTCAATTGTATCCTGGGCTACATAAAAAGAGGGGTAGATTTTCAAGGGTTAAGGGAGGTGATTATCACCCTCTACTCTGTTCTCGTGAGATCCCACTGGGAGTACTGTGTACAGTTCTGGGGCCCCCAGTATAAGAAGGACACGGACATTTTGGAGTGGGTCCAGAGGAGCACCACAAGGATGATCAGAGGGTAGAAGCACTTCTCCTACAAAGACAGGCTGAGGGAGTTGGGGTTGTTCAGCCTGGAGAAGAGAAGGCTCAAAGGAGACTTTATAGTGGCCTTCCAGTGCCTAAAGGGGGACTACAGGAAAGCTGAGGAGGGACTGCTTGGCAGGGAGTGTAGTGTTAGGAAAAAGGTCAATAACTTTAAACTAAAAGAGGATATATTTAGATTAGATATAAGGAAAAATTTCATCATTTGTAGGTGGTGAGGCACTGGCACAGGTTGCCCAGAGAAGCTGTGGCTGCCCCATCCTTGGAAGTGTTCAAGGTCAGGTTGGACGGGGCTTTCAACAACCTGGTCTGGTGGGGGATGTTCCTGCTCATGGCAGGAGGATTGGAACTAGATGGTCTTTAAGGTCCCTTCCAACCCAAACCATTCCATGTTTCTACAAATCTAATGGATTATGCTGTTGTTATACTATCTTTTAAAAAGAAACAGCTAGAAATCAATAACTGAAATGCATACAGCTATAGCAAGGCCCATATAAAGGCCCAGTACTTGCTTTTCCAACAAACTGGGATTATTCTTCTACAGGTGTCCCGTAAACATCACCATAAGCATTAACAGCTTATTGATCATGTGGATGTTTCACACTTAATCTCTCTAATGCTGTTTTAATAATGCCTAAAGTCTAGTGTCTAAAGTATAACATCTAATTATCTAAGCCATCTGATAGTCTCAAACCAGTTCTTTGTCAGCATTCCTTGAGTAAATATACCTTTCTCTTAGCCTTTTATCTGTCAAAAAAGACTGGGTCATACATATATATATATATAAATCTTTCATGACAGAAGAAAACACTACCATGCTTTCTCTTACTGAAGGAGCCTTTTGATTAAATTCAGAGAGAACAGGGTTGGACCCAGAATTGCACATTATCCATTCTTTTACTTGATGAGTTATGGTGACCTTACATTGTTTAGTTCTATGCAAACTATATTTGTTAGTTATTTTCATTCAAAAGGATGAATTCATTAGTTTCTGGTGCTGATTCAGATTCATAACTGTTATTTATAATTAATGGCTAATGAAGGCTATTAGTGCCTAGCTGGCATTTCTCCCTGCTCTGCTAAATGCTAACAAGTTCTAGCACAGGAAAAGGGACTTGTCTTAGACAGAAATTGACTCATTTTAACAAATAGGTCTAAGCAGTGCAATTAGCCTTCCAGAGCACAAGATCTTTTCTGTTACAAGCACTGATAACTACTTCACAGAAAGTAAAACTGAGAATATAAAGAAAGCTTTTTATGTGGTTGTTGTTGCTGCTGTTTCCCAGCTGTTTGCAAATACAGTCTCACTGTAACAAATGGCATAAATGAATTAATTTCAGTAGGGACCTGGTAGCTTCATTTTTGTTTTCACCTTTATATTTACCTTGTGACCCTCTGCAGAAGAAAAAGGCCTTTTTGCCATTACCCCTGAAACAGAATGTCCTCTTTTTTCCAAATATGTAACTAGAAGTCATGTCTAGACTTTACCAAACAGTCACTTTATGATACTTGCTCTTGCCTTGATAGAGAAGACCAGAGGGCAGAGAGGTGTGATCAGACAGACATGAGTGCAAGATGGAAACTACTCACACAGAGGGGAACCTGTAGATCCTGCAGCAATGCCCAACATGTCCTCCAGACCTTAGGGACCCTCAGCACAATGGAACAGGAAGTGAGAAAGCCTAAATACCTTTTTTTATTATTTTTTTTATTATTTTTTTATTTCCATAGCAAACATGGCTCCATTTAATGTTTCCTCACTTTTTTATGGGATCATTTTAAAAAAGGGGTCAAGAACAGGCACATGCTAAGGAGTCCAGTGAGGAACTAGAACCAGAACAGACACAGAAAGTTGAAAAGACAGTATGGTATGAGACAATCTTGGGCATGTGCTGTGAATTTGGCATCTCATGGTCTCTATTGTAGAGAAGCACATATTAATTATTCATGGATTTTCAAACTGAAGAATAATTGGAAGAATCTATTCAGTCTGATACTTTACAAAAGCTCATTTCAAGTGAAACAAGGGATTTATGTAATAAATGCTATATGCTGGATTGCACTAGATACTGGATAATGCTTTAAACTGGGATATCAACATGCGTAAAAACACTCAGGGAAATCTCAAAGCAAAAATGACTACAACAAACCTGAAGCATGCTGTCTTCAGGCAGTTGTAAATGACCAGTAACAGGCAGTTTCCCAAACCAGTGGGAAATGGCAGTGCTTATTTATTACTCTATATATGTACTTGGCATTTGTATTTTAAAATTACATCTTTCTAGCTCTTCAAATCATGAGTGTCCTCACGGGCTTAGCTCTTCAGTCACTGCGTAGCTCAAGTGTGTACAGAACCTTAGCAAACCTCATCCCAGTGTTTGGTGTTTTTTGATGCCTTTCTCAACTTTATTATTCATAACAGTTCACCAATACACTCACTGATTATAGCCTAACTTTGAGGGCAGTATGTATTTTTTGTTATCCACTCTTTCTCGCCCAGTATCCTCAGATTTTATTCTGTTTACCATCATGCCTGGATAATTCTGTTACAAGGTCTTCAACTCAACAATTAATTAAAGGTTAAAATAGAAAGGCTATCAGCAAAGGAAAAAGAAGAACCTCAAGGACTGAGTGATGGGCTGTGTATTCCTTGTAAACACAAACGACAGTTCACTGAGTATAATGCACTCAGCTGATGATCAGTGATGTTCAGCTGAATACTATTAGCTGTAACTGACAGCACATCTTGGATGTATGGATAGATCAAGTAGATCATTAGGTTGAGAGAAGGTTTTTAGCCTCCATCTGGAACCTGACACTAAATCTTTTGTTTGGTATTCCAAGGGGATGTATTACATGAAAGCTATGTTAACTGTCAGTGAGTAAAAAGGACTCACACACAGACAGTAAACTGTGCAAACAGAGACCATAGTGAAGGACTGAGTGTCCAATGTCCACCAATTGGTGTTCTGTTCTGCAGTGTCTTTTCCCATCATTATTTGCAGAAAGCCAGATGACAGGGTAGAAAGTGTTAAATTGGAACTGATCTTCAGTTATAAATCCCATTCTTCATGGGAGCTGGAAGATCTAGGGTTAGTCCTTTGGGAACAATTTGAATATGAACAAGAATTCGTGGAAGTCAGTGCAAAAGTTTGCACTGATTTCCACAAATTTTGGATTAGATGTCATGCATACTTAAGAAAAGAAGCAAGTGTAGTGGTCCCTAAACACAATTTTACAAAGCCTCAGCATTGGTCATTTTAGCCTGCTGGGCAACTTAACTATTTAAAAGTCCTGCTAAAACACAACAACAACAATAACAACAACAACAACAGATTTCCCTCCTTGTCTACTGCATTGCTATCATGGGTTAATAACATGCACTCATTTTGAAAAGAAAAATAACAAAGCTGTGTTTTGGTAACAGCAAGAGTGACAAAATGTAAATAAGGGAAGCAGAAAATAATCAAACCAATTAATATTTCTCCATAGCAATTTTGTGTGAAGAAACATCAGTACTGCTTAGGATTATTGTAGAATTATAGAATTATAGAAAATTCCAAGTTGAAAGGGACTCACAAGGATCATTGAATCCAACTCCTGGCTCCACACAAGAGCCAGCCAAAAATCAAACCCTATGTCTGAGAGTGTTGTCCAAACACTTCTTGAACTCCATCAGGCTCGGTGCTGTGCCCACTGCCCTGGAGAGCCTGTCCCAGTGCCCAACCCCCCTCTGAGTGCAGAACCTTTCCCTAACCCCCAGCCTGACCCTCCCCTGTCCCAGCTCCATGCCGTTCCCTCAGGTCCTGTCGCTGTCCCCAGAGAGCAGAGCTCAGCGCCTGTCCCTCCGCTCCTCTCGTGAGGGAGCTGCAGGCTGCCATGAGGCCTCCCCTCAGCCTGCTCTGCTAGGGGCTGAGCAAACCAAGGGACCTCAGCTGCTCCTCATACCTCTTCCCCTCCAGACCCTTCACCATCTTTGTAACCCTCCTTTGGAATCTCTCTAATAGTTTTATGTCCTTCTGATGTTGTGATACCCAAAACTGCACACAGTACTCAAGATGAGGCTGCACCAACGCAGAACAGAGCCAGGCAATTGCTTCCCTCAACCACAATGTCATGCCTGATGCACCCAGGGTACAGTTGGCCCTTTTGGCTGCCAGGGAACACTGCGCGCTCATATTCAACTTGCCATCAACCAGAACCCCCAGATCCCTTTCTGCGGGGTGTGGTGTTTTTACTCGGGTGAGCAGCCGAGTTCCACCACCGCTGCTCTCTCACTCCCCCTCCTCAAAGAGGAAAGGGGAGAAAATACGACACAAAGAGCTCAAGGTTTGAGATAAGGATGGGGAGATCGCTCAACAGTTATCATGACGGGCAAAACAGACTCTGTACAGGGAGACAGTAAGATTTATTGTCTATTACTAACATGCTAGAGAATTGAGAAACAAAGGAAAGAAACCAAATCCCCCCATCCACTCTCTTCCACCTCCTCCCCCCAAGTGGCACAAAACAACGGGGAAATGGGAGTTGTGGTCAGTCTGTAGTGCTTTGTCTCCACCGCTCCTTCTTGATCACTCTCGTCCCTGGTGCTGTGGGGTCCCTCCCAAGGGATGCCGTCCTTCCCGAACTGAGCCTGGGGGGGCTGCCCACAGGCAGCAGCTCTTCAAGCACTGCTCCCACACGACTCCATCCCACAGGGTCCATCCATCCCCCAGGAGCAAACTGCTCCAGCACGGGTACCCCATGGGTGGGCGGCAGCTCCCCCCAGACCCCTGTTCCTCTGTGGGCTCCTCTCCACGGGCTGCAGCTCCGGCCCGGAATCTGCTCCGGCAGGGGTCTTCCACAGGCGGCAGCCTCCGTCGGTGCAGGGCCACCTGCTCCACCGTGGTCTCCTCCACGGGCTGCAGCGTGGAACCCTGCTCCACCATGGTACTCCATGGGCTGCAGGGGGACATCCTGCTTCACCATGGTCCTCACCACAGGCTGCAGGGGACTTCTGCTCCAGCGCCTGGAGCACCTCTCCTCCTCCTTCTTCACTGACCTTGGTGCTTGCAAGGCTGTTCCTCACTCCTCTCACTCTCCCAGCTGCTGTAAAGCAGCATTTTTTATTTTTTATTTAATTATTATTTCTTAAATATGCTCTCACAGAGGCGCAAACAACAGCACTTATTGGCTTGTCTCTGGTCAGCAGCAGGGCCCTTACCTAACATGGGGCAGCTTCTAGATTCTTCTCCCAGAAGCCACCCCTATGGCCCCCTGCTACCAAAACCTTGCCACAATAAACTCGGGGCTGCTCTCCATCTTCTCATCCTCCAGTTGGTAAGTATAGCCAGAGTTGCAGGTGCAGAATCTGGATTCATGGATTATAGTTAAATATAGCATTAATATTCAGTACAGTTTAAAAATGAATGCATTGAGAAGCTGGTACGTTATGAAAAAATGTAAGATCTTATGATACATGTAACAATTCTGCCATATTTTGAGTATATAAAATAAAAATGAAGGTGACTTATTCATGGAGTGCACTCCATTTACCCATGAACAAAAATTGCTTCTGGATTTACAAATATCTAGTTAACTATAAAACTAATTTATTCAATGTGATCCATGATTAAAGGCCACCCTTGTAAATGCATTTTCTAGTTAACATTCTTCTCAGCTGTTTCCTTGACAGATTCTACTTTAAAAATTATTAAAATCTAAATTATTGAAGTTATTTCTGATTTTAATTATATCATCTGTATTTATTTTCTACACATTTTTGTTTTATTTTATTTTTTAAATATTTGAAGTCATTTCTGCAGTACTTTTTTTCTCTGAAAAATTCAATGCCAAAGCCAGGTGAAAATGAACTTCTCTCACTGGAAAGGCACTCTCATTCCACACTTTAATTTGCTGTAGTTTATAATATTCTTTCTAATTTACCATTGCGCTGACAATTCTAACACTTGGGTTTTTGCTCATAGATAATATGGGGACACGAGTGTGGATTGTAGTTAGCCAATTCTGTTATCCCAGATGTTAGTGATGTGTTTTACTCCAGTTATTTTTCAGACACTAATACATACACACACTCACATGTACAGTTGTACACATCTATACATAGAAATGGAGACACTCGTGTCCATAAAACAAACAAACAAACAAACAAAACCAACAACAGACACCAACTCTCAGTTAAATTGTTTCCACTGAAATATTCAAATGTCATTACTGTTGTTCTCTCCAGATGGGCTAAATCATGGTAGTTAACTGCTGGTAATAGGGCTATTTGATTCTCTCTTACTGAGACACAGCCCTGTGTTTGCTTCGGTAAGAAATGTGTGCCTTTCTGGGCTACAAGAGAGAAAAGGAAGAAAAGAAAGAAAAAAAAAAAAAGTAAAAAAAAAGTGAAAATAGCATATTGCAAATGTTCTGGACAATGTTCTTCAGCAGTGACTTAAATATACCTCCTCAATTTTTGTTCCATCTTCCACTTTCTGAAAAAGAATAAAGCAGACTCAAAATCTGCTTCCAGAGAGAGAAAATTTATAAAGCCCCTGAGTAGTTAAAGCAGTGATTGTTGTCTGTGATCATGTTTGTCAACAAAATGTTGATAAACCACCTGTTGTCTGTATAAGATCTGAAACTGATATGCCAAAAAATGGCATTTACTAAGAACTCATTCTATGACATGGACAGTTGTTTTTTTATTTTTTATTTTTTATTTTTTTTTATTTTGAAGAAGGAAACGTACAAAACAGGGAAGAAAAGAGTTGATATTCAAATTGTAACCCATTTTCTGTTTTTGTTTGTTTGTTTGTAAATACAAGTGATTTTATTTATTTTATTTTATTTTATTTTATTTTATTTTATTTTATTTTATTTATTTTATTTTATTCTATTCTATTTTTGAGGAGTTTTTCCTTTTGAGGAGTTTTTTCCTTTGCTAGCAATAGTCTAGGGAACACACCTTAACTGGTCTCTGGAACTGATTAGAGCTCTTAGTCTTGTGGCTTTGAACAGATCAGGAGAATGGGGGAACTAAATGAAGAGTTTGTATTCACTTTCCTAAAACTTCTCTGAAGCATATTACTCTTGTCTGTCTTTTTAGCATATAAACTTAAAAAGGTTATACGTATATATTTGTATTATTAATATGTAGTATAATATGTATATTATTAATATGTATTATAGTGTGTATATTATTAATATGAATATATTTATATTATTTATCCTTGTGTGATTAAAGTGCCCCACCCTTGAGTGTTGTGGGAGGCTTGACTGCTCTTTTATAAAGCATTCTACTCTATGATCTTTTTCCCCCTAAGAATGTAGAGAATCCAAAAACTGAATTTTGTTATGGCTCATTAGAACAGCAGCATGCTGAAACTGTACAGCAATCCCCAGGTATGATGGGGAAAACTTAACAGTGTCTCATCTGTTTCTCAGTCACAGCACACTCTTAGGCGTTGGAACTGGTAACACATAAGACCATAAAGGTTTACAAGTCAGTTGCTTGGGAGACCTCAAGTACATAGTGTTTCCAGCCTTCTGCGACTGGTTACTTGTTTTAGTGATGTCCTAACTCTATGTCATATACAGGTATAAACAGTTCCTAGCATGATAGGAGGAATCACTGGAAGGTGGGCTGAATGTAAACCGTACCTTCTGACCCTGCAATGCACGTGACACAATGTACCTTACACCTTCTGGTTACTTCAGATGTGGGGAAATATTCAGCTTTACATGAAATTGCTTAAACAGGCCTGCCCACAGGTGACCACATGGGAGGTAGATGCCTCAGCTCCCATTCTTGTCAGTAGAGAGCTGGTCAATACAGGCTACAGAGACTAGAGAAAACCAGCTCATCTTGAGATTTGCACTCAGAGCTCAAGTTATGTGCAAACACATAATGGCATTTAGTGCCATTTGTGACGTCCTAAGGCATCCTGCCTGACATACTGCTGCCATCTCAGTAGGAGATAGCATTATCGTTAGATCCTGTGCCACATCAAAATCTCCATACAGATGCTTTATATACTCTATGGTGTCTCAAATGGCACTAGACAATCCATGCATGAGTAGCTGAACTGATCCTTAAGACTAGTCAGATGAATAGTTTTCTAAGGTCTCCTGACTGTGTTGACCAGATCTCCAATGAGCTTTCACAGTTTAAACTGCAAGACCTATTTTACATGTAGACATATACATGTAGACCATTAAGCTGGTGTGCTTTAAATATGAATTGAATCCTATTCTTGGGAATTTTCCTTGATCCATAGCTCTCTTTTGGAGGTACATTCTTTAAATGAAAATACAAGATTTTATTTAAAGATATTAATAACATAGTATGATGTCAAAGAGAAGCTTGAATATAGAAAATCCCAGGGAAGGGAACGCAGAAGATATATTTAAAAAATATATATTCATTGTTTGATATTACTAGACTGGGGAAGACTTTTTATTGTTGTTTTTGTTGCTCTTTGGTCTGATCAAGTAGATCAGGAGAACTGGAGGTAATGAATTTTATGTCAGTTTTAAGCATATGGGTGAAGTATTCATTCTTGGCAAGTTACCTGGTATGATATCTAGTTGAAATAATCTAACAACTACAAGGAGGTTTAATCAATATATGAGATACCATTGAGTGACTAATACTATTACAGGAAGAGATACCTGTATCCAGAGGTGTATATTGAGAGTCAAACAAGTCTTCTGAGACCTGGCAGTGCATAAATTAGGAAAACACTCAAATTTTTGTATGGGTTTAGCAGTAAACTGCACTCTGAGGAGTCAGTTGAAAAGATGCTTGGACATAGCATTCAGTGTTTCTCAGCTGACTAGCAAAATTTATTGCACGTAATAACTGTCAATGAAGATTTAGGGAAAAGTAATTTTGTCAAAATAACACAATGTCTTCTTTGTGATGAACTGATAAAGGTAATAGTGTTCAAGTGACAGACTTCTGCAGAGCATTTAACTGCCATAGTGTGCAAAAGTTTGATTAAAAAGCAGGATGGCATAAATTCAACATGGTATACAACAATATTAAAAAAAAAAAAAAAAAAGTAACTACATTCTCAGAAATGTAACTGAACACTGCAAATCATCACAGAGTGGATCTGTCAATAGAAATATCTTATGGAGTTGTTTCTTGTCTCTCGGCAATATAATTTTTATGTATTTATTCAGCAAAAAACTAATATACTTTATAAGTATATAATTATGAAAAAAAAAATCACAGATAAAGATGAAGAAATGTGATGTACCAGTTCTCTTGTATACTACTAGCAAAAGGACAGCAGCAATTCTGGGAAGGGTTGAAATTTCAACAAAGTCTTCATATTTGCAGTTTGTTGACTCTAGTTGGCTTGGAGTATAGTATACTGTTACCTTTTCAGTGACTTTTTGATGTGCCTAGTTGTCTCCATTGACTATAGAGAACCATGAAATTAGGCCACTTGAAAATGTTCAAAAGTGCTACTAGGACAAAACATTAAGTATCTTTTAAAAAGCGGACACAAACCTCTCTTCTGGAGACAGAGAGTTTTTTCCTCTCTTCTGGAACTCTAGAAAAGACTTGGTTGGCAAACAGATACAAGTAAGATTTCAGAATAATGTTTGCTGAATTAAAAGCAGTTTTAGACTGAAGATGGCATAAACCGAGGAATGAGAAGTGGAGGCAGAGAGGCTTTATTTTGGCCTCTAGTGGGACAGTGGCTGTAGTATATTGGACAGTAGTATATTGGACAGTGGCTGTAGTATATTCTATACTTAGAAAGGCAAAAACTAAGTAAACAATTTGAGAAGAGAACCTGTGTGAGTAAATGATTGGAAATAGCCTGGTAGTACAACACGCAAGAAACTCAATCTGTTTCACTTCTCAAAAAGAAGCCTAAAAGAGGCTTGATTACAATCTAGAAGAGGGAGGCGTAAAAGAAACCAATGGCTGGAAGGTGAAGTTCAGCAAACTCAGAATTCAAACAGGGTGCAAATTTCAAAATGTGACGATGACTTTGGGACAACTGAAAAAATCTTGAGAAAGATTTTTAAATCAAGACAGATTTTTTTTTCATTATTTTTTGCTATAAGATAGGTTCAGGCTAATCCAGAAAAGAGCTCAGAGAACCTCTCTAACCTACCCTATGTTCAAGATCAAGCTTAGTGTTTGCAACTGTTACTGGCAAACTAACACTCTCTTCTGTCTTGTCAATCATACCATCTACCCCATCAATTATAAACCTAACCTGGGGCAGGTGTGCTGCTTCTGTAGAGTCCTTAACACATCTCTGATGTTGCTAGTAGCCTGGTCTCTTTCTCTTTTAGCTGCATTCTCTATTTTTCCTCATTGCGAAATGTATTTACTCTTTCCCTGAGCCGGAAATCCCCTGAGTCTGGTGCCTTAGTTCTGTGCAGGTATTTGCGTAGTTTATATGCATGCACAAGCACCCTGAGCCTGGATCCTCTCCAAACCCTAGAAAGCAATGTTATTCTGGCAAGTCACCTTCAATTCCCTGACTCCAATGGAGCAGCTTTTTGCTTCAGCAGGGTCATAAATGCAGTAGTGGTTGAAACGAAAATCAAACCATTATTTTCACCCCTATTTTTGAAAGAATAAATTTTGATGAATTATGTCACTGCAGAAATATGGTTACACCTTTTTAAACATAATCTGATCTGTTGCT
Source organism: Anas acuta (assembly GCF_963932015.1). Lineage (NCBI taxonomy): Eukaryota > Metazoa > Chordata > Aves > Anseriformes > Anatidae > Anas > Anas acuta. Next base: position 63,792,841 of record NC_088979.1, on the reverse strand, counting down.
GAATTCCTTATGCCCTATACTGTATAAACTAATCCTGAAAGCCTATTCATGTTCCTTGAGTTTCTATGTTGTTTTTAGGAAAATCGTTGATAACATCTCTACATACATTTGGCACTCCTGTAGTCTTCGTGCTTGGATCAATTCTGTTCTGTTTAAAAATAAAAACGCTAGTGCTTTGGAAAATTGCAGAGACTTAGATAATGCCAGGCCAGCATTGTTACAAGGGTTTCTATCAAATGGAATGTAACTGTCCCCTTCTCCCCTACCACTGTCAACTAAACAGGAGTATCTACACTAAGTCTGCTATGCCAGAAAACTGAAGAGTAATGCAAGGACACTTGTCATCACTGATTTGACAGCAGCAGTGGGAGGCATAAATCATCATCAGTTGAATGCTGTATACATGTGATAATGGGTATGTCACAAAATTGCTGTATATATTATTATAAAAGAACTAAAAAATGGATTGTATAACTTCAATACATACTTTTGTGTTCTGAAAAGGACAAGACTATTTCATGATTGAATATTGCTTGAAGGAGTAAATTTTATGAAACAACTTAAAGTCTGGAAGGTAGATGAATATGCAGTTGGCCTGCAAGTTTTTGTTGTTTTGACTAGGAATCTAATTCAGGATATATGACCAGTGATATATGATAGCCATATTCTGTGACTATCTCACTCTTTTTTATGCCAGATCAATCCCAAGAATTTCATTAATGTTTATCCTGGGTCACACAGACTGGATCAGAGTCATTTCCTGTAGGCTTCAATGATCCCCCACATGTCCTCTTCTTGAAGGATTTTTGCTAGTTCTTCCCCAACTCTACTGTTGCAAGAGTTCCTTGTTCTTTCTAAAAGCATTTATTTGAGAAGGAAATTTGAGCCCTGTTCAATAGTCTTTGCAGCCACATCACGTATGAGCAAACCCATATGAAGCATATGCCAAAGTACAGTCCCTTAACTTCGCATACTGTTGAATTCTGGTAAAGCTGTGGGGTGGTACGACACATATCATAGAATCACAGAATCATTAAGGTCAGAAAAGACCTTCAAGATCATCTGGTTCAACCATCACTCTACTACCAATGTCACTCATCTAGCCTCAGGGTCTGAAAATGGTTCCTGACCCACTTTATTCATTAGTGTAATTAGTGCAGATGGAGCCCATCATAATAATAATGGAAAAAAAATATGAAAAAGATGGTGGCATTGGTGGCATTTTAAGGCAGCATTATAGAAAACACAGTGGTGGTTGGCACAAAGATCAGCTCAAAGTCAGTTTCTGTCATTGTCAAATTTAACTGGCTGAAGATAAAGCAGCTTGAGTGACTTCAACATTTCAGTGTAACCATTTTCCACATAAAAACACAGTTTTATTAGAACTAAAACATAAATGCATACACACGCACACACACTCCATAAAAGCTCAAGTGTTTTTTTGTATTTCAAAACATGAAATGTCAGAATTTCTTCTTTGAAAAATCTGAAAACTCTTAATTTCATTAGGAGATTCATATTATGCATTTATTTTGTTTCTATATATAAGTGTATATAAATAAATAAAGTACATGTGTATTTGTTTATCCAATCATTTATGCTGCATGTTTATTTTATATTTATTGTACGCTTTGTGCTTAGATTTGCTTTCTAATCATGCTTTTGATTACATTTAAAGTTTTTATAAAATATGGAACTGAAACGGAATGACTTGAATTATTGAAGTCAAAGAAGAACTTTTGAACTCTATAAATTAAAATGATTTGATGCCACAAGTATGCTTTCAGACTATTTTCATTTTAGAGCAAAGTCACATTTTTAGTTATCTTGTTCGTATTACAAATTGCATTTTCCCCCTTGAAATGTCAGCATTTCCAAAGAAACAGCAATTTCAGTTCCTGGCTAGCTGTGCACAATGAGTTTATCAGCTCCTCTGGTTTTCAGAACTTGCTGTGTCATGAACTTCAATGAATGATAGCTATTCCACTTGGACACACCCCCTATTCAGGATTTTCTTCAGAGTAATGATGATAGTCAGTGTATTTGAACAGTACTACAAGATGAAAGGGAAATCCAGACTTTTGGAAGAAAAGGGCCTCCCAGGAATTCTTTGTCAAAACCCATAACCATGACCTTTCCTCTGCCAAGACAATCCTACTGTAAAAGGCTTTGAGAGTTACCAGTTGCTGTAGAGATTTTCTGACCCTTATGCTATTTGGGATATAAACTGAAACAAAGACACATAGGTACTTATTCATGTGCACAGATACCATCTGGAATTTGCTATTAAATCATCATCCCATTACTAGCCTGTTCTAGAATCCTTAGGTTGAAAACCTCTGTAAGCCCCAAGAATTCTCCCGAAACGTAAACAATCCTTTACCTTCTTTTTGTAAGACAAAGAAAATAAAACCTTGCCGCAGACTAGTTATCCAACCCATTCCTTTTTTTTCCAGCTGGAGAGAAAAGAGAAAAAAACAAAACAACAACAACAATAAAACAAAACACCTTAAGGCATAAAATAAACCAAAACTGTCCTCTATAAGTAGCACAGACTGAGAACTGTTACTACAGAATTAATATTCATAAGGAAAATTACAGGCTTAGGATGCCAAGTTTCACATATTCAACACAGTGCAGTCAGAAGCACTCCTCCCACAAGTAAGAGAAAACTCAAGGCCACCAACTTGAAATTCTATCTCCAGAAATGTAGCCTGTGTAAGTTTTGTTAACAGGCAAACACAACAACATACACGTATACAAAAAAAAAGAAAAAAAAAAAAAGAAAAAAAAAAGTGTTTATTTAAAACTAGGGTGCTTATTTAAAACTAGGACCAGAATAGACCCATACAAAATACATTTTTTTCAAGGTTCTTACCTTGGGTGCTAATGAATTCAAGATTATTCATTACAAATGATGTCCTTAAGAAGTCTGTGCCCAGAATTTATAGAGATTTATAAAGGCTGATCCAGTGTCAAACAAATTCAAAGAATTAGTCTGATATTTAAGGCAAAAATCTGTCTCTGGTGAAGTCAGTGGGGTTTTAAAAACATTAAGAATGGATCCATGCCTTGCATATTTTTCAGAAAGAATGTCTGTTCTCAAAACCTCACCTTGCCGTTCTCTGAACACAGCTGTGAACTTCTACCACTTTCATCATATTAGGATTAACAAAGGGACAGATCACTAAAACAGCTGGTAATAAACAATGTCTAACACTGTTTGTATTTATTTTTCTAGATCCCACCCTTGTCTGCCTCCAATTTTGATTCAGCACTTTCTTCTTTTTGAAAAGCACATAATGGAACATTGGCTAATATTAATAGTAACAAACTCCACTCTTTTGGAAGGGACTCATTACCATGCCAGCTGCCAGCTTTGTGATTACAAAGAGGTTTCTGCTAGCAGTTACATCCATACGTGGGCTTGTAATAGAGAAAGAAAGGCTGCCTGATTCTCATTCATATTATGTCCTTTTCTCAGCACACCAAAATAGGAAGATAAACATGGATGCTCTGAGGCCTCATAAGAAAGTGATAATATCATGAACTAAGAAACAACAATAAAAAGAGTAAAGAAAGTAGGAGCTGCTGAAGAGAAGCATTGCCAAGAGGAATACTGCCATGAAGTCTGAGGGAAACAGCTTACATGGCTGTGATCATCTCAGTTCCCCTTTCCATACATGGACAGTCCTTTTTTTCACAGAACATATCAGCTCATAGGGGTTTCTTCAGATGAACTGTCTGAAAACAGAGGTCTCCCTGTCTGAGCACCATAAATTTGCTTTGAGACTTACTTGTGTGGCATGTAAAATGATGACTGAGCTTGCAGTAGGTAAAAGGGCATGGAATTGTGATTTACAAGTAGCCTAAGAGCTCTTTGTTTCCTGCATTGGTTTCTCAAACAATAAAATCATGTAAAATCTGGGAAAAGAATGGTAAGCTTGCAATTAGAGCATAGCAGAACTTCTGTATTTTACAGAATCATCAATTCAGGGGCTGAAACAGAAGAAATAAATAAGATGGGGCTGAAACAGAAGAAATAAATAAGATGAAGCCAAACTCTTCCATAAAGGCAAGAAGGATTTGTTAGCAAAAAGCGACTGGCAACCTGCCGAGGTAAAAGCTAATCTGTCTGAACCAGGGCTGTGTGTCATACTCACCTCTGACTGCCAGTGCTACAGGAGGAACAGAGACATTAAATGAAACCCAGGAGGACATGAGCTTTCTGCTCTTTAGACTACTGACACTGCTTCCTTGCTGAAAGAAGTAACACATAGCTACTCATCACTGGGGACAGCAAACACATCCCAAAATGTGCTTCCAACTCAGCTGGCAAAAAAACAGAAGGAACTGCTGCTGGAGCAGAGGGCGGAAGTGTCAGAAAACCAAAACTGAAGTCAATGATGTAACAGTTACGGACAAATGTCAAATGACAAGTAGAATGTGCCTCTCATTACCAGAAGGTTTCATGTCATCTCCCTTTATTAATCTCTGCCATAGATATTCTCTCTTTTACCCCATTTAATCGCTCCAATGATTGTCTGCATTGGTGTACTGTTGATTTTGGCTGATATTATTACCACAAAGGAAGTAAATAAAAAGGGTAACATTTCTAACCCCCCAGCGTGTTGTACTACTGCAGAAATTATAAAGTACTGCAAAGTTCCCCAGAACTATGCTGCTGCTGAAACCCTGACTACCTGTGGTGTATTTCACAAATTCAGAAGCATACACTGGATGATGTATTTTTGTTGCAAAACAAACTGAAAAGGGGCAGAAATTGGAGAGCAGCTTGAGTTTGGTGGAGGAGACTGAACAGCACAACAACAAAAAAAAATAAGCCTGTGGAATCGATGATGAAGTTGAGTCTCTTAAACACTCATTTACAGTCATTCATCTCTGGCAGAAGATGTGAGCTATTATTCTAGGTGTCAGGAATAAAGCAAAATACTGGGACTGTATGCATCTTATGTGAGCAGAATACATGTGCTGGTAAGAACTTCCTTGCATCTGCACAAATCCAATTCCCTAAGCAATATAGGTCAAGATGACTACAGAATAACAAATTCTTCATCATTATTCGCATTTTAGTTAAAGCCAAGGCACAGAGAATTTATAACTTTTTAACTCCAGAGTGAAAACATTAGTGTGGGTTTGGATTTAATATTTTTCTGTTAACAATTTTGAAAAAATCAAAACAAATGCTTTGTTTTGTTTCCATGAAAACCTCTTTTCAATCCTTTTATCTTAGGGACTTGTTTTTTAGTTTCTTGTTAAATATGAACTTAAATACCTTTTTACAAAGTTCCCATGCTCAGGAATAATGTTTGTAATACCTTCAAAAGTTACTTTTCCTAAAGAAGGAACAACAACAACAACAAAAAAGTACTCAGTTCTCAAACAGTTTTTCTAGAACACAGATCACTTATTACCAAAAAGGGTAGCATCACTTCAGCAGTGAAACTCCTTGGTCATATTCTAATCTTCTGACACTAAAACCAGATTGCCTTTTCTTTGTTCTTCACACAAAGCTATTTTTCTGTTTCAGATAAATATTAGCATGTAACTCGAAGTATTGAGAAAAGAAAATAAAATATGGTTATGGACTCAAAATAAACATTTAGACATTAAGACCTCAGGTACTGATTGAAACATATACATGTATTTGACTCTTGTTCAGAACACTATATTCATTTTCTTTCACACACAATATATGCTATTTTGCCACAGATAAATTATTGCTTATATTCCTTTGCAAACTTTTTTTTTTTTAATAAAATAAATAAAGTTTCATTTTTTTCTGATAGCCAAAAGAAAAGATCTGGAATCTCCAGAAAGAGCTGCCCTGTACATCTCTCCAATACTGAGTCTCTAATGACTGGTGGAGACTGGTTGGAAGATACAGGTGATCCTTTCCCATCCTCTGTTCTGGCACTGCTATTTCTCTCAGCTGATCCACATTGTAAGTAAAATTCTCTAGTATCCAAGGAACGTAAGAAGAAAGTATGTTATACATCCCCAAACCTAATTCTTAACATGCATTGAAATAATTCTGTTACATGCATAATTCTACAAAAGCTCATCACTGAATAGGAGCTCTCCATCTGGTAAAGGTCTATGCTTCCTTGCTATTACTACTTGTAAGGGTTTTATTGTATACTGTTTACCAACTGTAGGAAACTTATGTCTATAGGCGACAGAACCCTTCATATATCAAACACAATGGAATACAGACCAACACTTACACTGCTTTCACATCTAAACACAACCATCTGCTTTTCTGACCTCCATTCCCACAGAACCATTTCTATTTTCTTTTTCCCAAACCCAAATCTTTTCCAGGATAAAACAAGCACCTGGCTGATGAAGACCACAAAAATACTTAGAGAAATAAATAACTCAGGAATGGGAGTTTGGTGATACAAATGAAATTTTAAAATTCACATTTCTACAGGAGAACTTTTATCTTTTTCATAAATAAATCATCCTCTTACAGCTCTTTAAACAGATCTTCAGAATGACAGGGTGTTTTGCTTGTGAAATTCAATTTCCTTTTTCTGAGGGAAAAAAAAAAAAATGTAAGGGGAAATTATGCTTTTCATGGTCACCTTCAAAACACGTGTTATAGCTCATGTTAAGGTTTGCTCCAAGATAGCTTTATACAGATTCTGAAGCATTCTGGTATAACCCATTAAAGCTCTATTGACTTTGGTGACATTACAGCGGTGTACAATAGCTATGGATATGTATCTCTGGGTATTCATGAGCTTGCCTTTTCACATATATACAGATATCAGGAGTCTAATTTCTTTAATCAGATTGATGTAAAAGTATTTTCTTTTGGAGCAGAGGGTTAGTAACACCTAATGCAACAATAAGATATACAATATTTTAGATTTCAGAATGTAATTCTGTTCATTTTAGTCATGTTATAAAGAATATTTTAATATAACAAATTTATTGTGCAGAATCAGGAGAAAATAATGTACGGTATCTCTTCAAGAACTTTTTATTGAGGATAGTCTTTCTCTAGCTATAGGTAGAGGCATTTATCACTTGTTATCTCAGACATTCTGCCTGCTATCCATGCTTTAGAAATGTATTTCATCACAGAACTGTCCAGACAAATGGATGGCATTTATCTATGCTAAATTTATAGCTCAATTACAATCACTCTTACACTATCAGCTTCCAAAGTGTGTATACAATTAACACAAACAAAAATGGAAAACCATCATTTGCAGTGTCATAGTATTAAAAACAGAATATACATATATATATTATATCGATGGTATCTTTACAGGTAATAGAATTTAGCATATGTATGTAGGCTGTGCTACTTTCACCCAAGCTGATAAAATGCAGAAAGCACTTTTATTTCTTGCCAATGAGTAATTTATTCCTGTGTTGTAGGTTTAAGGCTAACATCCAAAAAAAAGCATGTGCAAATTAAAGATTTAGGAATGGTTATTATTGGGAATTTGTTTGTTTTGCCCTCCAAAGGATCCCTATGAAGACCAGTCAAATTCCAGTTATGCAAAACCTGCAGAACCCTGCCTGTTGTTGCTATTCTTTATATGAGACAATTAAATGACCAGGGTGCTGCAGGGCCCAGGGAAGTAGCACAGGCTACTTCCTTATCTCCCTCAGTTCCTCTGATTAAAGACCAGGTACTGAATGGGCCACAGCCTGCCTGTAGCAAGAAAAGCTGGATTTCTGAAGATTTGTATGCAGGATGCAAAGCACATTTTAAAAATATTTTCTCTCTTGGAAAACAACAACAGCATTGTGCTATGGATGTTATCAGACTATGGATTAGATCTAATGACATTTTGCAGGTGTTTTCATTAAGGTTTAGGGAAAAAACTTCACAAAGTTTTTAACCTGAACATTGACCTTCAGTCCTTCTATTTTTATACAAATCTGTGTCAGGGAAACAATGTATAGCTGTAAATTAATCCTGTCAACACATTTAGCTGCTTAAGTAAAATATCTGAATATGCGCCTGAAGGATTATAAAGGATCTACAATCTAGAGAGGGTATTATTATGTCTGTTCATTCTCTGGCCCTGCAAATATCTGAACTGCATAGCAAAGCATTTTCTTTCTTTCTTTGCCTTCTATTCTTTTATTTATTTATTTATTTAAGAACAATGGTGTGTCAGTTTATCTTGGCAGTATTCCACTTTATACAGTAATAGATGTCACCTCGATACCTCACCACAAGATCATCTCCAAATGTGTTTGCTCCTAATCTATACAGTTCTACATAGCTGGCATCAATATGCGGTCCTATTTATAATTACGTTGATAAACCTTTTACCACTCAGCAAATTGATTCTCCGTATTTGTGGCCGATGCTTTGTTCAACATGGTTTTCTCAATGAAATGTTAATATGCTTCACTAAAACACTGGCACTCATAAGTCAGAGAGGAGGTCATCGCACATGCAGTTCAACATGCAGCATGTATGCCAGAGCAGAACAACTTAATTAAATCCTTCCTCTGAGGATTAAGAGGGTTATTTTCTCAGGCTTTTACAAGCCTGGGCATGCCTGCGTGATGCAGAGGAGTGTGGTACAGAGATATGGAGGCGGCAGGATGGCTCAGTCACACGGCGCAGTGCCCCCCGGGTGAGCATGCTGGCAGGGAGCTCTGCTGGACTGTGCACAAGGACTTGTTCAGGGTGGCCCTCACACCCGAGCTGGCCATAGCTGGCCTCCACACCAGGAGGACAAAAATTGACCATGCCAGAGCAGAGACACCCATAAAGTGACTGCAGCTATGGGTGACTCATACTGGGGGCAGGGACACTCTGAAGTAAAAAGCAGCAGAGGAGAAGCAGCAGGAAGCAGGTATCAGCAGAAAGAAGCCAACAAGCATGGAGCATTAGAGGGAAACCATCATGCACATAGCCTAAAAAACTGTGCCTGACGGAAGGATTTGGGATGGACTAAGTGTAGCCTGTAGTGAAAACAAGGGAAGTTGATTAAAAAAAGACAGGGAAAGAGAGATTTTGATTAAGTGTATGTTTAATTGCTTAAGTTGTCTTTTTTTTTTTTTTTTCTCCTCAATACCCAGATGAATTACCACAAGTTTGTATTGTCAATAAAATAAATTACACTTAAAAAGCTAGGTAAAAGTTACCCTAGTTGCCCTAGACAAGATTACTCTGCCCACGAAAGTACCCTGATTGTTGCCCATTTTTCTCTTTTAGCTAAAATTGCATGATCAGAATAACTTTTCCTTTTATAAGACAACATTCACAAGATTCACAAAATATACTTCTTGTTTAATTTTGGTCTCTTGACCAGTTTCTTCTCTCTGGCTCTTTGTTCATTGGTTTCTTCTTTTCCCTCTCCTTTTGGAAGCTTTCTTCTCACCACTGAAGCTGTTGCTGAGGCTTAGGCATCTACTTGGTAGTGGCTGTTTGGCATAAGACAGTCTTCCCTGCTTCTCTTCCCAGGATGTTGCCTGTCAGTTTGGGCCTGACCCCCTTCAGCCTTTATATTTCTCCCACCTCCCATGACCAAGCTCTCTTCCATTCCACTGTGACTTTCTTTTCCTCCTTCCTCACTGTTCTCCCATAGGAAAAGCAAAATTTCCAATCCTACCTCCCAAACTACACAATTCAGCAGCTCTTCTCCATCTCAACAGCCTACAAAATGGTGGTGTGCAGGGCCTGTCTCTCCCATTAAGAGTGTTGTCACCGTGGCCTGTCTGAGTTCCTCACTGCTCAAAATGAAGTTTCAAACAACTTCCTGGGCACACACTGTTCTGTCAGTAGGAACAAACCTTGGCACAGGAAAACACACGTGGAGAAAACTGGAAAGACTTCATGCTGTGTGTGAAAGGAGTTTCCCTCCAGCACTGTCCTACCACCTGAAGATGTTAACCAGAGATTAAGCTGGCTACCAGAATCTAAAATGGAATACACTTTGTCAATGTGAGGCTGTGACTGTTTGCTCCTGATATTACTTCTTGAAATATCAGTCTGTGGTTGAGCTCACTGGCAGGTTGTAATTTATTTTTTATCTCAGACATAGGAGTCTTTACTCCCACAAAAATCTGAAAGGATCTCTTTTTAAAAGAGCATTTAATTATTTTGATGGGCATACTCCAGAGTAATTTGGAGCGGCAGACACCCAGCTGCCAGAGCAACTGCATTTTCTAGGAATTAACAAAAGAAAAGTCACTTGGTGCATCTGAAGAACAAATCTCTTGTTTCTTTGGCCAATTAATTGAAAGACCAAGTACTGAAGCAGCATGCTGACTCCTTTGTCCATATGGGGCTGGACTGTCAGGGTGCACTGCCACTACTATTATGAAACATCACTAATTCTCAAGAGCAAGATGAAGAGGACAGGAGTCTTATCTCCTTGGTAATGGAAGGGAAAGGTAGAGCAATGAGGTCTTTAAACCTGACTCCAGTACTCTGATAGAAGCAGTACTCTGATAGAAGTACTCTGATAGATAGGATTTGTGTCAAGTCATGAATCTGGCAAAGGGCAAATTCTTTTGACACAAACTGTACACATGACTGAATGTTGATTGTGATAAGGGAAATACTGTCAATGATCTATCTAGGGAAGTGCTGAAGCCCATGAAACTCACAAGGCAAGTTTTGTTTGTTTTAATAAATTTCAAATGTAAATGAAGCAAGGTGGAGGTAATTTTCAAACCTGGGGCAGCCTAGAACTAGGGAAACCCAAAAGCACCTTGATGCTAATTTCTCCCCATAAGTTTAAAATTCTGTACCTAAGGGGATGCTAGGGAAAAGCATCAGTTATTATAATTTAGCTATGAAGATAATTTGGTAAGTTATTGTAGTATATGCTTATCTACTCGTATATTTATTTTTATGAGATGACTTTGTGCTATTAGTCTCTGATTACTGACTTGGTTTCAATAGTAGTTTCTAAAGGCAGGTATTTTTAAATCATCTAGGCTGGGTAACCCATACCCAAGTGTTGTAAAGAAGCTGAGGAGCTGAAGAGCTTCTTGAAACTTTAATATTGATTTCCTGTCAGTCTTGGAATACTGGGAAATTTAAAGAACTGAACTAGCTTAACTTACACAGAATTAGAAAAAAAAAATCCAGTTAGATAGATTATGACAAATAGAATAGCAAAACCGATGTGATACCCTTCTACGAGACTCCAAGTATTCCTGCTGAAGAAAAGGGTAGTATATAAAATCCAGGGATGTTAGTTAAGATATGAATCAATACCATGTTCTATTTTAACAGAAAGAGCAGTTAATTGCAAATTTGATGTGGCTCACAGTAAGGTGGTTAAAACTGGTCAGTTCACCAATATCTGAGTGCAGTGACAAGTGGGAATGGTCCTGAAGTATCTGGGTATAAGTCAATTAACTGTGATTCTTACCAGCAAACCCAGAAACAAATACAGAATCACTGATTAAAGTTTCTATACCAGAAGCAGCTAGGAGGAATGGTGAAGAATTAAAATGATGGGTTACTTATAAAGTCATCTGAATTCATCGGTAAATATGATTATATATGTCTCTGCAATTAAATATAAGGAGTTAGATCAATAAAGTGGAATAGTTGGGCAGGTTCTGGGAAGCAGAGCCTATGCAAAAACCTTTGAATTATCTAAAATAATAAGCTGAATATAATTTTTTGGTAGTTTGATGACCCTGAACACCCTACTAAGGAAGTAGCTTATGTAAAACATGTTAAATACAGAAAGAAGACAGCTGAGAGGATTAATGCTGTTCTTCCACATGTAAACAGAGGGAAGAATAGAAAGGTCATATTACCTCTGTAGGTGCACTGAAGGGATTGCTGATATAACACTATTGTCTGTTCTGAAAGCTAATGAGTCTCTGAATCTATAAATCTGAGTGATTTTCCTTATCTAGTCTTGTTACACAGAATCTGCATAGATTACCTATTACTATTCCTCCAGGCTCTATCCTTCATTCTTCACTATATTGGTCCTTGTTTTCTTGCCTTAAAGTGAGCATGCTAGAGCTATGCCTGGTTCCTGTGCATTCAAGTGAGAGAACAATTAGACTCATTGTGTGTAGATCTGTAATTAAGATAGTCATTTTTTTCTTCTGTTTGCTTGTTTAGAATAAGTGAAATTATGTGAGAATAGATTTTAAACTGACCATCACAAAACCAATCTGATCTGTATCACAAGAAGGATCAAGGCTTATCATTTCCATTATTGGCAGGATTAAGACCTAGAAGAGGGGTAATTTGTTTAATTTAGTGCCAATGACGATCATTTCTTTCCACTTCTTGTTGCCAAGACTTACCAAATCATATTGTGCATCCAACTGTCTTCATAGAGATCACTGTTTATTACAGTGTTAAAGAACACTTGGAGACAAAATTTCAGATCCTGACAACTGATATGTACATAAAGCAGTGTGCATTACATTTGTGTGTAATCCCACCTGATGGCTAGGTAATTGTATGTTAGTACAAAGAAGGCCCTGTTCATAAGTATAGTTCACAATTCTGCCTCTGCAGATATGAATGTGCAGGCTATTACCTGCAGACCTCAGGTTGTTCCTTAGATTCTGGAAACATAGTTGACAAATGAGTATATTTTCCCATACAAACTCTCTCTTTGTAGGGAGTAATAGTTTTTTTTACTTCTTGCTCTCACTTTTGGGACAGTACATTGGTAAAATCAGCTTATTTTGAGAAATTATGGCCTGTAATTTTATCTACATATATGTTTTGGGGGAAAAGTAATAAAAAATTTGTTTAGTGTCAAAAGGTTCTACTAAGATCACCCTGACAGACCCCTATGTCACTCGAGGGATATAAGTGGTTCGTACTCATCTACTAGTGGTGCTCATCCATATACCCATACAAAAATAAATAAGACTTGGAAAATAAACAGTCTTCCAAGTAGAAACTGACAGCATGACTGGAGTCAGATATGGAACATCTAAAAAGGTACTTCACCTCATGATTCTCTATATTCAGAGTTATTGCTAGGATCAAATGAAAATCTTTTAAATACCAGCAGGTTTTGTTTGTTTTGATTTCCTTTTACATTGTGTGTGCTGAGATGGAATGGGAAGTTGGTAGCTGCAGCTTGGAAGTATCTCAAGAAATAGACTGCAGAATGTTGCACTGACAGATGAAGGGTGAAAAGCAGACTGATGGAGCAGAGAGAGAAAAGTCACTGCAGTTCTACAGAGGAATATAATCTCTGTAGGGATTATGCAAATAACTCTGGTAAATTGCTGAACAACTGGAGAATCATAGTGTTATTTAAAAGTTTGGATGGTGCATCAAAGACTTAGCTCTCCCTGTATCTCTGTCCAAACCTCGATGGAGATATCTAGTATTGGAGGTGACCAGGAACCTACCCTTATGTTTCAACTATCATAAAAATAAATTCCAAACCACAAAACGGTTTCACAACTTCACTATGTGTAAATGTACATTTATAAAAATTAACTAGCTTGGGGAACACCTGCCGCTACTCGTATATAAAGGAATTAATGGCAGGTCCATTTTCATTCTGGACATCCTACCAAGAGTGACTTTGAGAAATGGTTTTTGAAATGTCATCTGCCTATTTCTCAGTCTCCTGACAGACTGCTCTGTAGCAATGGTATCATGCACTTCAGCATTCCATAAATAATCCTTCTCATAAAAAAAAAAAAAATGGGGGTGAGGGGTGGAAAACAACAGAAACAACAAAAATTCCTCAGTCTCTAAATGAGAGTTTTCTATAACATATAAAATCCCATTCAATTCTTCATAATTCTCTTTGGGAAAGGGAGAGGGTTAATGATTTCTAATTATCAAATTACAAATCAAGTGCAAGAGCAATACTTATTTCTATAAGTAAACAAGAAAATACTATTAGCTCATTTTAGTGATAGGTACTCGAGGTAAGAATAGTCTACCATGTTTTTCTAAGACTTATGGTGATTAAAACTGCCACAGATGCTAATATAGGGATGAAAAAATGCACTAAAATAAGGAGGATGAACAAGAAAGATGTGTTTCCTAAGAGAATCATACATAATTCAGGCTTGCCCTGTTGTGGCTTCTTTCTCCCTCACAGATTTACCATGAAGAATACGGGTAATCTAGTTAAGGAGTATTTGTTGTTTTTCTTTAATTGGTCAGTAGTTGCTAGCACACTAAATCAAACACCTAGCATTTGTGTTTTGTTTTGTTATGTTTTGTTGCTTTTGGGTTTTGTTTGTTTGTTTGTTTGACTGGATTGGAGGATTAATTAGCCTTTCGTTGTCATCAAGCTGGCAGGTACCCGAAGGTTCCAAGACTTTGCTATGGAGATGGCCAAAGTAACAGATTTGAACTATTAGAACAGCTTGAGCAAACATTTGCCAGTGAATGCATTAAGTTTTGATACATGGCTGTATAAATATATATTTATGGACTATAAATTTTGTTGAAGAGGAGCATTTTCATGAGCAGCTAATCTCACCTGGGTAAACAAAAAAGATTACCTAAATAAGCTAGTATATAACATTGCATTGCTCTGTACGGCATTTATTGGTTTGAATAGTTTTGTGGTTGTACTTAGTTCTGCCTGTTAAGGATAGAAGTGGTTTAATGAATAATAGCCTGTACTCCTATGATAATAGCCTGTTTCTTCAATGGAGAAAGGCTGAGAGAGCCGGGGATATTCAGCCTGGAGAAAAGAAGGCTCTGGGGAGACCTCATTGCAGCTTTTCAATACTTAATTGGGGGCTTATAAAAAAAGATGGAGAGCAACTTTTTGCTCGGGCAGACAATAATAGTTTAGTTTTAAACTAATAGAGGGGAGATTTAGATCTGTTGATAGGAGGAAATTCTTCACGCAGAGGGTGGTGAGGCACTGGCACAGGTTGCCCAGAGAAGCTGTGGAAGCCCCATCCCTGGAGGCATTCAAGGCCAGGTTGGATAAGGCCCTGGGCAACCTAATCTAGCGGGTGGCATCCCTGCCCGTGGCAGGTGGGTTGGAACTAGGTGATCTTTAATGTCCCTTCTGGCTTATATGATTCTATGATACTTTGAAAATTAAATAGAAAAAAAATGGTGTCATTTCTAAAACAGGTTTCAACATCTAAAACTTCTTTACTTATACAAAGGTGGAGAGTACGTGCCTTTTAGAGAGAGAGAGAGAATTTCACATAAAATATTTAAATCTTCACGTAGTAAGATTCAACCCAGCTAGTCTTGGACATGTATGCAGTTAGCAGAGGTACTGGTAGGCTACTTCGCCAGGAATTATGTTTCTCCCTCCATTTTGTGAGTACTTTATTACTTCAAACACAAGTCAGACCTCAACAGATAATTTTGAAGAGTTGTCTGTTGGAAACTGGAGTACAGTAGAATTAATTTGCCCATGTTCGGTGTCTTAACACTAATAATGTGGTGTTAACTGAGGCTATAAGGGCTGGTCGAAATGAGCTATTTGACACAAAGGTTTGATGGGGACCAAACCTCCAGTTTTAGTGAGCTCCCAATATTGAGACAAATTCCATCAAGTAAAAAGGTAACTCTCTCCACTTTTAAACATTTCACTCTCTAAGGAGTGCTGATTAATACTGATGTATTTTCATCTAAACATGATAACTAACTATATGTCAGAACACCCCACCACCACCCACATAGAAAACTATGAGGAAATTCTTCACTCAGAGGGCAGTGAGGCACTGGTACAGGTTGCCCAGAGAAACTGTGGATGCCCCATCCCTGGAGGTGTTCAAGGCCAGGTTGGATGAGGCCCTGGGCAAGGCCTGGGCAGCACTGCGTAGAGCCTGACTTGATTTCCACAGGCAGGTAAACCTCTGTCCCATGCTATGTTAACCTGCTTGATTGAAGAGAAGGGCACTAATCGCAAGATCAGCTATCAATTTTGAAAGGCTTCTGAAATTCTGAAGCAAAATGGGATGACTTAAGAAAGGAAATGTAGGCTTAGCTTTGAGTTTTTCTGGCTTTTGTGGATATGAGTCAAATCCTCTGTTATTTTAACTGTTTGATGTGTTCTATTTTTCTGTTCTTTCAGATCTATTTCTTTTTAGATTTTCTTTTGTACTTGTGATCATATAAAAATATGTTGTTTTAGTATAGGATCATTGATAACACTCATATCTATTTAGTTTCTATAACACGATGTTAGTGAACTTATTTAAACTTAACAATGTTTTTTTTGCACTATGCTGAAGAATTCATTTGGATGAATAACTCATTCATAATTTGTCTGTAATTGTTTCATAAAATACTCATACCATTATAGGCAAAACATCTTCAGACTTCATCACAAGCTAAAGTTTTAGAGCTGCACAGTATTTATACTCCAAAAGTGTTTATAGGTGCTGCAAGTCTGGAAATTGTCGGTGCATATTTGAAATGTAGTAAATTTGAAATAAAAATACAAGAATAAATACCTACAGCTTCGGAACATAGAATCCCGAGTTCCGGTCATCAATGTCATTAAACTAGCAAACTGGAATAGATTGACAACTATTATTTTTCACAGTCTGGGATTAGGGACATCAAATGAAGTTAGCAGGAAACCAGTGCAAATTAAGCGAAAGGAGGCTGTTCTTGGTGGTTAATCTGGGAAACTTCTTGAAATAGTTTATTGTAGACTCCAAAGGTTTACAAGGTTTCAAGGGAACAAACACCTGGAACAGAAATCCATCAAGCAGTACTAGGTAAATAGAAAGTGTGACTCATTTGGGCAGTTCTACAGCTTCAAGTATCTGGAAACCAAAAGAGGACTTGTTGAAAGCATCACATGTGCCTGCCACTTCTAGCCACACTTCGAAACACGACACTAAGATGTATGTGTCTTCATTCTGACCCAATACTGATACTTTTATGTTATTACATTCCTTTAAAATTATTATTATTATTTATTATTATTATCATCATCATCATCATCATAATTATTATTATTATTATCGTTATTATTATTGTTATCATTATTATCATTTTGGTTCTAAATCTTTTCTCTCCTTCTGTTCTCCTCCTCTCATCTCTTTTTTCTTTCATTGGAATTATGTCTCTGCAATGTTTAGTTTAGTTTAGTATAGTTTTGTTTTGTTTTGTTTTCAACTGAGATTTACCCCAGAGCTACTAGTATGTGCTGCAAAAACATTATTTTTTGAAGAATTACAAAACAAATTATGCTGTACTTATTTCCTGGACCTGTCTGTCTCATAAGGACAAGGAAAATTCTTTGCAACAGAATTTATTTATTTATTTCCCAGTGGGAATATTGGGTGATTAGAGAGAAATATAATCTGCTTTCTAGGGGACTCCAAAAGTAAGTAAATAAATGAATAAATTGGAGTTCCTATTGAATAACAATAAAATACAAAATCTGAAAATCCTTTCTCAATTTCTGATCAGTCTGGGAAGTGAAAATTCAGGAAGAGCATTTCACTCAGTATCAGGATTTGGTCCAGAGATTTTATACTAAAATCCTGACACCTCCTTAATATTTCAGTGTACACCAAGCTGCTATAATTATTCTTTGCTCATAGTTATGATTTAAGGTACATCTTAAATGGCTGCTCTAATATAGGATAGCTGGCAACCTTTCCACTTCGAACACAACAAAGTAAAGTTTTTTGAATAGTTGCAAACAACAAATTATATTCTCTGATGAGAAAGAAAAAATACATGAAGTCTAAGGGCTCATTTGGTCTTTTTGTAGGAACACAAACATGAGCAAAAATACTGGGCTGCAGGGCAGCAGGTGTTTTGTGCTGTTATTCATGGGATCCAGAAAAGCTGGGTTATTATTATTATTTATAATTATTTAGCATAAATATGTTATCTGGTTACACTGACTGTGGAGGCAGCATAATTTGTGGCATACTCATTGTGAAAGTTTCTGTTCATCCCTGTTTACTAGTCACAAAGAGTTCACATAAACTCTCTGGAGCTCTCTTCCAACAGCATTTTGTAATGTATTAATAATATAAGACCTTCTTGACAGTGTTGCTGGAAGACCCAGAAAGACAGAAATAAAAATAATCTCAGAACAAATTGAAAACAAATTTGTGTTAAAAAAGTTGGCTGAGTTGGAAAACAACTTCTCATTTATTTTTTAATCCATTATACTGTATTCAACTTGACTTGAAAGAGTGCTTTCCAGTTGCAATCATATTGAAACATAGACTTTTTTTTTTTTTCCAGAAGAAGAGGTGAGAGGAAAGGAAATTCCAAATTAAAAGCTCGATTGAAAACTTGAATCATTTAATTTCAAAAATGTCAAAACAAAACTTCTATTTGTCTTCTCTTGTCTTCTGTCCCTGAAAAGCTCAATTTAATGAAAAGAAAGAGTTCATTAAATCTTCCAGGAAGAAGTAATCTGCAATTCTAGTCCTCAAAAAAAATTTAACTCTCAAATGTTGCCAAGCTCCACTATATAAGATTTTTGCTCTTTTCTCAAGTTATATGTTTTTTTTATGCAGTGCCTGGATACAAAAATAGCGTGTTCAGTTTTTTTTTTCCTTCACTTTTAGGTGCAAAGAAATAGCCCTGAGATTCTTAAATTACTTGTACCTTTTCCTACTGTTGGCAGTAATGGCTTTCCCTGCTTTACTTAGTGTTTTCCATCATCTGATCTTGTAGTACTTATTTTGCAGCCTTTGCAACTTCTGTCATGCTGTTTCTTACCATTTTTTTTTCTCATTCATAAACCCATTGAGAGAATTCTGCCTTGCTGTCTTTCCCCATTTCTCTGAGGACCTTACCTGAAGCTCACTGAGGGCTGTGGAAGAGCTCCCCTTTATTTCAGAGAGCTTTAGATAGTGTAGTAGCATCCAATTTTATCCTTAACCTTACTAAAACCAACTTCTATGACTGAAATAGCATGACATTTTTGGGTAGACAGTACATTAAAAAATCTCTATTTATTTATTTATTTTTCTTGCAAAGCATTTTATAGAATCAGAAGGCTAAATGGAAACATTAGGAAGATTAATTCTATGGGATTAAAAGCTCTTTCCAGGTCTCAAATGCCAGGTGCAATGCTTCATTTCTGCTTTCATCTTGCTTTTAGTAGGCACCCAGTAGCTTTCAGTGAAGACATTTATTAGTGTGGAATATTTTTGTGGCTGCAATGTAACAATGGCAATTTATAATATTGTATAATTATGTCCCAGCAAAAGAAACAGTGGAAAAATAAAATCAAAAGTAATAATAATAATAATACAATATATTAACAAACTCTCCCCTAAGCCCTGGCAGTTTAAGTTAGTAAATCTATTCAAGTTTATTGGCTCCGCTCTGCTAATACTATCAGAAGAAAGGAGTCAGAACAGTTCTGGAGACAGGGAAAGACTAGAGGGTGGTGTCTCCTTGGAAAGCACATAAACATTTCTTCACTGAATTTGCAAGGCTTATGCTTTTAATGATATAAGGAAGACCTGTTAAATCCACAACAAAATCAGTCTCAATGCCTCCAGAGAGTCAGGGATCTGGTGCATGAAAGGATTAGAAACAAGCCAATCCAGGCAGGAGGTTGGCTGTCAGTGGAAACCTTGGTTCATGTATCAGGCCGTCTTATCTTATCAGGGTACTAGGCTGTGAAGGGATGGAAGGGATGAGTTGCTAAGCTTTTGATAAAAAAAAAAAAAAAGGGGGGGGAGGAGGGGGAGGGGATTGGGGGCGGAAGGAAAAAATGATGCTCTTTCATGCAGCTGGCATAAACATGACCATCATGGGAACCCGGGCATGGGCCACATACTCTGACACCTGCCAGAGAAATGACTCAGATTTGATGGAGGAAGGCAGGTGAAAGTATCCAACAGCAACAAGGAGGAACAGAGCAGACCAGAGGTGGTGGGGATGGTGTGAACCCACTGCCAAGTCAGGGGACTCCGGAGGAGGTTTACAGCATATTACAGCTCAGAACGACAAAGATGGAACACAACTGGTGTTATGGACAAGTGTCACAAACTCATCTCAGATTTGTTTTTAAACAGTTCAGGGACAAGTCTTGCACATACACTCTGAGGGAAATGCTGTCCAGTTTCTTAAGCAGACAACATCAGGAGTTCAGATTAAATATTTTAAAGGAGACTGGCTATACATTCAGGGACTAAATCATTGTGTTATTCTTTCTGTCTGTATTTTCATAGTGTATTTCATAGTTGTTTTTTTTTGTGTGTGTGTCAGTTTAATATTCTACTCCTGATGTTTAGACTATTACAAAATAAAATGCTATTATTGTTTATTCTCTTTAAGCCAATGACACATATTAAATACTTTAATTCAAGCATAACAAATATTTTTCATATCCGAGAATGCAGAAAGTGACTCAGTGTGTTATTTCTCATGAGAAAACCATATTTGTCATGGTACAGCCAATTACTGCAGTAGGCTCAGTTCAGGTTTGTTTTTTGTTTGTTTGTTCTTTTGTTTTGTTTTGTTTTTTTCTTGAGAAGGAAGCAAGGATACTAACACTTATGAAAATATACTATTATTTTTAATTATATTATTGATAGTGATAAAGAAAATCTCCCCAGATCAACAGTGTTTAATAGTTTCCACCTCTAAGAAAACAGTGTTCATAGGATTTGTAAGTAAAAAATACCCTTTTCTCTTTTTGTCTTTGAGGTTTTCTATATTTTCTAATAAATTATTCAATGCTTCACATCATGATTCTTCAGCTTGCTCTCAGATCTATTAAATCCCTGTATATGTAAGTTTTATGAACACTGTTTGTAAAGATCATGTAAAGTCTAAGTGCATTAGTGACAGGGGTCATGAAATATTGAGAGATTTAACCACATCTGTGAGATAAATAAGTATTTCTCCCAAAGGCCTAAGAGCTGGCATGTTCACATACAACATAAAACCCTGTGCAATATTGACACTTTATTATCCTGCTACTTGGAATTAATCCATAAAATAACACTAGCTCCCATATCAGGGTATTAGGGTACTACAACTCTTCCAGAATCTTAGGGTCATCCTGAGAGATGCTTTGTTATTGCAGCAACAATATGGATAGAGGAAGGAAATTAAAGTAAAAGATGAAAAATGAAATATTCTTAAATCCACAAAAGATTTATTTATTTATTTATTTATTAAGTTAAAGTCAATTGACTGGTAAAATCTCCTTTCGTGTTCCTTTTTTTACTTTTTTTTAGTCAACTTCACAGCAGCAGAATATCAATGAGGTTTGTTGAAATGGAAACTTTTCACTGTGCATAATTAGAGTAAATGAAACGTGCATCCATTCTCAATGTGTTTCTTTTATTTCTGTAAAAAAAATTAATTTCTCAAAGAATGAAGACAGAAGAAAAATGGGGTAAACGTCAGCTTACATGAAAAGGGATTGAGAATTTCAAGGAAAGCTTAAGAACAAAGGTTAAGATCAGAAAACTTCCTTTGTAGTAGGGACAAGCACTTCTTAGCCCAACTTGTATGTCCTGGTTTTGTTTGCGAAAAGCAGACACCACTGACAAGAATTGTGCACACTGGAGCACTGACAAGCACAGCACATTTCCCCTTCGTATTCTGCCAGAGTGGCCTGATCTGAATATCTACCTTCGTCCCTGTGCCTTGAATTTTCCATTTCCATTAATATAGTCAGAGCTGAAATGAATGGTGCCATGACCTTCTTGAGAGGAGAGCCTAGGAGGGATGAGGCTGAGCCTGCTAAGGCTGCTTTGCCTGTGAGTTGTGCCAGATCTGAGAGAGACACACAGGCTCCAAACCCATCTATATTGGAGACAGAAACTTTTTGAAGTTGTTCACTGTGAACATGTTCCCGTGTACTTTTACAAGAAGCTGGGGCCATGAGTGGGGCTATAGGCACCAGAGCAGAGCTCATACGTGGTAGCTTCCCTAGGCAAACCCCACTGAGCCAGGATGCAAGGGAAGGCAAATCTTGATTCAGACCATCCTGCTTATAACTTGCATACCTACAAGCCTCAGTCACATGGGAGTCTGGAGCAGGAGAAGCTGTTAAATGCAAAGATGTACTGTTTGAATTAGACTCTGGATGTGCCCATGCACACTGTATGCACATTGTGCATTCCTGGACGCCATCAGGATCAATGGAGAAATCAACATAACAAGCTTGGAAAATGTTACATTGTCAGAGAGATTGCACTGGACTTCCAGTCACGAACAGTAAATAAGGACATGGGGCAGTGCATATTTCATTCACTGGGGACAGTTTTCCTAGTTCTGTTGTCATTGGATTTATAAATTGCAGAAGTTGAAACAGAAAACAATAAAGGATGCTCTGTTAGGAAGCCTGTTCACACTGTAGTTCCCTGGATTGAGATGCCTCCTGCTATAAAGCTCAACATTTACCAAGCCTGAGGCAACTAGCTGCTGCTATTATTCACTTATTACCGCAGAATCACTTAGCAACCCCACAGGAGGTCTAGGGCCCTGACATACTCAGTGCTATATGAGCACGTTGCAGGAGATGATTCTGCCCTAAAGGGCTGCCAGACAGAGTGGATTTTCCTGCCCACAGCAGGATGGAGCACCGGCCACTTACCCACTTGGTGCAGACAGACCACAGAGGAGTTCAGCCAGACACTGGGCTGCGGCTGCTGGGCTGTCTTCTGGGCAGATCATCCCGATTTTATGAAGTGTTTCAGGTCACTGCTTATTGGACAAGCACATTTCTCCCCTTAAAGTGGTTTTAAAAAGCTGTCTAACTTTTACTCAGCTAAAGGCAGATGAGATGAGTCTTTCCCTAAACTACATGCTTAGTATCTCATAGGAAACCTGTAGAGGAATGTTGGTTTAGCACCTAATCCTTTCTTTTCCAGTTAACAAGAGAACAGTATATCAATAATCTTTGTCCCAAAGCAGACATAAATGTTCACACCTAACTTTAGGGGAAAGAGAATTGGTACACAGCATCCCTATTCCTCTTCTCCATCTCTCCTGTTCCCTTGTACAAAGAACAACTTTATTTTCTAAAAACATCATCCTCTTTCTTTCATCCTCTGAAAAATGCTTCTCTTGCAACTTTTATTTTTTGCATCCTATGAATAAAGATACCAATTGATGAGATACACATAGCAGTCAGAGCAGGAAATGTGAAACATATTGTTATTAATTTGGGTCCACATAAATCTTTGTTTGTCACAGGAAAAACAGATCGACTATTTTTAGAAAACATTCATTCTTTTATTTTGTCTGCCAAGCATTTCCAATCCGAATCTCAGAGAAAAAGCAATCTGTTACACTCAGATGTTTGTGTGATGAGGGTGTCTATCAGGTGCCATGGCAAACAAGTGTGCTTTCTGTACAGCGTATTCAAATTCCTCTAGCACTACTGCTCTTCACTTTCCCTCCCCAAAGTAAAAACAGTGGCAGCTATGCCGTAAACAAAGAGAAAGTCTAGAGCTGACTTATCTGTGCTTGAGGAGAAACTCTGCCCATGTCTTAGTGCATTTCTTTTTTCATAACTCCCCTGTCAGAATTTTTACCCCACTGACCCTGAGCAAATTTGTCAGAGCAAGATGGTCATCTGGTTTTACAGGCTTGGGCAAAGTCAGCAGCACGAGACTAGAAACAGAAAAGCAGAACACTGGACTATAAATTGAAAAATCCCAGAAGCTAAAATCAAGGAGAGGCAGAAGTTGAAACACTAATGCAATTTGAAAAGAGTCATGCCATTTAAATCAGAATTGTAAAGGGTCATTCTGCTATGGCAGCATGGGAATTCTTGCCAGCTACTCTCTTTTTTACCTTGTCATGTCTTTAAACGGTTTTATTTCTCTGAAGATGACAAAAATTGCATGCTTACTGGAGTACGATTCCCCACTAAAATGGAATTCCAGTTACTCTCCTGAAAGTTAAGTTTCTACTTCAGGGTAAATGAAGGTGCACAAACTGAAGCACTCTGGGGTATATAGGAGGTATATAGGAACCATTTTATTCTATGTAATAATATTTATTTTCCCAGGCACACATAAAAGTGTATGCCCGCAATAATAAGGACAGCAATACTGCAAAGTTAGTAGTCCCATATTTAATCTCCAACTGAAGTGACAACCACAAACAATAAAAACTTATCCTTGACAACAGGCTGACACAACTGACACATCAGTCAGCCCTGATATGCTGATCACAGGGCCTGGTGATCTGCTTCAATATGCTGCAAAGAGTTGATATATTTGTGCTAAAACTTTCAAATACGACCCCTTCTCTGTGCACACAGGGAGCACTGGGCAGCAGCTTGCTGTCTCCAGCCCCCCTCCTCCTCAAGGAATACCTGACATGCAGAGTTACACAGGGCCTGGTCTGGCTGTCACTTTTACTTTACATCTGGGTACTCACCTGGGGGAATAAAAGGAGCACTCAGAGGGATTTCTAGGTTTTGTTTGAATTGTTGAGATAAAAATGCTTGGCTACTGGCATTTCTGCATTCTCTCTGAGCTCCAGTAGTCTTGCTGCAGGTACCACGAGCAATACTGTCTGAATAAACAGGGAGTGTGGCTTCTCTTTTGCTCTCAGAAGAGGCTGCACATGTTTTCCATCCATGACAGAGAGCATTAGGAGAAGCTTGGGTAGCCTGAGCTACCTCCTAGGGTTGTCCCAGAGCAATTGTCACTCTAGCACATTTTCTGGGGAGAAGTTGTGGTGGAGTTAGGCTGCACCGATGAGCTGAGGTCAACTGCATGAAGTTCAACAAGGCCAAGTGCCAGGTCCTGCACCTGGGGCGCAATAACCCCAAGCAGAGCTACAGGCTGGGAGATGAGTGGTTGGAGAGCTGCCAGGCAGAGAAGGACCTGGGAGTGATGGTGGACAGTCGGCTGAATATGAGCCAGCAGTGTGCTCAGGTGGCCAAGAAGGCCAACGGCATCCTGGCTTGTATCAGAAACACTGTGACCAGCAGGGCTAGGGAGGTGATCGTCCCCCTGTACTCGGCTCTGGTGAGGCCGCACCTCGAGTACTGTGTTCAGTTTTGGGCCCCTCGCTACAAGAAGGACATCGAGGTGCTTGAGCGGGTCCAGAGAAGGGCGACAAAGCTGGTGAGGGGCCTGGAGAACAAGTCCTACGAGGAGCGGCTGAGGGAGCTGGGCTTGTTCAGCCTGGAGAAGAGGAGGCTCAGGGGCGACCTTATTGCTCTCTATAGGTACCTTAAAGGAGGCTGTAGCAAGGTGGGGGTTGGTCTATTCTCCCACGTGCCTGGTGACAGGACGAGGGGGAATGGGCTTAAGTTGCACCAGGGGAGTTTTAGGCTGGATGTTAGGAAGAACTACTTTACCGAAAGGGTTGTTAGACATTGGAACAGGCTGCCCAGGGAAGTGGTGGAGTCACCATCCCTGGAAGTCTTCAAAAGACGTTTAGATGTAGAGCTTAGGGATATGGTTTAGAGGGGACTGTTAGTGTTAGGTCAGAGGTTGGACTCGATGATCTTGAGGTCTCTTCCAACCTAGAAATTCTGTGTGATTCTGTGAGTTGCTTGGTAGTTCTCTCTGTTTTAATAGTGGCCTTGATGATTTTGAAAGTCTTTTCCAACCTAGACAATTCTGTTTCAATGATTCTACGCCTAATCCATATCAGTGAAGAAGGCTTTCTGTCCTGATAGCACACACCAGAGCACATATTTAATGTCAATCACAGTAGTTTATAAATTTAAAATGAGAATTTTAAAGGACAGTGAGCAGCTTAAATATCCAAGTCTGGGGAGCTTTTATAGCCAAATTGGTGTATTTTGGGTTACTTTTAATAAGAAGCAGTGAATATTTAAGAAGGGACAAGAGGTATTTTTTGAAAGTTTTTTTTTTGTGTATGTGTGTGAACATTGAGTGAACAAATGAAGTTGTTTTATTATATAGAATTGTACTATAATACATGAAGGAACAAACTAGGTAATTTAGAAATCCTGAAAATTTGACAAGTGTCACATAAAATTAGACAAAAAATTTTCATCAAAGATAACATGATCTCTGGTATGTTATACAGAAACCCAACATGAAGGTTTTGATTTGGATCCCCTGTTCAACACGACACTGGGAGGAAATCAGTCCTGATCCTCTGGGATTTTTTAATAGCTTGGTTTGTTCTATTCCTCATTTTTTCCATTCTCTGTGCCCTATCTCCTCATTTTCATCACAGTTGTCACCCCTCTTTCATGCATCAGAGCTTCAAATAATCTCAGTTTGATAAGAGTTAGATGGAAACTTCCTTCATGGTCTCATCACATCATAGATTTTCAGTGGACAGTTTTCTTGCACAATCTTCCGAAGCACTGAATCCTGGTTTCTAGCAGAAGCAAGATGCTGAGCATCAAGGGCAGTGTCTCAGATATGTTTTGACAATTCTTACACTGGTATGTGCCCTCTAACTTTTGTATTGCTTGCTCCCTTGAATTCCTATCTTCTCTACTCTTATCCATCCTTCTGTAATTCCTATCTTCTTTTAATGTCTCATTTCTCAGATCAGTTTAGTTTCTCACTTTCATTTCCTTTTCCTCTGCACCATCTTTCACATAAGCACAATGTTTATATTTTTGCTGTTATGACCAATAGTCTAATGATCATTACTCCAGCAGAACCTTCAAATATAATTTTCATAGCCATTCTCATGTTGCTGAGAGAAATGAGTGCAGGAGCAATGTATCTCAACAAAGAAGAAGTCGAGCAAAAACACCGAGAAGCTTGCATGGTTGAACAAGGAGCTCTTGATCAAGTTCAAACAGAAAAAGAAGGCATGCAGAGAGTGGCAGCAAGGATAGATAGTCTGGGAGGAATAACGAGACATTGTCTGAGCAGCCAGGGATGAGGTTAGGAAAGTGAATGCCCTGTTAGAATTAAATTTGGCCAGGGACATCAAGGACAACAAGACAGGCTTCTACAGGTACATTAATGATAAAAGGAAGACTAGAGAAATTGTGGGCCCTCTCTGGAAGGAAATGAGAGACCCGGTCACCTGGGATATGGAAAAAGCTGTGGTACTCAGTGACTTTTTTTGCCTCGGTGTTAACCAACAAAAGCTCCAGCCACATGGCCCAGGCTGCAGAAAGCAAAGGCAGGAACTGAAAGAACCTCATGGGGTTCAACAAGGCCAAGTGCAAGATCCTGTATCTGGGCTAGGGAGGTCCCAAGCACAAATACAGACTGGGTAGAGAATGGATTGAGAGCAGCCCTGAGGAGAAGGACCCAGAGTATTGGTTGATGAGAAGCTTGACATTAGTAGGCAATGTGCACTTGCAACCCAGAAAGCCAACTGCAACCTGGGCTGCATCAAAATAAGCGTGGCAAACAAGTCAAGGGAGATGATTGTCCCACTCTGCTCTGTTCTCATACCTGGACTGCTGCATTCAGCTCTGGGGCCCCCAGCACAGGAAGGACATGGAAGAGCTCTCCAAAATGAAGCGACGTGTGAGGCATATGTGGTTACATGTCAGCAGTAGGAGGTAACGAGAAGGAAGCACAAGACACCATCTGAGCAGGCATTGAGAGCATGGTCGGAGACAGCTATGAAGGAAAGGTACTTTGGGCTTAATGTTATAGAAGAAAATGTTGGAGATTTGGCCACATTTCTAATCTCTCTGTTTTTCTACCTCTGCTTTACTGAAAGAAACAGGACATTGTCTGATAAATACATGGACTCACATCAAAGTACAGCCTGATTTCACTCTGTCTCCATAAAAGGAATACCACCCAGGTCTGGTCAAAGAGCATTTTGAACTGTCAACATCACCACTGAGACTTTATTGTCCCTTTCAGTTCTGATCTTTCAGGTCCTGAAGCACAGATGAGTCCTGCTGTTTGTGATGGGGTAGGTCCTCCTTTACTGGAGTATGTTTAATTTATTTTTGTGAGCATCAGATATTTATTAACAGCATTCCAGTATTTCAAATTGGCAGTGTGTTTTTATTCTTTATACCAGTTACTGAGAAACAAATGAGTTCTTCTAATGATAATTAGTCTGTGACTCAAAGTTTTCATCTTCTGAACTATATTTTCTCAGCCTTTATTAGTGTTTGAGAAATTGGAAGTTATGTTTCTTTTAGAAAATGAATGAGGAGGCCCAACTTTGCTTTCATGTTGATCTGTGTGAAGTATCCATAAGTTCTCATGCCTCCTGCTCCCCAGGACAGACTGGACCTGATGGTCCAGTTTGTCTCAGTGTGACTGGAAGGAAAATAGAATGAACACATTGGCAGAAGAAAGCTTTTCAGTTTACAAGATGTCTTCAGTAAATAGGATTGGTACAGTAGCAGGTAGCCAGGGCTCAATCTGGTCAGCCAGGACTGACACACTACGTACAAACAAAAATTAATGGGAACTACCTTATGGAGTAATGATACTGATAAAATCACATTGTGCATACAGGAACTAGAGAACCAAGAGAAAGGCATGCCACAGGTCCTGAAGTAATACATTTCAGATAGGTTACACATGAATCAGTCAAGGTAGAGCACACACACAGCATGTACAAGCAGGAATACAACATATCTGAGGAGATGGAGTTGAAAACTGCCTACTGTTAGACCACAGCTGGGAGCAATGGGAATATCTTGGGAATGATCTCCATTACACAGGCTAAAAGTGTACAGCACTGGCATGCAGGAGCACAACTCACGACATAGACTTGCTAGGATCCAAATGATGCTCAGTCATCACTAGACCTCTCAGTGGATAAGTCCTTGCATCACATAACTACAAGCTCCTATCTAAGGTGCAAGTATGATCCTAGGAGGCTCTACAAGAAATCAAAGGGAGATTTCTCTGGCAAAATATAGCTTAAAAAGGATGCTCTGAACCTTTCTTGGGGTCTTTAGGAAAAGCAGGGAGACTTACCTCTAAACGTAGGCATCCATAAAGCTACAAGTTGTTTTAACATACCCTGTTCCTGATTGGGTGTGATTTGGAGGGGCATAGGGCAATTATTTCGCTTCTGGCCACCCTGCTTTACTTGCTGTTTCATAAGCCAGAAAACATAGCTGGCTGCTGCATCAGTGTCTTCTGGAGGAAGTCAGCACTGTTCTGTTGTTCTATGTTATGCAAGGCTGTTTGCTTTTTCCCCCTCTCCCCACCCTGAACTTGGTCAATCGTGTGCCATTTTCCTACCAGTTCAAGAATGATGTCCAGAACCAGCCAGTTCATTTGTGTCAGATGGATTTATGTGATGGCCTTCTGCTGGCAAGTTTTATCTGTCTCTTTCAGAAACACACAAAGAAAAAATGGTATGTATAGTGCTATAACTTTGGAATTAAAATGGGGATTTTTCTTCTTGCCAAAACAGAGAAAGTCCCTGTGTTCTTCTAATAAACATATAAGTGAAAGAAACTCCAGATGGCTGATGATTAGATTAGGTTGCTAAAAAATGTCTAAGCCTTTAACATCTGAAAATTCACAATTTGCAAGCACAGCTCCACTGCCTAAATACCAGTGATAGGTTTATTTGTAGCAACATGGAACATGAAAGAGATTCATAACAATATAGAAAAATGTTATGTGGTTGTGCTATCAATTATTTCATGATATTTTTTGGGATACTTTGATGCTTGCAAAACAGAAGAATCATGTAACATAAATATTTTTGGCTGCAGCTTTTCAGAAAACGTGTTATTATAACAAGCCCAGCCATTATGCTGCATTATGCAGTGTAAATATGTTCTGTATACTTAAAGACAGTAGGGTCCTAACACATAAGAACGCCCTTTGTCAGGAAAATAAATAAATAAATAAATAAATAAAGGCTTCACTTAAAAAAAAAAAAAAAACACTTTTTTTTTTATTTCTTATATATTCAGTATTCAAAACTAAAGTGATGAAGTGTAGCATCTTTTTCTCTGTTTATTTTTTATAGAAATTCATTTATTATTTCAAGGTCAAGAAAGGCATTTCAGCCAATGACTGAAAAATAATAGTGTAAAATACACACTGATTTAGATTTTCAAAATTGATTAGTAGTTCAAGACTGTGACAGCAATTTCTGTGGTGTTCTCAGTTTACTAGAAGCTAAAATTGATTAGCACTTTTTGAAAAGTGCCATGCTAATCAAGGTAAATTAAGTCATGAAATGACTTGATTACTAGACAATTTGCCCTTTCAGAGAATCTTTAAATAAAACTAGTTTGGGAAACATTTTCTGACAGGAAGTCTACTAAAACAATTACTTGTACTGGAGAGAAGATAATCTTTTTTTTTTTTTTTTTCTTTCATGCTTTTCCTTTTGTATTTTCTCATGTCTTTTCAGTAAATAATTGATCCACATTGGTCTATTGGATTTTTTTTCCTTCTTTCTTGAACTTTTCACTTCAAAACTTAATTATGTTCATTCTGATAAATAATTCTTTGTGCTATCACCCTGCCTGCTACCTCTGTATGGTACTGCAAAATAATTTGTGGACTGCAATCTGGAATTCAAGATCTGCCACCACAATTAGAATCAGGACAGATAGCCTAATAAATCTACCTTCAGACTGAGTACGTACTTCATGTTCTGGAAATATGTATATAGTTTTAATGGGAAAGACTCCTGAACATTATTTCACTTGTGGGTGAAATTCAGATACACATAACAAATGTATTAAGCCCAAATAAATGGATTTTGCAATTATTCCACCATCTTCATTGTCAGTGTGAGTGCTTCAACTCTATTAACTATGTGTCGGATCTCTGTAAGCACTGGTGCTGTGGTCTCTTCACTAGCTTTTTCTGCAAGACAGCCTATATTCTTCTGATGATCTCCTCTGGTGAGGAGATCATCAAGGGAAAGCACACAGGTCAAGGTATCTCTGAGGACCTGTAGCTGAATAGATTATGACATCACCTCTCAGGCATGAGAGTATGTACACACACCAGGGACAAAATGCTGAGCTGAAGTCTCAGTTCTTTGTCCTCTAATAAAAGTAATTCTACATATATAAAGGTGTGTAATGGAGAACTACACAAACAGTCTGTTTACCATGCCAGAGCTTTTCACATGGCAACATAAATCCTTGTCTGCAGCCTGTGGCACCTCCAAGAAAAGAGACCACAGTCCTTGCCAATCCTCTCCTAGCAATGTTGGCAGCAGTGTTTTTTGCTGTTTAAGCCAGATGTGGGTTTTTTATTTGTTTTGTTGTTTTTTTTTAGTTATTTAAGAAACCAATTGGAAAAATATAATACTAAGAAACTAGTATTATCTGTGTTCCCATATGACCAAGAGCTCAAGGCTGGTTCACTTTGGGAGTGAGCTGGACTTTGTGATTTTCTGTGGGAGATGGGCAGTACAGTTAACTTAAGGAAGGAGATGAGACGGTAGAGATGTTCATCAAGTGAATCGTTTTCAGTGTGCTGTGATATTACAGTGAAATTCGCTTGCTGGAAGGGAGGAAGGTGAATACACAAGCAGAAGAAGTGAATTTAAATAATAAAGTATTTCTGTATTTCCATTTTTCTTCTTGTATATGATCAGATATGCCTTTGCATAAATGGTTCAGATATCACTAAATATATGTAGATCTATGCAAATCTGCAGACATTTAGCTTTTGTTCTGATGCCAGTACTGCAGGTAGCTTGGTTAGAAAAGTTAAAATTAATAGTAGTAGCTCTGTGTATTCAAGATTGGTACATTCCTGCTTGTACTTTCTCTCCCCTCTTGTCTGTGAAAGGCTGCTTTGCCTGCCTTGCTTCCTACCATTTCCATTTCCAGTAAGGAGCTGTCTTGTGTAAGAATCCTACATCTGACTTCACATCCCCTCCACCCTCTGCAATATTCAACAGTGTTGATCTGGTTTTGGCAAGATATGTGTATTTGTATACATTTTCAATCTTGTTTTTCCAGTCCATCCCTCTTTCCTTTGAGAAGCCTCCCAGACTAAAAAAAAATATACGTAGCCTAAAGAGAGAGAGAGAAAAAGAAAGAATTACAGTTCAGGAAAGTAAAAAATGTGTTTGGAGTGATAACTAAGCATGGGCAGCCACACTCTGTGGCAGAGATTGAGGGCTGAATGTTTTGCTTATGTTGATATTGATTGTAGCTATCTTTCCAGTTTCTCGCATGCTCCTCATAAATTATACACTCTTGCAAGCTGTGCCAATTGGCATTTAAAATCTACCCTGTTACCACTGGCAGAAATGGAACAAGTAATGAAGCGATGACAACTGGTGCTTCTTCTCTTTCTGGGAAGACAAGAGACAGGGACAAAACCCATCCAATGTGTATGCTATATTCAGTGACTAACATTGCCATGTGAAATTCCAGTTTTTAAATCTGAAAGCAGAGCAACATTTTCCAATGTTCCATTTCAAAACGTGTGTGTGCATGTGTTGTTTTGTTGTTGTTGTTGTGTCTTTTTTTTTGTTGTGTTAAAAAAAGGGTAGGGGGGGACAGGGGGGGAAGAAGATAGTGAGGAAGCTATCCATCTTCTCTGTTCCCCTGTGTGACAAATGCATACAGGGCTTTTGCTGCTTTGTGTTTTTCATTGCAGCCACCCTATAGAGCAACATGCTACATACTGCTACAAATATACTGCTTCAGATGTCAGAACTGATTTACTTTGTCCCTTGGAAAGAGAACAAAGGAAGTCTCAATTTAACCCTATAATGACAATAAGCAACGGCAGTTACTTGAAGATAGCACAGATCAATAATTAAGTAAAGAGGGTGCTGTTTATGCAGTTAAATGTTATCTATGCTATTCCTACTAGCTTTCACTCTGTGTAAACACATTCATTGGCATTAACAGTATCATAGATTGTTGAAAAGTAGTCATATGAGTCCTTGAAGGACAAAACACTTATGCTTCCTAAAGTTCCTCTATAACGATGATAAGAAATATGACTATCCTCAAACAGACATGATAAAAAAATTAGCTGCTACCTTGGATGTCACTTTTTCAAGTTGGATGCATTTACCTGGCATATAACAGGGCTATGTGAAGGTATCCACACTGGTCTGTACCCTGAAAGAAGCATGGTGCTATTCAGGTCTACAGCCAGGTGAACATGTCTTCCTAGCACAGATATCCTAATTCCAGTAACATAACATTGCATGCTGTTGGCAAGCCCAGAAAGCCACATTTAGAATTTACTAGTTTTTGATATGAAGATGCCAACAGAGATAGCTTTCAGATGTCTGTTTTTGAGAACCTTGCCCACAATTGTTCTTTTGCACTAAAAATCTTACACCAGTCAAACTAGCCTATTTAAATATGCTAAAGCAAATTTACTCCAGTAAATATGCAAGACATCATGCAGCCTAATGTTTTCAAACAGATTGCATCCTATTTAAAAGGGAATCCTATTCTAAAAAAAAAAAAAAAAATGGTAACAATTAAAGTGAGAGTGAAATGTTGTCTAAATTCTTTTACCCAAAGTTACTTCACACATTGGCTTGCTGCACCTCATTCTTCAACAATTATCCAAAGCTTATACTTAGCTTATACTTTCACAGAAATTAAAAAATCAGCCCTGAATCAGGGAATTTCACAAAATCAACATCTTCTGAGAGCCTTCTTGCCAGTGATGGGATATGTTTTTCACATGGTATACAGAATTTTCTACAATGTCGAAACAAGGCAACACAGCTGGCAAGCTTGTTGCTTTTAATTGCCGTATCCTCACTTCCAGGGCTGCATAAGTCTTCTAAATAAAAGACCACAACTGATACTGTCAAGTCAAAAATCTCACAACATGTTTTTGGTGCTGAATCAAACAGAAATTCCACAGGGCTCACACAGGTAACACCTTTCTACATTTATTTTGTTGTTGTTGTTCTGGATCTGTGGGATAACAGCTTTGAATTCGTTCTGATGTGTTGGTGTTTGCTTCATGTGCAGGGCTGCCAGTTTCTAAACTGCATGGCTTGAGAAGTCAATGCTCTGAGTGGTCCCTGTTCTTGCTGATGGTACTTCCTTGCCACCATCTCAACTCCCAAATGCTGTACACCAAATTACCAACATGAGAAAAATAGCTTATGGTCTTGTCCTTTCTTTGTTAAACTCTAATAGGTCTAACCTGGTTGTATTGCTTATTCATACACCTTTTTACCTAAATTCTGTCTCCACTAGTCAGATCAAGATACCCTTGTTGCCTGGCCTACACCACTGCTAGTCTTGGTTTCAGTCACAACCTGTTTATTCTGGGCTGGCACGATGGGACAAATCACCTCTATCCTCCACATTTTTTTTCTCAGGATCAAGGATTTACATCATGTGTGTCTTGGCACTTCTGGTAATTTCTCTGGTGAAGTCTTGCTTGCTACACCTCTGGAGGCATGTCTAACATGTAAGCTAATGCTATAACTATAACCTTATGCTTAATGCAAACCTCAGCCTGGATTTGCCCACACTGCCAAGCCCTGTGCAATGAGGTAAGAGAGAGAGTGAAGAACTGTTTCTACGTGCTCTGCTCTTCAGGGCAGTCTTGGTTTCATGGAACCACCAGGCAATACTGCTGCTGCTGCAAAAGAGAGCTTGTGTATGGAGTGGGTCCCCTCTGCTGCTTATGGGGAAAGGCATCACATTTCAGACCTTCCTTATGGCAACAAGAAAATTGGAGAAACCGAAAACAAAGAAGCATAGTTTGATGTAATGGGTCAGCCTTGCTCTAGCTCAGATAGATGCCTTGCCACAGAATATCCCAAGCTGGAAGAGAAGCATAGGGATCATCTAGTCCAGCTCCTGGGAACCCAAAGGACTCCACGAAAATCAAACCCTATGTCTGAGAGCATTGTCTAAACACTTCTTGGACTCCAGCAGGTTCGGTGATGTAACCATTGCCATGGGGAACCTGTTCCAGTGCCCAACCACCCTTTCTGTGAAGAACCTATTCCTAACATCCATCCCAAAATGCCCCTTGCAAGGAAGCTGCAGGCCACCATGAGGCCTCTCCTCAGTCTCCTCTGCTCTGGGCTGACCAAATCAAGTGACCTCAGCTGCTCCTCATACATCTTGCCCTTCAGACCTTTCACCATCTTCATTTCACTCCTTTGGTGCTCTCTAATAGTTTTATGTCCTTCTGATATTGTATGACCCAAAACTGCACACAGTGCTCAAAGTGAGGCCACACCAGCACAGAGCAGAGCAGGGCAATCCCTTCCATCAACCAGCCAGCAGTGTTGTGCCTGATGCCCCCCATGCCACAGAGTGGAGGTCTTCTGTCCCATAGCAGTTTCTCCCAATGACAGAAAACCATCTAAGGGCACCAGGAAGCCTGTGCTAGTATCACTTCTAGCTAGGTCAAGCCTCTCCCACTGTAAAGGCCTGTGGCCTGACCTGACCCTCAGCAGCAGGCTGCTCTTGGCTCTCCATATGGGTGTGCTGTCTTTCACACCCAGCCTTTGCAGATTCTGGCTTTAGCAGCTTCAGAGTTTAAAACATTACCAGGGACTTGGCAGAGCATTAGACCAACAGCTCAGCTGCACAAAACTGATCTCACCTTGCTCTGTGCCAGTCTGCCAAATAAACAAACAATGCCAAAAGTACCTCATATTGCTTGGCTATAACACTGTTTTTTTATTATTACTCTTATTATAATTTTTGCATGCTCAAGCTTATTCCTTTGATCTTTTGAATTCTAAAACAACTGTGGAAGTGTACCCACTATGGAGCCACTAGTATTCTCCTTCCAGACCCCCTCCCTGGTCTGTCTAGAGGCAGAGCCCCACACTGAGATCTGTTTTCAACTAACAGGTATTCCCAGACTTCCTGCAAGGTCTATCAGGATGCACTGGTGAACCTGGCTGGGCTTCTGCAGCCTGAGAAATCTGCCAAGGGAAATACGAACCTAAAGAAGCTGCTACTCCTATTTACCATTCTTTCTTTTGAGACAGAGTGGTGGGAAACAGGGCTTGTGTGCACCTCTCTATCTCTGCAGAGCATCTGTTCCCATTGATGATCTTGGCTAAGGATTATTTTCATTTGTTTTCCAAAGCCTAAGAAATCATATAGTCTTTGGTTCCTCTCCCTCTGATGAATTTCACATGGCTCTACTGCCTTTGTTTGATTTGCCCCTGGAGTTCATAAGTATATTTTTGGAAAATATTATTTTATATTAATTATAGTATATTGATTACATTACTTTGCAATATGTGTTATGTTATGTTATGTTATGTTATGTTATGTTATGTTATGTTATGTTATGTTATGTTACGTTATATTACGTTATGTTACGTTATATTACGTTATGTTACGTTATATTATATTTTAAATTCATAATTTCATTTAATTGCATAATTGATCACATTGTATTAGCTGCAGACTTATCATAAGATATTCTTTTTCTCACCTGTACTGATAGGCAGATTTTACATTGGTTGGGTTGCTTGGGCTGATTGGTTTGTCTCCACTGAGTCGTGGATAGAGAGTATCTGGGGATAGCCCCAATGTACTAGTTAATGAAAGGGAACACATAGATTTGAACTACTAGAACTAATAGTTATGCAAGCAGCTGGACATTATTTGCACTATATGTTTGAATGAGTGATGTTAGCACTGGAGGATCAATTATAAAGGTAGCACTTTTTTCTCGTCAACACCATTTATTTATTTATTTATTTTCTGGGAATGGAAGGTTCATATTTGTTTGCCAACAGATCTCTTCCAGTCTGATCTCTCCTGATGCTGTGGACGATGTGTTCATGTGATGATATTTAGCTCAAAGAGAGAAGGTCATACACTAAAATTCCACTCAACTCTGAATGATCCAGCAATACAGAAGGATTGTTTGCTGTTGGAAAGAAAGTAAAAGAATTATTCTGTCACTGAAAAGAAATCGAAGATTCCCATACATTACTGTAGCTCAGGGTCGCTTTCTGTCATGCTCATTTCTTCCAACTGGACTATTTTCACCTTGATATGCTCATTCTGAGATAAATGTACTTCTCCAGCAGATAACCAAAATGTTACCCAAAGATGAGCTGAAAATTCACGTGGAAGATTACAGAATGTACATATTTAGATGAGAGGGATGAGTAATGCAGCTTAATTGTCTAAATCACTCAGAAATTCAAATTGTATGCCACATGTTACTTTTTAAACTAGCCATAAGAATATTTTTGTTATAGTTTTAATTAATTTGTACTAAATGCCTTTAACAAGTGCAGAGATGAGAATAAAGAACACTGCTGTGTTCTGATTTTGATTGACCCTCAGTGTTTTGATTTTGTTTGACCCTTGCATTATAAGATTAGATTTTAAGGTACATTATCTGGAAATGTGATGGTCCTTAATTTTTTCATTTGAGAGTCATGGGTTTAAGCATACTTCACAAGGGTGTTATTTCATGTAATCTACATGTATAATCAGAAGCTGGTTACTCCAGTATGCTCTCAGTCCACACTTGTTAAAAATTAAAAATGAGAGCTACACTGACGTACAGGTGTTACGTGTTTCTTGGGGAACAGCTTTGGAATGCAGCTGTAGAGTGGGTACTTCCAGACATAGCAATATATATGTTTATGCTGACACTTTGCTGAACTAAAATCTCAACACTGAATATCTTAAGATAAGATTTAAGCCAGATTTAAAGCAGACAGGCTTAGCCAACTCTAATAAATAGCACACTCATTACTGAGATGTAGAGTTGCTTGCTTAGAAGTCTGTGTATGACAGGGTGGATTAGTTGCAAATTAGGAGTCTCACTATAGTTGTGTTCATGTGAACTCACACATATGCCTGCATCCACAATCACAAGTGATTTATGCTTGAGGAGACAGCAGAGTCTGCTAGCTAAAATGGACATGGTCCTTGTAGGTATTGTGTTTTCCTGGAAGCATTCCAAAAATTGAACAGATGGCAAAAGCCTGATGACTTTTCAGATATTTTATCTGGAGCATAATGGAAGTGATGCACTACCATGCAGTACCATGATGCATGTTCTTTCCTCCCTCCACTACCCTGTTACCAACCCTGTTCCTTCCCTCTGTTAGCCAAATAAAATATCAGTCTTGTTTTAACATAGTCCCAAATACATGCCAAGAGAATCAAATCCTAAAGAGGAAGGACATGCAAGTGCTATTATTCTTTGCCTTTTAGTTTGCTTTTATTACAAGCCACTTCTGGTGGGAGGCCAAGCTAAAAACCATGGCACCTAGCTGAATAACAGACGTGCTGAGCTCTGATCTCAGACACACCTGGCAGCAGGATATGGAGCTAGAAAAATATGCTCAGAGAATTTAAAGGGGATCTGTAGTGCAAGCAAGGCAGTACATTACATCTGTATTGCTCTCTGTAGTACCTTGAAAAGTAGCATCCAATGGTGCTTCCCAATGAGCAAAGCAGAACAAATGTTTGCATACATTGCACACCATTCTCATGAAGAAATCTAATTTTTCATTTTTAAATACATCATTTTTACTATTTATAATTTCTAAGGCTTCATACTGCAGTTTTCTGGTGCAAACATCAGGTGACATCTGTGAGAAGTTCAGTCAACACATTAGCTCTTTCTCCATCATTGCTGAATGATTTCACCTCCAAATGATTATTTTTTAACTCTGAGAAAGTGGCCAACCATACTGTGTCATTCCAGAAAAAATAAATAAATAAATATATATATATATATATATATATATATATATTATATATATTATATATATATAATATATATATATTATATATATATAATCTGGAGATTATATATATAATCTCCAGGGATCTGGAGAACAACTCACAATCCTTATTTCCCTTATTTTCCTTTTATCTCCATCATTGGGTTTGCGGATAATAACAGAGGTTAAGAGATGTTGCCTCCCAGGGCAGAGTCTCAAAGACGCTGAACAGGGACATTTGGGCTCTGCAACAGGAAGCAACTTGGCACCAGCAGTGCCCCAAAGAGGCTCAGAGCTCCAGTCTCAACGCATGGGTCTACAGGATTTCCCAACTGCACAGAAAAGACATGACTGCCTTTTTCTGAGCCAGAGTCAGGGTACTTGCTCTGATAATAAGCTCTAGGCAGTTGATCAAATCTCTAAGAGGTAGGCAGCAGCTTGGAGAAAAAGCTGTTTGGAATTTTCTTGTTCTCTGCTGAATCTAGGCTTGAGTCACCTTGTTGACCTCAGGTTGAATGCAGCTAAAAGACAACAGGGGTTTATAAGACGGGCAGATCTGGCTTTGTATGAAGTCATTTTACAGCAATTTCAGTTTGAACACAATGAAAGAATCTTTTTAGATTTAACTATCTGAGTTTTCTTTTTTTAAGACTGTATCAGAAATTACAGTTTTAGTTGAGCTAGAGAGGTGGTCTGCTTTATTCTTTCTCAAAAAAAAAAAAAAAAAAAAAAAAAGGCAGCACAAAAATAGTTCTTGATAAAAGTTCTGTTATCTTTTGGAACAATATTCTCCCTGTTGTGCACTGGGCTGCTCTAACTTGTATTTTCTCCCAGTGATCACAGTGGAGCAACAAGATAAGCGAGGATGTAGAACAGCTCCTCTGTACATGCTACCGTACTCCATGAAACAGATCTTGTCTACTCTGCCCTGTCCCTCCATCCAGGCTTAACCCCCCTGAATTGAATGAAATTCATCAAGGATCAATTCATCAAATGCTTTTACTTCAGCAAAGGGATGGTTTGTTGCTCTTTAAGTGCAGCACAGAACACCCTTTAAGTTTTGTTAAGTTATATTTTAAAATACTAAATAGGGAGTTAAGAGCAGGCAGTGCTCCAAAACCTGTTATTGTTTTATAGAGCCCATTTCAGCCAAATGAACAGTTAGGCTTGGGACATATATGCATAGGGAAAATATGGGCTGTTGTTGTTTTGATTGTTTTGTGCTGAATTTTACTGAAGGTGTCAGCTGTCAGTTATATGAGCGTGTTTCTGGTCAGAAAGAGAATGCTGCAAGCACATGCCTTGTTAGGGCACTTATCAGCTCCCCATGGATTCACCTTATCTAGTTAACTGTCAAAAGCAAGCACAGTAGTCAATTCTGTGGAGCCAATATAACTGTCAAAGAAACTGGTATATCTCAGTATCATTGATATAATTGCTATGTCCATTCCCAGACCCTCATTCAAAAACTAGTATTCTAAGTCTCTTCTTCCAACACTTGGGTGTGCATTTTATTATTTATAAAAAAGATAGAAGTAATAGACGGGGGAACTGAAGCCCTCAGTGACCACAGCACATGTAGTCACACCTTGAAGGGGTCTGTAGCCTGCAGGTGCTTCTGTGCTCAGCACTTTGGAGAGAAATGCTCCTGGCATTGCTGGCACCACGTAGTTGGCTGAGTCTGATACTGAGAATATCAATTAATGGCATGGGGGGTGAAGTTCTTTTACATGAGCACCTACAGGCTGCAGCCAAGAACCACATGGGTGCTGACCATGTAGGTATTGTGCAGATAACAAGGCAGAGTCCCTGCCCTCGATATGCAGTCTAAGCAATGAAGACAGGTGAAGTGTGTGTAATTGGAGGGGGAGGCAGAAATATTATCTGACTTTTGCAGATGAGAAACCATACTATCTTAAGGTCTGAATGCTAGCAACTGAACACCAGGGTCAGACTCCCATAAAGAATTTGTTTACCAAGGTTTTCCATTTGCAAATAG
The DNA here is from genome assembly GCF_963932015.1 of Anas acuta. NCBI lineage: Eukaryota > Metazoa > Chordata > Aves > Anseriformes > Anatidae > Anas > Anas acuta. Next base: position 63,752,393 of record NC_088979.1, on the reverse strand, counting down.
CATCTTACAAGACATTCAGGAAAATAAAGGAATAGTGTTGCATCTGAATGAAACTCTTTAGGTCTCATGGCAATGTATTAAAACATATCGCATCTGAGTGTTTGTCAAGTACAATATGCAAGTGGCTAATGCTGCAGTCAAATGCATTTTTCCAAGGAATCAGCTGCTTTCTTATTGCATTTATCAAATATATCTCCATGGAATGGTATTTCCTAAGACATGAATCAACACAACATATGTTATAGTGCTTCAGCTTTGTTTTCATAATGGAAAGAAGCTGCTTTAATAACATCTGTTGTAGTACTGGGAACATATCCTGCCAGAGTTTTCCAGTGAAAAGAAATATCCAATTTCAAGTCAAAGAACTTGAATGCAGGTTTAATGAAATGCACAGGCTAGCTGTGGTCATGCCTGCTATTTCCTAGTTATGTTCTGCACTTTTTTCTTTTCTTTAATTATTTAGCAGATTTAACACACACACAAAAAAGCATAATATAGGGAAAGCTCAGACTCACTATGTGATTTCTGGATGCAGATATCCTTTTTCAAGATAGCTAGGAATTTTGACTATAAAGTCCTATTGAAGTCATCAGTTGATTTTCATTTATGGTTTTATCTTCCCTATGCTGCTGTTGTCTTCCTAAAATTTACATCGTAGATTATCTTCCTTTGAGAGAATAATAAAATGAAAACTTGCTGTACTGGGATTTGGTAAACTGCCTCTAACCTAATTTATATTATGGGGCACCAATTACTGGGGAATTCATATGCTGCTAAATGTCAATTCCACTCCTGTCCTAGCAATGACAAAAATAATTTGTAAGTCATTGTAATCACAAGAATGCCATGCTGGAAAATCTCCATAGTGTTCTTTCAGAAATCCCCTGATAACTGCATAAGCTTAATTTTTCAAGGCCTTTCCACCCTTACCACAGCCCTGCAGAGGACAGAGGTAGTAGATGCTAGGAATTTGAGTCCTTTCTCCAGGGACAGTAACAAAAAGTTTACAGAAGAAGGCTTGAATAGGTTTCTCTATTTTTGACCACGCTAAATTGCAAGGAATTACAGAAAAATTGCAGCTAGGATCAGAAGATTGCATTAGGTTTTTATCCACTCTAAATACTCTAGCTATGGTTAATATTTCATGTTTCCATGCAGTATGATGGACATGAAGGTGAGCAATGAGTGGAGACGTGATACTTGTTCCAAAGAGCTTTAGTCTAAGTTAGAGGCAGAGGGATTCCACAGGAAAGGGGGAGAAAGGGGAAGAGAAGAAGAAAAGTGTCCAAGAGCAACAGGGAGAGTTTTTAGAGCAATAAACAATGAATTACACCAGTCTCTGCTTCCTTGGTTTCATTTTGCAATTCTTATATGAAGAACTGTAGAGCAACTGAAGTTATATACTACCAAAAAAAAAAAAAAAAAGGAAGAAAAAAACCTATGCTCAGCACAGGGAATGCCCTTTGAAAACCTCTGTTTATTCAGTAGGCTAGGATATATCGACCCTTATGCTTTAGCAGTGGGTATTGAAATGCCTGGATTGATACATTTTGCTGTATATAAAAATAGAGAGGGGAAATAGAAAACTTTGACATATAAAAGGATGATAAACCAGAAACGTAATTTGAAAGAACTCTGCCAGTGTTTGAGTACCTGGCATTTTCTGCCTCATGAATTGTAATCTTTGATGGGGGGCAGGGAGGCAAGCTCATTTCAAGTCAGAGAGTAACAGAGAGAATTTCTGATGAAAACACAGGTAGGCTTGAAGGCACATTTAGATCTCTGTGGCTCATACTGGCAAAGTCTGAAGACTCTTTGTATCGGTGAGAACTTGGGACAGTGTCTGATCTCCTCCAAATATAACTCTGCTGAAGCTGGTGGAAAGGATGGAGTAAGCCACTGCCTGGAAACACATACTGGCTACATGTGGAAACACATACTGCCTAACATCAAGTGTGTTAGAGCAGCCCAAATATAAGCAATATGCCCTGCCCACCACTTTCTAAGCTTCCTACTGTATGGGTGTGTGGGTACATGCTAAAGTGTAGGGCAGCTTTGTCCATCAGATGCATGTAGTCCCCTGTGTAGGAAGAGACTAATGGTAACTTCCTCATCTCACTCCTCTTGGGACAGATCTTCAGGAAGATAGAGAAGGCAGATGCCTTATGCCATGGGCAAGGCTCTACAGAGCAGGAATGGCCATGAAAACAGAGGTGTTGCCTACAAACTAAGAGACTCTCCCTGTCTCTTTTTCTTGTGCTGAGTTCATCATCCTCACAGAATACAGCGTTTCCAGTAGGCAAAAGTGCCGTGGCATCTGACTGCCAGCAAACAGCCCCCAGCACTTTTCTGCCATACTGACCTGATATTAGGTTGCTTTGTGAACACCATGCCATGCTAATAGCAAATGGATTACAATGGAATCCCCTCACTAAAACGAACACGATTAAGACTGAATTTGATAAAGGATGTGGCACAGAGACAAATTAAACTACCTATTCCTACTCCTGTTCATACTGAAATTCTTCTCATTGATATATTTCTGCTTTTTCATAAGTCCAAGCAGATGATTAAAGCAAAACAAACTTAGAAAAGGCAGAGCATTGTTGTGCTGAGAGTATTCTAGCAAGACATTTATGCAGCTGTTGGACATTAATACAAAGTAGAAAACAACAACAAAAAAAAGTGTTTGCTTACAGATTCCCCTTCTCCCCTCCCTCCACAAGATTATTCTCAGTTTTGCACCGCAGTATTATATTTAATGCATTATGTGTCCCAGGTAATGATGCAATTTTAACAACAGCTTATTTTATTGATAAAGTAGTCTCTGAAAACCTGGAACATGTAACATATTCCTACTTACATCCTCCACTGCATGAAGTTATATAAGCTCAAATATCAATTCCTTAGTCATCTGCACCCCTTTGCATGATTCCCCTTTCAATATTGTGTAAAATGACTGAGTTTCAGGAAGCAGTACCTATTTTGTTCTTGGCTGCAGATCTGAGCTCTGTTTTAATATTAGCTTATAAAAGTTGTCCTTTAATAAACACTGAATCCTTCTGAGAGAAAAAGAGAAGAAAAAGAAAAAAAAAAAAGTCTGTCTGGTCCTTTTGACCTGTAGAAGAGACATAAATTTACCCATTCTAACTGGAAAGCAACTATTGCAAGCTAAAACCTAATCCTTTGAGCTATCATGTTTGCTCAGTAGCAGAGAAAATGATGTCTAGGGACTCCAAGCAGCAGTTTCAAATCACTAGTGTATGTTTTCTAAATATAAAGAGCAGCTTTACCCCTCATAGTTATAAATATGGCTATGTCATCTGTATGGTCCAATGCACAGCTGTAGCCAACAGAGGTCTGGACTGGACTGACAGTAACAGATGAGCCAGTGCTCCCATGTCTTGCTAGTCAGACAGACAGCTCTTGTTGACTGGACTTACCCCAATCTGGGGTAAAACAGTCATTCTGTTACTGTTCTGTATTGCTAGCCAATAACCTCCTGACCATCCCTGGAGTAACGCGTTCATACTTTTCAAATCAAAAGACAGCCAACTCCAGTTCAATGGGACCCTCCAATAGCTGCATCATTCAAGGCTCTCTTTTATAATGCCATTGCTCAGCCGGGGCAAAGAGGGCTGCAACCTGACCTCTTTCATGGCCTCTATCATTTTCTGTTGAGCCTAATGAGCTTGACTTACAGCACCAGGGTTAATAAAAGTGCCTGACAGAGAGTGTTTTTTGAGACATATACTGAAAGAAACTACCTGGAGAGTGCCACTTGTCAGGCAGATGACTAATAAAGCATGTGATACAAGCACATTTAACAAGCATAAACATTGGCATCTCCAGCAGTAAATGTGCATCTCCTAGCTTTCTGGACTTCTCCTGAGCATGGTAAATCTATACGATCAGCACCAGAAACACAGACAGGAATGCACATGCATTTAAAAAGCACACATATCTCCTCTGAAGCTGCAGCTCTCATCTTTCTCGATAAAAGTTCTACATTTCAAAAGCCATCGATCAGCAGGAAGACATAGTTTCTTCTTTCTGAGCCTATTAACACATTCAACACAACAAAGGGGGAAACAAGAGGAAAATGATAGCAGGTACCAAAACAAAACACAAACACTCTACTTGCTGCTCTGAGAAACATTCACTAGTCTCATAACCAATAGAAAAATTCTGCTGTTTCCAGCACTCCTGAAGGCACTTAGCACTGCTCCTGAGCACACAAAACATTCCACACAATTGCCTCCACATCCCAGCAAAGCACACAAGATCCCACACATTTATTGCAGCAGCCTTGGAAATCTAATAGATCTGATGCTGCGCACAGGCTCCGAGTGCCCCCACGGTCCCCTGCCACCCCCCTCCTTCCTTTTGCTGAGTTAATCCGCAGCTCTGCCGGCTAAGGGGACTTACCAAGGGCTTTTCGATGGGAGAATGCAGTTAGGCGGTCTCACACACACTGGAAGAGCTGCTACCCAGTAATGAAGCAGGCACTGAGAAGTCTCACTCTTTCAATAGCTATTCAGGTAGCGCTGCCAGCTTTCTCTAGCTCTCTGCATACACACACACATTGGGGGGAGAGAGAGAGAAGGAGAGACGCAATAAACTCTGGCTATAATTAAGAGAGCTCCTTTTTACAAATTACAGCAGCAAGCAATCCCTTTAGCAGCCTTTTTAGCATGATCTCTTCAAAACGGAGTCCCTTACAAGTAACACAGCATCCTTACTACTCTCTTTCTCTCTCTCTTTATTTTTTCTTACAGAAATATAAAGCCAGCTCTCTTGGAGATTTAGTCACTGATGTATCATAGGGAGGTTATTGTTGTTCAGAGTTTTGATTTTTTTTTTCTTTTTATGGTGAAAGTTTTATTATGAAATTCAACCTAGTTTGCAGCTGAACAGAGACCTGACTCTGCTCTTTATAAGGAGCAACCTCTCAGTAAAGCAGTTTAAATCAATAATTTCGTGCATTTAATGACAGTGTTTATGAAACAAAGCATCTGTGCTAAGCAATTCACTAACCGGGAAGGTAGTAGTTTAGTAAATATATATCATCACCTTTTTGTATGTATGTAAACCATTAAAGGCAAAAACAATAATACATGCAAATGAATAGAAAGATTTATAATGGAAGTCCTGAACTTGGAAATGTTTTACAGAGAGCACACATATAGTGCCCCAGTGTTCCAGTTCCACAAGGAAAAAGCATCCATTGTATCAGTTAAGGGTGAGTGTTACTTGTCCCTGATATGCATGAAATAAAAACCGTCATAAAATGTTGGGATACTACTGCATTTGGCACAGGGATTTGATGGATTTAAGAAAGCTAAATCTCCAAGATAGATCTTTTCTTTATTAAAGAATCCTCTTTCTCCGAGGCTTTAAAATTATTTATCCTTTCATTACTTCTGATGTCACCTTTGATAAAAATCAGATAAAATATATCCTTTCCCTAACTAAAAGTGAAAGTGTTTTGGAAGACTTCCTTCCATCAGTCCATCTCTTTTTTTCACACATAATCAGCCATACACCCACCTACACACATACACAACATGATAGCAAAAGTAACAACTGGGAAAAAAAACATCAATTACCTTTAATTTGCTAACAGCCTTGTTCCCCGGAAAGCAGTGGCTTTCTCTCTATCTTAGTACTGTATAATCATGGGATCATCTGCAGGGTGGATGAAAAAAAGGGTGAAGAAATCAAGAAGGGTGTATGAATGTGACTTTGCCCCCATGAGCAAAGCAGCCAGCACTACACAGCCTCCTCTGAAGAGCCCCTGTGTGGCAATGACTTTAAGGACTGTTCCTTGGTACCACTATCCAGAGGCATGGAGAAACCTTTTTAAAGGATGGAAACAGTGAGAAGGAAGCAGTCACAACTGAGAGTTGCCTTATTGACAACTCTACCTAAAAGAATTAAAAGCCCCACAAAGTGCTGTGACACTCCTGTTCAGCCTGCTAACCTTTTTGCAAGAGATGTTTTCATACACAGCTGTCCAGCTGTTAATCTCCAAAACATGCATTTCATATTTAATTACTCTTCACCAAAGACAAATAATTCTGGGGCCTTGCCAAGTTTATTAGGAGGTCATAAAGGATAAAACATTCAGGCAGATGCTACTTCTGCGGTTTGGATTTGTCTCAGTAACAGGAGGTCTTGGAAAGATGGAAATGTCTGTCCTCCAATGCTTCTGTCTCCTTCCTGCTCAGAGACAGACAACAGTGGGTACAACCTCATGATTAAGCTGCAAACCAGCCCTGCCAGGTACCTTTCATTCCTAAAGGTACCCCAATGTGGATGGGCTCGGGAGTCACCTGGAGCCACTGTAGGGCATGGAGAGCACCAACTGCAACTTCCAAGTCATTTTTTTATTTTATTTTTTTTTTCTGGTATAAAGAGGGAGTATCAGTGGCCTACATCCTAGTGTCTCACTATTAGCATATTTTGCTATGGAAATTCACCCTGACAAAATATAAGCTCAGTCTCTGTATTCCTCCTCTGGAGAAGTCAGCCAAGAAACCGGCAAGCTGTGATCCTTGTGATGCTGGGGAACTGCTCCAAAGTTCAGGGCTGCTTTCTCAGCACTGCTGGGGCTTTCCACCAGTACCGCAAGAAGAACCCCAGCTCTTACCCCATCACAAGCACCCTCACCATGAGGTAATGTAAATCCCCTCACAACGCTCTTGTAGCTGACTTTGTACTACCACAGCTGTATAGAATATGGCTTGAGGAAGAGCTTCAGGTGTCTGCTGTAGGTAGAGTATGCCTGCTTTGCAGACTACAATAGCTAAAGTTATTTTGTTTTGTTAAAAAAAAAAAAATCCTAGAAATTTCAAATATGTAGTGGAAATCTGTTTACATCAAGAGGGCAACCTGAATAGATGTTATTTGACATATTTTTTGCATTAAAAAACAACATTTCCAGCCCTCCAGCTACTCCTCCATTTGGGATTGTAAGGGGAGGTTTCCCAGAGAAGAAAAAAAGTGTCTATTACCTTTATAATGATAGGAGGGCTCCATTCTTAGGGGATTATATTAATTCATTCAGGTCCATGGGTTGTCGCTTGTGAGGACATGCAACTTACACTTTAATAAAAAATATTCCTTTTTGTAGTGCAGGTAAAGAGGCCATGAGAGAGCTCTCCCATAAATTACTGCTCTGCAACTTGGAAAGAACTAACAAATCATCTGTGACCTGTGAATCTAATTTCACTGCACAAGGAACTTTTCCTCTAGGGGTCTTCTCCTGATACATGTATCTATTTGCTGTTCTTCATTGACATAAACGAATTTCTGTGGTTTGCCTGTCAATAACTGTACTTAACTTTTAATGTATAATGGTAAAGCTATTGACCTCGAGTAGAAGAAAGTTCTTAAAGAAACAGCTTTCTTTTTCCATGTAATGTGAAAATTTTTGGTTAAACACACCTATGAACTGAAATGGGCATTTAATACGCTATAGGGTGTTGGTGATGTATATTTTTTGTATTTCTTGTGTGGATGTTATTCTCTGTCATTATCAGCTAAGGGTTTTAAAATCCGCTGTCTTGTTTATTGACTGAAAATAATAAGACATGTCTAATATGGCATATGATGCATTGGCAGCCAGCGTGGAGTATGCACTGACTGGTGCTAACACATCCTAATTATGTTTTCCCTCTGTCTTTTTATCTTTCTCCTGACATTCTCCATATATGAATGATTGTCCAGAGAGGTTACATTAAGAGAGTATGTATCAGTTCCCTTTTTTTAATGATGCCAGAATTATTCCAGCATCACTGTTACTAATCCAGGACGAACGGTACTACTTTTACAATGAAAATATGGAAATACATAACGAGTTCATGCAAGCAACCTCTGCCCTGCAAGAGACACCACAGACATACTGTCATAATGAAAGCATTTCACTCTTCATGGTGATGGCTTAGATAAAACTGATTTCTGCAAACAGAACCATCCCTTTTCACTCCTTTCTCACAAAACTATAATCATCTTACAGTGCAAAGATGCAAACACAGCCTGTCTTTTAGACAGTAATTTTTGTGTTAGACTTTGCCAAAAGTAAGCGTATACATGTATGTGTTAACATCACAAATTCAAGATTTTATCCCATTGATTAAAGGTGGTTTATGGAAAGGAGATGGGGAATTTATATGATAGGGCCTTTATTCTGTTCTCGTTTACATCCAGATAAACCTAATTTCAGTGTAGTTACCACCGATTTTCACCCATGCCTACCCACCCATGTGGTCTGTAACACAAAATTAATCAAGCTAGTGCTGTCAAATCTAGGATAGCATGCGAAAGACAAACAAACAAACAAAAAAGCACAACAAGCAGAAATGCACAAAAGCAAAAGAAGTGAAAATGCTGTCTGACTCACTGAGCTTTTGTTTGACACGCTGAGCTTTTGTACCTGTAAGTATGAAATGTATGGCTTTTTTAAGTCCGTATGCCATCAGCTGGAACTTCTGCAGTGTCACTACAGAATCTAATTCTCAAGGTCGAGCTGTATCATTCTCAAGGTTTCCAGGTCATCCTTTGTGCAACTGGCATTATTCTGCACAGTCTGTTTTTCCATAAGTGGAAGAAGTTGATTGCAAATGACAATTTTTGAATTGTGTATATGTACTAACATACTCTTTATGCCATCTGAAAAGAAACATAGTTCACAATAATATTTCTTAAGTAATTATAATTATATAAGGGTTTGTAATCCAAGAGATATTTTTGCCTTTTAGACTGCATGGGTGGGGTGAAGAGTTTCTGATTTATTTTATTTTATTTTATTTTATTTTATTTTATTTTATTTTATTTTATTTTATTTTATTTTATTTTATTTTATTTTATTTTATTTTATTTTATTTTATTTTATTTTATCTTATTTTATCTTATTTTATCTTATGTGTTGTGTGCTCTTTGTCAAAGAGAGTAGCTGGGTGAGGTAGAGGCTTCCAGGAGAGAAGGCTGTTGTAGAGGGAGGCACCTCAGCCTGCTCAGGGCAGAAAACACATTTGAAGTTTACAACTCAAGGTGGGGAGGTTTAAGAACGCAGAGAGCAGAGTTCTGAAAGAAAGGAGACTGCAGCACAGCAGAGAATCTGGGAGACTTCTAAGAGAAACACAGAACAATGTCCTTGGTGGTGATGAACAGGAAAACTTTCTACAAGCCTGAAGAAACTCTATTGAATGTGCTGCAACCCCTCAAAACGCTGATGTGATTGAAAAGCAATCTTGGAAACACAGACCCTTCCTGCAAGCAGGAACTGGGCAGGCAGAAATCTGTTTACAAAGCCTTTGTATATATTTTTTATCTGTTTAAAAGAAAACCTACACATTAATCTAGATTTACTTCAATAAAACCTGGATATTGAGTTGAAAAGATATTCTGTGGGTTTTTTGTTTGTGTGTGTTGTTGTTTTTTTTTGTTCATTTGTTTTTGTTTGTTTGTTTGTGTGTGTTTTGTTAGTTAGTTTGTTTGTTTTGTTTTGTTTTCCTTTTAAGGTTTTCATGGTAAGAAAAATTCAAGGCAGATCCATCCAGAAGATCTGGTTAACTTATGGTCCTCTTGCAATGAGCTTCTGTCCTTATATTGCCCGATGTAGCAGATTAAGAGACAAAGACTGATGCTGAGAGGCTCTCAGCACATGTACAGCATCCCAGAGAATGTAGCTCACCAGTTACAAAACTCAAACCCTAAGGTGGTCTTCCACTTACACGCTTGTGTTTGGAGAGTTTTAATGGCCTTCACTACATATTTAATCTGAGGAGGCAGAAAAGCAGTATTCATGGTAATTTCTGTTGAGTGGACAGACTAAAATATCTTAGAAGTCCAAAAGAAGGATGATGTACCAGACTAACGCTAGGAGTACAGTGGTCTTAGAGAAGTGATAGCAAGTAAAATCTCTGTGAGGCATGAAAAAGAAGCAGCACAAATAAGTGAGGCGGGTGTAGAAGTGGTCAGCTGATGATTCCAGTGTTTGTCCAACAAGTTTGTTATCCTGTACTTTGGACTCAAAGGATACCACCACACAGCATGGCTTACTTTACGCCTCCTTGAATTTTGAACATGCAGGTGAATTTCATTCCCATCCATTAGTGCACTTGTCCCAGCACTTGAGATAGCTGATCTAGTTGCAGGTCTATTTAAATTTTCCCTCTGGCCCTGTTGAACTGTTACAGCTGTAATTCCTGAAGGAGGTTGTTCCCCTCTCCTAACTCAGGATGGATGTGGAGGTGGCTAACAGGCACATATGGATGTTGCTGCTATGTTTGTTGGAAAATTCATATAAGCCTAACAGGAAAACAAAGTTTCAAACATGTGTTTTACCGTTTGCTATGGAAGTACTGAATTGTGTGGTTCTGCTGATCTCTTCCAGACTGAGTGCCATAACTGTGGGGCAATTGCTAAAGTGTCTGGAATGTGCCTAATAGTGCATGGGTTCACAGTACAGCATGAGATGAATTACCAACCGGCTGCTGCCAAAAGGGATAGTCTGGTCACTCCTCCTGCCTCCTTGCCCCTGCTATAACTTCTATAGCACATCTTGAGCCAGAGCTGGGTCTCATCTGGTTGCACATCAAGGTATTCAACTCTAAATGTCAGAAAGTTAGCCCAGCACATAAAGTGGGTGGTGGCTATGCAAGTTGGTGATTAGAATGGGTTTACTCCAAGTAAAGTGGAGTGTCAGAGCCAGCAGCTGGGAGCTGGACCAGGAAAGGGGAAGGCAGAGGGGGTGCAAGGACTCTCTTTCTCAGCAGCAGGGAAATATTAGCCCAAATTCAACCTTGTCATAAAATTGTACCTGAGTGCACCTTTATGATAGTGAAGTGCGTTGTAATATTCTACAGTCACAAGTGCCCTTAAGATTGTTTTCACATTAAACATTGCCCTACAGAAAGTTTAATTAGCAATGAACAGTGACCTTCTCCATCAGGAAATGAGGCATCTCTACAACAACCCAGATTTAAAACAACACAGGGCTGTTCCCTTAGATTATCAGAGAGGAAAGTGCTGGAGAAAAATAAATCAACAATCTTCAGGATTCTTGCTTTTTCCTATAGAAAGGTAAAAACAAGATTTCACTGTTGTTCCTTTCATGTGAAGTGTCACTGATTATCCTAGTTCTTGTCAGATATGGGGTTGACAACAGGAACTGTGGGAAAGGAGGAGAATTCTGAGTCTGAGCCTAAATTCACATGAAAAGAACACAAAGACATGGATTAAGCACAGAGCAATGCCTACTATATCACTCAAGTGAAGGTGAGCAGACCAAGGAAGTCTCAGTTTTACAGAGAAGAGGCCAAGTAGTGAGTGGGAGAGAAGGGTACTTGGCATGTTCACGTTGTGGAGGCAACTTTACAACCTCTTTTGTAAAGTTGCAACTTCTGTCCATGTTCTCAGCAGAAGAGAACAGAAATGCAGAAAGGGCAAGAAGGAAAGGGAGTCTCGTCCAGATGTGGTGTTTGGATGTTTGCACCTTTGCACAGGAGCTCAGTTGCACTCCCAGGTACAGAAGTATGCACACAGCCAAAGTGAACATGATCCAGCTGAAAAACTGGTGGATGAGAAACAGAGACAATTCTTTGCTAGGCAAAGTACAAATAAACTAGCTACAATTAACTTTGCATCCCAAGCTGACTTCCTTTTTGGGCACAACATTGCAGACACCAGTCTGCTATTGTTATATGACTAACCATTTCTTTCTCAATCAAACCACACCTTTCTGGGCTGTAACTGAGCCCTGGTGTTGCATCTGTCCCATAACACTGCAATATGCTGCAAGGAGCTTAGGGGAAAAAATACAAGGATGAAGTGAGGGTAGTTAAGGGAGTCAGTCTCAATTCTACTAAAATGGTAATTGTATTTTGCCATGCCTGGGCAAATAGTTGTCCCAGTAAAGAGTTGCCTTTGTCTTTAAAACATGGCTTGTATTTTTAGCCAGGACATATGAAGTGGTTGCACAAGGCTGTGTGATGAGACCTACAGCAAGGAAGAGAGTATGATTAGCAGCCTCCAGAAACAGAGCTAATAGGTATCACAATCATAGTCTGAGTACCATGGAAGCTGGATTGCCAGATAAAAGTTGAACAGAAGTAGTGGAAGCAAGAACTGGGGAAGAAAATGAACATTAGCTATTTTTATTGTCTCCCCGAGGGGAAGGGATGAGAAGAAATAAAGCCAAAAGCACAAAAACAGCTGATAAAAGTTTACTCAGCTTAGAAAATCCTACGCTTTAACATTTTGTATTCTATAAAATATATGTTAAGCATTTAGTACTTGAGGGGGTTTTGTACTCTGAATAAGTACAAGTCTAAATACATTCTACTTGGTGTCTAAAAAGCTTTCTCAGATTTTTAAACTGAGAAGATTTGAGATTATTTGAACTACACAAATAAGGCATTGTAGGAAGTGTCCTCCTTCATAACTCACTCAGTTCTAGGTAAAACAGAATAGAGTTACTCCTTGTGTAAAAAGGATCTACACAGCAGTCAAAATATTTGGAGTAGATCTTTAGCTAAAAATGGTAAAAATTAAATTAGTCCAGTTTACAGCTACTGAGCATCTATGTATCTGAGAAAAATGTAACAGAGGAACAAAACACTGCTAAATCAGTTTGTTCCTTTTGTTTTCAGCTAATTCCCCCAACACTGCCTGTGCATGCTCTAGGCATTTTTGTAAAGATTGGGTTTAAATTCACCATGTTGCTATGCACTTAACTGTGGGTTTATATTTCTACTCAAAGAATTCATGTCTAAGGTTGGGCTTTTTTTTTCAGACATGAGTCCACAGAGGAATAACAAGCATAGAAATATCAGATAATAAGACCATTTAGAAAACAATGACAAATCCCCGGCAACATAATTGAATATGTTGCAAATTTTAAATATAATTTATGGTTGATCTTTTCCTTCTCTTTCTCTCTTTAAGCCCACAGTTTTGAAGAAGCAATAATGCCCTTTGTTGCTAGCAGGGCATAACAAGAATATGACTAAATCTCCCGGGTGCTCAGCACCTCTAGAGGTGCAGCCAGGCTTAATGCGAGGCATGTAAGAAAGCCAAATTTAAATTCCTGAATGCAAACCTTCTACTTAACATTTTTCACAAACAGTAAGCCCACTGAGGAAAGACAGGGCAGAATTTCGCTTCAGGATAAGCAGCAGCACAGGAAAGCAGAAAAAGCCAGTCAGCAGTAGTACATGTGGTCTGGTTATGTCTATGCTGTCTTTCGTGCCTCACAGGAGTGCTCTGGCAAAGACAACCATCTCCTGTGGTGGAGTCCACATTCTGCTGTCGAGGGCATGACAGCAAAGGGCTGGTATCCATAGGGATCTCCCTTGAGGATATCAGCCTAAAGGGGCACGAAATGTGATGATCAGAATAATCCAAGTACATGCAATTTATGAATTCTGGCTGACATAAGGAAGTTGTTGCTTTGGAAAGGCTGCTGCAGGGAATTGGATTCCTCTGCTTGCTGAGTGACTGGGGAGAATAGAGAGCTAACCTTCATAATTTGGGCCAGACAAGCTAGCGGGTTAACCGAACCCTGGGAAGACTAGCTGGCTTTAAACATCATTACCAACAAATTCATTCTTCCTTCCTACAGGCTGTGTGTGTTTGTTATTGACTCCAGATTTCAAATGTCCCTGAAGATACACCCAATGGTCTTAGAGTGCCCATTAGTTGAAGATAACATTGAACCATCAGATGGGAATGGGAAAAGGCTGTGTATGGCCTAGGGCAAGGAACACTAACAGTCCAGAATTTCATTTTCTTGAAGAAGTAACCAAAAACTAGCTGAACCCAGGAAATGTACTAAAATACATAGAAAAAGAAAAGTGGTACGCAAGTAATGGGAAATCTGTGAAACTTCAAGCTGAGTGGGTTATAATCCAGTGCAATAGCATGGAGAATGTCCATGCAGGAACTGGGGAGATAACCCTTTAGGTTGTGACTTTTCCCATACAGAAATCAGGTAGGAACATGGCTAGATGTACACACAATTAGTAAGCAAATGGTCTGCTATCAATACTGAATATAACATTTTGCTATGATTCATCTTTATACCTTGGAGACGGAGAGAGGGCTTTGGGACCAACCGTTCACAAGACAAGACAAGTGGGTCAAAATGCTAAATCCAAGACATCAAGCAGTATTTACCATATGATATAACATGTTACCTTCCAATCTCTGCTGTTTAAAGGATCAAAATCCAGTGCCATGAGATGGTTTTATCTTGCATCTAGTAATTCTTACTGTATTTACATGGGTAATTTTCTCAACATAGAATGATTCTTGACTGTATTTCTTCTAGTATTTATTGCCCAATGGAGTTGTTGAAGGTGGTTCAAAAGAAAGTAAATGAAGAGATTTTGAAGAAAAGAAATAGAAAAAAAAATGTAAGAACTAACAACTATTAATTATTTCCTCTTTGTGTATGTAACACACCAGCTTTAGATGCACTTACTTGTAAAGTTATTATACAATTCTTAAGGAAACATCAAGCTGTTCACCAAGCTAATGCAACAGTATTATGTGGGAAAAAAAACAAAAAAAAACAAAAACAAAAACAAAAAAAAAATGTGTTTTTCGTGGGGTTCTTTGTTTGTTTTCTTTTATTTTACTCCCAGGAGAAATTCAAAATGAAAAGCACAGGCCTGTTCCTGTGAATGCTTCCTCAGCTAAGCCATCCCATTGATTTCAATGGGACGGTGCACATGCTTAACAATTATCCACACGAGTAAAGCTTAGGAATTCCTATTTGATTTCATGACATAAAAATCAATGTCACCTTTATTACTGTTTGTTTTGCACCTAAAGCAGATTGGGCCAGGTTCCTTGTAACCTTCCATGATATATAAGCATTACCACTCCATGTAGCAATTTAAACCTGGTTTGAATGTGATGTCAGTAGCCAAACAAGAAAAGTGACTTATAACCTGGCCCTGGATATTACATCATGACCATAAAAAATAATGGGTAGCTTCTTTTTCAGAGATCACCATAGTTATTGGTTTTGGTTTTGGTGGGAGGATTTGGAAACATTGGAGTAAAAGTGTGAGATATTTTTGTTTTTTCACAGAGAAAAAATCTGGTTCCCTAAGCAGTGGGATGAATAGCTTGATACAAGAGGTTTCTGGGTCTGTTCAGACCCTGAGATGAATCAGAAGTAGAACCCATGGCATTCTGTTTCACTGCCCAGGTGCAAAGGCTGGCCCACCCACAATACACTGCAAGTACTCAGTCCTTCACCCAAAGCCTTGGAAATCAACCTTGCAGTATGGAGCAGAAGAAAAACCTATTCCTCACTTTTAAAAATTCTTATTGAAAATAATGGTGACATTTCCCAGTGAAGTCAATAATATATTCTTTTTGTTTATTCCTAAGAGCCTCAAAAAAAAATAAGATTAAAACAAGGTAAGAGAAGCCTGCAAAAGCTGTTTCCACATTCAACAGATCTACTGAAGTCACAGAATTAAAATGCCATTCCTTTTTGAGAAACTGTTACTAATTCAAGACATTGAGACAGCATGTCTGGCTATTGCTCAAAGAAAGCCAGCACACAATTGTTAATAATTATCATCACCATGTTTGCATGTTTACAGTACTAATAGATTGCAGATTAATTAGACAACACATAGACGGAAGGGAGAACAGAAAGCCATTGGCTAGTGCGGCTCATGAATTGTTGTGTATTTATATTGTGTATTAGTGTATTTATATTATGTTATGTATTTATATTTATATTAGTGTATTTATATTGTGTAATTATTATTATTGACTTCCACCTAGAAGTCACCTGCACAATGTTTTCTGAAAGAGGCTTTGGGCCACTCTTGAGACTGCATGTCAGACAAGCGAAGAAGGAGGAGGAGGATAGGTCAGACACATGTAGGCAACATCCCAGGTCATGTAGCAGATCATTTTGGATGGCAACAGAAGCCTATTTTTAGGCACCTGAATGTCACTGTCTGCATTTTAGACTCAAGCAAAAGACCTCCAGAAAGGCAAATACCTTCCTACAAATAAACAAAATCAGACTCGCATCCATGACAATTAAAGTGAGGAACAAACTACTGAAAAACTTTCCATCCTCAATCTTACATTATCTAGGGCTACAAGCTGGTATGTCTCAGTTCAAAGATAGGATGAGTCCAGAGGGTCTGTGAAACTACTGCAGGCTAGGGAGTTGTTCATAAATGGTGATTGTTCACTGATCATCCACCACCACCATTCAGCAAAACACCAAGTGCAAGAAAAGGGACCGTAGCATTCATTAACATGATGGTGCCATGTATGTAACTGTGTTGGTTTTCTTTTGTTTGCTTTTTTTTTTTTTTTTCTGAGTGTTAATCCCTTTAATTAAACTGCTATGAAAAGCTTTCTTCATAGTGTTATATTCCCATAGAAACATTCACACTGATCTTGGATTTTGTCTTTAGCACGCTTAACTTCTGAGTCTGTAGCACTCTGACACGCATTCTTTAACCATGAAGAAAATCTTTTTTTTTTTTTTTGGACTATAGCAGCACTGATTGATTCCCTGCTTACATATAGATTTTATGTTTTGTTTATTTATTTGTTTATTTTTGATGGGCTCTTGATCACTGATGCTTCAGAAACCTATTGTTTGGTTGTATTCCCACAGCTAAAATAAACTGGTGACAGAAGAAAACTGCCACATTTGCTGAAATGCCATAGACAAATTACCATTCCTTAAGCTAGCCTTTTATTTTTTTCAAGAAATATGCTACATTTCTAAAGAGACTAGTCTCAAGGAAACTGAACACTCTGCCTTTATAAAGAAAAATGAGAAAATATGGAGGTAGGGAGAGTAGAAATATTCCAGGTTATTCTGAAATTTTTTATTCTTTCCCAGTACAATGTTAATAAAAAGTGTCCAAAGTTCAACGTTGTTGTTTTATTTTTTTTCTTTTTTTTTCTAAAAAACCTGCAAACTTAAATCATTATTCAAGTAAGTGGTCCAGAGAGGTCAGCAGGCCTGTTCCAGTGAGTGATGACATTTAGCAAGCTCTTTCAGGATGAAAAATTAAAACCCCAGGTCTGTAAGTTGCCTCACACTGGCAGGTGCCCCTGTGTCTGGTGTGTCTCTCAGAATAGGTGCAGTATTCCATTTAGGTGCTGACATTTTGGATAAATAGACATTAAAAAAAAAAAAAAAAAAAAAAAGTAATAGAATTCTGGCAGTGCTCATGTGAATGAGGAAAAGAATAGTAAGGCTGAGTGTATACATAAGCCAATAAAAGACAGTAGCTCTCTAACTTCAGCCTTGTTCATTTGGGGAAAAGGTCCTTGCACTTTTGGTCTTTTCAGTTAAATTACTTTGCCATTATCTGTATCTAATTTTATTTCAGGCTTCTCCTGGGAACAAAGAAAGGAATGGACATATTAGAAGAATCAGCTGTGACTACAGGATTTATTGTGTAGTTAGAGTCAAATTATTACAGTTCTGATTGTGGGTCATGCCCAGAATCCACTGTTACTAAAGTTAGAATCAGAAACGCCCTGCATCTCACAGATACCAGCTGTAGCAAAATAAGGACTCGTTCAGACAGTTGCTAGCAACATTATGAAGAGGGTGGCTTCTTGATGGAATGGCTTTGGGATGAGGGTGGATAGGCACTGGAATGGGCTTCCCAGGGAAGTGGTGGAATCCCCATCCCTGGAGTAACTTAAGAGCTGTGTGGACATGGCACTAAGGGACATGGTTTAATAATGGGATGTATTAGGTCAGGTTTATGATCAGAACTAGCAATCTTGAAGTTGTTTTTTTTTTTTTTTTTTTTTTCCAGCCTAGGTGATTCTATGATTTTAATGGCCATTGAAGTTTTGGCATGACATCTTGACTTTTGAACAAGGCCTCTCAGCAATATAGCCTTACTAGGCAAATTGCTGTTTTCAAAAATGAGGGTACCACACAACTGCAGGCATCAGATTTGGTATGAGTGAACCAAAGTGCAGCTCCCAGTGAAGAAACCACAAAACTAGTAGTTAAATTGTTACCTAGACTAAATTTGAGCAGTATTCAGATCTGGTTCAGCTCTACTTCTGATGGTGTTGACAGGTCTGTTCACCTTTTTTAATAAAAGTTGGTGATGCCAGCAATCACTGGATCAATTACAACAACAAATAATTGTGCTACTTGAGGTCTACCTGGATGTGTTTGCATTGTTGGTGAGTCATGAATAATACTAATGCAATAATATCTTCACATCTCTGGTCCTCAATTTAAAATAAATGGACCATTCAAGTATATTGCCAAGGAGATGCCAGATATGCATAATAACAAAAAGACATTTACTGTTGGGACAGTAAGAAAATCAAACAAAAACTCTGAGTGTAAAAGCCATCATCCGGATTTTACATACATGAATGATGAGCCATACTTTTCATTTTCAGAGTTGCCAAGATTCAAACTACTCTAAAAATGTGGTATAACTGTGTGTGGGAAAATTTATGATTTAAAGTCAGCCCTGTAAAAATGCTGACAGAAGCTGGAGATATGAGAGACATTCAGGAGGCTATATGTATATGTTTTCAGGGCACACTTTCCAATCCACTACTGGTGGATTGGAAAAAGCCCAGCATTGACTCTTGAGGGTAATACTATCTTCAAGTACTAACAAGGAATTTGTCTTAACATAAATTATGAGGAGCAGTAAGTTATGATATACGGTCAATATGGACCTCATCTGAAGCTGGAGTGGGCTGTTCCTCCCACTGAGAATCTCTCCTGCTTACTCCAAATACAAGATACAAGTCAGAGGTTTTCTTGTTTCTTCTTTCTTTCTCCTATCAATGATTGTATTGTGAGGTGATATTGTGAGGTTATAAATAATTATTTTATTCCTCCTCCTTTGCTTCTTTGTGGGCAATTTGCTGCTGTCTGGATTTTGTACTTAACAGCAGAAATAAACTAATACTAATAAATTCATTTTTGCAAAATAAATTCAGCAAAATTAAGGACAGCTGTAATTAAGGTAGCACAGAAGTTTAAATTCCAGGAAGTCTATTTTTTGTTTCATTTATTATTGCTCCCATTTTGCATCTCACACTCTTGTTTCTGTATGGTTTCATTAAAAACTACAGGTTCCTTTTTCTTTTTTATTTCCTTTTTGATATTTTTGTTGTTCTCTTCCCCTTTTGTTGCATAGACCTTTATCAAATTCCCATACTCAAACTTCTGCCTTCATTCCCAGGTGTCTCCCTCCCTCCCCCTCTCTCTTCCTCTCCCATTTTTTCCAATTTCCTTTTTGTCTCACTTCCTTAAATGTTCTTTTCCCAGCCTCTGGCTGCAGCTTCTACAATAGGAGGGGGCACTGGTTCTCCACTTATTTCACTTCAGGTCCTCACACACTGAAAAAAATGGGCCATTCAGGATCTCCATGTTTTTCTGTGAATTCTGGAAGTGGTAAGAAAAGTCCCATTGGCACAGCACATCAATTGTTCCACCAACACAGAAAAGTACTCTTTGGGAATGGCAGCCTGAGAGCTGTTCTTCCAGGGGCTGGCTACTAATAACGAATGATGATCACTTCTAGTTCTAGAGTGAAAGATACTTTAATGAATACATTTTCATTTACCACCCTGTTTCTCCTAGTGCTCTCTTCACAGAGTCATGGTGATGACTGGTGTAATAAACCAATAATTGGGCAATTTAAACTTGAAGATCGATCTTTTGCCATCATCATTAAAGAAAAAATACTATGTTAGGTTCTGTTCTGATTGATTTTTTTTTCTAAACATGTCAATTTACATCACTGGGTTTTAAGACAGCATTGATTTGAGCAAGCAAACATGCAGAAATATAAGTGAAGGCATAATTAGTATGCTTTTCCCCCATTTTCAAGGTTGACTTAAGATAGTTAAGCGTCAGTAGGGTTTTTTTAGTTGTTAACCAAACACCTCCTTAGGAACGATACCCTCTTATGAAGTTTATTCTATCCTACTAAAACAGGGATAAATGTGTTTTAATGCAATACATTTCATAACAGGCACACTGTTGTTGCTGAATGCAGACTCATACCCAAAGTAGGACATTTCCTGGTTGAATTTGCAAAGCTGTGACAACAATTTTCCTGAATCACTTAATTAGATACTATCTCTGAAACATTTATATATACAATTGCCTTCTAACAATATATTTGTTTTTTCCACCCCTACCCTCAACTTAATTTTATATATCAGTTTGCTTGTAGGTACAAAGATTGAGGTCTTGCCATCACTAGAAATGAAAGAGATTGATTTATTCCTGACTATTGTAATTATGCCACAGTAATCAAGTTGCCCCACCAATGACCTCTACCTTCGTTCCCAGACTGGGGTTGCAATTTGGTTTCTCTGCCAACTGAGATCCTCATTCATCTCATTATGTTACTCTAAGCACTGTCTGCAGGGAGATTGTTGTATTGCTTTTGCAGGCTGGACTTAAGCAGCAAATATCTATAGTATTAAAGATGAAAATCATTGTTCACCTCAAGGGGAAGTAAAGCCTCCCTAAAATTCCCTCTCTTCATAGCAAAATACCATGCCAATTACAATGAGGGGAGTGGTTATAGAATGACAGTTAAATTTATCAGGACTATCTGGAATACAACATTAACTAGTGCAATGAATTTTGCATAATAGACTTGCTGGAAAATGGATTTCAATTTGTTAGAAGTTTGACATTGGCACAGAGTTTATGTATACACATACATCTTAAGTGAAAGCTCAGGAAAAATAAATAAATAAATAAATTTCATTTACCAAGTAAGCATCCATCTCGTAAAAAGAAGGAATGCTTAAGTGCATAGCATATTCCCTAAACAAAGTTGCTGTGAGTGCAAAAATGTTTGCCATCAAGTAAGGTAGTGACTCTGTATATTTTTAGCAAACTACTTTGAGTTGCTTCTTATCCTATTTTTTATTTCTGTAATGTTTTCATTTTTTCCTTAGTTACCTCAGTTTGAAATGTTTTCAATAGTCACTCTCAGTATCATTTCCACAATATCTATTATTTATTTAGACATCACTAATAGTACAACACTTCAACTGTCAAGAAGTGTGATGTCTAGACTTTCTCCTACTTCCTTTGCTTTGAATGACAAATAAGCTGCACCTGCTGGATATATTTCTTATTGTTAAATAGTAGGTAGCTCACTAGCTTTGCAGACGTAACACAGAAGAGCAAAATTTTCCATCTCTTTCCATCAGTTGTCCAAAGGGTATTTCAAGTAGGTATTTCCTCAGGTACTCTACTCAAACACTTTTTGGTACAAAATGATAAGACTGTGGATTTCTCTGTAACTGCTTGTAATAACAAATTCTGGGAGTTTCAAACTTGAAAGCACCTATATTTCTTTGTCTCCTAATTCCTCTTGTCCTTCAGAGCAATGAACTTTAAGAGTTTTTCTCCTGTTCCCAGCAAAGTAAATGTTCCTACAAACTTCTGTAGTGTCAAGTGTAAACTAATTGATCCAATAAAAATAAGGAAAAGATCAGCTCAACTTTCACAGAAGAAATTGCTGTACCCCAAACCTGTTCCCATTGTCACAGCAGACCTCAAACTTTACAAGCACCAGAAGCAATCATACTGCTCAAGTTATTCACTGCAAATAGCCTCTCTTCTCCATGAACCTCTGGTTTTCTTCACTTGAATTACAAAAACATATGTAACATCAAGGGTTTTCCCTGGCAACATATCTTCTGCCAATCATCATCCACAGACCACTGTTTTGGCGTCTTATTTCAAGTGAAGTCCATGAGTACTCTGGAAGAGCCATAATCTAGTACTGAACTGTGTTTTTTCTTCAGCTACATTTCAAAATGACCCAATGCAGTTCTTGTAAAAAATGTAATAAAACTGTCTGCAAACGTATCACATTGCTCATTATGAGTTTCAAAAGTAGTTGACGTTTCAAGTCTGTAGTAGAAGTGCCCTCTTGCCTCAAGATTTGGAGAAACTTGTCTAATGAAGAGGCCATGAACCCTTCTAAACTGACCAAGCCAGAGAATCCACTCTCCAATAGCTTATTGTACAATACAGAAAGCCTAGACAACAAGACCGCACAGCATGAGAAGCCTGTTCTCAATGATGCAGTTGGAAATCTTCAACATTTCTCCTGGGAACTTCACTTTAGTTTCTCTAAAAATTAACTCTATACTCCAGGATTATTTTCTTGCTATGGAAATACCAGAGAACTTCAATACAAATCTTGTCTGCTAACACACTAAAAGACCAGAAAATTATTGCACTGCACCACAGTTCATCCCAATTAAATGGGCTCAAATTTTTACAGTTCCTGTAGCAGATTGTGCCAGTTCTTGTTACTGTGTCTTCAGTTTTAAGTTTAGTTATTCAATGAATGTACTGCCCTTCATCAGAAATAACATCAACGATTTGTTACTTTATTTGAAATGTATATTTTCTCTCACAAAATTTCTGTTAAGTCGGAAGGATAAATTATACCTATATATCTCAGGCCCTGTTTCCTACAGAAAGCCTTTGCAATTATGGTTTGATTCCTTTGGAAACTCTACTTAGAAATAAGCGTGTTTGGGCTTAGATGACAGGGAATTTGGAAAAAAGACCTTGTGATCTTGAGCATATGTATACGAATCTATGAATATATGCATACATATGCATACATATCACAGAATCACAGAATGGCTGAGGTTGGAAGGGACCTTTGAAGATTATCTAGTTCAACCCCCCTGCCAAGCTGAATCATCCAGAGCATATTGCGCAGGATGGCATCCAGTCCTCTAATCATCTTAGTAGCCCTCCTCTGGACTTGCTCCAGTAGTTCCACGTCCCTCTTTTACTGGGGATCCCAGAACTGGACATAATACTCCAGGTGTGGCCTCACCAGGGCTGAGTAGAGGGGGAGAACATCTCTCATGACCTGCTGGCAACGCTCTTCTGAATGCACTCCAGGACACCATTGGCCTTCTTGGCCACAAGGGCCCACTGCTGACTCATGGTCAGGCTGCTGTCCACCAGGACTCCCAGGTCCCTCTCTGCAGAGCTGCTCTCCAGCAGGTCACCCCCTTACCTGTACTGGTGCTTGGGGTTATTACTCCCTAGGTGCAGGACCCTGCACTTGCCCTTGCTGAATTTCATGAGGTTCCTCTCAGTCCTACCCTCCAACCTGTTGAGGTCCTGCTGAATGGCAGCACAGACCTCTGGGGTATCAGCCACTCCTGCCACCTCTGTGTCATCAGCAAACTTGCTGAGGGTACACTCCACTGTGCTGTCCAGGTTGTTGATGAATAAATTGAACAACACTGGATCCAGTACTGACCCCTGGGGGACACCGGGGTCCCAGCTACAGGCCTCCAGCTAGATTCTGCATCACTAAGCACAACCCTCTGAGCTCTGTCATCCAGCTAATTGCCAATCCACCTCACCATCCACTCATCTAGGCCACAATTCCTGAGCTTTTATATGAGTATGTTATGGGAGACAGTGTCAAAAGCCTTGCTGAAGTCAAGGTAGGCCACATACACCTCTCCCCCCCATTTACCCAACTAGTCATTTCATCACAGAAGGATAGTAGATTGGTCAAACATTACTTACCCTTGATGAATTGATGCTGGCTATTTCTGATGATCTTCTTATCCTCCACATTCTTGGAGATGACCTCCAGGAAGAGCTGTTCCATCACCTTTCTAGAGATGGAGGTGAAGCTGACTGCCCTGTAGTTATATAAAGAAAGAGATAATTTAGAATTCAAAAATGAGTCAGAATATGTATGGATGTATGTGCATGCATGTATATATATACATGTATATACACCTGTGTATATGTAGAGACAGATGAGATTCAGCTGAGTAGAACTTGAAATAGTAAATATGACATCTGAATATTTGATTTTTTAGCGGAAGTTCTTATTCTAGTTTATTTTATGTTATATAAGTCAATGTTTCAAAGAAAAATACATGAATAAATTTATGAAAGACTGGTCAGAAAGTTGTAGGTCAGAAAGTATCCACTGTTGGACAGTGTATAACGTTTAAAGAGGTTTACAATGCCACCTTTGAGAATTTACATGAATGAAAAATATTAGATGTATAGAGATGATAGGATTGCTCTTCCAGAAGAAATTACATTGCAAATGAAAAGTGTCAGTATTCTGTCTTCAGCAATAATATACATTAAGTGTACTTTAAGAAACATGTGTTTGTTACCATAAAGCTTCATTCACATATGTTCAGTTAAATATTGGGCAACTTGTTTGGGTAACAGTTGTAGGTTCTTATAACAGTCATTTACAATTCAAATAACATTATTATCAAAATTAATAAAAATGTGATAACTTTTTCATGCACAGCTTATTTCTTAAATGTATTCATTATCATTTTGTCGTCAGGGTGAAATAAAACATACATGCTGCTGGTGGCATAATTTACCGAAACAGATGATATAATCATGTAAATGTAGAGGAATTCTGTGTATTTTTAAATTCACAAGTATCAAAAAAAAAAAAAAAAAAAAGTTGCTGCAGCAGTCATGAAAAGGTTGTGCAGATGTTCTGCAAATTGTCCTTAGGCTAAATGGATATGCCTGTCTTATACCCACTAAGTAGCCAATACAGTTTGGCCACTCAGGGCCTCTGATTTGAGTTGCAGGGAGATGAGAGAATTGACATTAGTTATTCCTCTGAGTCACCACTTGAGTTTATATGTTTCTCTAAGGCTTTTTTTTTTTCCAGTAGCTTCTTTCCCCAAAGGTTTTAATTGCAGCAAAGATGTCTTTTCATCCCATTTTCTCATAGCTCTTATGACTGAAGGAGATATAACACAGTAGCTTTCCTGTCTGGATTTGTCTCAATGCTTTCGATATACCCTTTTCATCCAAAAGATTTTTGAAGTTGCCTTAAAATCCAATAAAATGAACCAGAGCTTACTGATTAGAGCTTAAAGGAGCAATGCTTAAAAGAAACTCTGAATACTTGCTGTTCTTATGGGACCTAATTAAGAAAATATAAATTTCACTCTTCAAGCCTCAGTTTCAAAGTGATGATAAATAAAATCATTGCTGCCAATCTCAGGCTACTGGGCTGTGAAATAGGAGTCCTGTTTTGGGTACTGTTATGTAGTGTATTCATTTGTGCAGGCACAACTATACTTATTACTAAATTTGGAATCTACACATTCACAAATAATCTTTCTAGGTTGAACTGAGAAAACACAGTCATGCTTGTGGGACTAATCTTGAGTTAAATATTAAAAATATAAACTATTCCTCTGCTTTTCTTTCTGCTGTCTCATGACAATTCCCACCATATATTTAAAAATATTTTTATAAGTCATTGTAGGAATGAAACATAAATCAATTTGTAGATTAAATGTTAATAGATAAGAGGCCTTTTCCTACCATTTATTGTTACAGGCAGGCAGCATCCTCTTTTCCTTCCAACCTGAACTACCTATGTGCACACTGAAGAGGAAAGGCAGAAAAGTGCTGCTCTCTGACACAGCTTTCTCTGAGCCTCTCCTTACTGCAATTGTCAATACGTGAACCCAGTAAGACTTCTCTTCTTTTGGTTTGTGAGCATTGCCTTGGGATATGTTGGTCACATCATTTTTCTGGTAGGTAATGATTTCCCATCTTCTACCCTGTCCTGAGATGGGATTTTGTGGGCCATGGGAAGGCTTGTCCTACTGCTTTTTAAACCCAGTTTTCTCTGGCTTGTAATATATCTCCTATCAAACAGGAAATATGATGGGTCTTTTGGATATTGTTTAAAATCTCTCTCTGTCTTTCAAGGATCTCCAACCCACTCAGCTTTTCTTCATGTGAAACTTATCTGCTGTTCTCAAACTCATTGTAAGTACACTTTTGACATTTACTTTTCTTCCATCATCCTGTTCTGCCAATTATCATTGGCAGGATACTGTGAAAATGAGCACACAAGTGTTACAATCTTCTAGACAGACAAAATCTTATGTTAAGTCAATACATCATATCAAGGTAGTACTAGAGGCAAGGAGAAGGCAAGAGTTCACAGCAGAAGTCCTGAGTGACTTTTCCACAACAACCTGAAGCAACCCACTTCCACTGAGGGCTCTGGGTGACAGCCAGGCACTAAGACAAGTTGTGGCCAGATTCTTCAACCCCTGCAGGCCTCTGAAAAGGGGAACTCGTATCTCAATGACAGAGACACTTGGGTAATTTTCTATAGCTTCCTCCCAAAATTTGGCTGTGTTGCATCATGGGAGCTGTATGCTATTGTGAAGTATTTCTTCTTTTCAGATTATGATCTCTTTAAAGTGACATTTAAACTGCATTCAGGAACAGCTTCACCTAACTCCAGTCCAGATAGCATTCTGAAGAGGTATCTTTTGGACAGTCCTTCACTGACCTTTAAAAGTCAAACCCATTCTGTTAGGTATAGCTTTTGACAGAAAAGGGAGAGAAATATGGTCCATGTCTATGAAGAAGCAGCTTTTGGCTGAACTGCAGCCAAGTGGTTTCTTCCTGTAAAATACAGTATCCCAAAGCAAGCAGAGTTTTCCCCACCTGGCTTCCCTCAAATAGGCACCAGCGTACAAATGGTAATAAATGTCACCAGGAGCCCAAAAGGATATTTCAGGAATGAGCAAAGAGAGCTAGCATACTGCATTCACTAGTTACTGCTATGTGAAAGTATTTTAACTGTTATCTCTCACTTTTACTAGACAACTAGTATTTTAGAAAGAAATTTGAATGACTGAAGTCCAGTCAGCAGCTTCATGGTTTTGTTATAACTTACACAATGAAAGGGCAAAAAAAGTTAGGAACTATTGACCTTCCTGTTGTTTGAACAATTTCTTTTCTTTAGGCTGCATGTTTTTCAGCCATGAAGGGAAAAAAAAAGGTAAAATATGCATTTATGGTTTCACTGGAATATTACAGTAATCATACCACATATATTTGCCTGCCGAGAAAGTATGCTGCTGTTCTTTAAGGAAAGACTGAAGATTTATGTCTTGTCTTTGTACTCTGCACATCAATTCCAGCTCATGTCTTCAATAGCTGTATCAGTTAGGACCCTTTGAAATGATCAGCTGGAGGCGGCAAATATTCCCAAGCTCAATCAGAAAAGAGCCAATCAGAGTCACATTAAGTCTCCAAAGTCAGTGTAACTATTTCAGTCTATGCTGTGCCACTAAGTCAGTTCAGTTATGAATTGGACATAGCTGATCCTCCCCAGCTCCACAATAACTATGCTTTGCACCCCTCGAGGAACCAGGTACCTCACATGAAACAGCAAACTGATTTGTAGATGGGCACCAGCTATGGTGTGCTGTAAGTGCTGCCAGCTAACACTGATCAGACTGTGCCATCTGAAAGGAGAACAGAAACAATTTAGCTAGCAAAAATCAAGTTCTTCACAGAAGACTCCATCATCTGCATTCCCTTTTTTATGCCGATGATTTGATAATCGGGCTTTTTGCTCTAAACCACTTTCTCATGCAAAAATGTACAATCAATCATTTTTGTTCACATTGCATGCTGACATTTATTGGTGCCTCTAATATGCAGTTTCCATGAATAGTGTTATAGCCAGATGAAGGGAATAGCTGACTTGAACTTCTAGGTCACTAATTCTTCACAGATTAGCACTGTCAGCACTGATGGATGAAGGGGTAGATCTATCAGAATGGATGTGAGGGGTTTCACTCCTACTTTGTAAATCATGCAGGAAATCCCAGTGTAAACTAAGCCTTTGCCTGTCACAAAAGTTAAAACATTACAAGCAGAGCAGTAAACCCCCAGTTACATTGGCCTTTTGTTGCTGTTGATCAAATTTCATATAATCCTTCCCACTTGTTTTGTCTAGTGCTGCATTAGTGATGAAAGGCTTTTGGTTTTATTAAAAGAACATAAAAGCAAAACAGAACAAAAAGCAGCCCAGAAGCTCACAAGCAGGGAGAGTATGAAATGCCTCTCTGCACAACCTTTTTAGGTGTGCACAGTTCTCATGGAAGGCTCATGAGTGCAGAGCTGTACAACACTACCAGGGGTGATCTTGTCTTTGCACCAGACACCAACAAACCAAACCAACCAACCAAACAAACAAACAAAAAAAAACATGCCCATCAATTTGCAAGCAATCTTTCTGAGTTTCCCATTCAGTATTCCTCCACAGAATCCTCTTCTACCTCTTCTTACTCCCTGATTTAAAAAGAAATATGAGTCTTTTTTTGATGTCTTTGGCATAGGAAGAAAAACCTTACAACACAAACAAAGTGTTTTGTGGAATGGGAATATGTCATATCATCACTATGGTTTATGGTCATATTATTACTATGGTTATTAGGTCATCTCATGTTTGCAGACCTGCCTCCTTACAGATTTTTGCCCCCAGTATTCCTTCAGGATGGGCTGCTTACATTTGGTAGAGACACACAACTCCATCGTTTAAATGAAAGTTATTTTGGCTATTTTTTATTACATGCTATGGCAGGTAGTCTCTTCTTCTGAGAATTTATCTTGTTCCCATCTGTGAGACAGTAACGCATGCATATATACATTGAAACAGCCAGGTCAGGTTGAATACTGGTATCAACTTGTCTTTAAAAATGTATAGATGCATTGAAAACCATCCATGAGCTCTCTTCATCTTTACGAGGAAATCACAGTGAATCTGGCCTCTCATCCAGTAGGTCCTAGGCAATGCCAGACATGTCCAAATTTTGCTTTAAACAAACCTTGAAAAGCTGGTTGTTAATATTTATGCCTTGTAGTTTCAGTAATTTAAAGTCAGATTGGTGAAAGAAGTCAAAGAAAAGGTGACAGAAAGATCTTGGTTATTTAAGCTAGCCAGCAGAAGATTTGGAGGAGATAAAATTTTCTTTAGTGAATAAGACCTGAGTAAATAAGGGAACACATAACACTGAATAAGTTTCCCCTTGGAAAGAAGAAAAACTGTTTAAGCATAATAACTGACTGAATAAATTTAGACTGGAAATCATAAGTCTACCACTAGTGCAGTGATATTTTAGAATAACTTTCCAGCAAGAGCTGAAGGAAAAAGTGAGCCAAGTACTTCTTAGGGCAGAGATAGATAAATACTTTATGAAGGCATTACCTATTGCACAGACAGGTGTGATCTAGAAACTAGTATGAAAAAGAGTCCTTCCAGTTCCATGTTCTTAGGACCAATGACCTAAGACAACAGTTGTAACTACCCAGAAAGGCCTTTTTCATTTAGCACTTTTGTGACAGAATAGTCACTACCAAAATATAACTGGTAATTTTAAAACACTCCCAGGATAAACAAACACAGGAGGTGGGCTGCATCTTCTCTTGCCGATGCTAATATTGTGCCAGAGAGATATTACTGATTTTGATGGAATCCCTCCTTGTCTGAGGAGGTATGAGTAGGAAAAGTGATATTAAAAGTCATTTAAATTTTACTGTTGTCCTAAAAGATTCTGTGGAGGAAATAAGTGAAGAAGTAGGATCTAAGCTCCCTTATTAATAATAGTTGTCTCTTTTTTTAACTTTCCAAAATGTTGTTCTGTAGTATTTCCAGTTTAGGTTCTTTTTAATTGCCCCTTGGGAATTTGGGGACACATGGCTGAATTAATTTTTAAAATAAAAGTGGTTTTATATTATGTGCTTGTAGCTCAAGGCACAAATCTTTTGACTTTGTGCACTATTAGGTCTTGTCTTAATGGTACAGTTTACTACTAGTAGAATGGTTTTTTAGATGTCTTTCAGCCTGTGCTGTATTGGCACATCACTAATTACGGCCATCAGCACTGTAAACAAGGTCTGAGCAAAGACTGTTCTTTTTATTCTATGAATACAGAGAAATGGACAGCATCATTCAGGTTTTTGTTCCAGCAAGAGGGTGGCACTTGAATTGATTGCAATCATGATTACTCAGAGCTATTAGACAAGAGCTTGTTACTTAGTGTTACCTTACAACCAACCTTAGCAGTGGTTAAACTGTGGGGCAAAAAGCTCTGAGGGCAGAGAGAGATCTGTCCAAATTCTCCAGGCTTCACCTGTTGAAGTGGGTTTATGAAGTACATCATGGCTCTGCAAGCCCGGTTCTTCCCAAAGGACACATTCTGCTTACCAAAGTCCACTTGGGGCAGTGTCAGGCAGTGCCAAGATCTGCAGTCTCGACCCGCAGACCGAAAGGTACAGAATAGTTTCTCTGCAGAGTAGACCCAACCAGTATCACCATGGAGATCTCACAGTTGTTTCCATGACAGTTATTGGTATTTTCCACCCTTCATGAGTGGTGAACAGGAATGAAAAAGACAGGCAATCTATTGATGGAAAGAAAAAAAAGAAAAAAAAAAAAAAGAAAAAAAAAAAAAAACAGGAAAAACAAACAAACAAAAAACAAAAGACATGCAGCCCTATTTAAATTCAC
Organism: Anas acuta; assembly: GCF_963932015.1. NCBI lineage: Eukaryota > Metazoa > Chordata > Aves > Anseriformes > Anatidae > Anas > Anas acuta. The sequence continues at coordinate 63,721,989 of NC_088979.1, read as the reverse complement.
AAAGTGATTATTTTAAATCTTTATATTAGCTATTTTATAGTTTATTATCAAGCAGTAAATATCCTTTGTTAAGTATTCTTGTATGTTTTGTTGCAGTCCTGTGACTTTATCTAATAATAAATACTAACAACAGGTTCAGTTCTTAGTTACACATTAAATAAAGGTAATTGTACTTAAACATAAGAAAAAAACTGATTCTGAGAGCAGTCAAACACTTGGGAATGTTGCCCATAGAGGCTGTGGAGTGTTTGCATGCCTGCAAATATTCAAACCCCACCTGGCTAGCCTGGGTAACCTGCTCTAGTTGACCCTGCTTGAGCAGGGACTAGACGATCTCCAGAGGTGCCTTGCAGCCTCAGCAGTGATTCTGTGCTATCAAAGCAGATATATAAGAAGCCATACCACCAGGCACTAATCTAAAATGTATCAGGATTTCTTTCTGCCGAAAGAAAGAAATTAAACAAGATCATGGGTGGTGTGCAGCCTTGCCAGGAAAGCAAAGATCTCCTTTGTTAGAAGTGCAGTGTTAATAAAAGCATCCTTTCTGTGAGATCTATTTTTCTTTTCGATAACTAAGGATAACATCCAACTATTTCTATTGAACTGCACACATTTCCTCTTACTGCTGTTCTCCATATTGTTCTATGACACCAATATATACCAATAAATATTGTTTTCTAAAGCAGACCACAGAGAATAGCAACTTACTAAAGAGTAACAACAGCTGTTATCACTTAGAAGAGTAGCAAGTGCAAGACAGAGTAGTACATCATACATGATATGTTGATTTTCTAAAATAATTAGCAGAAGACTCAGAATGTATATTTGTGGCAATGTATTGGTGTTAAAGTTTTATGTTTTCCAGTCTTTTCAATTTCTCAATGGATTTTCCACTACAGCAGCAAGGAAAAAAAAAAATTAAATAAATAGGAAATGAAAATTTAGCAGTCTGACAAGTTGTTGGTGTTTTTGTGGGTTTTTCTTTGTGGTGGTGTTTTGTTTCATTTTGTTTTGTTTTTTGTTTTAGGGGGAGAGGGAAGGGGTCCCCTACTACACTGAATTGTAGAGCATCTCTCGCTCTACTTTGCTCCTTAAGAATTAAAACTTTTTTTATTGTTTACTAGTCTGATCTTGGAAGACAAAACAAAAAATGTTTGATAAATAATGATAGTCTACAGGGGAAGAAAAAAAAAAAAAAAGGTTTAGGTTTTTGCTGGTTTTAAGATCACTGTGTTAGAATAAGGCTGAAATAATTGCTCTATCAGACTGGTTTCCTTCTATTTTGTAGCTCTTCTAGTGTATTTTAGCTGGTCTTAAACTGCCCTTTTCAGAAACAACAAATTTCAAAGATATTTAGACCAAATCTAGACCATGTCTTTTATCTCTGTTTGACACCATACATGCATCATAATAATTACTATTGAGTTGTTCTTGCACAGGCAAAGCATGAATTTGAGTGATATCTCAACTCACATGAGTTCCTCTTGAACTTCTCATATTTTTGATAGGCTGTCCAGGATCAAACAACAGGCAAAAAAGTTTTGAATGCATTTTGAGTTTTTTATATTAATAGCTAACATTTTAGATACCAACATCAGTAAGATAGACAAAGTAAAATGTAGTTAAAAATAATCTAGAAAATAGATTGATTTACTGCTATGCTTATGAGTACTGAGATATTCTGGTCAGAACAGAACAAAAAGGTTCTGCACATAGATATTACCATGATTTGACATTTCTTTGTATTGTTAACAGATTTAAAAACATTTCCAAATTCCTGTGCACTGATATAACACCAGGCTGTACTGCAGTCTTCAGCATTTCATGTCACTTTACTCCAGTCAAGCATATAACATACATCACTATGGCAACTCTAAGTCAAATTAGAGATACTTTACTTATTACTTCAAATATGTTATGTTAGCATTGCATCAGTGTCTCTTCTCTAGTGTTTTACCATGGCAAATTCATTGTCTTCACTGTGCATTTCACACTGGAAGGGCAGGGTTAGGGCCTTTTTTTTAAGTTCCATTGGGGTATTTGCAAGAAGTGATGGCTAAACCTCTGAAGCTTTGTTAGGTTGGTATGGTTTAGGTAAAGATCCCAATAACTTCTTGAACCATCTGAATCTCAAGCCTACAAAACTGGATGGGAATATTTTCCAAACTTATTGCATAAAGTTTGCATTGTGCTTCCTCTTACAAATTCTAGTCATATTTCCTTACCCATAAAATAGCTTCCTGATGTCACAGGAGTAGCAAAGGTATAACCAAGGGATGCATCTGAGGCACAAGCTTGATCTATTTTTGGATGGTACAGTCAGTGATTTTTATTTTATTTTATTTTATTTTATTTTATTTTATTTTATTTTATTTTATTTTATTTTATTTTACTTTATTTTATTTTATTTTATTTATTATTATTTATTATTTATATTTTAAAAGTTTCTGGTGGACTCAGTTTTAGGCTGTGCATGGCTAAGCTCTTCTCCTCTAAGCCACTCAGTGATCAAACAGAAAAGGAATGAAGTGCGATAAGGCAGGTGAAGAAAAGGATGAATAGAGAATCTAAGGATATCACTGTATTTGTTTCTATGTTTTGATACAAACCAAAGAGAAATCATGCTCAGGAAAAAGACAGAGGAGCTCTTGTCCTTGATTTCCATGCATATAAGTATCGCTATGTCCCCATTTTGTCACTTTTGAAAACATATGCACTAGCAGCTTGCAGATGATTTGCTGAAACTCTAGATTTTGCATATGTGCAGATATTTTCCCCTCTAGAAAGGAATGCCAAAGGCCAGACGCATACTTCATTTTTGCTCCATTGGTACTTTCAGTTCTCAAACCCATAAAACAGATAAAGTAGCGCAGTGCTTTGCCCAGATAAACCCCAACATTGCACCTTCCCATAATTAATCTGCATCCTGGAATTCATACGGAACTTGTAAATTCTGTGTTAGTTTTGATGCATTCCGTGTCAAACATTCCCAGTGATACACCAATGCACAGAACAGTAGCATTTCTACCTTTCCAAAACTGTGGACCACAGCTGAAATTAAGAAAAAACATTATGTGGCTTCTTCCTAAGGGGAAGAAAAAATAATAAAAAATACAATAATATATATATATTATAGGTTACCTAGTAATACAAAATCTTGAAAAATAAAATATGTTTTTGAGTGGTGATGGGTGCAAGATACATCCATGTATCTAAGAAGTCAGGCAACTTGCATTCTATTTATTTCTTTGTTGACAAAATTATCCACAGATCAATATTTTTGTGACTCCTTTTGGTAAACAAATCAAGACGTAAACTATCCAGGTGAACATATATTCAAAAAAATTCACATTCATTACATGACACTTTTAAGTGCCAGTACAGAAATTCTTGTAAAATCTAGTTGACATCACCAAACATTTGTCTTGGAAGTAAGGTGTATATATAGCTCCCTGTGCATTCTGTGCATGCAGAGATGGATACTATGCATCAACTTCATCTCTTTTAGGAGAAAAAAAAACAAACTATTGCCTTCCATTATAACCACTATTAACACTTTATGAAAATGATAGCAAGTTATCTGTTGCACACATTTAAAAAACAACTTCTAGTAAAGCAGTATAACAAGCAGTTTACAAAGTGTCTCCAACTTATTTGCAAGGTTCTGATAAAGTGTTACTAAATACTTAAAAATAAAGAATTGAAAGTCAAAATTCCAGTGTTCTGCACCATAAGATCATCTCTCAGAGTGATTACCTACTAATTTAATTGCTTTAGTTTTATCAGCTGGAACAGCCATCCATGGCTCCCTGGGTACTGGCTCCTTGCAAATTGCCCTGTTCCATGGCAGGTGACAGGAGATATAAAACCACACTTCTTTTTGTCTCATCTTTATTACCCTAATCAGATCATTTTTATTTTTTTTTTCTTCTATAATCACTACAGAGTGCCAATAAGAGAATATTCTACTGTCAGCAAATGGTTCCTAAATGGGGATCTGATAAGTACTCTATTTGTATTCGATTTGTACATAAATGGGGCAGTTTTTCAAATAGTGTACAGTGCACTCTACTTAATCGGGGATGGCTTCATCAGAAAAATCATTTAATGGGATATTGTTCAGGGATCCATTTTAAACTCAGTGATAATTAATAGCAATGAGTGCTGATTAATGGTAAGAGTAATTCTGCATACTGGGATGCTCTCAAATTATTTTGTCATGGTAATGTCTTTTGTGTCTGTCTCCTGGCGATTTGTTCAGTTTGCATCTTGAAGAATAGTTTTCAGTCTCAGACTAACTGCACTGCAGACAGGAGAATGAGTAATCAGCTTGCTATTGCCTGCTCCTGGTACTTGACTTACTCCTTCTAAGCAACCTTTTAGGTTTTTCCCTACTTGGGCAAGTAGCATTGATAATACCAACTCCGAGGTTATTTTAAAAAGCATTCTTGCTAAAAGATACTTGGTCTTACCTGTTTCTTATTAGCAGTGGTCTAATATCATAAGTTGTACTTGGTTTGGAAAAATATATATATATATTCATAAGATCAATATATATATATGCTGCAATAAGGAAGATACTAAAATTTGGCATTTATAACAGGGATGTTGTGACTTAAAAACAGACAAAGCTGAAACACCTATTAAAGCATCCACCAGTTTAACAAAAGTTAATACCCTCCCTACAAATTCTGTGTCACTCTGCATTTAGAAAGGCTCTGTAGGAATATATATATATATTTGCAGAGAGACATGATGGCTGAGCTCAGCTTTCTTTCATTCTATGATATTCTAGCTGATCTCTGTAGCATATTCCAATGTGGCAAAACTGTTTCAAAAAGCTCAAAAGGCCACTTGAAAAATTTCCATGCGCACAGTGAAACACAGTCATGGGACAGTGGTAATACCTTGGCATAGTACTATCTGTATTATTGGTGCCTGCTGATTTTCTTTCAAAGCAAATTATTTTTATAACATAATTCTAGCAAATCACAGGTTTCATTTTCTTTACACATCTTAACTGGAAAAACAACAAAAAACCACCAGACATATTTTAAAATACCTTACTTTATTTTGCGACTTTAGACACAGTAAGAGAAAAATTCCTGTCTTCATGATCTGCACTACTATCAGTTTCCTCAGCTCATCTGAGTTCATATCTGATCTCCATCACCCATTGTGCAGTTTCAGAATTACACAGCACAAATTGAGAACTGTGCCCATCCATCAACCAATTAACTCAAGATGCTATTAGGAGGTGGTCTTGTATATGCAGAATATCAAAGAATACATAAATTTTACGTATAAGGACTTTTTACAGCCATTGAAGAAAAATAGGCAATGCCATGCCATTAATTTTATGAATAATTAAGAATCAAAATTAAGAATATTTTTTTTTTACCATTGTGCTATCTCAATGTTGTACACAGCATGAAAATTCAATTCAGAAAAACATCTACATGCAGCAACTACACACAGTAAAAGAAATTTTATTTGCCATGTTTCATCTCAACTGACTAGAATCTGGTAATAGAAATTGAGATCCCCACTAAAATAACCCTGCTCATTTTTTCAGCTCCTACAGCAGAAGCTTTCATTCCACAGGAGCTACTAATCAGCACCTAAGATGGTCAGACCTTCTAAGATACCCATATTATCTAAGGTAAAACCCCAAGCTGCTGAAAATGAATTTAAAGAAACCACTAAAAAATAACTTAATGTAACTGCAGTGCTCAACCTAACAGTGACTCTACTCTGCTAAAAAGCCTTATCTCACAGTTTATTTCTGGGTTCTGGTCTTTTGGCTGTTCACAGTGTCTGGAAGTTAGTTCATTTCAAGACCCTGATTAGAATCACTCTCCAAAACAAACCATGATACAGTTCTGGGAACAGCTTAGGCTAGGAACTATTCCTACCAGGCATTATGATTGAGACTGCTTTGCATTTGGCTATCTCAAGCGTGTCTGGGTATGCAATTCAGGTTCATGCCAAAAACTACTTGTCTGTCAGGCTGCAATGCATTCCTCACATTATTAGTTCAAAGAACTCCCAAGAGTAGTAATTATGTCCCAGGGCAGTAAAGGTCTTGGCAGAGATACAGGGTTGGACGCTATGTAACTGAAGCAGTCAAATGAGGCCAGCTTGCTCCAGAGAAGTGAGTTCAGTGCTCCAGTGCTCTTCTGCATTCTTCTTTCTGGGTAACATCCCAGAAAGCTTGAATTTAGCCCTGCATTGTAACACTTTTCTTCAGACATCTAATAAGCCAAAAGTAGCATATACACTGGACTTCAGTGTCTATGGAGATGCTAGAATTACATTATTGGATTTACAGGTCTTCTTTTTCTTCCACTAAGAAAGCTGGTCTGAGCCCATATTCCCTGTTTTGGTGACTCTTTAAGTTGGTAATAGAAAGCTATCAGGCTTCAACAAGTATCTCCTGAAGTGCTCCAGATGCAGAATGTTGAGGGAGTATGAAAATATTTGTGATAATCCTGAAAAATGATTTAGAGAAAATGGAAAGAATACTTTTCCTTCAGTTACGGTAGACAGCAGGACTAAATAGTAGTTATTAAGCATTTATCACTGATGTTTCATTAATTTAGGATGAAATATTAGCTTTAGCAAAATGAAGGGAAGTTTTGCCATCAACTCCAAGAGAGGTAGAACTTCACCCTTTCTATTCCTGAGGAACAGAGAAGATTTTAAAGGGTGATGGTCATCTTATCTAATCAATGTCCATGTATGTTAAAATCTTTCTGATGTTATGCCCCACCAAAAAAATAAAAAAATCTAGAATGAAATTCATCTGACCTATTTTAGATGTCCATTTTTTTAGCTATTTTTAAAAGGGATTAATCACTTTCTAGAAATGCCAATTTCTTTCCATTTACAGTAAATGGGGTATAAACTCCTATCACAGATAGAAGCATCTGCATTTAATCAGAAGAATACCACTTCAGCATGTCTATCTGAATACATTTCTAGTTTCCTTACTCTGAGAGTGGAATAAGAGAAATTCTGGTTAAAACAATCTTTGCATTTTTAAATTTTTATCTCTACACATCTTTTGGTGTGACATTCTAATTTTGTCTTATTAGTCATAAAACGAATTTGAAAAACATTTTAATGTGTTTTATTAATTAGGCATAGAAGCTGTACATTTAATAAACCAATACACTAAAACACAAAAAGCTGTTAAAATATGGAAATATATGTAAATGCTAGAGTATAAATATTAATGTGTTTACTGGTGTCAGAACGTACGTTCATATTTACTATGTTTTTCATGCAGTCACTTGAATGCCTGTACTTTGCAGAATCAGTTCACCTACTGTTTATGCTGTCAGAAACTGCAGATGCTCCATGAAATGTTTTGTGGTAAACAGCTTTAAAGTTCTTCTAAATGCGTATTTAATAAAGACAGTACAGATGAACAAAGGCAGAAAGTTTAGCTTTGCTTTAGGATGGATATTAAGTTACATTAGGTATATGTTTGACTAGCTGAACAACACGTCTATTTTCTATAGTTTTGACAGAAATGTTCCAAGCTTTCATGGAGGGAAGCAAGGAAGGAAGGACTGACTTATTACTATAAGAGACAATTTTTCCTTACCAGGCTTCTTGTTCAATATATTGCAAGTTACTAATTCATCATTTGAACCACTAAGTGCAATTGAGTATGTTTCCTCTTTTGGCCTCCTCTTCCATACTTAATGCCTACCCTGGTGTATTCCTAATGAATTGGTGGAGTTACTTCTCATTTGTATTGTCTTCAAATAAAAGTCAGGATTTTTGCTCTTGCTCTCAAATGAGAGATTCAATCAAGTTCTTTATAGCAAAGCTCCATTTTTGAAAAACTATATTTTTAACCATTACCTTGGCTGTAATTTCTTTCAGCAATACCTATCAGTTTTATAGTTTTTTAGTAAAAGAATGAAGAATAAAAAGAGTTTGCTCTTTAGCATATTTACATTCAGTATTTTATCATTCTCTAAGTTACTTGTTTGTTTGATTCAGTTTTACAAAGCCTAACAGCAAGATTTTCTGTACAAAATTACCAGTTTGGAAGGAATGATTTTAAGGTCTTCAGTACTTTATGTGACAAACTCTAAATGCAGTGTAAATTCAGTTGATTGACAAAGAGAAGAGGGAGCGAAGAGAAGCACTGCTGTTTAACAGTGCTGCCAAAGCCTCTCTCAAATACAAAGGCAAAAGTGTTTTCGAAAAAGTCTTTAAAATTCTCTTGGAAGGCTCTTTTGTTTCTGAAAGCTGTCAGGACTGCTAAAAAGATATTTCTGGAGCAATAACCAAAAAAAGGTTTTTTTTTAAGGTTAGAGCTTTGTAAACTTTTAGAAAACGAGACATGAAAATTTTCCATTTCAAGTGCTATTTCATTTTAACCACAGCCTTTATACGCAACCTTACACAGAATGTAGCAGCAGAAAATTGCCTTGCTCATAGTTTGGCCTTGATTGCCCAATGAAAGAGAAGAGGTTAGAGAAATGGCTGTTGCAGGAGCAGGAAAGGGTGCAAGATCATGAGACCATGTTTACCTTGGCTTCTGGGGGGAACTGGAAGACCAGCCTTGTCTGCTGTGCACATGTAGAATAGGTACATAATATGGCAGAGGTGGTCCACAAGGTAAGCAGGAAGCCTCAGAGCTCATTATCTGCTGACCTTACCACCCCTTGGAGAATCTTTCAGAGTGATAGACAGGAAGACTACAAATTTCACCTAGGCACGTACTAAAATACCAAGAGGATTATTTTATACTGCTTACCCTTGGCAAGAAAAAATAAAATACAATGAAAATATATATTTATTGTCTGGGGCTTGCAAAACAGGATTCTGTAACCTCTTATATCCTCGTAAGGGTTACCTTCCCTCCAACTGAGCTTGAGTTTCATAGATGGTAGCAGGATATCTGCTTGTCCTGCTGGTGGAGGCACAGGAAAACAGGAAAACATGGGGCAGCATGGAGACAGCACGGGAGTCTTCTCCAGAGAACAGGATTATAAAGCAAGTTTAGTGTTTTTTGTTGTTGTTGTTTGTTTGTTTTAATTTGCAGGCATCAGTTGTCTCCCAGTCTAGGTGAAATTCAGAAGTCCAACTTTCTAATACCAATATCTTGATCTTTAACAGAGACTTCAAGAAGAGCAAAAACTCATGCCTTAATTATTACCAAACTAGTTGTCTTTCTAAAGTAAGTGATGCTCTCCATATCATCTCAAGTGATCAGTTTGAGTAACAAGAAGCAGATGCCTTCCTCAGCTCAGCCCTGCCTAGGGTTTCCCCTTGTCTCCTTTGTAAGGTTAATAGTATCACAGGTCTGCATCCCCAAAACAGTCAAGCAGCTGGCAAGCTACTTGGTTGCTCTGCTCAGGAATGACAGCCTCAAGACAACCCTAGCTGCACCCAGAACAGCTTGCTCTTCCATACTGAGGAGCAGCAGGGGTTAGCAGCTAAAACCCAGTACCATGCAGATTTCCTTGACTGGAAGTTTTTTGTGATGATGGAGGATAGGAAGCTCTTCAAAAGCTGAGCGAATACATTATTTGTCTCCCTTCGGAGACACAGAATAAGTTAGTGTGGCAATTTGCCTGTTCCTGTACCTAAAATGTTCCATAAAAATATTGGATTTATTCTCTTTGAGACTACTCTAATGTATGGCACTCAGCAGAGCTCAAATCTCCCTGGAAACACCGAATTTTCCTGGCCCACAGCCAAGAGTGGTGTGTGCAGGGGAACAAGTTGTTAGAAGATATTGAAGAAAACTTCAGAATTACCTGTATCTGTTTGGAAACTTGACAGATATTCCTCCTTCCCTAGCTAAGTGGCATGGGCAGAGTTCAGGAGCAGAGATAAGCAGCAGGAGAGGGTAAGTTACAAGAAAACATTAAGTGACAGTCCCCATTCTTTTTAGAAACCTTTCAGATTGGCCCCATGAGTTTTAGCTACAGGTTTTTATGATGCTGTTTGTCCCTGTTGCCAGAGCTTTATATCCAATAATCTGAAAAATGGAAGTTGTCTAGTTTTCCCTGGAAATGCCCAAACCCTAACACAATGAGAGCAGTGAAAGCTGCGTGGGAGTCTGGTTTTGCATTTCAAGCCATGCCACTTTTTTTTTTCTTTTCTTTTTTCCCATCTACTCACCCCTCTAAAGGGCAGACAATCATATTGCCCACACTCTGGTCTTCTTGGGACAGCTGATGTTAATGTCAGTAAAATGTTTACTTTTCCCTCCCTCCCCCTGTTTACCTGTCAAGAAAGGACAGAAGAAAAATAAATCTTGGATTTGTATGAGGCACTCACACACTGAAAGGGAAAGCCATGCCCTGGCTCAGCCTGTGAACATAACCCAGCCCCATAGAGAGGTAATTACATTTTGGGAGCTCAACAGACTGTGCATAATTATCCTCTGAGGAAGATTACTGTCTTGTATGAATGCATGATGCAATAGCAAGTGCATAGTATATGCCTCAAACCTATAAGCCAGGCAGGATAGCAAGTTCCTCCCAAGGCCTCCCTGCCTGTTGAACAGGTTAGCTGTCCCTGTGGGAAGAGTGCCCTGCAGTTTTCCATACAGATCTCACTTGTTCAGACATAAGTAATAAATGTAGTTCTACTCTGACCAGGAGATGGGAGAAATGAAGACTTGTTAGTCCAAGAGATAAGTTTTTGAAGATGAAAGAGAAATGTGTTGTTCACATTGCCTGCAACTTAACTTGTACTCATCCATCTCTTCCACTTTCTCCTTTCCCAGCTCTTACTCAGCCAAGTGACCTACACAACATTTCTGTGATCCAGAACAGCTTTCTGCTGAATTTAGCACACCAAACAAGCAACAAGACATTGCACAGATTGTTTTCAGAGAAATGCACAATACACAAAACCATAATGCAGGCACAACACACAAAACCATACCCCTAGCTGTTCCACATGGGGCAGTTATACATGTATATGAGACTCCTGAGAGTTTCCCTGAGTCTTCCTATTCCTTTCTGCCTTCCTGGTGAACTTCTGTAAAAAACTGTGTACCAACTGCTAATCAGCTAAGGAGCACACAGAAACTGTTCTGGAAGGAGACCTTCCTACGTGCTATGGAAATGGGTTGTTAGTGGAAGTGACCCCAGCCTGCAGCATACCCCTTTGACTCAACTAAAGAGAAAAATAGACTTGTTTGGTCTGTTCAGCTACTGGCTTGTTTCAGGTGATGGCCACAACTGTTAGACCCTCTTGCACAGCTAGGTTTCTCATCTGCTGAGTTTACCAGCCCCTTGTTACCTGTTCCACTTTTGTTTGTCAGTCATCTTCTGAAACCCTCAAGTTTATAGCATACAGGTAAACCGATTGACAAGTGCCTATGATGTCTGTGCCATGACAGAAGGTAGGAACATGTGGTGAGACAACCCTACCTGCCATCCTCACTTCAGCTGTCCTGGTGGCCCATTGTCTGTTGGTCTCAACAATATCCTTTCTTATGTCATAAAAACTACCTATTGCTTGGTCTTCTCAGCATCACAAAGGCCTGGCAGTGCTTGAAGTGCTTTTGGGAGCAGATGTGATATCTAAGCACAGAGCTACAGGAGGGGTCCCAGAATGACATTCTGTCGTAATAAAAGAGATAGAGAGCAACTTTTTGCTTGGGTAGATGATAGAATGAGGGGGAATGGTTTAAAACTAAAAGAGGGGAGATTTCGATCACCTTCCGTCAGAGGCTGGTGAGGCATTAGCACAGGTTTCCCAGAGAAGCTGTGGATAACCCATCCCTGGAGATGTTCAAGGAAAGGTTGGAGCAACCTGGTCTAGCAGGAAGTGTCCCTGCCCATGGCAGGGTGTTGGAATTAGATGATATTTAAGGTCCCTTCTAAGCCAAGCCATTCTATGATTCCATGATTCTATAATTGTATGTATTCTATAATTATATATCTATGATTCTATGATCCTGAGTTGGAAGGGACCCACAGGATCAATCATCAAGTCTAACTTCTGGCTCCACACTGGACTACCCAAAATCAAACCATATGTCTGAGAACATTGTCCAGACACTTCCTGAACTCCAGGAGATTTCTATGATCAGTAACTTCCAAGCTCTAGCCTTTAATTGAAAAATAGCTGATTGAGGGGATGTCTTCATTTTTTTTTCCAAGATACTTTTCAGTGTTGAAGAAAACCTTAGCTTAGTGAAATTTTCTATATTTCCATTTTTCTCCATTTCATTTTGGTTCTTTGAAAACATGTTTTATAAAGCTCCTGTGCATGATTTATCTGAACTAAATAGCAGGAAACTTGCCTCATATTTAAAGGAAATCCTTCAAATTTCTTGGGAGATACTGGCTGGTATTGTAACGTGGATCAATATTTCTATTCCCGCTATAGTATGAAGTGATAAGCCATTTAATAGGATTTCTGTACTCTTCTTTTCAACTTCTATGGAGCTGTCACTTATTACTCATAGAGGCACTAATCACAATATGTATTTGTATAAATCTATTTTTGTTTTTCTGTTGCTTACACTCATGTGAAGATAACCTGAGCAAGCATTTCATTTTTTTATTTTATTTTTTTTTGAGAAATCAGACTACACATTTATTTCTTTTGACTTAATTTAAATGCATCAGAGAATTCACCACAAATCACCACTGTGACATATCATTATGTTTAAATCCACTTTAGTCATTGTAGGGACTTACTCATCCATTAATGGTTGACTGCAATGCGTGCATATCCAGCACTTACAGTTTCTGCTCTCTGCTATCTTCCAGTAATAACTTCATTTTGAACCTTTTCACAGTATATTAATCAGAGTCAAAAAACTTTCCGATATTTCTCCAGCAGTTGCCGCAGCCTATTATCACAGCATATGCAAACTATTATATTTTAAAATGTTTATAAACTAAATCTGTGTTTCCCAAGTAGCCCATAAACAATAATGATCTTCTTTATCCTGAAATCCTTGTAGTTGCAGTAAATATCTAAAATGCAGTGTTTATGTGGAATTATACCTATTGGTTTAATCACTTTGATGAGATATGCCAAGAACTTTAATGGTTCCTCTTATTTCTTTTTTCTTTTTAGAAACAAAACCTTTCTGTAGAAGGCAAAATGTTTGTCACATTTATCAAGATAAACATGAAAAAATGACAACATTTTTGTGTGTTTTTGTTTTTTGTGTGTTCATTTTAGTCTGCAATACCCAAGACTGCTACAGACCAGGCTGCACAGTACGTGCTTACAAGGCAGAAAGTGTTTTCACTTGATGTCCAGATAGAAGCTTTACTCAACAGCATTCATTAAAGCTCACATGTCACCTACACCTTGCCATTCAGATTTCTGTTTACTTTTTGACACTTAGCCCCTATACTTCCACTTTAGACCCCTGTCACCTTTAATTATCCAATTCATTTGTCAAAGAGCTGTGCCTTCTATTTTTTTTTTTTAGCCATAAACTTGACCACACTTTTTCTCTGAAAGCACATTTATTGAAAACTAAACCAGCACTTTATATGTACACCCTTGGAACAGATGTTCCTTAAAGGTTCCTGTCCATGGACTGGAGTAGCTGCTCAGCCAACTAGCCAGGGCTGGCTGCAATGAGGTGAGGGTTTTCAGATGTGTCCTAGAGCTGGACACTCAGATCCCAATTAACAGAAACATTTTGGGCATGTGTCTGCTTTTTTTTTTTTTCTTTTTGTCCTCTGAAACTCCAGTCTAACCAAAATATTTAACAGAAGTTTATTCTGAAGGCCTGTGTACACATGCAAAATGTCAGCATATTGAAATGGGTGCCTTTGAATGAGTATATATAGATTTAGCTGGCTTTAGTAAGGCTGTCAAGAAATAATGTTTGTTTTTCCACATCCAGTCACACCTGTAGAAAGGGTCACTTCCTCTCTTTACTCATTCATTCTGCATACCTGACATGGAAGCTGTCACAGCTGAAATTTCATACTTCTGTGCCAGAATGCTTTTCCTCTCCTCTTCTGTTGCTCATTCACACCATGTATTTCCAGCCCCATTGTGTCTGCTTGTGGCCAGTGCCCCTCTGACTGCATTCTCTCCTTTTCTGTCACCCCATAAGGTCTTTTCTCTCATGGCAAATTTTGTTGCTGTGAGGGAATAAACTGGCATTTTCATTTACATCATCAGCCATATAGAGGGACCTTGACAGTGTCGTGGTTTAACCCGTCCGGCAGCTAAACACCACGCAGCTGTTCGCTCACCGCATTGCGATGAAGCAATGGGTTGAGAGGAACCTCATGAAAATCAGCAAAGAGAAATAATAAATTCTGCACCTGTGAAAGAACAGACCCCTGCACAAGTACATGCTCTGCACTGACTGGTTTGAAAGCAGCTTTGTAGAGCAAACCTTAGTAGGTCTAAGGATGGACAAGTTGACCATAAGCCAGCATTGCGCCTTCATCGCAAAGCAGGCCAACAGCGTCCTGTGCCTCATTAGGAAGAGCACCACCAGTAGGCTGTTCCTTACCCTCTCCTAAGCACTGGTTAGACACATCTGGAGTGCTGGGTACAGTGCTGGGTTCCCCTGTGCAAGAGAGACGTGGACATACTGAAGCAATTCATGCAAAGGGCATGAAGGAAGTGGAGCAGCTCTTATATAAGGAGAAGGTGAGATGGCTGGGACTGTTGAGACTGGAGAAGAGGAGGCTCAAGGGGGATATTATCAGTGTGCATAAACATCTATTAGGAGGGGGTAAAGAACATGAAGTCAGGCTCTTCTCAGAGGGACCCAGTGACAGGGTAAGAGGCAACAAGCCCAAATTAAGATTCAGATAATTCCCTCCAAACATAAGACTTACTGTAAGGGAGGCCAAAGCCTGGAACAGTTGAAGGTATACTAAGTTTGCTGACAGTACTACGTTGGGAGGAGCCATTGACTCCATCGAGTGTAGAGAGGCCTTTCAGAGAGATCTTGATAAATTAGAGTGGGCAATCACCAACCACATGAAGTTCAGTAAAAGCAAGTGCCAGATTTTGCATGTAGGATGAGGCAACCCCAGATACACGTATAAACCAGGGGATTGGAGTCTAGAGAGCATGTCAGTGGAAATGGGAGTTCTGAATCATGGCAAGTTGAATATAATTAAGCAGTTTTCCCTGGCAGCCAAAAGGGCCAACAATACTCTGGAGTGCATCAGGCAAGGCATTGCTAGCCAGTGGAGGGAAGTGCTCTGCTCTGCACTGGTTAGGCCTCACCTTGAGTACTTTGTATAGTACTGAGTGCCACAATCTAAGGGCATAAAAATATTAAACACTGTCCAAAGGAGGGCAACAAAAATACTGAAGGGTCTAGAGGGGAAGACATATGAGGAACAGCTGAGGTCCCTAGGTTTGTCCAGCTCAGAGAAGGGAAGGCTGAGGGGAGGCTTCATGGCAGCCTGCAGCTCCCTCACAAGGGGAGCGGAGGGGCAGGCGCTGAGCTCTGCTCTCTGGGAACAGCGACAGGACCCAAGGGAATGGCACGGAGCTGGGACAGGGGAGGGTCAGGATGTTAGGAGAAGGTTCACCAGTCTGCAGTTTCCCAGTTCCTCCTTTCTACCTTTTTTTTTAAATGGAAACAATGCTTCCATTTTTCTAGTCACCAGGAACTTCACCTGACTGCCAGAACTTTTCAAATATGATGGAGAGAGGCTTGGAAACTCAGTCAGCCAGGTTTCTCAGGACCTTGGGGTGCATGTCATCAGGCCCCATAGACTTGTACCTGTTCAATTTCATCAGGTGGTCTCAAACCTGTTCTTTGCTTACTGTTGGTGGGACTTTGCTCTCCCAGCCCTCATCTACAGATTCATGCAAATGAGAGATGTGGAAAGCCTGACTGGCAGTGAAGACTGAGGCAAAGGAGCATTGAGTACCGCAGCCTTCTCCGTGTCTGTCATCACCAGTTTTCCCTTCTTGATTATCAGAGGGAATACACTCTCTTTGGCCTTTCTTTTCTGTCCAAGGTGCCCATAGAATTTTTTGTTTGTTTGTTTGTTTTGCTTCCCTTGCCAAGCTCAACTCCTTCTGTGCCTTGGCTTTCCTGATCCCATCCCTGCATATACAGACAGCATCCCTGTTCTCTTCCCAGGCCACATGTCCTTGCTTCCACTGGCTGTGCATTTCCTTCTTATGCCTCAGTTTGACCAGCTTGTCCTTGGTCAGCCAACCCAGTTTTCTGCCCTCCTTGCTCTCTTTCTTACACATGGGTATGGCATATAACACCTGATAACTCATCATGGTTTTTTGATTGGGTTTCACAGACAATGAGCATCTCTGAGACTTGGACCTAAAACATGGTTGTTCACTTAGCTGGTGTTCAGGAATCAGAGAGGCAGGTTTCAACGACTGCTACATACTTGATGTCAAATGTTCTTTTCAACATGGAGTCTGTGCACTTGCATTTTATGTGCAATAAGACTGAAAACTGTCTCAAAGCAGAAGCTCAAAACCAAAGAACCAATTAGATGAAGAAGAAAACCTTTGGCTAGTTAAGCAAGAATTCCTAGAGAATTCCTAGAGTCTAGAGCCTCAGCCAATGTCAATCACTGTCTTTCTAATGGTGTCAAGGGCGCTGTCAAATTAAAGCTCTTTAGAGTCCAGCCCACTGTTTTTCTAGCAGCTTTGTTTCCTTCAAGGAGTAATACAGTACCTGACAAAGTTACATTTATGATGCTTGGGTTTTACTGTTATGGTGTGCCTACTTTGTACTACATCCAAGACAGATTTCCCAGATTTCTGTTTGTTTGGCCCCAGAATATCACTATAACCTAAGGGGAAATTATGGTAGTTTAACAGAGCTGGAAGTGCCTGTATGACTGCCCTTCTGCTCACTGCTGGCATGTGGGGTGGGAAATGGCCAAAGGGAAAGGATAGTGCTTGTACTGGGCATATGCTGCAGCAAGCACCAGCCTGTGCTTCTGTCAGCAGAAGGCTACCAGCCAGCAAAACCAAGCCAAAACACCAGCTCCTGTCTTGTAAAGATGTTCCTCATGCCTGGAGGATTTCTAAGGGAGAACTTCATGTCCATTCCCCTAACACACCCTGTACAGTGTATAAGTGTACAGTGTATAAGGATTTCACTCAAGAGATTCATGTGCAGCCACAAGTAGTGTTTTACCAATTAACATTATAGTGCTGGGTTTAAATAGCTTCTGTTGTTTACAGATGGACTGTCAAGACTGTTACTGGTGTATGACTGTTTTTAATAGGAGCATAATCAATTAAATTGGCTACATGTGTTCAAAACTGCCATGAGAAGACAATTATACAAACATACTATATTAGAAAAATCCCTTTACAGGAGTTACTTATTGAGAACTAAAATAAAATGCAGAGTACCATGTGCCATGAAGACATTACTCATTCATGACAACATGGCTTTGCCTTTGATGAACACTACACTGCACAAAGGGAGCCAGTGAAAAGTTACATGTGGTGGCACAGTAGGGACTGGTGCCGACAGTGAAAATATAGTAACCACTAAAAAGTATCTCAGCTGTAACTGCATCTGTCACACACTGTGTTG
This sequence comes from Anas acuta, assembly GCF_963932015.1. Classification (NCBI taxonomy): domain Eukaryota; kingdom Metazoa; phylum Chordata; class Aves; order Anseriformes; family Anatidae; genus Anas; species Anas acuta. The sequence goes on along the minus strand of NC_088979.1, from coordinate 63,704,465 downwards.
GTGGGATTGGCGGAAGCTCTAAGAGAAAGAAAATACTTTGGCTTTACTAGACCATCTGTGGGAGTCATGTGTTTTGCAATAGCTGATTTTTAGGCAGTCAGAAATCTATGTCAAGTACAAGTGCTAAGGCAACCAGTATAGAGACAAGACAACAACTTTGGTATTTGAACCATGGGGTGCAGCTGGAAAATGTTCTGCTGAGATTCTTAATGCCCAGACATTTGAAATGTTATCAGGTGGAATCAAGGTCCCTTTCCTCCCCACCATCATGGGACATTTGGGGTATTGATATAGTACTTGTTGGCCTTTTTCTTCCAAATAGGCGGATGGAATAGGTTGATTAAGTAAAAGAAGCCATAAACATGAATGCACCAGAGACAGAGAGAAAGATTACACTAGTATACTTTGTAAAGCCTCAGTTTAAACTCTCATCACCAAAGCTCACGTGTTGTCTCACTCTCAGTGGGGCAGAAGTAGACCAGTGAACTGACCGAATTCTATTCTAATATCCTCTTCCAAAGGAAGAGGAGATATGGGAAGGAAGGATGAGGGAAGAGGAATAGCACACATGCTGTTTCTCCTGACATGCCACTGGGACTTACTAGTTATTGCAGACCTGAAAGCTCAAAAGTGCTCCCTTATTTCAGTATTTACTGGTACCTAGAGTCAACAAAGCCCATATTCCACTGCTGCAGAGACACACTGGTCTCCATGAGCTGAATTCTTCTGCACAAAGCTCTCTCAGCACCAAGCTCTCTACACTGCAAATGGGGAGATCATGATCTTCCACATGCCAGACTATCCCTTGCTTTCTGTTGAAAAGCAAAGAATTTGTAATGGACACATCGTTTGTCACATATTGCTGCTTTGAAGATACCTAGCAGATGTTACCTCTACAGGCTGAAGAATGCTTTAAGAGCAGGCTGTAATTTTCTTCAGCATGCTGTCACTCAAAACTGGCTAAGTAATCTGAGTGAGAGTTCTGTGTCTGTGTCTGTTTTATGAGTAGTTCATAGTGAATATTCTAAACCCAACCCATTTTGATTTCATATATAGGTATCTATCCATTTCTTGATGTTTTCTGGCTTGTTTGCAGAAGCAGGGCTCTTTGAAACTCTTTCACTTTGCCATAACTTATTTATAAGAATTAGAAGGCCCTTTTTCTCTATTAGGTTGCAATGCTCATTTAGAACATGGCATTTCTGGACTCACTCTTGCCATTAGCTTATATCACTGCAATATTTGAGAGACATAAAAATACAGCCTACAAAAAAATAATAGAAATGAACATGCCTTGGAAGCTAAGCAAATCTTCAGGGTAAGCATGTCTCAAACTTTTCTTCAAAATGTGGCTACAAACATGCTGTCCAAGTTACAGCTTTTTTTCAGAGTATTGCACACATAATTTTCCTGTTCTGCTATCAAATGAGCCACATCACCAGGGCTATGAGTGAAGATTTAGAGATTAGTCACCAGGGAGGCCCCAGCCCCTGTTCATAGTAAAGAAGACAAAAATAGATCTTGCATCATGTGCTAAAAATGGCCAAAATTTTACCTTCAGGAAATCAAGCCAAGGGAAGACCTTTATAAAGTATATTGATTCTGTCATATGTATGCACCAGCCAGTAATCACTACCTCTGTTTTACTTGGATGTAGCCCAAGATATCTAGCTTTCATCCAGGATATAAGGGTAATGGAATGGAAATTAGGAAAGTTCCCTTAACATAGGTTAGAGCAATTTTTATAATGTGTTCCTTTGCACCTAATGTAGGGAGATATAAAATACCAGAATTGTTTAATTGTAAAAGAGGAGGCCAGACTCCATTCCAGACAGGATAATAACTAAATCTTGTAGACACATGTGAATGCAGAAAGGAGATTATATCAGTTATGCATATGAGTAATTTAATATGGAACAAAATATGTGAGCAAGCAATTGTGGGGAAGATGAAAAGTCACATTGCATGAAAGTGCCCAGCATTACTTTGTGAATTAGCAATGCTGTGTGTCATTCAACTGTCGGAAAGAATCAAGAATGTCACTGTGACAAATTCTTCATATGGCATTACAGAAGGTTCTGCTGTGCTTGAGATTAATTCAGCTGGCTTCTACTGAGCAGCAAGAGCTTTGCAGAAAAACACCCATTCAGAAATTTACCTTTAATATGCTATAGTTATTCCAATGCAGAATCCCAGATACGAATAATATTAAACCTATCTCAGCATGCCTGGATTTGATGGCAAACAATTAACAAGTGAAGAATGCATGCAATTTTAAATTCTGTGTTGCTTTTTTGGTATCAATAAGCACTATTCAATGGTAAGAGAAAAAAGGAGAGAGAGAGACTTCCCACTGCCCACTAGTAGCACAGAGGCAAATGCACTTTCTTCCTGAGGTTATGAAATATGTACAAGTGGGTGCACATATGAAATATGCTAAGTTTTACTCATGCAGATTTTCCTTCATACCATGCAGACAATGAAAACCAAGTAATTGCTGCAGCACCACAAGAGAAAATGTTATTACAGTTACAAATATGCTGTCCAAAATTTACAAATATGGAAAATCATAATATCATTTAACTGCTGACAAAAAAATGGAGCGGAATTATCAAGGTTTTTTTTTATTGTTGTTATTTGTTTGCTTGTTTGTTTTTTAACCTTTCCTCCTTTAAGTGTTTTCAGATGAGTGAAAATAGAAGCACACAGAAATTCTGGAAAAATATTACTAATAAATTTCAGTGCTAAGCGAAGGACAACTTGCTGAAAAAGAATGAGGCACATTGTGCTTTTTGCTTCATCCTGATAGTTTCAGGATAATATTGTTGAAAACAGTTATTTTTTCCAGGGTTTTAAGTAATGGACATATACTAACAAAGCAAACCTTAACCCATCAGATTTCATTAACTGTACAAGTTTTCTGGGAAACAAACAGGATATTGGGAACATCACCTGTCAATTTCAAGACCTGACTTTTACTGTCATAGTACATCATTATTCAGTGCCTCTGAGACAGTCCAGAAATTAAAGTTCTGATAACAATAATGAATCAAAATAAACTGAGAAAGCTATACAGAGCAGTGGTAAATATTGTGCAGCAAATGCAGTCTCTTAAAGTTATTGAGCTTGTTTAGTCCATGGTAGATATAAGAGGTCAAGGGGCAGTTGAAACACTTCCACTTACTGGGAGTACTTTATACCATATATAGTCTCACTGCTTATCAAATATGAATAGAGGTGGCTGATTCCAGCTGAGGTGATACTCTTTCTCTGGAGTGATTTCCATTACATCTTTTCCCTTAAAGCAAATCAATCAATTTTTTAAATGTTAGTGACTTTAACTCAAATTTATTTGTTGTCTGTTTAGGCTCAAGGACAGAAAAATGTCTTTATCTTTATTTGTTCTGCTACCTAGCTAATGCTTTTCACTTGTAAATGTCAGTCATGACCCTTTCTTTCACTGAAGAGCCTAATAAATGATACAACCACTAATGAAGATAATCTTTTGTTATCTGAGCTGTCTGGCTGCATTACAGCCCAAAACAGTAGCTTCAGGTGTAGAATTTATGCTGGGGATAGATCACCACAAAATAGATGTCATTTTGAACTATAATTTTAAAAAGGGCTCCTTATCAAGCCTTTGTTTTAATATGCATAGTAATTAAAGTCACAGATTTGCAAGTATGGTAGGTACTGCTGAGCCTACAAAAATAGAAACTGTTTTTTTATTATTATTATTCATTAGAGAGTGTCTATCCTTAAACTTGCCAGGGCAGAATGAGACATTTCCTTAATAACCATCTATATTTTTCATAAAGTCTTTCCTACTGTGTTCTGGGGCTCTGTCATGCATATTTACAATGATAATATCCTACCTCAGCTAGAACTAGTTTCTCTCTAGCTTGCTAAAATGTACCCATCTTCTTGGGGAAAACTTTTTTTTGTGAAATATATCCATTTTAGCAGCTAGGTTTCTTTCTACTAGTGATGAAGATTATGTACATATGGTACACCTAGATTCTATGCAGAAAGAGTGTTAATTTCAGAAAATCTGCTCCTGATCACTGTACCTACATATAAGGAGAAGAAAAAAAAAAAAGCTGGAGGCAGTGACTTTCCAGCTGATGGGTGACACTTGTAATTTATTTCAGAAAAGGGAAGATGAACAGTCCTTTTGTCAAACAAAAGTGAAATCAAAGTGCTCCTGACCACTTGCTAGTCTAAAACACCAGTCAAGTAGAATAAAACTTGATTTTGTTATTCTGTGGAAGTGTTCAAAACTGTTAATTTTTAAAAGTCTCCCTCTTACTTCTGACAAAGGTGAGTTTTACACAGCAAAAATTGGTTGCACTGTGTGTTTGTAAGACATTATCTGGTTGAGGGAAGTGATTGTCCTGCAATTGTCAAGTGATTGTCTGCACTGGTGTGGCCTCACCTCAAGTACTGTGTGCAGTTTCAAGTGCCACAACCTAAAAAGGACATAAAACTATCAGAGACCGTCCAAAGGAGGGTTACAAAAATGCCGAAGGGTCTAGAGGGGAATATGTATGAGGAATGGCTGAGGTCCCTTTGTTTGTTCAGCCCCGAGCAGAGCAGGCTGATGGGAGGCCTCACGGCGGCCTGCAGCTCCCTCACGAGGGGAGCGGAGGGGCAGGCGCTGAGCTCTGCTCTCTGGGGACAGCGACAGGACCCGAGGGCACGGCATGGAGCTGGGACAGGGGAGGGTCAGGCTGGGGGTTAGGGAAAGGGTCTGCACCCAGAGGGTGGTCAGGCACTGGGACAGGCTCCTCGGGACAGTGGTCATGGCCCTGAGACTGCTGGAGTACAAATGTTTGAACAACGCTCACAGACACAGGCTTTGACTTTTTGGGATGGTCCTGTGTGGAGCCAGGAGTTGAACTCAATGACCCTTATAGGTCCCTTCTGACTTAAAATATTCTATGATTCTATGATCCCTTTTGAGAGTTGCAGCAGGTAGACAGTTTTTACACTACCAATGATATGAAAATATATGCTACTTGGTGGACAGATGAACATACTTTGTCCATTTCCTTGACAGAGCACTTTATATAGTGAACAAGAAAAGACAAGGTATAGGACTCGGCTTTCTGAGCCTTTTTTCTAAATTTCTGTGTGCTAAAAAGCACATGAAAATGTTGCTTTTGACTATCCTGGGTCTTTTGGATCTCTCTGAAAGGAAGGAATGTAGACAATGTTATGTATCTCCTGTGCTGTGTACCTGAGCCATTGGTATCATACAGAATATTCTGCTGAATGGTTAGTGGATTCATTAGCATCAGAATGAACCTTTTGTCTCTAAATAGGAGAATATTTCTTGGCAATCCTGCTAGCAAAATTATTCCATGTTGTTGGTACATTCATGTCTGTGGACTGACTTAATGGGGCCAGACACGGAGACAAAAACTAGTTAATGTTAGAATTCATTTTCCACTATTTTCTTCATCACGTTGCCAGACAGAAAGTGTAGAAATTGAGTGGAAAGGAGAGGGAGAGTTTGAAGGGACCATCTGGCTCAGTGTCCTGGCCTCCAAAATCACTGTACAGAAGTTATTTAATTCAAAACTGTCTGCAGATTATTCCATATTCCCCTCCTTGTAGCAATTTATTTTAATTTTCCCCACCTCAGTTTCTTTTGTATTTTAACTTTCTTTACATTTTAACTATTAAAATATATTTTGCCAGGGAAATTATAACTCTTCTTTACCATTTTCCCTTTTACTTAGAAAAAATTCAAAATATTGCACTGTACTGCAAACCGAAAGTCAATCTACCACTTACCCACTGAAATCCTTGAGTTTAATTCCCAATAGCCTTACAGAATAAATTCTTCAGCTTATTTACATTTATGCTTAGAAAATGATACATTGTTTTGTCCTAATTATTCTCTTTCAGCTTAAACAAAAAAAAAAAAAAAATCTGTCACATTTGCTCAATCAAGGATTATTTTCTATGAGCATATCTTCTGTGAATATATGAACTCTCATGAAACCCAAATCTAAAATAGCATCATTGTTTCACTGACTATTTGTCAAAAACTTTGCTAAATATAACATCCCAGATGTTTGGGTCTTATCACCTTTGGTGTTTTGTGTGGTTTGTATGTGTTTCTTTTCCACCCCTTACATATTTTAGAAGCTATTTCCTAAAATGATATAATATCTTTGTATGTATTTTTCTCAGTATTAGCTAGATACATATCCAGCTCTGAAAAGTCTGTAATACTCCTTTTATCATCCTTCTTAGTGGTAATCTTTATCTGAAAAGACTCCTGCTACCTCTTTATCCTTGCTACCACAATGCAACTCATTCCATCAACTACTTAACTAATACATAGTACAACAATCTCGCTCATTTCTTTTTGCTGAACGTATCAATGCTTTCATTCCAGTCAGGCCTGCCTTTCCACCATTTTCTCACTTTTTCTGCAGTGTCTGCTTTCATGACCTATACGAAGAATTTTACAGCTCAGTCTCACTGCAAGCATAAAACCTTTCAGTAGTTTCCACCACCCCAGACCTGAGCTCACAGCTAGAGTATGTATGGTCATATGCATTCCCTTACTCACAGATGAATTTTTATAAAGAGTCATACAATCACAGCATATAGATTATTTCAACCTCTCATGATATTTGTACAGGGAATAGAGATTATCTGCATCTCTTTCAACTTTCTCCAGCAATTACCTGGTTTATACCCATTTGGAAAAATAATGTCAAACTCAATCTCAGAAAACTATTCAGTCAGCCATTCAAGAGAACATTATCATTTGGGAAAAGGCACTGCCCATAAATATGTCCTACAGTTGAACATACCATAGTCACCAGGAAATCACCTCTTGCTCTTCAAAAATTTGAATTGTTTTTTCCCTTCACTCAGGATAGGAATAATCCCTGAGCCATCCATTCTTTCAGTTTCCCAGGCAGATTAAACAGTTCATTGTCTATGGCAAGAACCCAGCTGTCTGCTCTGACATGAAGGGCAAGCATTGGCCTTTTTCCCCTTTATGTCAGGTTCCTCTTCAGTCCTGAGCCTACCTAATGTGCACTTGCTCCCCAGAGACAACACCTTTTTGATTCTCTTTCATAACATGCCTGCTTAGTTCTCTCAGTAATGAGGCTCTAGTAATACACTGACACTAAGAAAAGACAGGTCTATTTCCCTTTGGTATTCTTTCTCCTTCTCATTTTTCTTTCTGTACTTCATCCTGCCTTCAAGTGTCTCTGGAGCATTCTACTGTCTCTCTTGGACACCGCTTCTGAAGACTTCCATTGTCTTGCTGTCCCCTCATTTCACACTGGTTGTACTTTTCTTTTTTCTTGTTATCCCATTATATCATGCTGTAGGCTTTTTATTTTTTTTCCCTTTTCTTTCTTTCCTCCTTTTTTTTTTTTTTTTTTTTCCCTTGATGGTATGAGGCTGCTCCAGTGTTTGAGTTTTCTTATACACAAACAGGCATTCTTCTCATAGTCACATAATTCCAATGGTCCCCTTTCTTCTATTCAGATATTCTTCTTGGGTCTTCTTATAAACCAAGTATCTGCAAATAATCTCAGTTTTCTGTCACACCCCTAAAAATCTATTGCTGTTTTTATTTATATTTCCAGGGCCTGAAAACTTCTCCTTCAACAGCTCTGTCAGTATGTATCTTGTATAATGAACCAGCTCTAAAATGATGTCAGTTTCACCAGTCCAACTCCCAGGCAACTCCATGGCCTAGCCTGTACTATATTTGCAGTTTCCTTCATTGCTGCTTCATTGTAGCTGCCTGTTCTGTCTACCTTTAGATTTCCTAATACAGGGAGGAAATAAATCCAAAATCTCACTTCTGCCATACCTCTCTCCTAACCAATAAGTAAGCTGATGATTGCTACCTGGTTTATAAATGACTGTATGATTTTTTTTTTTTTCAAAACCTCTCTACAGGGGTCAGTCAGGCCTTTCATTTGCCTAAGGTAGGATGAGCTTTTTCTTCCTTCAGTCTTTTCAAGATTTAAAAATAAATAAATAAATAAATAAAATCACTGTTGCATAATAATCACTAAAATTTTCTACAAAATATAAACTTCTATTAATCAAATGGCAAATTAACTGAATGCTCCACTAAACAAAACTTTTCTGACAAGATTAGAGGCTCTGCCTTAGCTGACAAAATTGGTGGCATCTAGCCACGATTTTTTAGAATTAGCAAAACAACTGTGTATTCCAGACTGAAGACAAAGCATACAGCAGATTAGCTGTGCTTGCAGTATGGTACAGTGACAAAATATATATATATATATGATCTGGGGCTCAATTCAGAAGTTTTGCCTTATATAACATGGGTGGAATATTTCTCTTCTGATGGTCTTAGTGCAGAATCCTGTACAGTTCTGAGAACCTCATTACTAGAAAGACAGTAGTGAGACTATTTTTTGAGGAGCAATATAACTATCCAAAATTGTAGAAATTCTTACATGTCAAAAAGATGTAACGCTTATATATATAATTCCCTATATAATGATGACCCATGGAGGCTGCATTACAGAAGGTGATAAATAAGAAACCTTGGAATAAACTGAATGGCACGCTTTTAGTAGGACACTACATTTATATCCCTCTGAAAGGAGCTACATGTTATAGGAAGGCCAATGCCATAAAAAAAAAAATAAATGTAGATTCATATTGATCTAGAGTTTAATAGTATTTCATCAATGTAACAGTAGGAAAATTATTCCTTTAGAGTTGATGCTTCACTAAGATACTGGATATCAAGCTTTTGTCTTTCAAGATTTAATGGGCAAAATCCACTTATCCCTTTGATCAATCATGGATGACTTAGTCCTTTTTTGTTCAAGTCTTTGAAAATCCATCTGTATAACTTCCATTATGCTGTTAATACCTTTCAGACTTTAAACAGATTGTAGGGAAAAAAAAAAAAAAGAAAAATGAAAATTTCTCTCAGTTCTCAGTACCATCAAGTTCATTGTGCTGTTTAGTAATAATTTAAGAAAATTAATTGGGAGGATTTTATGAATCACAGTCAAATAACATAGCAATAATATAATTTTAAATGATAATACTAAGTTAAATATTTGTCATCTTGCAATTTTCATAACATTGTTTTAGAATAATATCGAAAGAACTCTCTTAAAAAGATTAGAGCTTTAAATACTCTCCTTACTGTAGTGATCCAAAATTAAGATGACAGTACCACTGGCTTTGCAGGCCTCAAGTTTATTTTTTTCCCTCTGGCATGTGAGAAGGAATTCTTTATCAAATTGTGACCAAAACAAACAAACTCCCCCCTATCTCCTCCCCCCCAAAAACAAACAAACAAACAAACAAACAAAACACTATAAACCTAAGATGGTTTGCTTTTTTTCTAAACAAAATAAAGTACAAGGTGGCAAGAAACAAGAAATGGAAAATAATCCTTTAAAAAAGTCAACTTGTTTGGGATAGCCAAAAAAAAATAAATAAGTAAATAAAAAATAAAGAGCAACACAGAAGAAGAGTTAGGAAATAAAATTCCTTACAAGCAAGTGGACATTACCAACCCCTTGTCCTTTTTCAGGCATAAGAAATTGCAAAGCCTGAATTTTGCTGCATGCATCTGTATGCAGTCCTGACAAACTATGCATAGCCTCCATGGGAAACTGTCTGGATGAAGCTGTTACCAATACTGAGGCATAGGTACATACTGATGTGCCTGCCAATTAAATTAAAGCTAACTCAGATACATCTGCACATTATACCAAGAATCCTCCAAAGGTAATGCTGATATGTCCTAGATTAAGAGGTAACTAGGATTAATTCAATATTTGATGAATGCAATGACATTTGAATGTTCCACACCTATTGGCAAAAACCAGTACAGTGACATGGAAAAAAAAAAAAAAAAAAAAGAGTCCAATTGGTAAGCACCAGACCAGGCAGCATTCTTTAAAAAGAATAGGCTGACCAAAAGGTAGTGATTAAAATTGCAAGAGAGTGGGGGCTAGCTGAAGTCCACAGCCTTTAACCAGATGTTAAGATTAAAAAGAAAACATGTAAAAAGCAGTGATTTGGGACAACACCAGCAGACTGTGTTGCTTTAAACTCACTCCTTCCCTTCTTTTTTTATTTTTTTATTTTTTCCAAAAGGAATTTGTAGATGTGGGTATTAGGTGGGAACTTGTGTAAGAACATTGAGGTTTAGCTCCTGGAAAAGACAGTGTCAGTTCTTGCAGACAGGAGTGAATTATCCACTGCTAAATAGAAATGAAGGCACTCATCTGCTCATTACAGGCAGATACTGATAAATGATTGTGTAATTAAACTGGAAATTGAGTCCTGTGTCATGCTAGTGCTGATGAGTGCATGCAAAGGTGGGGTGTGTCCTCATGGTCTGACAGGCACAAGGAGGCACGAGCTCCTCTGATAGGTACATACTTGTATGTTCCCAGCTCTCAGCATCTGAGTCAATCATCTGATCACACTTCTCCCTGTAACTTCCTCCATTACATGTTTTGAGTAAGCACGTATAGACAATCAAGGAGAAATGTGTAAATATCAGTAAGGTGCCTTTAAAACCTGATAATTCAGTTACACTTCTGTAATGACTGGATAGCAATACTAACGCCAGTGAACCCATTTCAGATTTATGTCAATAACAGTAGGAGTGATCCTTTGTGTACAAAACCTAAAGAAAATGGAAGTTTAGGAGGAAATTTATGGTAAAATAAAATGATTTGTGTTAATGTAAGTGCCTGATATAAATAAAACATAGTAATAATGTTGTTATAACAGTGACAGTTTAAGCATTTAAGCTAAGCTAGGTTTACAGGGAAAGGTAATAGCTTTTACTGGACCAGTGAGATCATTGGAAAAAGAAACAGAGAAGCTTTCAAGCACATAAGCCCTTCTGCACTTTGGAGTTTGGTAATTGGTGTGCAAACTGAACCATTGCAGAAATAATTAAAAGAGCTGTGTTTGGGAAATTGATCTCATCAATCATTAACAACAGTTACCAAAAATATGTACTCTTCATAGTTAGCAAGAAAGGAAGGTGTAGAATTCTTCTGTCACTGGCATGAATCTACTCTCACACTCCAAAAATACTTAAAACCTGCATTGATTTAAGCCCCAAATTTAACCCAAATGAAACCCTGGTTTGCAGTACATAATAATACTAAAAATGTTTGTACGTTTTTATAGTTTCCATGTATGTGAATGATGCAGTCACTATCTGTCATGTGTGGAAAATCAACAGGTTATTGCCCAGATTCCAGTTAGGTTTTATTAGAGCTTTCAGTTGGATAAAAGTGAATACTGAGAAGCAGTTGACCTTCATCTATTTCACAATTGAATGCCAGAACCTAAAAACAGGGCTATGAGGGATATTAAAATGGAGAATGTGGAATATGAACTAAGGAAGAAGCATATAAATGGGAAACTTTTTAATGGATAAAATAAAGTGGGGCAGTGGAGAAAGATGAAGAAAGTGACTGGAAATGTGGAATGAAGACCATTAGGAGAGTATCTGTCCTGTGTAATGGACTATCTATCTATGATGCTGAGAGCTACCACAGACTAGAGCAGGTGTTACCTTTTTTTTTTCTTTTTTCTTTTTTTTTTTTTTTTTTAGTAATCTCCAGTATCAGTGTAGTGCATCATTGTTATCCTAGATCTCACCAGTTGGTAGGGTGATTTCTTGCCTAATAAAACTTTGTGCTTTATGGAACTGAAGCCTTTATGTTCCACTTAAACTGTCCCAAAATTAGGGGAAAAGAGACTGCTTAAAGAGGAGTGAATTTTTGACTTAAAATAGTGTTTTGTCACAATAACAATATTGATCAAAGGCTGAAAGACTTCAGACTGGCTGACTTCATTGTTATTTCTGTGGGAATTTTTTAGTGTCATTCTTCTGTGGGAAACTGAAACATGCATAAAATTGTGAAGAGGTAAACTAGCATTTCGGGTTCATAGCTTCCCTTCAGAACATTTTCATATTTCTTTGCTCAAAACTTGGTGTTGGAAGATGAAAAACTTGTAGAAAATACTTGCCAAACATTGCACTAAGATCAGCATGATCTGTTGTACTGTATGTTAGTGAGTCACTGAGTAACAACAGCACAATACAAAGTTGTTCTAATGAAATGCCTGCAAGAATACTTTGAGATCTTTGGTAAGCTTTTCGTCTTGCAGAAGCAAGAGACAATGGTGTCTGCAAATTATTTTTTCACACATTTTTATTGCTACTTTGTCTGGAAATGTGTTAATATTTTTTAATAACTTTCATTTAATCTTAGCTATTTTACCCATACTGAATGTGTAAGATGTCATAAATATAAGAACCGCCTGGGGCAGAGGACTGAGACTGTAAGAAATAGGCCTTTTGTTGTATAAATGGCATGTGAAGAATATTATTTCAACCAGAAGATTTATAGATTAGCTCCAGATTAGTTTTCCAATAATGAATGTAAAATAAATATCACAAAATAAATAAGTAAATGGAAAAGCCTTTGCTTATTCTGCAATCATACGATATGTGTCTGAGTACAACTGGTTTCTAAAGCACACTGAAGACGTAGAGTAAGGGAAAGAGAGGAAAATAAACACCTATGAGTTTTCTCAGATCATAAATGCAGTGTGTTTATTACTGGCTGATCTCTCCCTGTTATAAATAGGACTAGTTCCACAAATGTTACTGCACCTCCTGAAGGCAGTGAAGTCATGCTGATGTCATCCAAACACCTGATCCAACAGGGAGCAGAACCAATTCATGCTAAGAAAATGTCGGAATCAATGTGCAGTAGTGGCAAGACAAAAAGTCTCCTGGAAAATAAACCGAATGAGGAGTTGCTGGCATTTACACTGTATGTGGTACCAATTTACTACTGTCACCATTAGAGGTATTATATGGGGTTTTCAGAAATTTCTTTGGCCTTTTATTATGAAACCTCATGTACCTGTAGGCTATGGTTTGTCCATCAGTTTTTCCCTGCCACCACCATACTTCCCTGTACTGCTGCCTCATGGTCTCTGAGTGACCCACACACATAAGTCTGCTCTTATGCTCCCTCCAATTATTATTTTTTTTTTTTTTTTGTAATCTCCTTTTCCACTGGGGGAACATGTGAGGGTCTTCAGTGGCACTACTCAAATCTTTAGGTCAGCCCCATGGACTTCTAATGAGTCATCTTCAGCCACTTTGATGGGAAGACAGAGATCTTTCCTTGACCTCCTGGCCCTGCCAGGCTATGGCTGGCAGCAGGTGCCAACAACATTGAAGAACCTGTGCCATCGGAATGATGAATGTTCAAAGAAGCCACTGGGATTCCCAGTGAAAGGATTGATATTTGAAGGCCTAAAGGGTGTAATCACAGACTTCAGGAGTGGTGGCCATGGTCTAGAAGGAAATCAGTGGAACAAGACACATGACTTCCCAGAAACGGATAAAGTAAAAGTGAGTGGAGTGAAAGTGAAAGGTTGTGGCTTTCTGTATTTAAAGATCTTACAAAATCTGAGATCTTCAGACACCTCCATGTATACCTTCATGCAACCTGACAGATGAAATCCTCCAGTAACTACAGTTATAATCTCTTTTGAATGTGCTTTTATACTTCAAACCAGGCCAATGACAAGAATTGGATATTTAAATCCCTGCCCAATTTAGCCTTACATTCTTGTCACTTTGATATTGGTTATACTTTTACTTATTTATTTCATCCTTCATCCTCTCACCCACTGTAAAATTTCAGTCCAAATAGTTGAAATCACTCAAGTGATTCTGAGCTGATAAACAAATCCTTTAAAAGGGGAAGAAAAATCTTAGCTGTCTTATGTTTTTATGTATCCTTCATTTGGATACATGATACAAAACCTGACTTTTCATCTGATGTCTTTTTTTCCATTTTGGACTCAATCTGTGACCCCTATGCTTAAGGACCTTTGTATTTGTCTACCTTGGTATTTGTAATGGGAAAAGTTCTACTGCACCTCTGAATTGTTTTTCAGTTGTTGTCCTTGGGTGGTGTCAGTTCTTTGTTGTTAAACCAGATTTACACAGAGACTGTGACAGTAACAGCAGCAGCCTGTAATCTGTCAAGTCTGTCTGAAATGTCCTTCAATTGCCTTTGTAAATTTAGTGCATCTGTATAAAATCCTGTGTTGTGTAAAATATATGCTCTGTTTTTGATCAAGTCCTCCATATGCTCAGAGCAAATTTCATGATACTTCTGGTAGCTGTATGCAAATGCAGAGAGAGATTCTACGCTCTCCAATACTTCTCTTTGTGCCTTTTTCTGCTGCAGTAATTGCTTTACTTTTCTCACTTTTGTGCTATATTATGATAATGTTAACATGGGAAAAGGTTGTAACTTTCCTAGTTTCTACTTTTTAGCTCTTTTCCGTAGCATAATCACTAACTGGTCCTTTAAGGCTTCTTTGTTTGAAGCTTGTTTCAATTTACAGCTGAACATCAGCTTTTCTTAAATGAAGCTGCTATTAATAAAACAATAGAAAATTTTGAAACCAGCAATGGAAAACTTCCTGAAACCAGAATTTCAATGATCAGATAAGACTATGGTTCAAAACTGTCCATATGTAGCATTAATTGCTTCCATATTCTACTTTTCTGTTTCAAATATTTGAGAAAATGACACGGGAATAACCCAGGTTCTGACTCTTTTTGAAACTACTGTCTGCTGTTATCTGTTAAGCTAAGAAAATCCACATTGTCTACTGCCCGTGGTCAATTACATTAAATAAGATAATTGCCAGCAAAGTGCCTTGCTCTCTGCTGGGGTTGTCCTCCCTCCCCACAGCTGGTAGATTCATTATGCTTTACTTCAAGGTAAGATGCCTAGCAGGTTTTTAAATGAGGAACTATCAGCAGGAAGTCATAGATAAACATAGGTATGCAAACAGACAGGACAAAGCCTTGTCTTGAGGATTCACATCTTGGAGTTGGAATTAGACACTGAAACAGCTTATTTAAAAAACAAGCAGACAAACAAACAAAAAATTCAGCTAGATGATGTAACAGAGATATTTACTTCTTGCACCACTCTGGCTAGGAGTTAAGAGTATTCCTCTTGCTTGTATCAGGTTTTACTTATTTATTTTTTTTTATATTAAATTTGTTCTATTTGTTATAATACAGTGAAACATTCATAGTAGCTTGAATGTACAGTAGCTTGAATGTATAGTAGCATAGAACCTCCACTGAAACAGGAGGCTGTAGTCATCTAGTTCATCCATGTTTTATGGCCCTGTCTGATAACATGCCCCGTAAACCCTACCTCATTTTTTAATTGCTGGTTACCTTAGGAAACCACAGGAGCAAGCCTTTGAATTCCAGTAGGTCTTAGACCCCACTCATGGAAAGCAGTGACAAAAAACACCTCTTATCAATGTCTCTCATGGGAAATACAACAAACCTCCCTTATCACTGTACTCATGCATAGAAAATTTACCCTATGGTGAATCAGGGGCTTAATTTTCCTATGTTGTCTGAGACAGACAACTTAGGGCCCACTCATCAGCAGGTGGTTAAGAAGGTGTAGACTCCTGTTAACAGAACCTCATAATCTCTGAGGTTCTCCAGCGACAAACAGCAGCTGAACATGGTATTTCTAAGTTCTGTGTTCGGGGCATGCACTTGGCCTGATGTGTAAATAAATTTAGATTTATCTAAAAAAAAATCTAGATTTTTTTTTTTCCATCCTGAGCTGCTCACCTCTTCTTCAATTCTGGGTATGTAAGTAAGACGTACATATACTGATAGTAGGTAATGAATATTAAGAATGTATGTGAAGCGTTTCACACTCTTCACAGCAAAAAGTGCTATGGTCACATAAGAATACAAAACTGAAAGCTAACAATAAGATAACCAGTCATGTTTACACCACATTGTAGCACTATATGCTTGCTTATGCCCTGAAATCCCCAGAATAAATGTGATGCCTTGTGAGTGCAGCTTGTTTGTACACCATTGTGCAAGTCATTTTTTTCCCAGAGTTACGAAAATATTCACCAGCCTCTTCTTGTTTTCCAGATCGTTAAGACTTCTATTCAAAGTCTGAAATAAATGCATAATATTTTGGTATCAAAATCATTAAAAATCTCTCATTTACTTCCATAAATGTTCAGAGTACCATTTATCTCTCTGCCCCCTTCTCCCTCAAAAAAAAAAAAAAAAAGGAAAAAAAAAAAAGTTTTCTTTTTATGTAACCTTTCAGTAAGAACAACAGAACAATAACAATTTTCTTTGTAGTCCTATTGGTAGATGATGAAGAAAAATGCCACAGTTTATAAATATCACAGAAGCATACACATTAAAAATGGGAAGGACATACCAAATCAATTAGTTAATCTCCTTGCAAATGAAGTGCTATTCCCCATTGTACAATATAATTTATGCTTTCTATTGCTTATTTGCCACAATCATTCAGATGTACAGAAGAAACTAATCACTTTAATGACTGTGAGACCTTTGTGAATGATTAAACTTTGGGGGAAATTAAGTAGTATGAAATCTATAGAAAACAGAAAAAGAACTGCCCTGTGTAGGTCTACCAGGCAGTAATCAAGAGTTTTTATGTCAGATGCCTTTGAAATGTGTAGGTCTGAAATAGCATGTCGGGATCTGAAGTATGAATTCACCAGTTTTTAAATATAAGACATTTAAACTGAAAAGCTCAGAGCAAACTGTGCTTCCCCTGTGGATATTGAAGGGTTACCAAGTGTATGTAAGTCAAAACACAGTTGAAGCTGAAATTACAGTAGCTTAGTAACAAGAGAAATATACTGATGATGGAATGAACCCAGAAATAACTGATGTTAAATTAGCCTGGTAAATGGGCAATTAGCATAGATGTGATGCGTACAAATATGCCTCAGGTATTACCATGCTAATTACTCAGAGGCTTCGTTATTCAGACCTTCCCTGCCATTTGTCTTTTTCGTTCCGTTTGTAGGTACATGTCATATTGCAGCTAAGTTTTATAGTGGAAAAGCAAAGGGTACATGGATCTCACTGATAACCACCGTGTGCTATCCTCTGCGTGTTCAGCGTTGCTCCTCCCTGGGCTCAGTGTATACGGACAGCTAATGTTTTTGATCTTCGAAGGCAACAGCCCTGTGTGGGCTGGGGTGGGGGGTATTGAGCAGATCAGGTGAGTATATAGCCCTGGTGAAATGCAGCACATTAAATCTGGATGATTAAGCTACATCTTCCATTTGCAGTTATCAATTCATTGCACAAGCTCTAAGGAAGACTTTCAAAAAATAAAAGGATTGTCTGATCCATCAGTCCATTAGACTTTGGAGAGACTTTCTGAAGCTGAGATGGATCATTAATGAGTGGTTTCAAACCACTACGGTAATTTTATCTTTTATGGATTAGAAGTTTCCATTATTTGGGCAGTGGTAGAAATGTATTAATTAATTTTTCACTCATGCATCTAAGTAGCTTTTACACACAGCAGGCAAATAAAATCAACAGTGAAGTCATAGTTTAATTATTTACCTAGCAACAACTTAGAATCAATACGACATCTCTTACTGACTGAAAGAACCTAATCTCCTTTCTGCTCTCTTCCTTTTATGTGGCTATCACACAACCAGGAGACACAAGACAAAAGGTTTCCACTCATATAATTATAGTTCATCAAAATGGCCTTCATGAACAATACATTTGTCCAATTTGACCCTTCTTCTGTTGGAGAATTATCTGTGAACTGATCACGTTTTTTCATTATTTAGCTGATGAATGGCTTTTGCCAAACACATACAAGGCCTTCTGTAGCAAGCACTCCTTCAAACATTTTTTATTTAGAGTTCTCTGGTTGGATCATGTTATCTTTCTCATACAGTGTAATTTTTGTTGTGTGATTAAAAGGACCACCTTTATAAAGTGAAGACATACCAAAAATAAAATCAAAATACAACACAATACAATAGAAGCAATACAATGCAATACAATACTAGAGTGCTGAATTTTTTCTTAGGAGAAGAGTCAATGTTTTACGGAGATTTACTAGGAAATTTTAAGGTCTGAAGTCACAAAGTGTTGGTATGATGTAAAATAAGGATAATAGTTCACTGTTTTGTTCAAATATTTTATTTCTGTTTCAGTATATTCCTTTGTTAAAACTGTCCAGCCTTCCTAAATTTGAGGACTTCTTAGAAATTATGCAGCATTAAACTTGAAGGCTGTTATATGTAAAACTTGCTAAGAGGATGTCAATAATTTTTAGGCAGTGTCTGAAGAAAACTATTGTAAAAAAAAAATGCTCATAGAAGATATTAGAAATTATGAAACACATTGTAAAAGAACTGCAAGTGACTTCTGAACTCTTGGTGTATAGACCTCCTTATGCTACTTCTACAGATTGCCCTTCTCCTACCCTACTTGGCTGTATCACAGATTCTCAGTTAAATGTAAAGCATTGTTTCCTGTTTTTTTCACAACACGTATGTGCCCATTTAACATTCTGTGGACTGCCTGGGATTTTGATGCTACCCCACCCCCCCAAAAAAAGGCAGTTTTCTTCCTTCTCTGTCCCCAAGTGCATAAACCCTGTTCTCTCTTAAGATGAGCAATACTTTCTGTTTCATTTGGTAAAATAAGGAGCGCTGAACAAAAATACCTTACAAGAGGACTTGCCAGTAAAAAGCTAGAGTTAAACTCTCATTCCTAGCCAAAGTACAGTGAATTTTGGGAACTGTTCTCACATCTTTATGCATTATGTCAGTCAGTCACCAAGCCTCTAACTTGGAAATTTGCATCTTCCCCACCCATCTGTCAGAGTGCTCTGACTAACTCAGCTCTCAAACAGAAAATGTGTGTGGAGCCTAAAAAGCCCTTTTTGCCCAAATGTAATCTCCTGACACATTTGCGTAAGCACTTAGAAAGTAATGACTGTCCTTTACACTGGGCTTTTTGGAGGTTTCATCTTCTTGCACTCTTGTGGAGACAAATAACACTCAAGATAAAGTGCATGTCACATCCCATTGCTTCTTCCCCTCTCTGCTGCATCAAACAAAATCAAACTGGTGCAATCTAATGTGGACAAGTGACATAGATTGAATGATTCATTTCAAATCAAGGGAAACAAAATAAGAAAGAACGAAAAGTGCTCTGAGAAGGAAAAGTGCTGCAAGAACACATTGTGTTTTCTTCCTTGTAATAAACTGTACCTTCTCAGCCTCTTTTTTTTAAAAAAAAAAAAAAAAAATCATCATCTGAGCACTAGATCCACAGAAGCCTCCTTTTATCCTGGTTTGTTTCTCATGCTGGACTGTGGCTTCTGATGGAATCTTTTCTGCAACAAAGACAGTCACATCATCTCATTTGCTAACTTACAGATTTCCTACTGTCTGAGGATGTACATGTATCTAGTCCCTGTCCTTGGTCAGGACATCTCAAAGACATCTTTCCTCTCCCCTGAAGCTAACTTTCATGAAAGTTATAGGAATTTAAATCTTTGAGATTTCTTTCATGCTCCATTCTTTGACTGAAATAGCCATGAAGTTCAACAGTAACAAAGGAGATGCAGGCAAACACAAAAGTTCTCATAGAGTGTGAGAGCATGAGTGTACTTTCTTTAAAAAATGAGGTGAGGAAAAGTGGCTGAATTCTGTCAGAGTGAGAGATAGATCAGAGATCTTAGATGACCAGCTACCAAAGTAGCTGTAGGAAAGTTATCCTGGAAGTGGGAGGGGAAAATAAATAAATAAATAAATAAGAGAAAGTAGTTCCTCTGTGTTTTCTTCTCCCTACCCTTTCATGGTTCCTAAAATCACCCCTAGCACTATAGCAATGATCTTTCCTCCCACTGTCCTGTGTCTCACACCCCTTCGACCTCCCTTGCTACACTCCTCTTCAGGGTATTGCAAGAAGGCCTCATACTTCCAACACACTCCAAACTGCTGCCTCCAGATGTTTTCCACATCCCTTGATTAACTCTGTCGCCCACTCCCTGTTTGCTGGGGGTTATGCTGTGCTGTGACTGTCCAGGCATCCTCTGCATGGGCTCAGGGCTGCTGTGGGGCCAGCTGAGTTCCCCACCTTTCCCTTAGCAGGAGCAGTAGTAGGTGTCTTTCCTCTAAGCATCCCATGATCTTGATCATGCAAGCAGGTAATTATCATGTCTGGGACATCTATATGCACCTGTGAAATTTAGCTGAAATAAGTTAATAGGTATAAAAGAAAGGCTGAAGTTGCACATACCTGAGGAATATGTACAGGTTTCCTTAGGAAATCAGACTAAAAAGAGCACCAGACTCAGAAACGTAGCTTTGGGCATAAAAGGCATATGTACTGGGTCCAAGTGATGCGATAGCCTACAGCGTTGATGAAAGTATCTGCACAAAGATCATACAATCAGAAGATTATATGTTTTTAAATAATTGTGATTTTTTAAATATCACATCTAATTTAAGACTAAAAAGTGAGGCTAGGAGCTGGAAGGTCAGTGAACCACCTGACCACCCCCAAAAGCTGCAAGAGACAACTACTAACTTTAAAGCTGAAGTTATAATGTTGGAATAAACCTTCCTTGTTGAAAGACTGCACTGAGAATGTTAACACACAGATGCAGTCCCTCCACCAGTTTGCACAACATATATAAAACAGATCCAAAGCACTTCTGGTGAACATGCATATAAGCATATGTATTTGGAAGCTTCTGGGGACTGCTTTTCTATTTACTGACCTCTGACTTTCTATTATATATCCCTCTTGGACTGGAAAACATAGACAGGAGATTACTGCACCCAGGCACCACTTCAGGAAGGACAAAAACCTTAAAATATCATCACAAGGAAAGTGAGTTGCTATCTATTTAATCTATGTGGTTTGGGTTTTGTTTTTAAAGATTATGCTTATTTTTGCATCTATTCAGCACTGTTTCCTTATCATTCCCCTACACAGTTTTCAATGCAAACCAGATAACTCATTTCAAATGCCCATGTAAAGAACATGAACCTAATATGTATTTGGAAATGGTAAAGGTCACATAAATTTAATATTCCTATTTAGTCACTTCTAAATACAAGGTCAGGAAAATTCAGCAAAACAGTATGAGTGTAAGAATGAGGCATGAAGTTTGAAAGGAAAATAACATTTAATATCTCCTATAGCCTCTTCAGTTACCTGGATCAGGATGATAAGATAAGAGGAATAGGCAAATTAATTGCTTAGCGTTAGTGATCTATATGAACTCAAAACCCGAGACTGAATGTTTTTCCACTCAAACAGTAGATTTTTTTGATGTACTCTTTCCAGTTTCATGTAGACTTGCACTGCTGGCAATTAAGGAGTGGCAGGCGATGGAAGAGTAAAAGTGAGATTTTGTTCCAATAGATGTGAATTCTGCCACATCACTGAGGAAATCTTTAAGCCATATGCAAGAGATGCAAACTTCTGTTAAGTCCGACCAGTAGGTGGTTAAACACTCTCTGTGCAGAAGAATCTATCTAGTAGAGGACAGTTAGGAAGGAGTTGGCTCCAAGACAAGTTGAAGTACATGATTCAAAGAAATGGTGACTATTTCATAAGGAACTCTTTTTTTTTTTTTTGGCCTGAATGTGCCAGAAAAAAATCTGTAGTCAGCCACTGCAGATGGTTGTTTACAAATTCAGTGGAGCAATGGAAAATAGTGCCTTTGAAGCACAATGCTCACTGGGTTCTGCTCTACTGATGATTAGTGGGAATTAGGAAATGTGCAGAGATACTGGACCAAGCTTTATAGAAATTTATTCAATGGCTTTATGTAAAAAATGTGTAAAATAGAAGGGGTTCTTCCTCTTCATGCAAAACCAGCTCAGCTTCAGCATCTCTAGCTCGCAATGAGGTTTGAGAAGAAGTTTAAAGTGAAAACAGAAGTTCCCCCCACCACAGGATTAAAAGCATCAAGTAAAATGAAGCACTTTCAAGAACCAGCCACATAATTCCAGGCTCCCCCTAGCTTCTTCAGAGGACCTAAAGCTCTTTCCATCCCCTCCATCCTTAGGTACCAGCAGCAAACAGTATTTCCTTTTCCTCAGCAAAATCCCTCTGTTCTCCAGGGAGTTCTGGTGAGTTTGTCTGGATTTGGCACCATATGTTGTGTTCATTGTTACACTAAAAAGACATGTTTTTATAAGGCTTTAGAGATCCTTTCATGATTTTCCATTGGTCAGCAAAGATTTTTATTTTTTATTTTTCTCTTTAGTGAATGCCTCTCAAATCTGTGATGGTCCAGACAGTTTACTCTGCTGAGCAAACTTTCTTCAAATAAAGGTTTCCAGGGGTGCAAATCCAGTAAGAAGAGATTAGCTAGGGTCAACTGAGAAATCCCCAGGAAAATGTAAAGAGTCTCTTCTGGATCTGCACAAACTCCTTGCTTCTCCCTGCCTGAGTCACTATTGCACTCCTAGATAAAATGGTTAAATCGAATGCTGGCAGCTGGCCAGCAGGTCTTTCATCCCATCACAGAAAGGTAAAAGGCGGGGAATTTGTGAGCTTTTCAGAGTGAGCCAATGATGAGTTTGCTCAGCAGAGATTGAATTCCTGTTGAACAGCCTGCCACAGCTTTTGTCTGCCAATCCTATCATTTTGCCTACCCATCCTTTGTCCCTCCTGATTTCTGCCCTCGTTAACACAAAATGACAGGCTTGCCCGTTTAACTCTCCAGGCTAAACTTCAGCTTCATTACTATGTATGAGATCTATTTTCACCTCAATTTAACATTAATAGAGTAATTTGCAGAGTTCTTAACTGAATCACAAATCTCTTAAATGACTATTTTACTTCCTTTGTAAGGATTCAGATTAATATTTACCATTTCTTCCAATCTAATGTTTATGCAAATGTAATACATTTGCTCCTCCTCTTCATTCTCCACTTGGACCCTTGCTCAGAGGACATCATAGTCACATAGTTTTACTGCTGTCTGCTTCAATTAAACTTATCAGAGGAATCAGCTGTGACCATGGTTTAATGCTGTTGGACCAGGTCACAGCTCGTGACAAAGAACTAAGAATCCCTTACAGTCATTTTTAAAATGTCTGTAGATGGCCCAATAACTCCTTCCTCATCCTGGCTATGAAAACATCATGCTTTTCTTCCAGGAGGCAATGTTTTCTATTCCTAACTCATGAATGAGTTCCCAAGAAACAGCTTGAACTTGAGGTCCCCATAAAGAACAGCTTTGCTGGTTACTCCCACGGTGTCACTGTGTTTAGGAACAGCCCAGTTTAAAAATCCTGATGCTCTGTCAGACAATGCATTCTGGCCCACCTAGGCTGGGTTTGTGTTGCCCTTGTGAATGAATGTTAAGTCTCTTTCTAAAGAGTTCAGAGAAACTTCAGTTCTGCCCCTGAAGAACTTTCCAGATCTTGGACTGATGCAACCTCTTAACACAAGCTTGTGAATTTTAGAACATGTATGGTAGGCAAGCCTGGTTTTGAGAAGGGTCTCTAGGCAGTCTAGTTGTACGCAGATGTACTTAATGCCTTAATATATGAGTCTTTCTTGATTTATTGCAACTATATAGCTTTATTGGTAAAAAGAGATCGTTTTGTTCCTGAACTCTTCAACAGCTGAAATGCTCCTAAGATTTAAAATATTTGGGAGGTTTTTTGCACTTTGCGTTGTTCGGGGTTTTGAAGAGTAGGGATTTGCCCTTTTTCTAACAATGCAATAAAGATGGTTTAGTGGTAATATGACAGTGTCTCATGGCTCCCCTTAAAACTGAAGCCCCCTTGTTTTTGTCAGATCTCTTACCATTCAACCCTGTAGCTTTCAGTGTTTACACAAACCAGGCAGGACTGCCTTGCCAAGAGCAACATGTAAAAGTCTACAGGACAGCCAGGCCTGTAATCCTGTCCCCCTCTCAAGTGCCCCATCCTTTGCTGGATGGTATGATTTCACTCAAAGCATCCAGGAGTGCCAACAGACATTACCTTGGTAAGAAGGTTAAAATGCCTGAGCGTTTTCTTTACCCTTTTAAGAAAATAACTCAGCATGCTATTTTAAAAGTACAATAGATAAGAGACAGCTGCCACTGACAAAATCTTTTTATGGCAGTTTAGGGGCTTAGGGGGTGAATGTTCTACTTTATTTTTGTCTTTCTGGGTGGAAGAGCCTTAGGATTCAATGTCTGCTGTCAGTCAGTTTGTGAAATTGTATTTCATATGACAGGAAAGGGGCTTTAAAAAAGCTGAGCACAGGGAGATGAAGGGAACAAAACTCTGTTAGAAGATAAAATAGCTTCATGAGAATTAAAGTTCACACATTTGCAGCTGGAACCTTCTCTCACGGTGCCTGGTGTTGATGAACTTTGATATTGTAAAGCATAACATCCTTCCTTCTGACTATTTTTAAGAATTTCAACCACCACAAATTTCTAAAGGTGGGAATGGTGATCTTGGAGTGTACTGTGGTAATAAGACCCACTGCTGTCATTTAGAGCTTCTAAATCAGTTTGCTATAGCTTTCCTCTCTAAAGTCTTTCCCACCATGACAGAGAAAAGGCAGGATAAAGAAACTGATAAAATGCTGCTAGGGTTCTGTGACAGAGACATACATATTCTTGTCCTTTCAATCAGTACTGCTACTGTTCAGTTTACTGGATCTTCTACTTCAGAGAATGAAGCACTGCTCATTTATTCTTTTATATCAGAAACACAAGGAACTTTATTCATATTCTTTAAACAGTGGAAAGTCTGCTTTATATATATATAGTGCAGAGTGATGCCATACTTGTGGGCTTCATCAGTGATGAAGAAAGTTGAGTTTATACATTGCCAGGAAACAGCTTCAAGATGAGTGCTGTCAGTGAAAGGAAAGTTTTCTTACTAGGGAGGAGAATTCATAAACTCACAGAGCAACTCATCTTGGAAAAGACCTTGAGAGTTCACCTGGTCCAATCCCCCAGCTTGGATCAGAACATCACCCTCTTTCAAACCAAAACAATTTTGTTATCCAAAGTCTTTATGACATTTATCTATACTGGCCAATTCATATCCAACCCTTGGATTTTTAAAATTAATATATATAATTCATGGTTTACTCATTATTTACTGTGCTCAGTTTTTGACCCCTCACTACAAGAAGGACTTTGAGGCCTTGGGACATGTCCAGAGAAGGGCTACAAAGCTGGTGAAGGGTCTGGAACACAAGTCTGCACAACAGTGAGGAGCAGCTGAGGGAACTGGAGTTGTTTAGTCTGGAGAAGAGGAGGCTCAGGGGAGACCTTATTGCTTTCTACAACTACCTGAAAGAAAGCTGTGGGGAGCTGGGGGTCTGCCTATTCTTTCAGATAACTAGCAATATGACTAGAAAGAATGGCCTCAGTTGCACCTGGGTAGGTTTATGTTGTAAATTAGGAAACATTTCTTCTCAGAAAGAGCAGTCAGGCATTGGAACGGGTTGCCCAGGGAGGTGGTGGAGTCACCCACCCAGGGGGTGTTCAAGGAAAGGTTGGACGTGGTGCTTGGGGACATGGTTTAGTGGGTGACATTGGTGGTAGGGGGATGGTTGGACAAGATCTTGGAAGTCTTTTCTAGTATAAATGATTCTAACTCCTTAAGAATAGGAAGGAGGAAAACACATACTTCTTTCCAAACACTCAACATTGCAAACAAACGTGAAGTATTTAAAAATGAAGGAGAAGGCAAACTTAATTAGAGAGAATACTTTTACAAATCTGGAACCTGAGTCAGATTAAGACTGACAGATTAAGTTTCTAACAGGAGCTTGAATGCTGCTAAACCTCCTAACCCTGCTGATTAGAAGAGGAATCCTCCTAACAAGAAAGCTGCAAAGGAGTGAAAATGGAAGTACTATATTTGCCACCTTGACACACTCTCAAAGCAACAGCACTAAGTACTTCATCTTTTCTGAAATGAGCTCAGGAAAGAACAGGAAGCCATCATTTCACAGTATCTGCAGTACTCCAGCTAGTGGACAAACTCAATGTACAAAGAACACATTTTCTAAACTAAATCAAACTTTGACAGTTCAGACCTCTGGATAGTCCTCACTTTTGAATGTAAATTGAAGTGACTTTTAAAGTTTTGGAAGTGATGTCTTCTGTGCCTGGCACACCATGCTTGTGATCAGAAGGAGACCTGTGGTTGATTCCCCTACAAGTTTGGCCCATCTGCCAGAAAAGAGAGGCTTCTTTTTTTTTTAACAAAGTTTAAAAAGTAGGGGAAAAAAAAAAAAAAAAAAAAAAAAAAAAAAGCAGGAGGAAGAAAATTAGGGAGTACCAATACCAAATACAACTTCAAAATTCTGGGAATATTCCTTCTCATTTTTGTACCTCAGACTTTCCATCCATAAAATAAGATTAAACCCACTTTTTGAAAAACACACAGGAACAATGTAGGGGGGAGTGTCTGTGTATGTGGTTCAGTGTAGTTTTTCAAAAGTGAGTAACGTCAAAGTGATTTTCTTGATTTGTTCACAACAGGTGTTCCTTATGTGGTGGAACCGAGTTCTCTTTTTGAGCTTCAAGGCATGTGATTTCCTTTCCAATCTTTGTTTACAATTCTGTGAGCACACTGACAACATAAACACTCAAAACCTGAGGTTGGCAGTGTTTCCTGGCCAGTTAGAGGTAAAATGACAGATATTCAGAAACCTACAATTATTTCAAGAGGGGAGAAAATCATCTTTTTTGAACTACAGCAAAACACCATCTACCTTCTACTTTTTAAATCATATGCTTATTAACTTCATGTTAAATCGTCAAGACTTACTGAAAATTAATTGCCAGTGTGAGTGGGGAGAGAGAAGGGTTTATCCCTATTTTTCTGCAATGATTTATTACATGAATAAGTGACATTAGAAATCCAGTGTGGGCACAGCATATGAAAGGGACATGGAAACAGGCAAGACAATGATCACTCAGGCAAACCATGCTGAATGTTATCCTCCAGGTGGTCCCTTGAGCAATGTTGGTGCTCAGGTGTGTCATTGACTCATTGGCTTTAGTACGACTATTCCCCTGCTTTATAATCAAATGTTTGAACATTTTCTTAGATGGAGCTTAATCAGTCTTGACACATATTGTCCTTGATGAGAGTGTGATGGTAAAGCTATGAGCGGCAGTGTGATAACTGAGAGGAACAGAAGAAAAGTCATGCAGAGGAAGAATGAAGTAAAAAGAGGAGGGATAAGGGAAGGTAGTGAAAAGGGGAAGATTTACTGTTACTCTGAATCCCTCCATTAATTAAAATGAAAGAACACTTTCAGTTATGGGGCTGTCAGTCCATTTTGGAAACTTTGTGTGTCTCTAAACTGCCTGAGCCTCATTTTTGAGGTGTATGATGTCCCTACAAGCCTTCGATAAAACTGTAGCTCTGCAATTCACAGTGGTTGTTAATTTATTATATAGAGAACTATATGTATTATAAATGAAAGTCTGGGGGTTTTAGGGCCAGTTGACTACACTGGAAAAATATTCATCGCATAATTTATTATGTCTGTTTTGGCATTAATCTTTGAATAAATTATTCAGCGAATAGTAATTGACCAGGTATAGTAATGGTCAAAACCTGTCAGAAATATTTGCAAGGAAAAAAAATATTACAATATTCAACCAAAAAAAAAGGGTGCAAAAGCTCACAAACAATGTATTTTAGCATTTCAAGGAGGTACATAAAAGTGTGTATTTGCTTTTTCAATAAGTTTCAGTATCAGTCTTCTGATGGATTAATGGATTTCTTGGTATTTCTTCAAACTCTGTTTTGTCTTCTAAGAGCATTTTAAATATAGAGCTGAAGCCTTTCCTAATGTTTTGCAGAATGAAAGAGATGTGGGGAGAAATGCTTACTGTTAGCTATAGCTGACAGTAGAGTATTATTACAATCTGATATCATTCCATTTAAATTATAGCCCTCTTCAGTAAAGAAGGATCTTGTATCTCACATACCGTGATACAAAAGTGCTGGTATACTGGTTTGTTTGTTAGTTAGTTAGCTTGTTTGTTTGTTTGTTTTAAGCTTAGGGGGACATATGAGAAAATGTATAAGCTCCTCAGAGAAGAGGAAACATCTCTTAGTGTGTACTTTTCTTTAAGGAAAAAGACCAAATATTACTTCCTTTTAAGGGAAAGACTGATACTACAAATGCCTTCCACATTAACCCAAGAAGTACTCCAGAATAACAAAGAGATTGAATCTAAGGCACAGAGAAGGTCGTTATTTTGATTGACATTTGTCTTTTGCTTTATCTAAATCAAAATCCAAACATGGCGGAAGTCATTGTAAATTCTCTGTATTATGTGATTTAATCCTCTGTTGATAGGATAAGCTGTAAAACCATGGAGGAAGCAGTAAAATATACATATATACATATATACAGATACATGTACATATACATATACATACTTTTAATCTTGGGCAGTTTCCAGAAATTATGACTGGTGGTAGGAGCCAAAAACTGAAGTTTACCATCTCAGATCCATGCAGGGCTGATAACTAAGGAAATTTGCTGGAGGAGCCAAAGAGGTTGGCCTCAACTAAGGGAATTGACAATCATATTTCACAGTGTTTAGTACCTAAACCCGTATGTTTGTGAGTACTGACAGATGAGAATCAGCAAGTCTCTGACCACTAAGAAGAGATGCCAGCAAAACAAACAACATTGAATCCAACCATCATATTTTCTATGTTTGATTGATCTATTTTGTAGTAAGTTTTATTAGTGGAAGACTTACATGTACATGAATACGGCATACCTAAATATTTCATTGTTTTTCCTATCTTCTGTGTCCTGCCTTTTGTGAAGCACCCATTAGCCTTAATCAGTGTTACCTCAAATCAAAAGGAACAGTTCTCTCATTGCAGACTATAACTCCTTGCTAGCTGAGGTTAGAAAATGTTTTAGAGGTTGCAAGACAGGGAAAATGACACATAAAAGACAGGAGAAAAAAATAAAAGGAACAGCCAGATTTATTGAAGGGGGAGAGGAAAAGACATGGACTATAGTTAACATTAAACATTAATGATGTACTAAGTTATAATTTGTTTAGGGTTTGGATAACCTGAACAAGCCACTGCATTTTATTAAACAGTTTTGATGTCATATTAAACACAAAATCATAGAATTATAGAATCATAGAATGATTGAGTTGGAAGATCATTTAGTTCCAACCCCCACCCTGCTATGGGAGGGATGCCATCCACTAGAACAGCTTGCACAGGGCATCATCCAACCTGGGCTTGAACACTTCCAGGGATGGGGCATCCACAGCTTCTCTGGACAACCTGTGCCAGGGTCTCAAAACCCTCTGAGGGAAGAATTCCCTCCTAACCTCTACTCTCAATCTCCACTCTTTTAGTTTAAAACCATTCCCCTAGTTCTATCATTATCTGCCTGAGAAAAAAAGTTGCTGTCCATCTTTTTTAGAAGCCCCTTTTAAGTATGAAAAAGTTACAGTAAGGTTTCCCAGGATCCTTCTTTTCTCCAGGTTGAACATCCCCAGTTCTCTCAGCCTCTCTTCATAAGAGAGGTGCCCTACTGTGGATCCTCTCTAACAGGTCCACATCTTTCCTGTGCTAGGAACTCCAGACCTGAATGCAGGACTCTAAGCTCACACTGCTGGCTCATGTCTACAGTTCTTCAGTTCTTCCTTCCTATCCTTTCTAAAAATAGGAGTGATGTTTCCCTTTTTTCCAGTCACCAGGGACTTCACCTGATGGCCACGACTTTTCAGATATGATGGAGAAAGGCTTGGCAACTCCATCAGCGAGTTTCCTCAGGACCTTGGTGTGTACGTCATTGGGTCGTGTAGACTTGTACGTGTTCAGTTTCTTCAGGTGGTCTCAAACCTACTCTTTGCTTACAGTGAGAGGGACTTTGCTACCCCAGCCCTCACCTAAAGGTTTAGGGACTCATTTAATCCATGCAATATGATATCTATGAATTTTGGACATGCAGACAGATCTGTAAGTGGATGTCTGAGTAAGGACATTGCCTTCAGAATGAGGTTGTCACTGAAGTGTCTAAAAATTACTGACCTGCTATTACAATCACACTGGCACTTCAATGTTGATGTGAGGATGTTAGTTTGATGATTTTTGCCTCAGATGCCTACGATAACATCCTGTCACCTTATGATACAGAATTAAATAAACAAAGTTTTCTGGACAAATTTACACCATCTGAAGAGCTTAGCCATGGCAGTTCTGGTTGCATGGTTTTTATTTCCTGCATTCAAAACCAAGATATTTGGTCCTTATTTCATTTATTTTACCACACTTCACAATAATTCTCCAAAATCGTAATTCTCCAGATATAGAAATCAATGTGATACCCAATTCTTGTTTCCTCACAGAAGCAAAAAACATTTCTAGAAGTAACTTTTTAAAGTTCTTAACCTGTGATCTTACATTGAAACATAGAATGCAAGAATTAAACACAAGGGGTATATTAGAAGAATTACACTGACATGGCATAAATTATTAAGGACAGAGCCTGTGTGTTAAATTTATCCAGCTAGGCAGAAAAACTTGGGAAAAAAAAAATATCTCACATTATTCAATATTCCACAAAGCGCAATTTAAAAATGAAGACTACACTGTTAAAAACATTTGTTTGGCTGTTAATTACATTATAAGAATGAAAAGAGGCTGGAGGTTGATAGTATATTTGTCCTATGCCAGGTTTACCTGCTCACAGCCATGATTAATATCAGTGGAAAATCTTTGGCTAAATTGCTATGAACTGTGCTGGCTGGAAATGAGTGTCAGGAAGAGTAGCACTGCAAGACAGCCAGCTATCAACCTGTGGAATACCCTAACTGCCACACAATCACTGGGTATTAGACTAATCTGAAATAATTTCTGAGGACCCATTAAAACTACTCCCATTCTTATTCATTAGCTTTTGATGCCCCTGAATCCTTCCAGTATAAAGTAAATTAGAATATTTTGAGGAAAGCTAGTAGCTCTTCAGTGTTGTTGAAAGTGTCACAACCTAACCCTCAATAAAATATCAGTGTCAATATGAAATCTTACACAATGGCATTTATTCTAAATCTTTCCCCTCTCTGAGCCATCAACTTTCATGAATATCTGTGAAAGCCTCATGGCCAAACCAAGGCATGCCCAAATTAGATGATAATGTTGTAATAGTTGTTCTGACATGTTAGTTGTTCTTTATTATACCAGGGTTATGTAATAGCTGTCATGGGCTTTATAAATATTTTGCAAATAATGACCCAACACACAAAGTCCTTTCTCAGTTATTATTCAGGCAAAATTCTTTTGTTCTCATAAGTAAAGCTGGATTTGGCCCCAAAGCACTTATTTTACAGAACTGTTATTAGAAAACAATCACTGCAAATGCAATTATTTTCAGGACAGCACAGGAAAGAATGCCGTATTCCCTAAGCAGAGATCAAACCCAATAATTAAGGAAAAAAAAAAAAAAAAAGAAAAAAAAAAGCGCACAGAAAAAAACAAAGAACACTCCAGAATGATTCGGTGAGTAATCACAAGTAACAGAAAACACAGCCGTTGCCAGTGTATATTATTCCACTTCAAACACAATGGCAAAATGAAATACAAAAGCAAAGACAAGCAGACAGGGACACATAAGTTGTGTCTTATTGTCAGTGTGTATAAGAAATCATTGGTAAAAAGGAGAATAAGTAAATACATATCTTTTAACTGCTGAGAATATGAAAGGGGAAATGGCATGGCACTCCATGGGTTGTTTCTTTCAGCATATAATTTTCATAAAGATATGTTTTTATTTAATCTGTTCTTTTGGAGATTTTCTTTTTCAAATTGTGGCCGTGATCAGTCTTCATTCAATTTATATCAAGCCACAAGTATTCTGTGAACAACTTGTTCTTACTGGAGATCTGTGTCTTAAGATTTTAAGGTTCTTAAAATCATTTAATTATTGCAGTATTCTCCACTGAGGCCTCCCTACCAGTTCAGTGAAGGCCAGCCCTAATGAGCTGTTACTATAAAGTTACCATACCACTTTAAATATTGTACATGGAAAATAATTAACAACTTGCATAACGCTGTGTAGTAACAACTAAACAATTAAGAAAGTGGCCTGTAATACTGAGATCTAGACAATAAATAAATAAATAAATAAATAATATTTAGTATTTGCTGGAAATTTTCTTTTCTCTCATTTGGTTTCATCCCCAGCTGGACACCTGGGAGGGTGGATAGCCATTATCGCTAAAGGGTGACATTCGTACAGGAACAAACTGGACATCGAAAAGGGTAGGACAGAATGAGAAACAAAAATGTACTCCTTAGGAATATGTTGTTCTGAAGCAACCTCCTGTGCTTGGGCAGGTTTGGATAGTGGAAGATGCAGGTGTCCTGTGTGAGAGAAGACGAGGATCTTCTGGATTCATGGTCCTACTGGGCCCAGCTGGCTCCAACACCATTGTGAGCACCTCATCAGGCATCAAAACAGCAACCCATCAGTGGAGCACTACCACCTCCAGCTCAGACATATTTGGCAAAGAGCAGCAACTGCTGGAGTGGGAAATGGGGGAAAATGCTCTTGAGGATAGTGCCTGGAGATGTGGAGAGGGAAAGGCTGCTGAGAAGATGTTGCAGGGAATGTGGCTGAAGGAAGGAGACATTCCATGACGGCCGGGTACCTCCAGGGGACTGCGGTCATAGGTGATCCATGATGGTAGAAACATCCCTGAAGAACTGCAGCCACTGATGACCCACAGCAAAGCAGAGGAAAGCCATTGGGAAACAGAATCAGTAGACAGAAATCAATGTGCATGGAGCAGAAAGCAGAAACCATTACATGCACAACCCCAAATCTCATATGTTGATGGTCTCTTCACAGAAGGAATTGGGAAAGGCTCAGTGTAACCACTGTGAAAATAAGAGAATCTCAGATTATATATAGAGAGAGAAGAAACATGTTTGACTGAAACTTAGCCTAGGAAAGAGGGAGGAAACTTGTCTGTTTAAATGTTTGATTAGGCTCCCTTGCCTCCCCTCCCCTTCTCACTCCTCCCCTCTCTTCCCCATTATGAACTGAGTAATAGGACAGAAATCTGCTAAAGGATGAATGCTGAATCTTTCTTAATAAATGTCTGTACCTAATGGAGCAAAGAAGAGTCACCCAGGAGAATGCTGATTGTACTTCTTGAAGTGCTTGAAGGAGCAGTCACTTCTTTGAAACTGGGCTCTCACTGTATCGTATGTCTGTTTTTTTTATGTGTTCAACAAAGCCCCATGGCAATGCCCACAAAGACAGTCCTTCTCACTGTGAATATAAAAGTGAGTGTCAGCCTCTGAGGGAGCAGACAAGCATGCAAGAAGCTGACTGACCTCAACGGCATGGTAGGGTGGAAGTGACAAAGAGGGGATCAACAGAGTGAGTACTTAAGGTCACTTTACATGATATCATCTAACTTTCTTTGAATGGGAATTAAGAACGTTCTTTGATCAGTCAGGGAACAGAGATTAGTTTCAGCATTTTATCCAGAGGTTTTCTCAGTAGACCCATGAAAATCACCTTAGTCTTATCAAAATAAATAAATGAATGAATAAATGAATAAATAAATAAATATAAAAATGTTAGCCAGCTGTCATCCAAGGCTGGACACCGAAGAAGTCATGTCCATGTGAGCTGTAGGCATAGTGGGACAGAAGGTCATTTTATAGCCTCCTAAAGATGAATATGGGTGGAAGAATCTGCCATTTCAGTTGAAGTGAGATTGCTGCATGTGTGAAACATGGGTCCCCTGCTCTGAACTGCGTCTGACTGCAGTTTGGATAATAAAATTTTTGACTGCCTGAGTATTTGGACCCTGGATGTTTTTCAAAGCACTTTTCCCCTACAAGTTCTATTTTCAATACACTGTTCTTACTGACAGACTCTAGACTTAAAATCCAAGTGGAAAATAGGGAAAGTGTTACCTTGCTCCCATGGTTGTGTAAAGAGCAAGACTGCTGTCTTTCAGGTCAAACTCACCTGTCCCTCAGCATATCTGCCTAACAAACATGACTCAGTCTTTCTCATAGCATTCTCTCATTAACTTGCCTAATTCTTAAATTCCTATATGAACTCCCATTGATCAAACACATGTGAATTATCACCCCACATTTCTGAATTGCCACTCCAAGTTTACAAGTACATCCTAAGGGACTGGCTTCCTATACAAAAACATGTAGTTTGGTGTTCATTACAAGAAGTAAATAATTGTTTTTAGGTTTTAGTCTTGGATACAAGGAGATATTGATATAATCTATTACTATAGAGCTTTAATTTGCACTGCTATCAATTAAAAGCACCCCTCTTAATAAATCAGGGATGAAGAGTCTTAATAAACAGTAAGATAAAAAACGACTTATCATGTCTTTCATTTTGATGTATGTATTTAATATTCTCTTTCATCACTGTAAGAAGATAGTGATCTTGCCAAAAGCTAGAGCAGAGAGAGGGAACAGTGCTGATAAACAGCCACCTCTCTGCAGCTAACTGTGGAGTACCTTTAGCTGCAAGATGTTATTAAAACTGCACCTTCAGCTCCTAAAAAATTTAATCTAGATGCCTTTGGGGGAGAGGCAGGCAAACATTGAACAGTGGGCTGTCATTTTCTTTCTGCAACCCCCACAGCACAAAATAACTAAAAACAATTAGATCTCTTGTGTGAAATGTCAGCAGTGACTGTTCTGTAGTGGGCTCCACAGCTGAGCTGGCAATGCCATTTAGATGGTGAGAACATCATAATGCTCAGACTCAGGTTTTGCTTCCAGAAAAGAAGTAATATCCATCCTGCAGAGACCTTTGAGGAATGGATGGCTTGAGAGACTAGATGATGTTGCAGGTTAAGTTTGACCTACTTTAGTAATGACCAAGCAGCTTTACTATCTGGATGTTTCATATGATTTATTGGGTTCATATTGTGTCCAAACCACTATGCAAGCTGGAAGTAAACAGAGGAACTCTGAATATTTTATTGGTTTGTTCTTCATAATAGAAGCTCTGATTTTACAACTCAACAGTTTTCTTCAATTAATTGGCTCAAATGAGTAACTCTATAATGGGATTTATGCAACAATTGCTCTTTTTGTGATTATAACTTCACAGTAGTGATGCTGTAATTGTGATTGAAAATGCACTTCCCTAACTTCAAACACTTCTAAAGGCTGTGAGAAAAAAAAAAAAGTAAAATAAAACTTTACTTACAACTTCTTAAATGCCACAGCTTGACCAACATGATGTCAGGAAATAGTGAGATCTGGCTACTCACTGTGGATCAGGAAGCCAAGGAAGACAATACAGCCAACAGGGCAGGGGCCTCCCACATTACCAAAGGGAGTTGAACAGAGACAGCAGCCATCTTCAATCAAAAGTCTGGACCATCGGGCAATTTGTGGTGATAAGAGAGGTATGATGTCAAATTGCTAAGTCAATCAATAGGTTGAGATTAGGTCTGATACCAGGGTGGTGATGAACTGTGATGACAGACTGGTCATCTCCCATTGTGACAAGGAAGGTCCTAGGTCAAGCTAGGATGTTAGTCCATGGGTCAGGGTCCAGATTAGTAGGATCTGTGGTCAAGCAGAGGCATGGCTATGGCTGAAATGGAGACCAGCACTCCTACAACACAGCAGGCAGTAAATGGGTGCACAAGGCTGAACTGAACCAGGTTCCTGGACTCACGGACAGGGAGAGGGGTACCTATTCCTGGTATTCCCATGCCTGGTGAGGATGGTTGAAGCCCAGTGAGGCATATTCAGGGACCAGGCAGACTTTTCACCTCACCCTCAAGCAATATAAGGTACCGAGTATTGCAATTATAGTCTTACACATTTGTATTTTTTAAACATATGTCACAATAACAACAATAGTTTTCTCAGAAAGCTTACTTCTTCTGTAAAGATTTTTTCAACCAGGCACTCAAGCATCTAGCTTAACATGTTTTGCTATTATTTATTTATTCTGTAATGTCCTTTATCAACTAACTGATACTATCAGTGCATCAGAGCAGGGATCATCCTCCATTATTATACTCCCATGAACTACTGCCTGAAAACAGTGGGACCAACAAAGATATCTGCACCCAGCAGTTCAGCTACTGATTCAGCAGTTGATCTGCACTGACTGCATGGGAAAGTTCAAATCAAGCATCACAGAAGTAATAATTGTGCCAGCTCAGGTCTGCAAGCAAACTAGTCATGTGGTGTGTTGTAGCTCTGTTACTTCTAGCTTTAGTCCAGACATCTCTGCATCAGCTGTAACTGTCATATTCCACAAAGCCCTGCTTAGTTTACAAAATGTAGAGAGGGTTCTTTTGTTTTGTTCTTAATACTGAGGTTGTTTACCCATTCTGAACACCACATAAAATTCAGTGCTTTTTCAACAAAATCCTTTGATTATTATAAATTTAAAATTAAGCTCTTTTTCATAAGCAAATGAAGGACTATATCAGAACTTTAACTCAGATATCTTCATCATGCTTTCTGCAAAAAGGCTGATATCCTGACAGAGCCTGTAGAGGATTGTATTTTATATATAGCAATTGCAAGCACACATATGCAGACATTTTAACACAGTAGTATTTAATTGCTAGAGATAAGGCAGTACATCTAATACAATCTCTAAAGTGAAAAGATATCATGTAATTTTTGTGAAATAGAAATAGAAGAGATGCAGAAATCTATTTTGGTTCAATGTGAAATGTCGACCTTCAGGACACAATAGAAGGTTTATATTTCTGCATTTGCTAGAGGCAAAGATGACTGGTAAGTCACATGTTGGAAACAATGTGTTTGGGACTTGTGGAGATGTTCTAAGGACTTTTCTCAGTCCATTGCAACAGTCTTGTTTTTAACTGTGGCATGTGCAACCAAGTGTTCAGAGAAGCCTCTTGTCACAAGCTGAAAAGTAAATGTTTTAAAAAAATGTATAGCTGAAATTCAAAAATTAAAAGCACAGAAGCCATCACTAGGTGCAATAATAGGAAGTATTACATATTCACAGCAAGGTATGAGTTACAGCTGCTGGAGGAAACAACTCTAAACCACATACTTAGAAATATTTACTGTTTTGTTTTACTTTCAATCGCAGTGTATATTTCTTCTGAAAAATAAAACTGTAATACATCAATGGGGTATAACAACACAGATACAGCTTATTTGTCAGTGTGTTCCTCCATCTTTACACCAGAATAACTCCATTTATTTACAACGTATTTCTTACTGAAGAATATAGTTACAACCCATAAAAATAAATAACCTAATATTTTTTGTTAGAAAAGATTCTTGTGATATTTCCTGGAGAAACTCTTGCAGCTAGCATCAGTCAGGCCTTTCAAAATCATCAAGAAGCCTCTGGTCTAAGGAGATATCCCATGGGGTACTTTTCAGGTCAAGCTTGTACTTACAATTTAAAAGAAACAAACAAATTTTTTTCTGGTTTTTGCATTGTAAACCCAATTCATGCCAGAGAACTGAACATAAATGTTCCAATCTGACTGGGGTTCTATAAAGCCACCAAAGGAACACCATCAGGTGAGGCAGCACAGGACACAACATTATGCTTTCTGGGTGCAGGGAGTTCACCTCACTGTGATGTGGGGTGATATTTCCCTGGGCAGCCCAGCAGCCCTCTTATGTCTGTCACTTAGCCACAGTAGCAGATTTTTCCCTTTCCAGTGCATGTCCTAGGGGAGTCATTGTCTGCTGGACAATGCAGGAAGGAGTTCCTTACTTCTGCTCCTCTGATCCATTACAGGGTTTTATCTCCCCTAGCATCAACAGCTGTCTCTTCTGTCTTTGGTTATTCTGTTTGTGGTAGAAGTTTATTTGGAAAGTTTAAGTTCAGATGATGATATATGCTGATGTTTTGCTAGTCTTGTTATTACCTCCTCCTAAAACATTGTAGGAAATTATACTAACACCAACTCCTCACAGTGACGGAACCCTTCAGTATAAGATGACAAACCAAAGACTTGGAAATCATCAAATGCCAAATGAAGGTTTTCATGCTGCCTTTACCTTTTCTGTATCTATGATACAGTCTTAATTGCTCTGTAACATCCTATGTTTCAAAAGACACCTGCTTTATTCAACATACAGACCAGATGTTACTCGAATTCATGTGCATTATGAAGTAAATGAAGCTATCAAGAGGTTTGTTGAGAGCAAGGTAAAGGACTCTTGGAAGTTAAGAAAGGCACTGATGTCAGAGCAGGTGAACTCAACATTAAAATTATCTGTATTTCCTCCTTGTCTTTGCCATTTCCAGACTTTTGGAAGTTGAAAAAGTAATCACACCAAAATGTTGGCAGACACCCAAAGTTCTCAGTTCTCCTGTTCTTGGACCCAGTTGCATACCACAGAGAACAGAGCTGACCATTTCTTATTGCAGCTGAGATCTACAAAATGGTTATTTGATACCTCTGACATCCGTGCAGATGAAATACAGAAGCAAAGAGTTCTGAACTGGAAGGCATGTCAGTATTTTGGTTTTGTCATTATTCCATCAGAGGAATGACAGTTCTGAGGGATGGGTATGCTTTGTGGGGCATCCTGGTTGATGTAGTCCACAGTGAGAGGCTTTTGGAAAACAGCAAGGCTTACTTCAAAACTGAAGATTTGCTTGCATCTTGTGCTATGTGACACTAAAGAAAAAAGACAGTATGAACCTAGACCTCATCTGAACATGGAGGTCAGCCTTGGTTAGGGCAGGCAGAAAAACCCAGGATCTGTGAACATTCCCAAACCACAGGGGCTAGTCATCATCTGAGTTAGCAAAGATAAGAGCCTTTAATTTTATTTCTTCGTTTATAATAAGTGAATTCTTATCAGTTGAATTTATGGTCATGAAAATAGGATATCCATGAGTGGACCCTCAAAGGACAGGGAGGAATTTGAAAAAGTTAAGTCATGACTGAGGAGAAGGACAGAGTGCACCAGTACATTACATTGTGGTTGCAGATAGCACACCAGTCTTCATTGCCTTTCCACTTTGGAGATGAGGTTACATAGGAAGAGGGAACCTAAGTGGAAAGCATTGGGAGATAACCGGAAAACAGAACAGGTGAAAGGATTGGAGAACTGATGAGAAATGGAAAAGAGAGAAGACATGCAAGCAATAGAAAATATGTTATTCTCTCCTCTTTCCCCTCAATTAGGCTGAACAAGATCATGTAACACTTCCATGTTTCCTGCTGCTCAGAGAGAACCTCCTGAATACCATTTTGTGCCCAGGGCCTCTGGTCCTGGCACTGGGCACCTCTGCCTAGAGCCTAGCTCTGTCCTCTCCTCACCCTCCCCTCAGGTATTTATAGACGTCAGTGAGATCCCCCTGAGCCTCCTCTTCTCCAGGCTGAGCAGTCCCAGCTCTCAGCCTCTTCTGACAGGAAAGGTGCTCCAGTCCTATCAACATCTTGGTGGCCTGCCTTGGACTCTCTCCAGTACACCCAGGGATCTCATGTACTGGGGAACCCAGAACTGGACACAGCACTCCAAGTGTGGCACCACCAATGCTGAGTAGAGAGGAAGGATCACCTTCTTCAACTTGCTGGCAATATTTTGCCTAAAGCAGCCCTGGAAAACATTATTCTTTGTCACAGAGACATATTGCTGGCTCATTTTCACCTGTTTGGATCCCGAGGTCCTTTCCTGCCAAGCTGCTTTTCATCTGGGTGGCCCCCAGCATGTGCTGGTGCCTGGGGTTGAGTGATCCAATGTATCATCTGTGAAAAAATGTGTTTGACATTGTCTACAAAATTACACAGCTGAGCCCACACTAAATACTTGTAAAATGCCCACATTACCTTACAAATAGGAGAACAGACAAAACTAACTAAATAAATAAAATAAAAAATCAATCTAGTGTAAATTTGCATAACTCCACACAGACTCTACTTCTTAACTCTGTTAATTTACTCTAGTTTCACATCTGCCTGAGATCTTTCTACCTGGAGCTCAAAGATGAGAAAAACTTATTTTGCATTTCTTGTGTTCCCAAAATTCACATAAAATTAAGAATTTATGAAAGGCAGGCTCAAGGTTTAAATTAAACCATCAATTCTTTCTTGTGCTAACAGATCATAGAAGATTAAAGGGGATTGGTGCAAGGCAGGGAAAAGAAGGAGATTATTTTTGGGAAATGTAAATTATATTTTGTACAGTTCTTCACAGATGGGGGCAGGCCATCATTGATTGTTTCTTAAAGTGGTTGGGTGTAGAAGTCCTGGAACAGGGGTTAATTGTGAAATATCTGCAGCTTTTTCCTATTATTAAATCATTAATAATATGTAACCTGAACAATAGCTCTGAGAAAGAACTATGTGCCCAAAATCTTACATATTTTTCCAACTGCATTAGTTGTTTTATTAAAATATATCTCCCCACAAACATTACTCAGCAAGAAGCACACTGCATGTGTATATAAGTTCTTAATTATGTCAGCTATCTTCCCAGAATTGTACAGTTATCTAATAAGAACAGTTTGCAAAGCAGTATGACAATGAAGGAGAAAGGGGGGAAAGGAGATTAAAGAGGCAGGGACAGAGACTCTGTGGAGGCGTTTTGATCCTGTTGGCAAACATCTTGGCAATGCACCTGAAAATCTAGAAAAGATGGCTAGAGAGGGAATAGGGGACTGTTGAACTGACAGTCGTACCTGGTATAAGGAGGAACTGCTGCATTCAGCCTGGCTATTCTACTGTTGAAACTTCACATGATAGCCACTGGGCTGAAGGGAGCTAGTGTCTCCATGAGCAAAGCTCTGAGCCTCGCAGTGTCAGAAGTAGGGGACTTAGGGAAAGGGGAATTGGTGGTAGACACAAGTCTTTCTGGGTGATGAGGAAAGCATCACTGTCACAGAGTGGTATCAGGAGAAGAGGACATAAGTCAGGGAGAAAGGTAAAGAAAGAAATCCATGAAGATAGGAAAAGGTGAAACCAAAGTGGTGACCAACACTACAGGTTGCAGGGACATGGGTCCAAGCCATCGTAACACTGACATAGAAGGAAAAGCTACATACCATGTATATCTATAGTCTGTGCCCTGGCTTCCAGCCATGACAGTGAACAGTGGCCCAAGACAGACATGATTAAGAACTCTGCCATTTTTCCAAAAACATTCTTCAGCTCATACATACACTTACCATTCATTCAAGGGCCAACGGGCACAAACTGAAGCACAAGAGATTCCAGCTCAATATGAGAGGGCACTTCTTTAGTGTGAGGTTGACAGAGCACTGGAACAGGTTGCCCAGAGAGGTTGTGGAGTCTCCTTCTCTGGAGATATTCAAAACCCGCCTGGATGCCATCCTGTGCAACATGCTCTAGGTGATCCTGCTTGGCAGGGGTTGGACTAGGTGATCTTCAGAGGTCCCTTCCAACCCCACCCATTCTGTGATTCTGTGTTTCTCTGATTTTAAACAACTACAGTAGTTAGTTTGTATCTAAGCTAGTCAGATGTCATGTGCTTGCAGTCAAAAGACAGAAAGAGACACTATTAGGGCACAAGCCATTTTAGATACCTATAGTGTGATGAGTCATACCTTGAAAATGCCTCTTCTTCATTGCTTCTAGAGGAAACTCAGATTTGTTGAAATATGTCTATGCTTAGTGAGGTGAGCCTAACCTTTTCAGCCTTTTTAGTCATTCAGAGTCAAGTATGTCAAATATGTTCCTTTCTCTAAGTGAAGGAGTAACCTGGTATTCATCCACTTCAGTCACAGATTGTATCTCCTCAACTTAATCACATGAGACAATAGAGTCATTCTGATTATGCTGTTTACCTGACTGAAATGGGTAAGACTTGCTTCCCTGTGACTAAGAGCTCTGCTGCTGCAGAAATTACACAGGTGCTCGTATCCATTACAAAAGGAAAACTTTCAACCATTTAAGGGATGTGGTTGAAATCAAGGATGAAAAAATATTGCTTAATCACTATGCATAGGTGTGCCACTCATCTACTCAGTGCTTAATTAAGGTACACAATGGAAGATTATTAATAAGAGATTCCTTAACTTCTGAACAGAACACTTATGGTTTGATAAATAGTCACATTTTATTGGGCACTCTTGTTAAATGCACTGTTTAAATACAGTTTTTTAAAAAAGCAGAACCGGTTGACTTGCAGATGATTTCATTAATGGATTAATGTGATGTGTAATAGATTATACTGATTGCCATTAAATCAAACTTTAATAGATTAGCTGGCATATTTAACAAACTTAGTCATTTTCTATGTAATGATGACAAGATGACTCATTGGAATGACACTTTATAGACAAGGGTAGCATTTTGTGCACTGTAAGATAGCTGGCTCCTTCTATCACCTCTACAGCTTGATTTTATTTTGAGGACTAATGTCTGATGTTATTTCGTCTTCGCTAGTGTGGCAAGAGTGACCAGTGGATACAAGACAAAGGAAATGCAACCTTAGAAACCTTCATATTGTGAAATTCCCTCCATTCTACCCCCAAAGAGTAGCTCTAGGTATGACTACTTGGATTTCCCCAGAGAAATGTAGCTCAAGACCAAATTCAACACAAGAATATTTATTTAAATGCTTATTAATTGTCATTAGCAAAACACAACAGCAGGAAGTCCAAGAATTTTTTCTCTTAAGAAGTTGGTGTGGAAGTACAAACATGAAAGATAACTTCAAAATAACTAGAAGAGATAATGTGTTTTTAAAAGATATTTTAAAACCCTTTTGCCCTCTTCCTTAAGATTTTATTATCTAAATTAAGAAACATGGTGATTCCCCCCCAGCCCAGGGAATAGAGGAAGCCAGCAACAGCCCTCATGAGAATGACTTGATGGGGTTTGGGCAGCGCCATCAGCAGCCACCTCCATGTAACAAAGCTGCCTCTAGGGAGCACAAGCCACCAGGAGCAGTGTTACTAGGGTGGGCAAATAGAGTGTGGCTTGGCAGTTCTCACAGGGAAGGCAGAAGGTGTGTCACTTTCTATTCTGGGAGCAACAGAGGAAGGGTCTTCTACTGAAATGGTGTCCACTCAACCACACCTGCCAGGCTGAGGCTGAAACCCAGACGAAGGGTCCACAGCCTCTCCAGGCAGATGCCTACATCCAAAGAGATCTCCTGAGGACCAAAGGAGCTTTCCAGACCCTCACTTCCATGGCATTCCAGAATTCATAGGTCCTGAAGACAGAGGAGGGTATTATGGGTGCAAGTGTTCCCAGCTGGATGAACTTTACAAACTGATGGCTCTGCTTGGGCAACATAGCATCCAAGAATCCAAACAAGGGATTGATAAATGGTATTATGCGCTGACATGGGCCAAGCAACAGCCCTGCCTGAAGTCCTGGCAAGGGGAAGGTAAAC
Source organism: Anas acuta (assembly GCF_963932015.1). Classification (NCBI taxonomy): domain Eukaryota; kingdom Metazoa; phylum Chordata; class Aves; order Anseriformes; family Anatidae; genus Anas; species Anas acuta. The sequence continues at coordinate 63,661,163 of NC_088979.1, read as the reverse complement.
AAGCTTCTATCCTTGAATTGACAAGCTTGAATGAGTCAAAAGACAAAGGAGACTAGACCTTTGTCTCTGCTTGGAGCAGGAGGAGGAGTGTCCCCCTTGCCCCTAAAGTGCCCCTGCACAATAGATATGATATTCTAGGGCTGGAGAAAGGAGACTGAGTAATGGCAAAGACCTCAGAAAGGTCAACCATTCGAAGTTCACTCAGTCTACCACTGCACAAAAAAAGGCACAAAAGGTGTTAGCAATTGAAGACTCCTCTCTGAAAAGCACTGAGACACCCGTTTGCCATACAGACAATCTCTCCAGAGAGGTTTGCTTCCTTCCTGGGGGCTGCATTCACGACATTACAGAGAAGCTAACAAGCCTGGTGGGACCTGAAGACTACCAGGCCTATTCCTACTCTTTCACGTAGGATCAAGTGAGGCTGTGACAAAGTGACTCTGAAATGTCAAAAGGGACTTCATGTCCTTTGGAAAGGTGTTGAAGAGACCAGGAGCACAAGTAGTGTTCTCTTTCCTCCCAGTTGGTGATTTGCACCCAAAAAGGAGAACAGACCAAGTGAACAATTGGCTAGGAGGATGGTGCTATGCTCAAGTGGGCCCATGTAAACCAAATGAGGTTCAACATGTCTAAGTGCAAGGTGCTGCACCTGGGTCAGGGCAATCCCTGACATGAGCACAGCCTGAGAGAAGAACACATTGAGAGCAGCCCTGCAGAGAAGGACTTGGGAGTTCTGGTGGACTGGAAGTTTTACATGTGCCAGAAGTACATGCTTACAGCCCAGACGGCCAACTGCATCCTGGCCAACTGCATCCTGGGCTGCATCAACAGAGGCATGGGCAGCAGGGTGAGGGAGGTGGTTGTCCCCCTCGTGTGGTCCCATTTAGAGTCCTGAAGGGTCCAGAGGAGGGTCACAAAGATGAGCAGAGGGCTGGAGCACCGCTCCTGTGAAGAAAGGCTAAGAGAGCTGGGGACTTTCAGCCTGAAGACAAGAAGGCTCTGGGGAGACCCCAGTGCAACTTTTCCATACATAAAGGGGGCTCTTAAAAAAATGGAGAGCAACTTTTTACTTGGGCAGACAATAATAGGACTAGGCGAAGTAGTTTTAAACTAAAATAGTGGGGATTTATATTAGTGGTTAGGAGGTAATTATTCACTCAGAGAATGGTGAGGCACCAGCACAGGTTGCACAGAGAAGTTGTGGATACCCCATCCCTGGAGGCTTTGAAGACCAGGTTAGATGTGGCCTTGAGCAACCCAACCTAGTGGGTGGCATCCCTGTCCATAGTGGGAGGTTGAAATTAGATTATCTTGAAAGTCCCTTCCATCCCAAGCTATTCTATGATTCTATGATTCCATGATTTTTCTATATATTCGCTTGCATTTTGTACTGACTACAGGAACAAAGTAAAAAAGTTTATATCATGGGATTCTTCAAACAGTATGTGTCCTTGAAGAAAGAATTTATATCTTAATGGAAAAGTACTGAGGAGATAAAGCTGAATTATTAATAAATGTTTGTATATGATGAGGCCTAGAAGATAGTTCCAATACGTTCCTAGGTATAGTCAAATATATTATTTTAGAGGACAGAATCTCCTAAGGTTCATGGTAGGCATCCTCTTTTATTATCCTGAACATCCGTCTCATCACTGCAACTCTGCAAAGATTCTTACTTGCTGCATAGAAGTGTCTATATTGTTGGGAAAAAAAAAAAAAAAAATTGAACCAGTTTCATTTTGCACTACAAAAGATCACCAGTGAGGTCCCTTTTATAAACAGATCTGAGATATAGCACTTAGACAAAAGATACATTTTAAAGGGGTGCAAGAGCCTTTTAAGCCTTTTCTTGTAACAGCATTTTCAATATCTTCAAAAGGAGAAACTATATCTTAAGAGAACCTTGATGTGTTGCAGGTGAGCTTGCAAAAGACAGGAGAGTAAAACTATGGCAATTTAGTACAGTCATAGATCTCTGTGAGTTCATTCCGTTTTCATTGCAGAATATTTACACTAGGTGCCTGCACATGTGTTTTTCCAGCTGTATTAGGAATGTCTTTGGAGATTAGGTTCATTATGGGGCTCAGCTTCCACAGGTGTATGCAGGGTTGCAGGTATAGCATGTATGAAGGAGGAAAAAGTGGCTTTTTCTGTTTAACATAAACAACACCACCCAGAATATGTACATGGGCATGGGCTTATATCTCTTCTTCCTAGCCATTTCCCACCTTTCCTTAAAGAAAATTTATATCTTCTTTTTGTCATACACTTCACTACAAGAAGATTCACACTGACACCTCATGCTTCTGAAAATACTGCCCCAGGGGAAAAGGTTGTATTGTAATATCTGCAAATGAGGATCAGTTAGGGCTGCAAACTCATCTGGTTGGTTTTATAACTTCATTTTTAGTGTCCGTATAGATTTCATTGTAAAAGACAGAAACTTCCAGTTTATTTCACTTGTTCAGAAAAAAATCTAAGGGTGGCAATGTCATCTCTGAGATTTTCTTTACTCTATAGAGACCACATTCTCCATTTTATTCTGTTAATAAACTAATCAATATGCTTTATGTTCATCAAAGGATCTCAGCAGGCAGGAAACATAGCAAATCACTTGGTAAACCTTATGTCCTTCACCCCATGCTTGTTGAGATGTTAAACCTTCATATCCCCAGTGCATCAACCATTATTTTGGAGATAGATTTTAAAACTCTTGCTCACAGGGGCTTAAGTTCTGATCAAAAATTTTCTGAAATTATCAAGGCCTGTGATAGATGTTTAGCCCCTTTGTAAGGTGTACTTCGTAGCACAGTCAGACTATTCAGTCTGTTGCCACACTGATCATTTATTAGAATGAATGAAATGAAGGAATCATGAAATGAGATGGACCTGGAAAGTCAAGGTTTTAGAGCCAGCATGTGTTTTGCATGTAATACTGACTCATGGAAACTCGGCAAGAATTCCCTCCTTCTGGTTTTCCAGGCAAAGTGAAATTACTCTCTTCTAATTGTCTCTCTTTCTAGTCTCCAGGCTGGCATCTGGTGGCATAGATTATCAGAGGGACCTTGAGGCAGGAGGTCAGCCAGGGGCACTGCTGGAGATTTCAGCTGCGCAAAGCAGCTGCAAAATTCCCTTTGCTGGCAAGTCCTCAGCTGGCTGGACTGTTGTAAAGAATGAGCTGCGCACTGAGGGGTGGTGTTGAAAGCATGGTTGGGAGATATGCTGATTATTCTCTCAGCAGCATCCACTTAACAGATCCTTTATGATGAGCTTGGAAGAGTTTGCATGCGCTTCACTAAGTCACCCTATCTTATACAGTATAAAAGAAGAAGCCAAAAATTGAATGAGCCTTTACCTACCCTTTCATCTCCACAAGCAGCCTCCATGGAGAAGCATTTGGAGGCACGCCCTGGATGAGGCCAGACTCATTGCACAAAAATTGTGTTTATTCTCCAGCTCAGTCAATATTTCTTTTCCAGTTGGATGAAATACAAGGTGCTACAACTTAAAAAGAAAAACGTAATAATAATAATAATAATGAAGTAAAACTACCTAATAAAAATTATTCTTTTTCTTATGTTACATATATTAATAAATAGATCAGTGGCATTGCTGTGTAAAAGACCTGTTGCAGAACAGGTTAGAACTACAAGCTTTAAAAGAGGAGCCTGCAGTACACAGGTGAAGTTTTCATCCCATTTTTGAGAGAGAGGGATCCAAGAGCAGGAAGGGTAAAGGAGACTACAGTCCAGACCTGGGAGAAAAACAGTTACGCCACAGGGAATTTCTACATGTACAGACGGTATGAGATCTGACTGGAGAACTTTGCTATTATTTGTTTTTTAACATATGCCAAGTTCATTTCAAAAAAAAAAAAAACAGGAAATAAATCCCCAATAGTGATGAATATGAATTTTAAAAAGATGAAAACAAACACTTATTACAGCTGAGATTTCTTTCTTCCATTTCTTGTGCTGAGTCTTGTGGATCACAGGCAATAGACAAGTCTGTGTGTCTTCATTCCTCTTAGCCCCTGGGAAGAAAGGTAAGCCATTAAAGAATCATCCATTAAAAATGAAAACGCAAAGTAAAGACATGTTTTCCAAGAAAAGTGTTTACATTTCAATGAAAATGTGCTTTTGAAATGGCAATCTATCAATCAAAAAGCACTTAAACTTCTGATGTGTTCCTATGCAGAAGAAAGACTGCCAACACATTATAAAACCTGGACTATGTACTTGTGATACAGTGATGTACACATAAAAGACGCAATTACTTCCTTGCTGATTTTCTGAATCTTAAGAAATGTTACCTGCTTATAACAGTATATTGTTCCTATTTTTGGTTTATTAAAATTGTCAGATGAAAGATACCATTTCTATGAGATTCTCTGTATCGTTCTCCTCCTGTAGAAAGAAGCCTGTTATGACTTTCACAAGTTTTAGTATGCTTGAAGGGAGAGGGTATAAGAATACATAGTGTAGCACGTATGATCCAAATTTGATTGAAAATTATTTTAATTCTTGTCCAATACCTGCTCCCAAATCCTACATATCTCTGCATGTGCTCTTCTTCTACCAACCACCACTGCACCAAAAAAACATGACATACAGTATCAGGATGCATTGTCATACTACTTTATCATAGTTTGACACTACAAATCAGTGTACATTGTGACAACTGTTAAGGGTTAGAAATATATTCTAGGAAACTGTTAAGTAGCCATATTACTCTGTGGCTCTTGGCTGATGTGAAATCAGATCTGGGTTATGGATCTTTCTATTACACCAGCCATTTATGTCAAGCTTCAGGCGGTCACAGCAGTTAGCTTGAGTAATATGGATCATTCTCTCAATGCTCTTACCACTCACTCAGACACCACTCACACAGACTACGGGAAAGACAGCTTCTGCCTCAGATGGGTTGCAAACAAAGAGCCATGTCTTCCAACTGAACTCCACAAGTCATAAACTCACAAGAAATTCCTTCAACTCAGTTTTAGAAAAAGTAGTTTTGCTAGTGATACATAAGAAACAAAACAAAACAAACATAAAAAAAGGAACACAGAAACAGGAGTGGAAGAGAATCTTACCATGAGATGGTCAAATCTCAACAGTAAAATATCAAGTACAAACAAAACAGCAACAACAACGCAAAACAAAACACAAACCTGGATGTATATGCTGGTTGTCTTTCTAACTATTCTCCTGTGGTAGTTTTCTCTGGAGTCATAGCACACTTGTGTCTTATAGATGGCAGGGCAGAATATTTTGCAGAAAAAAAGGAAAAGACTGAGGAAAGAATAAGTAACATAAGTGATGTAAAGGTAAGGAAATAATGAAGTCTCTCAGTGTTTCAGGAGCTTTTTTATTTCTTTGTTTAAAGAAAAGTTCAACTCAGCCATATTCCATATAATGAGGAATATTTCCACCTGACATGCACAGAGCTGCAGAGCTCTTGTGCACTGCTACAAATGAGAAGATAAACTGATCATCTTCTCAAAAGCAGACTGAACAGCTGTGCATTGAGAATATCCATTAAATAGGTATCCACAATAGAATTATTCTTTGTTCATAATAAATTAATAATAGGCAAACCCTGTACTTTTCACGCTGACTCTAGTTTTATGCTGTCAGAGCTTTTTAACTATTTTACATTGCTGGAACACTTCATTTTACTGCAGACTGGTTGTATTTCTCATCTAGTTCTATAACTCCTCACCCCATGGTAACATAACAAATAAGCTTTACAGCATTTTTTTCCCCAAAGGAAGTAATATATATAAATATATATATATATTTCCTTTTCAAAGCAGCTAGCCTTTGAAAGATATTTGTGTCTGTGTTCTCCACTGGACCCCTCAACATTTCCATGAAACTAAGTACAAATATCTTCAGAGCAAAAAGTCTGGTCTATCAAAAGCTTTTGCCTTTAGCTGAAAGTACACAGCTAATCATATCATGATCATGGCTTTAATAGACAAAGTCTCATGTCTGCAAATACTTCCATGTTTCTCTTAAAAGAGATCCAATCAAATTATCATAATACTGGTTTATTTTGAATTTTAGAAACGCTGATAGTTGTCCACATTTCCCATGGAGGACCTTCAGAGATATTCCTGTTCACATGCTAGGAAAAGAAACATTGGGCCTGGTGTTGTCCTCCGCAATGATTCAGTGATGATATCTGGAACACCACATGCTTGCAGAGCACTGCACAAACCATTACATTGTCCAAACAGCCAGACATAGCCCCTCCTTTTCCACCCTAAGGCACACTTATATTTGAAATATCTTTTCAAAGAAAACTCTGTTTACCAGTAATACACAGATCCCAGTGACCTCATCTGCTGCCTTGGTTTATTTATATGCCCTGTAGTGCTCCTCAGGTGAGTGTCTCAGCCCTCGGTCTGCATGTAGAAACAAAACCTATTGGCAAAAAGAGAGGTGCTTACAGAGGGGTCCCAAATACATGATAGGGACATCGTTGTTACTTCTCCATAGAAAAATGCATGGCTGTCTCATTAGATTTCCACTTTCAAGGTAAGTCAGAAGAGGGCCGCCTTTATTCAGGGCGTCACCTGACTTCTACAAAATACAAAAACAAGACCTCAGCTACACTTTGCACTTTGGTGCAAGAAAACCAAAGATGGCTTTATCCTAGGTAACAGTCATTATTTCTGACCTGTCCCTAGGAGGCAAGTATGTATCCATGGTGTCATCTTGCCTGCTGTTTTATCCCAGGAAGAACATTATCTCCTGGATTCCCTATCATATAAGTCCTGTACGGTACACTTAGAGGCTGTCTTTTGAGCCTCTAACATGACTGAATCCCAGAGGAATCTTCAGAGGAGGACTGAGGGCATTCCCATAGTCTAGGATGAGTCAGGTGGACCAAGCCTGTGAGAGTGGGTCCAGCTTTCCCAGTCCAGTCCTACCTGGGCTGCCTAGTAACTATGGGCAAGTCTTGTGAGAACACTGGGAAATACTAGTAGACCAGGATATGGCTTTAGGTAAGTCATTATTTTTGTTTCTTAGGCTCATATACTCTTTTTGATGCAAGGCAAGTTACATAATTATAAGAGGTTGGCAATGTCTCCTACAAAAAGCTGCATGACAATGGTCCCAGGGTGTAGATCCCAAATATGAGTCAGGGTGAAATAAAAAGGATCTGTAGCTGCTCCAGACATCTATAAAAATGCCATGCCCCAAGTACACCCTAGTGCCTCCTGGTGCCTGACAACAGAGAAGTGGTGAGCAATGAAGTTACTGAGGGATGTTCAGCACAGGAGAAGCTTTGAAGGGTCAGTTTTGGGGAAAACCTTAAGCTGGTGTAAACACAGCCCCTTGGAGGATGCTCAGTACATGCCACAATAGGGACAAGAGTGCAATTATGCTTACAAGACTAGAGACAGGCACCGTATATATGGCTAGTGAAAGGAGTGCAACACCTCCCTTCCTTGAGCGAGCTGGCAGTGTTCGCTCTGTTCTGGGGGAGCAATGCACATAAGCATTTTCAGATCTATCCAGTTACCATGTCCATAACCTTGGTCTAAGCCCAGCTGCTGTTAGGCTGTAGAACTATAGGATGAATTGAGAAAGTTAGAGCCATAAGATCAAATCACTGTGAACAGTTGCATAGCACAATCACTCAGCTTTTCCTATTGTTTTATTTTTCTTGCATGGGCTTCGCAGACATAAGTCTAAAGTATTTTATAGAAATATTCAGTTTGGAAATCACTGTGGGGAGGTCTTGGCTGATACAGACATATGCACTTTTGCTTTTTCTTTAGAGCCTTAATAAGGAAAGTAAAAGGCTAATTAAAGATAGTTAGGGACAGAAAAATATTGTTTCAGAAACCGACGTGTATTGACAGCTTAGACAGTTCAATGATTTAAATGCCTTTGGAAGGAACCAGTCCTCAGGCCAGAATATTTGGGTTGAACATATTTTTAAAAACCCTATCAGCACTTCCTAGGTGCATTTGATGCCTCTCAGAATCGGATATACAGGCCATGTATGTGATAATGATATATTGCATTTACTGAGGCAGATTATTCTTCCTAAAAACTTACAATGCTATCATGCTTCCTGATTCTGTGACTTTTATATTTCCCTGACTTCAGCATGTTTGGCAACTCTGTGTGTCCATTGCTGCACTAGACTTTCTGGTTACAGAAATATATGTTTGAAGGTATTTCAGCTTTCATGCATGAAGCAGAATCTGGATTGACAGGAGTTAAAAATTATAATAATTTAAAAATAAAAAAACTGTATTGATAGATACCTAATTCTGTCTAGACCATGAAAGAAAGATGCCAAAATACTTCAGAGAGCATTTTATTTGTAACATTCTGACCTAGTTTATGGCCAGGTAACCTTGTGACTAAGGTCAGAAGTTTGATTTGAATCTTGTGTAAGACATCCTACTCCATTTGTTTAGATCCAGACAGTCACAAAATCAGTTCAACCATTTTTCCTGAGGTTTCTGTAAATCTCCATATTTTCAATAATCGTAAGTCTCCTTTGCCAGTTGAGAGCGTTCTCGTGATATTTAGATATGTCTGAGTAATCTAAACCTCCTTATCATTTAGTACACAATTTTCCTCACTCTTGTAGAGTGTGTGTATGGCAAGACGAAGAGGCCTGTCAACAGTACACGGAAGATAGCTCCACAAGAAAGATGAGTGGCTGGACAACATGAAGGTAGAAGCAATGCAGACCCATAAAACACTTTCTACCACTAAAGTTTCAGAATCATTACTAATGATTCTTGATTACACTGCAGAAAAGTTCAAGGTGAGGTGATGGGTCAATGTTGCAAAACTGAAGAAGCCAGAAAGAGCAGATTTATGCACTTTTAGTCAGCTGAATTAGCCAAGGGAATTAAGTGTAAAGATGGATTTTCTCCCCTTCCTTTATTTATAATATTGAATTATAAAAAAAGTGGCAGTTACTTCTTGATACTCTGCTTACAGCGGTTTTGTGTGCTGCATGTTTTATAAACTATATTGAACAGGGTGCATAAATATGAAACCCATCCTTTTTTTTTTTTTTTTTTATCTCATGTTCTTTTTGCACAGGTCTTCCTCTCATCTGCTGTAGGTTTTTGGTTCTTTTCTTTTTTTTTTTTCTTTTCTTGAAAGTAAGACTACACACATAAATAAGGGCAAGGAATATAAAAAAACAACTTAATGTGGTCAATGATCAGTATTCATGACTATGAAGCATATTCTTTGAAAATGCCAATGAGATGTAAACACATCAATAAAACAGCAAGTTCTCATCTGCCTGCCCTCTAGTCCCCAGACTATGCAAAAGGAAGAAAGTTACTGCATCTATGAGGGGGTTGCAAGGAGATTTTTCCATTCCTGGCTGACTTCATGTATCTGTTTACTGAAGTCAAAGCTCTTTCAACTGCTCCACAGCATCAGGGAAGAGAGTACCGATGGGGACAATAAATTAGATCTTCTTGACTAAGTGTGAATAGTAGTTGTGTAGTTTATGGAAAGGAAATCAGGGCTAGGATGCACTGTACAGCTGAGTCTGTCCCTGGGCACTGGCAAGTGGGGTTGACACACCTGAAATACTTTTACACACAGATGGCATAAACTATAAAATGCAGTCACTTTTGTCAAGAGAAGGTTGTCATATTCCTGTCTTAAATATTCAGCTCTGCATAAATATACAGACTTTAGTCTTCAGTTCTGTACAGCTCTGGGAAAGATCCATTCTCCTCTCCAAGGACAACAGACAGAAGTGGGTGTAACTTTCATGCTAGCAGGTAAGTGTGAGGAGGTCTAATAGGAAAATAATTTAATAAAAATTGAATAATATAGAGGAGAAAGACTCCCTACTTTAACATATAGTTTCTTAAATTTGCCAGTTAGAAGCTGAAATCCCTCCTGCTCTCTATTATATGATTTATTGCTCTCTTATTCCTGCTTTCTTGTCCTATAATATCCATCAGCTTGGATCAAATTCTGTTTTCAGTAATCCAGGTGAAAATTTAAAACCCCCTGAAGTACTCCTGCAAAAAGTAATGGATTTAGTCTGGACACATAGGGTTGCAAATTGAATACAGTTCTGATCAATAGCATATACCTCAGGTCCATCAGTTCTAGAATCCTGAAGTACAAGTCCTGGTCTCTGGCATACATCAAGCTTCATTATTATTTCTATATTTATTGTGCTAGGACTCAAAGTATTCTGGGTGCTTTTCAAACCATAAAAAGATACTGTTTCTTCTGCAGACTGTACAGTGTGAAGTAAAAGAGACAAAGGGTGACATGAGCAGATATAACACATAACCCAAGGAATCAACATAGTAAACAGAATTTTATCATTAATTCATTTGCTTGTTTTAATTACAGTGTTTTACCCTTGTTTGCTAAGGAATTGAAGCATAGAAGATGCTTCACTCAGTGGCCGGTTATGCAAAGAAGAGTTTTTCAGTCCTTGTTCTTACCTTGTTATCACCTGAGTCTCCAGTCAAGTCACATCTCCTGCAGAGATTCACCAGTGTCTTGAAAGGGTTGGGTTCATGTTGCAGCCTTAGTATAATTTAATTAAAATTCAGTCAACAGTGAGACAAACACCCATTCAGGCTTCATTAGTTCTGTGCATACTGAATCTAATACTCATAAACAAATTAATCTTACCTCTCTGATTTTCTCCCCATGGGTCAGTTCCCACATCCTTCTGTCCATGCACACTCATAAACCAGTGTAAACTCAGCAACTCCTCCCCTCCTACATATAATACATCTCAGGAATGCACAGTTCACTTGTAAGAGTAACAGAATTTAATCATTGTCCTACGCAGTTTAATTTATCTCTGGAAAGGAGGATGAAATAATAAAGGAGGATAAAATTAAAAAGGGGGATTTTTTTTTCCTTTGAAACAATAGTGGAATACCAGAATAAAATATGTTTTACAAAGTTTGATGGCACTGCTGATGACCCAGTTCAGAGTTCCTTTAATTCACAGTGACACAAACTTGGAGGACCAAACAATAAAGAGCACAAGAAACCATCAGGCAAGTACCTGCATGCACAGACTGGTTAATCAGCCACCCAGATACTGAATCCAGGGACTACTTAATCTGATCCTGCACTGCAGAATAAACTAGGCTCTTAGTAGCATGGCAGAGGAGAGGCATACTGGAAGAAAGGTGCAGATGCACACAGATCAGTCCAGGGAAAGGCACTACACACAGAAAAAGTGGCCTTGCCCAATGTCATAGCAACAGTAGAGTGTCAGTCGCACAGAAGAGACAATGGGATTGGTGTCAGGAGCTAGGAGCAAAGGTCATCCATGTTCACACACTGAAAGAGAAAGTATATGGGTTTTCTCAGCAGGGCTTAGTCAGCAAGAGAGAAATGGGCAAATACAAGGGACCAGCAGAAGACAGAGCAGCTGAGAAGGCACAGATATTAAAGATAGGATTGCTTGAGCCCAAGAAGCCAAAAGGTGTTTCTGAAACATTTGCGAGTGTGTTCAATGGTGGTGTCAAATTACTCCTATCTTGTTCCCCTTATAGCAACTGCTAAGGGTGTATGTGGAAGATGCATGGATCTGCAGATCTCCTCAGGGCTGTTATGAGGAGGTAGGATGGAAAGAGGCAGGAGAGCCCCTCCTGTCCTTTGATAAAACCAAACCAAACCATTAATGTCTTCTAAGCCTTTCATAATAGCTGAAGCAAACATTTACATCTGCATTATAAAGGATTGGTGCAAGCCCTTATTTTAAAAGTATTCTTCCTCCCTCTTTCCACTTAGTTGTAGAGTTGTTGTTCATAGTGGGCAGACAATTCAGGTTGCTTTCTTCTGGAGGAAGGAGAGACGAAAATAGCTGAAACTGGTTGAATTGTGTTTTTTCCAGACCTGTTTCTAATTTAAGATAAAAGAAATGAGAGATGAAAAGAAAAAAGAAATGAGAGAAAAAAAATACAGAAAATAGAGTTCTTGTCACGTGCACTCCCAGGGTTGCAATGAAGGTTGCTAAACAGTAACATACAATTTACCTTCTCTTTATAATTTTAAGGGATTTCTACCAAGTTTGTAATACTCTTTCTCCCTTGCTTTACTGCCTTATCTCTTCATCTCCTCTGAGACTGCAGGTGGGCAAGAGAAAGTGAAAATTAATGACTGGGCAAATAACATTTATTTCTCTTCCTTCCCTTCCTGGTGATTTCTGCCCCCTCCACCAAGAGCAGTACATGATGATACAGTCCTTGAGGACATGCAAACCTACAGCAGAGAACAAGATCAGAAACTATAAAAATGTGTCGTGTTTTTTTTTTTTTTTTTTGGTTGTTTTTCTGTTTGTTTGTTTGTTTCACTTTTTTATTGTTGTTTTGTTTTCTGGTTATTTTCTAGTTGTGGCTGAAGCGGAGCTGAGCCCCACCAACTTTGCCTGCATGGTACTGAGAGGATTATACTTGCATCTCAAGGGGATCCAACTGGTAGATATGCATGGGACAGTGCAGGGCTATGCAGACACACTTGCTGAGGCCCTGAAAGCAACAGAATTTTGTTATTTCAATGTTTGACTGAAGTTACTATGCTCCATTTAGGAGCAGACTATGGTAAATTGCAAGGGGTGGGCTACTTATGTGAATGTGTGGTTTCCAGCTCCAGATTACATTACAGCCACAAAGATATGGCCAGAAGAGTCTTGACAGACCCCAACCATTGTTCACCCGTTCTAGGTATCTTTTCAGTTTGGGGGTTTACTTGAAACCTGAAAAAGAAGAGGGGATGGAACAGAGGTTATTTGTATGATAGAAAAGAGCAGAGATTAATGACATGTAAGAAGGAACAGTTCCAAGGGTTTAAGTTTCTTTCATATGGGTTGTTCTGAACTTAGCTAATGCTGGTGGAAATGCAATGCATGTTTGGGTTCCCCAGTTTGGTCAGGGTGCTTATCGCAACTATGACAACAAAAGCCCATGGTAGTTTCAGGAAAGAATATAAATGCCAACCATGATGGCAAATCTACTTTCCTCAAGGCACTGTTACCTCATAACCAAACATTGTCAGATGTGCTACCAGCTTAAAATCTTAACTTCAAATTGCCATAAATAGGATGGTTAAAATAATAATAACTCCACTTCCACATTTCTGGTGGAATGTTGCAACTTGTAAAGCTGAAGCCCTGAAAAATACTTTATTGCAGTTCTCATAACCAAAGGGGAAAAAAAAAAAAAAAAAAAAAAAAAAAAAAAAAAAAAACAGAAAGATGAATGCAAACTGGATTACTAACTTTTATTATCCAACAGTATTCAAGCTAGAGCCTTAAGCTTTGAGCTAGAGCCTTAGTTTCAAAAACAGTTTGGGGTCCAGTTAGTTAAGTATCAAGACAAAGGTCTTGAACACTGTAAGGAAAAACTGTCTCACAGCTCTTCAGTTGCAATCCTGACCATAGATACACTGCATTGGTACAGAACAAACATGCACAAGGGCAGTTTACTCTCTCACTTTGCAGAATGAAGGTTCTGGCTTGCCTCAGAATTATGAATACCTGTGCTTGTGCAAATTTCCCTGCGATAGCCAGGCCTTAAAGATCAATACACATGAGCTCTGGACATCATTGCAAGCACACTGAGAACCGGCAGAGACTGCTGAGCTGCACTGCTTAGTGCCCAATATAGGGACTTTCTTGATTACCTGTCATTACTACTTTTCAGTGGGTTTATGCTGCAGCCAAAGCTGTGACCTCAGCATAGCATAAGCATATCCATGTCCAGCTTATAAAAGAAAAGCTGGCTACAAAGCGAGGTCATCTGCAGCAATATGTGGTTTAAGTGCAGGCTGTGAGCCTACCTGGGACCTGAGGAAAGTACTTGGAAAGCCAATATCAATATTCAACTGCAATTGGTGAGGCTAGCTTGGATGTTTACACAACCTTCTGTCATGTCTTTGACTGCAGCATAGATGGATTTCAGAGCTGAAGCCCCTGAGCAGAACAGTGCTTGAGGAGTCTCTGCATAGTAAATTTAAAGCACATTTAAATAATTCTGTTGTTCAGATGTTGATTAAATAGTCCTAGTAGAAGCAATTACAGTTTTTCACGCTATGAAAACCTTTATTTCCAGATCTCAGCCATTAATATATAAAAGTTTGAAGAAATTTTGGCCAGAATATGCAGCATAGGCTGAATTAAAGCTGAACAGTGCTATTGATCCTCTCTAGCAGCACTTTGCATATCTGTGTTCCAGTCCCAATCTGTCACACAATTTTCAGATATTAAAATTTTCTTGGCACTGCAGCCATCCATAAACTCTACATCCTTCTGTGGAACATACTTTTAAATTGGCTAATATTTCATTCAAGTCTTCTTAAGGTAATAGTTACCACTTGTATACAAAATGAGGATTCAATGTAAAATGCAGAACCTCCCTTCAAAAAGGAGTAAGTCCATCCCAGATGACATTAAAATGCATAACTAGGATTCATCTTCTTCTAGCGCTCCAGAATGACTCATCGCTCTCCTCCGCTTTGTTCATGTATATGTCTGGGTGACATTTATTGCTATCTGCTTTACTTGCAATCAGACACTAGTTCCAGTGACAGTTCTTTCCCATCTGACTTTTCTATTACGTGTACATTTGGGAAACAAAGACACATCTTGTTGTGTTTGTAAAGAGCCCTGTCACTCTGTTTCTTTTTGCTCCTTTGGCCATCCATCATCTATTATCAGCCATCTTGAGGGGAATGCAGGGATCATGTCACCTGGAAATAGTGAGAAGGGATGAAAGTTATCTCAGTGCAGCCTAAGACAAAGTCACAGCAATTGGGTGCTTAACCTATCTTCTTGGCTTCTCTGAGGAAAGCACATTGTTTTCTCCTGACACTTCAAACACCAAATCCATCACTGGGAAGGAAGGGGAGCCCTGAGTTCTTGAGTTATTGTCTGAGCAGTGCCCTGAGGAGAGTCTCTTCCGCACAGTGCTTTAAATGTCTAGCTGAGTGTTCAGAGTAGAGCAAGAGTTTGCACTTCTCCACTTTGCAAATAAATACAGGTATTGAGAAAGAAGTGCTGATGCATGGACTAAAGCAAAGACACACTGGGCAGAACAAAACTGTTTTTCTCTTAAGCCCTGCTGAGCAATTCCATAAGGAAGATTCATTTAGGTCCTCCAGATAAGAGATTTAACCAAAAAGAAGAGTAGGTAGAATGTAAAATTTTGTAAGGAACAGATTTAAAATGGCTGTGCTGATTTGGGAAAGAGAAATTTTCCCTCTTTCAGACTCTTTCAAGGAAAATGATGGGAATGTGGAAGAGGTTCCTGGCACAGTGAGCAAAGGGTGCTGTTAGAGCACCATATTTTCCTGAAAGTTATGCTTAAAAATTGTAGGTGCCAATAATTAGTTTCTATGTTTTAGTAAAGGACAACACAGTAGAAGGTAATTTTGGTGCTTCTGAATGAATTTAATGGGTCTTCAGAAAATCTCTCAGCTTTAATTTTGACAGAGTACAGATGCTTCCAGCTACCAAACAGTAAAAAAATCCTGTGAAGTTTGATCCGTTCCACTGCATTGCCCTTGTGAGAGGGAGGAACAAAGAGGAAAATTTCTGCCCCAATGTAGACTGGTGGGAAGAGGCAGAGGGGACCTATGACTTTAACTCTGGGAGATTCTTCCATGATGGGGCAAGAGGGCTGGACAACAGGCATCTTGAAGAGGGCTAGTTGCTGGGCTGAAAGCAGGTAAGTGTGGACTGTGTCAGCAGAGACAGATGATCAAACCATTGATACCTGGGAGATCTTTGAGTGGTCTGCCAGTAGGCTAGGAGGGGTCTCGGTCATTGCTGTCATGTCTGTTCACCTGAACCATGTAGGAACACCACCACAGAACCTCTCGGGTTATGTTTTAAAAAGACACAAAGAAATACACGTGTACTTGCATATATATATATATACTTGCATCCTGAGACAGAAATATCCAAGCCCCCACATGTCAAACCATGTCCCCACACACCTGTGCCAGCAAGCCATCCACTCTCCTGTTCCTTAAGTAAATCGGATTACTGCTCAGTAGAGGGACTGATGGAAAATGTAATGAGAAGAGATGACTAGGAGAGAATAACAGTTTCCTGCCACCAACAGCAGTGAGAGTGACACCTGAAAAATCATCTATTATCCCATAAAAACTGATGGCATCAAACAACAGAGGATGTAGATAGACAGACTGCTTAGGCTCACCTCTGAGCACTCAGGTCAACTTGAGAAAAAATCCAAGCTGAAGTCTCAACAATAACGGATATTGCTTTAGAGGGTGAGTCACTCAGCAGAAAGGAATTAGCAGCTGGTTTTAAGTGGGAGCCTGCTGCTTTCTTAAATGACCTGCTATGTGGAAGAATTTTACACAAGGATGCAATTCAGACTTCAAGGAAAACATTTTGATTCCTCTTTTATTTGCTTCAGAACAGAAGAAAAAAAAATATATATGTATCTTATCAACAGTAGTGAGTGCAGAAAGAACAGAAAAATCATACCTTACTCTTTGCACAATATGAGTTTTACACTGTTGAATCATAGCTTCACTGGGAAAAAAAAATAGTTTAAAAAAATACTTTTAACAGTACAGCTCTTTTGAAGTAAGATTTTGAATGCTAGTTAAACATACCAACACAACATTAAAACCACTATGAGACCCAGGGAAGACTGTTTGAAAGCAGAATTGGCATTTTGTTTAGGTTTCAGATGGATATGTCCCTTCAATGGTTCACAGGTACTTCCCAGGAAAAGTTTCTTGTTTCTAGGTTCTGTATATCTCAAACTTTGACTTAAATGGGCCCCTAAAATACTGATAGCACAAATTTCTACTTCATGTTCTTCTTTGATTTCATGTTTAAAGGAAATCAAAATCAGCTGAAGGAGTTGGATATTATGGTTGCAAAGCTCCATGCACTCCTGAGAAGAGCTTAAATATCCCAAATGTGATGTTGGAATTGCAACACATAACCCAGAATCTAGCACAAGCAAAGTGAATTGATAAGACCATTTTTATTCTGCACCTTTTTTTTTTTTTTTTTAGTCTGGCTAAACAATGACAGGGTTATTTAAATAGCATGACTGGGTTTTGGTGTTTTTTTGTTTTGTTTTGTTTTGTTTTTTGAATGAACTTATTGAAAGATAACATTATTGCATCGAGAATATGTAGCTTTCATGCAGAGAAAACAACCAAACAAAATACTATTCAGCTTATCCAGTGGCTGCTTTTTACAAGTATCTATTTCCTCACTAGGTGAGTTGAATGCATTCGATTCAACCATCAATTTCTATTGATTCAAAAGACACATTTCCAATTAGATACAGTTATTTGATATGCTAGCACTGGCAGATTAGCAACTAAAGATTTTGGGGAAAGGCTTTTTTAATTAAGATCTCTCTGTGAGATTAGTGGAAAAGATTTTTATTTATAATAAGAGTCTATAGATGTACAACATTCAAGAAGTGTCTACAATCTCTGAAGTAACAGCAAAAGTTTAAAAAAAAAAATCAGTGACCATAAAAGAATATAGGCAACTGACTCAGAAGCCTATTTCACTGTGTTCACTATGAAATACTGAATGAGGTTCAGACTCAGGATACTGATATAAGGTGCTTATTGTTTCTTTCCATACTGAGTTCCAGACATCAGTGTTGAGGTTGCCTTGGTGATTTGTTTGCTAGGCTGAGAGTCTCTGAAATCTGCTTGCAACAGATTTTTCTAAACGCTGCAGGGAAGAAGGAGAAAAAGAGTATAACTAAGTAATCAATTCAAATCTGTTATCTCAGTCAGAGTTATCTTTTAACTGTAAAACATCTTTAGAAAAAAAATGCATTTTTTCCACTTTTTACACCAAAAATTTTAAAATGTGATTATGCCAAATTTTGGCAGCTGTTTGCCACAAAAGGAAAGCATTAACTGAATACTGAATCTCTCAGGTTTTTGAAAATTACTC
This sequence comes from Anas acuta, assembly GCF_963932015.1. Lineage (NCBI taxonomy): Eukaryota > Metazoa > Chordata > Aves > Anseriformes > Anatidae > Anas > Anas acuta. The sequence goes on along the minus strand of NC_088979.1, from coordinate 63,643,211 downwards.
TTTAAAATATATATATATTTATGTATATATACATATATTAAATAAATATTATATATATATTATATATAAATATATATTTATTTATTTGGGTGTATAAAGTGATGAATGGCTCAGCCCAACTTGTAACATTTAATACTTCTAGTAAAAGAGTCTTTGCAAAGCCTCTTCTATAAGTTTGTTTCATCCTCAATTTCAGTAAAGTAAATGTAGAATCAGTAAAGTAAATGGAGAATCTCAAGGGAATCCATTTTTCTCTATTCCATTTTAAGAAATTCCACTACCTGACTGCTGAGGATAGGTCATAGGAAGGTGAGAATATGGGTTACAAAATAAAACCTTGTCAGTTAAAAATATCTCTGCACAGCTCCAAGATCAACTCACCATCAGATCTGCCTTAATCCACTAATATACAACATATGGGATGATTTTCAGGTGTTGGCCTGCTTAATATTGTTTCTTCTTTAGAAATATCCAGTGGGATGAAATAAGATTGAGCAGTGAGCCTTTGTCTGCCTACAGGTTCTGGTCTGAGAGCTACTGCCACAGATTATAAAACTCAGCCTGTTCCCACTTGCTGCAGGAAGAACCAAACACTGCGCTTCCACTGATCTGCCTTGGCAGCCCAGCTCCTGCTGCCAGCTCTCCACTCACTCTGGCTGACATCAAGAGTCTCACCAAAAAAAGCCCTGATAATATGATTTAACAGTGTCAGTCTTAACATCCATTTTTAATCAGCCCAGCAGAACTCCTTGTCTTAGCAGACCACTGCTAGATTTTCTCCTGATGTGCTCCTCCAGCCAATGGGATTAAAAAAATACACCTGTACTCCGCAAGTAATTGACACATCATCTTTTTTTGTGGTTTGAAGGGTTTTGCTTTTAGCAGAAGGTGAGGGAACAAAATATTAAAGTTGTCTTAAAGTTTAATCTTAAAAGAGAGTCTTTTGTGTGTGTTATACCAACCTGACACGTTTTGGCTTGCATTTATATTTGTCTCAAACCCCAGTGGTATCCCTTTCTTGAACATGTTCCTTCACTTGTTGTCATCGAGAAGTGGCTCTAAATAACTATTATTTAATTTTAACAAGTGGGACATTATCTTTTTCTCATTCACTCTGGGTGTCTGAGACTACCACACCCAGACAGCTTATTTCTTACCGATACCGTCAGACTTTCCTTTGGGTAAGGACATTACCATTACATTCTCTCATGGTCCTTTGCAAGCTGATCTGCTGTTACAGAGGAAGTTTTATGCCACCAAAGTGTCAGGGGAGTGTAGGCCCTTGGATTTATGTTTCAAACCTGAAAAGGATTAGTGTACCTGAAAGATTCTCTGTCCTTTTTCTAACTATATCAAATTGTCTAATAAAAGACATATCATCTCCTTGAAAACTTTATCATGATAAAGCCTGACTTTGCTCATAATCCTGAAAATAATAGGTCTATTCTTGTAGAAATATTATTTTTTGCTGGGCTTTCACATGAGCAGGGGCAAAGGTCAAATATCACCCAACAGACAGCATTTCAGGCTGTTGAGAGCTTCCTCCTGTTGTTCTTGGACACCTTTCTGATTTCTGATTTGTAGCACTGAGTTACTGTTCACCCCATGTTTTTCTGAAGCTTTCACCTGCAAGTGCTGAACTGCCCTGGCCTAGTGTAATTAATGAAATATGAATGGACAGGAAACCAAAGTATCCTTCAAAGTTGAAGATGGTCAAAACACTGCTTATCAGTGCTTTGCATAGTAATATATAGCAAATGTACACACAGATATCTCTACATGTATATTAAGGAATAAAGCTGGATTGGTACGTGGGATAATTTTTTTTCTTTTCTTTGTGAATTTTAGATAGTTATCGAGTACCAGCAATCTATATGACATTTGATCTGTATCTCAGAATCTGCCCTCAGTAGACCTAATAATTAATTAAACTTATACCAAAGAATTAAAGGAATGTGCAGAATAGCCAATGGAAATGGTGGCATTTTCTGTCATGGAAAGCCTCTTGAAATTCAGAGTCTTGTCTATATTGCCCAGAGGCATTTTCTTAATATAAAACCCTATAGGGTTATGCAGAAAATGCTTTGAAATCTATGAAACTCAATTTAATATTGTAGGGTTACTTTCAGTTTTCTTTTAGAATATTAAAGTGGGGATTTGATTACATATTCTGTTGGATGGGTTAAATTTTTATAAAATATGACCAATAAATGTCTTAGGACTCTAGGAAATAGTTGGAATGGATTACAATTAGCAGGACACATCATTGCTTGAAGACTCACACACGCTAACCTCTTTGAGAGGATGTCAGAGGCTCTCAGCCTGTTGCTTGATAATACTTATATGTACCATGTATAAAACACCTACAGGAAAGCAGAGGTGGATTCTTAGAGATGTCATGAGGTTGTTATCAAGAGCTACTGAATCTCAGAGTAAGCAATAGCATCACATTCATTGTGTGTTAATGTGGTGCTGCAAGGGATTAATGCAGGGGTGAGAGACATTACTGTCTGTCCCATGGAGATGCAATATATTGAGAATGACAATGTAATAAGCTATTCTATGTTTTTGCCCCAAAAATATAATCCTCATTTCAGAAGTAAACTTCCAACATATATTATGCTTTGTTTCATACTCCTCAGTATACTAAAACTGAAAACAAGACCTTTTTTTTTTTTTTTGACTGAATAAAAGGGAACCCTGTGTCTCTAGCTACAAAAGGGGGCATCTGCAGGCTGCCCCATATAACTTTGCAACATATAACATATAACTCTATAACATATAACTTTGTTTCAGTTTAAAATATGTGGGAGAAAACCGAAATAAATGGATTTATGCTACTTAACATATAGGTAAAAGTGCCTCCTGCAATAATAGAAAGTAAATCCTGATACTTAGGCACCACCTGGAGTATTGCATCCAGGTTTGTGGTCCTCAGCACAAGAAAGAGGTGGACCTGTTAGACTGAGTCCAGAGGAGAGACATGAAGATGACTGGAGTGCTGGAGCACCTCTCCTATGGAGACAGGCTGAGGGAATTGGGGTTGTTCAGCCTGGAGAAGGGAAGACTCCAGGGAGACCTCCTTGTGGCCTTTCAATATTTAAAGGGGTCTTATAAAAAGGATTGAGAGGGACTTTTTACTTGGGGAGATAATGATAGGACAAGGGTAAATTGTCTTAAACTAAAAGAGGATAGATTTAGATTAGACATTAGGAAGAAATTCTTCACTGTAAGGGTGGTGAGTCACTGGCATAGGTTGCCCAGAAAAGTTGTGGATGCCCCATTTCTGGAGGTGTTCAAGGCCAGGTTAGATGGAGCCTTGGCCAATCTGATCTAGTAGGTGGCATTCCTATACCTATGGCAGAGGACTTGGGACTAGATGATCTTTAAGGTCCTTTCCAACCCAAGCCATTCTATGATTTGATTATTCAATGATTCAACAATTCAATAATATCTTAGCCATGATGTGGGCTGAGAGTTCATTACAAAGATCTAGCATGAAAGTAAATTTCTCCAGTCTGTCTGCAAAGGGGACTTTGGGATCTTAGCTTTTTACATCTACCTAATGCATAATACATTAAGAAGCAACCAAGGTCACATTCATGAATTAACATGGTCAATAGAGATGCTGTCTCATGAAATAAAGGATCAGCTGATGAACAGCTGTCATTTTTGACAAAACCTTTCAGATCTTTATTGCTACTGACATCTCCTTAGCAAATCCATTAGCCCTTCCAGCATAAGCTCCAGTAGTAGTAGGTTTTGATTTAAATACAGAAGTGTACTTACCAAATGTGTAGGGAAGTGGGCTATTTGGACTCCATTCTCCAGCACCACCACCAGACTTCATATTCCTGTTCTCCTGTTCTTTTCCTAGGCATTCTTCAGTTCTTCATTCCCATGGACCAGGTCCAGGAAGCCACAAAGAAGAAGGGGGCACCCTATGAGGAGTCTCAATTTCCTTCCACACTCTCTTTGCCTGATTCTGCCTATGAAGCAAGATTGTGAAGAACGACACAAGTAACATCAGGCAATCAACTTGTCACAGTGAGGTCAGTGTGGTTTCTAGCACTTATGACTTTAACATCACAGCAAAGGCTCTTTTTCTTTCTCTTTCTTTTTCTCTTTCTCTTTATTTTTTCTTTCTCCTTCTCCTTCTCCTTCTCTCCTTCTCTTTCCAAAGAGTATCACCTATTCTCACATGTCATGTAGGAAGGAACAAAATACTTTTCCAGTTCTAATACTCCTAAAAGCATATAGACAAAAGGAATGAAAATCTGGGGAAATCTCCTCAGGCTGTCAGTTGACTTTTGTATCATCTTTCGGTGCTTCCCAACTCAGTGCTGAAGTTATTCCTGGTTTGTTCCTGTTGTGCAGAGCAACCCAGGTCAAAGTAGCAAACAGAACTGGGTGCTCTGCAGGAATATCTTCCAATCTGAGCCTACAAGAGACTGCGATGGAGATAGGTTATCCGATATCAGAGCCTCTGCTGACTTGTGTCAGCTTTTTAAGGCAGTGTCTGCTCTTGGGGTAAACACCCATGAACCAATTGAGAGTAACCTTCCCCTTGCCCCAGCCTGGAAGTGCAATGTAAGGGCATTTTAAGCCAATGCTGAGGGTCAGTTGGCATTGTAAAGTTTTCATTGCACATTTTCCCAAAGCCTCTGCTTCTCACTACCAGAAGAGTTCAGTGTCCTGAAGCACAATTAGACTATTGCAGGCTAAGCTAGTATATCAGTCCAAAAATCTCTTCACTTCAGTTTGCTTGTGGTTACTTCTATTTTCCTGTCCTCTTCCTGACTACTCTGTCTCCAAAAGTCCTTGGCATTACATCCTTACTCACTGCTCTGGCATATCTTATCAAAGATAAACCAAGAACACTCCTGTTTTCCATGTATCCTTACAATATTATCATTCCATTTCTCTTGTTAGTTTTGCCTGATAACTGTATAATCTTCTGTTTCTTGTTTTAATACAATAAATTAAGCCTACCTTGGCTCCACCATGGTGAATTCCTGCCGTATGAATTTAATACCTGATTCCAGCTTTCTTTGGCTATGCATGGGCTTACTTGCAATTTGTTTAGGGATCATTATTCTTCAGTGATTTGGATCAAATATTCATTAAAACTTGCTTCACCATAGTAATCACAGAGTGTTTGGAGGAAGAAGAAGGGATGGGATTTGGGATATATCAGAGGCATACACCCAGACCAGGGAACTTGGAAATGCTCCCAGGAAAGTAATAAAGTCATAGCTTTAGTTGATCTGTTGTGCTTTTTTTTTTTTTTCTTTGTGTGTGTGTGTTTGTGTGTGTGTTTTTCCAGTCCTTCCAAGTTCTTCATAATACCCCTCTTGGGAAGGAGGGGGAGATTAGTAATGTGGGGAATCCTGCAGCTTGCTTGTCATGGACATTCCCGATAGTTTTTAGTAACTTTCATCTGAACAAATCCTAAATTACTTCAGCATCCAAGTCTGATTTCTCAGGTCATTTGATTTTCCTAATCACTTTTCCTAGTTTACCGAAGTTTGCTGTCTTTAAAAAAGACTATTTTATTTTCCATTATTTTCTCTGACATTCTCGTGACTCTTCAAAACCACTTCTAAAATAATGCTGTCTCAGCTCTTCCCCATTGTCTGCTGAACAAATACATCAGATATAATATTCATGGATGTGTGTCTCCCACCAGTTATGAGTAGTACTTGGCCCCGTGTATGCATCTATCTAGGGCAGAGAGTTTTTTGTGCCAACACCAGTTTCAGAACAGATTTTTAGCTAATAAATACAGGGGTTCTGCCTTTGCTTCCCTTGCAGAAAGCCAGTGGGGGAGCGTAAAAGTGTTGCTATTCTGAGTGAATATTTTGAGTGGCTTCTAGATGATGCTGCAGCAGCCCCAGCTGACTGTGACTATGACTAATATAAACTGGCCTCACTAATGAAGGAAAACCTGTCTGGTAAGCAGTTATCCCCGTGGACATAAAGACTAACCCAATCTTAAGAAGAATGACCTTTATTCCAAACTCAACAAAAATAAAGAAATACTTCAACTCTCTACTGTGAAAAAGGAATGGGGTTCTAGGCAAAACCAAAATCAAAATAAAACCTTGCCTGGGCTTTGTTATTCCTCTGGTGGCACAAATATCCTGTTCAACCCAGCTGTTAGTCTGTAGTCTGGCTGGCTCATGTACTCTTCTGCCAACTTAATTCCTCTTGGAAGAAGAGTAGCTTTCTCATACTTCATATAATGACTATGCTTGCATTGGACTACAATTAAGCAGATTAGCCTCCACTATTAGTCTAGTCCCTCAATGAGAATACTCTTGTCCCTGTTGCCCTTACAACTGAAACAGACTGCAAGAATTACCAATTCACCATTGGCTAAATCTGCACCTAGTAAGCAGCCTCCTGCAGCATGTCAGAGCAATGATGGAGGCAGGACAGTAAATGAAATCTGCACTGACTCACAGGACTTGTGGGACAGGGAGAATGCATGGACAACACTTAAAAAAAGAGAGAGAGAGAGAGAGAGAGAGAGAGAGAGAGGAATATTCTGCAAGAGATGAAGAAGTGTTTGTGTGAGGTATTTCTAAAATAAGTGTACGCCTCTCTCCCCAAGATAGGTAGACAAGGAAGGCAGAGACACCAAGCCATGGTGTCTGTAAAATATATATTTCATTGCACTTACACACGGATGCATTTCAGACGTCCCTTCCTTTCCCAGAGTCTGTTCCTGCTTAAACAATGCCTCAAATCTGCATAAGGCTAGGTGAGGACCAGTGGAGCACCTGATCTACCTTCAGCCACATCAGTCGCTAGCAGCATGTGAAAATACGGTCATGGTGAAGATGATGTTCTTCACTCTGCCAACAGAATGATCTCATAGACAGTGACTTGAGCTACCCAGCCACATGGCTGATGAACTCCTGGCAGCAATCCATGGATCAGATACCATCTGCTACTGCACAACCAAAATAAATAAATAAATAAAATGATTTTGAGCTTAGAGTATTGTCACACTCCCCACAACAATCTTATGTATAAGAATAGGGTCATGTTTTGTTGCAAGAGGAAGACTCCAGATTCCTGAAATTAATTTCCCACTATGTTTAGGGAGGCTTTTTCCCTTCACAATTGTAACAGTTGTGTCATTCCACTCAGATTCCCCACCCCTGACTGAAAGGTCAAGCTATTTCTCCTGTAAACATCCTAGTAGATCTAAGCAGAATGCACTTCCTAAATAATGCCCAGAGTGTTGTGGAACATGTTCAGTCAAACATGGCACATGGCACTGTGTATCTCATTGCAATGCAAATATGGTGGAATTGCCAAAAATAAGCCACTGGCCACAGGCTAAAAAGAGTTGAGCCTGTCCAGTCTCTTGAGAAGCTTATTTACCAAATACTGGACAGAGAAAAGACACAGAAACAGATGTATTGCTGCTCCATAATCAATGCTACCTCACTGCAGTGGCTCTGCTCCTCCAGGACCTCACATGTTGCCTCACAACAACATGCAGATGGACCATAAAGTGTCTTATAGTGGGGTTGCTGATACTGTGCATTCAAAAAAAACGTGACGTGGCAGGCCTTCAGCAATCATCCATAAACTTGCAGCGTTTGCACTAACCAGTAAAAGATATTAATATTAGGACTGTGGCAGCTAAGATAACATACTCACCCATCCACTCTCTTGCTTCTTCCTCTTGCTTACAGTTTTGAGACTCAGTATCTCTCTGGTCAACTTAGCGTCTACCAAATTGCAACACTCTGTCACAGTGAAACAAGCATAAGACCAGCAGAAGGCTGAACCTCTTAACTACATTCAAGGTGCTCAAGAGCTTCTGGGATACTTGGTATTAGTAGTTTCTTGCAACTAATTTACAGAATAGCTTGCTTGAATTTTCACTAATTTCTTATGCTCAACATTTTTTAATGGGCAAAATGAACACAATACAGAGGTAAAACCAAAAGTTCATTGATATTCCAATTAGTCATAACAGTCTAGTCTAGTCTAGTCTAGTCTACGAATTATCAGTTCAGCTGTGATGATACTAACACTAATAGTTCAAACTATATAGCATTAAATGATACATACACCAGCTTTCTTATGCCTACCCCTTGCTCTGTGATGCCACCCTTCCATCACCTCTGAGGTCCCTGAGGTTGCTATTTTCTGGATGTTTGCAAGCAAGTCCTTCCTAAGTCCTAAGTCCTTCTCTAGTTGGAACACAGTGTTGATCATTTCTTGGACCTATTCATGGTCATTTTGTATGTTTGCTAACAACATTTAGCCTTTTATCTTTATTCATTATTCTGCAAACCCATATTACATCTGAATTTACTATACATGGCACATCTTTCACACTTCAGATACCTGTTCTTTATTCTCTTCATTACTTCTAAAACCATTTTATCCAGCTCCCAAGGTTGTGTTCCTTTAATGACTAGTAATTGACCATCGGTGAGCTACTCACAGCCCTGGACCTACTTTCAAGGCCTCTGCCCTTTGTCCTATCCCATGCCTGTAGACCTGCAAGCTTTATTTCATTCAAGCCAAAACAAAGTGTGTTAACTAATTAATTGCTGTTACTAGCTGTAATAAATTTCCATGCAGACCAAGTCCAAAGTCTGAGAAGTAATGAGGCCCACATTGTAAGCATAACACAAGAGTTGAGCCTGTCCAGTCTCTTGAGAAGCTTGTTTACCAAATACTGGGCAGAGAAAAGACCCAGAAATGGATGTGCCCTATTACAGGCAATGGAAAGCAATTTTATTTTTTTTTCTGGGTTAAAGAGCTGTAACAGAAATTCCTAGGGTACCTCCAGCACAACAGACTTTAGAGGATGGTCCTATAACGTCAGTGAAAAATGAGTGCTTAACCATGGGAGAGGTGCCTAAGAAAATCTGCGTAGGTTTTTAGTTCAAACGACTAGGTACTAATAAACAGATGAAGATATGGTTCAGTTCCCATTTCAGTAAATGTTTTCTTGTGTCTTTTATAAAATGTCACTTAGTATAGGCATTGTCTCAATCCCACAGATAAATAAAAGCAATGATTGTCTCAATTAATAACAGTAAGAAACTATGGGAACAGGCAGAAAGGTTTGAATTCCTACCGAGTTAAATACATTTTTGTGAAATGTTTGAATCTCCTATGTAGGAAAGAAATATTTCTACCCTCACCTGACAATTCTGTTTTTAAATGTCATTTCTCACTCTTGGCTAACAGTTGAACTGATTTGTATCACTTTAAACTGCCTCTAACTGGCATAAAACTAAGTGATGTTTTGATGAGAATATTTACATCTCCTTTGAATGGAGATTCTTGCTGATGAAGTATTTTTTCTCATTTCTATTCCTGCCCAAGACACAAAACGTACACATGACACTGAAAGAAGCAGCTCGATCACTCACTGAGGTGCAGCAGTCATGTTCCCTGCCATTTGGTCAGATGGACAGGCTTGGGTGCTGAGCTCAAGGCTGGCTGAAAATAAATAAACAAATAAATAAAAATAAAAAGATAGACATGTCGTCACTTGTGCTGCAGATGAGAAAATGATGTCCTGGGGACATCGTCTGTATTTGCCTAATGCTAAAGGATGGTTCTAATTTATAGTGAGCAATCACTGTATTATCAGCCTATATTTATGTATCCCACCCTGTATCCCTTGAGAGCATCCTCAGTATTGAGGTAAAATAAATGCCTTGAACCAGAGACTATTTATTTTTCATTTAGATGTCTTTACTATTATTTTAATACTACTGAGGTGAGAGAGGAAATGGAGGATCCATAATTAATGGGCACTGCTTTCTCTGGCTAGCTCTTATCCTGTTACCTCTGGGCTCTAGGGTCTAACTCTGCTTCTTGGTGAGTTTTGCCATTGACCTCAAAAGGAGAAGGTTCCAGTCCTTATTTTCTGTGCTGTGCTAAAATATTTTCCAAACTCACTATTTGTTCTGGTACAAATAACTGTTGTCTAGAATAAGTGGGGAGAAATCAAGACGAATACTTGATAAATATGGACTGCTTTATTGGTAGTCTCATTGGAAGGTGGTTAAGGAGTGAGAAGCTGGATATCATTTCTGAAGCATGAAAAACCTCAGAATAGACAATTTGAGAATAAAAGCCTGTCTCAGCAAAGGGTAAGCTTTCTAAGCAGAGAAAGAAAAGAACAATATGTAAAGTTTAATCTATAGTCAGCAGCCATTTTGGACTGTCTTAAAAGAAAATGAAACAAAAAGCCAGTTGATCCAGTTGATCTGATTCATATCTAGCTCCTGTCATAACACACTTGAAGAAGACTGATCTAAGAAAATGGCCAGTCCTCTGCAGAGATATATTGCTGAGGAATAGGAAGGGAGATAGAGCTAGGGAGAAGGGTATGGTTCAAACTTCAGTGCTCTGTGGTGTCCTCTTCAATGAATTTTCTAGGTCACTAACTGAACAACCTGTAGCTATGTATCTGTAGGGACACATCTTCTGTGGTCCATAGGTTGTACAGGAAGTGCTCGTTTACTATATTGCAAAACATTTTGAAACACTCACTTTAATTTTGCTATTATTTCTGAGCTGAACTGGATCTTCAGCTCTATGCCACAATAATTCAAAGGAAAATTCCACTGCTGTGAATAAATTTGCATTTTCTTCTACCTGTGTATGTTTACCATGTAGGAAATTCTTGGGAAAACCTCCCAAAATAAATCCATTCCCTCAACTTCTGAAGTCTAATGACCTCAAACTTAGGCCTCTTGTTCTCTTTCCGTCTCCAATAGAATAGGGCTGTTTCCAAAGCATGTAACACTGGCTTTTGAAACAAGTAGCATGTATACTACTTATTCCAGTGTAAGCATTTTTAGGCAAATAATTAAACACTGCCAAATATTTCACTGGTACTTTTTTCTTTACTATTATGAATTTCATGTTTCCTCATTGTGGTCACCGCCCTCACATTTCCTATTGACAGTTATTCTTATATTTGATTTCCTGATGTACACATAAACAGAAGATACATATATATATATATATATATATCACAGAATCACAGAATCGTCTAGGTTGGAAGAGACCTTCAAGATCACCTAGTCCAACCTCTGACCTAACACTAACCAGTCCTCCACTAAACCTTATCACTAAGCACTACATCTAAACGTCTTTTAAAGACCTCCAGGGATGGTGATTCAACCACTTCCCTGGGCAGCCTATTCCAATGCCTCACAACCTCTTCAGTAAAGAAGTTTTTCCTAATATCCAACCTAACCCCCCCATGGCGCAACTTTAGCTCATTCCCCCTCATCTGTCGCCAGGCACATGGGAGAATAGACCAACCCCCACCTTGCTACAGCCTCCTTTAAAGTACCTGTAGAGAGCGATAAGGTCACCCTTGAGCCTCCTCTTCTCCAGGCTGAACAAGCCCAGCTCCCTCAGCCACTCCTTGTAAGACTTGTTCTCCAGACCCGTCACCAGCTTCATTGCCCTTCTCTGGACTCGCTCAAGCACCTCGATGTCCTTCTTGTAGCAAGGGGCCCAAAACTGAACACAGTACTCGTGGTGCGGCCTCACCAGAGCCGAGTACAGGGGGACGATCACTTCCCTAGCCCTGCTGGCCACACTGCTTCTTATACAAGCCAGGATGCTGTTGGCCTTCTTGGCCACCTGAGCACACTGCTGGCTCATATTCAGCTAACTATCAAGCAATACTCCCAGGTCTTTCTCTGCCAGGCAGCTTTCCAGCCACTCCTCTCCCAGTCTGTAGCTGGTTGTTGTGCCCCAGGTGCAGGACCCGGCACTTGGCCTTGTTGAATTTCATGCAGTTGGTCTCAGCCCATCGGTCCAGCCTATCCAGATCCTCCTGCAGAGCCTTCCTACCCTCGAGCAGATTGACACATACACCTAACTTGGTATTGTCTGCAAACTAAAGGTGCACTCAATTCCCTCATCCAGATCATTGATAAAGATATTAAAGAGGACTGGCCCCAGTACTGAGCCACTAGTGACCGGCCTCCAGCTGGATTTGACTGCATTAACCACAACTCTTTGGGCCCGGCTATCCAGCCAGTTTTTAACCCAACGAAGCATACACCAGTCCAAGCCATGAGCAGCTAGTTTCTTGAGTAGAATGTTGTGGGGAACGGTGTCAAAGACCTTACTGGAGTCAAGGTAGACCACATCCACAGCCTTTCCCTCATCCACCAAGCACGTCACTTTGTCATAGAAGGAGATCAGGTTCGTCAAGCAGGACCTGCCTTTCATAAACCCGTGCTGACTGGGCCTGATCACCTGGTTGCCCTGTTAGTGCTGTGTGATGATACTCAAGATAATGTGCTCCATGAACTTCCCTGACACTGAGGTCAAACTGACAGGCCTGTAGTTCCCTGGGTCTACCCTCTGGCCCTTCTTGTAGATGGGCGTCACACATTTGCTAGTCATCAGTCGACTGGGACCTCCCCCGATAGCCAGGACTGTTGATAAATGATGGAAAGCGGCTTGGTCAGCTCCTCTTCCAGTTCTCTCAGTACCCTCGGGTGAATCCCATCCAGCCCCATCGACATGTGTACATCCAAGAGCTGTAGCAGGTCGCCAAACATTTCCTGGTGGATAGTGAGGGCCACATTCTGCTCCCCATCCCCTTCCACCAGCTCAGGGTGCTGGGTATCCAGAGAACAACTGCTCTTGCTGCTAAAGACTGCGGCAAAGAAGGCATTAAGCGCCTCAGCCTTTTCCTCATCTCTTGTAACTAAGTTTCCCCCCGCATCCAGTAAAGTATGGAGATTCTCCTTAGTCCCCCTTTTTGTGTTAATGTATTTATAAAAACATTTTTTGTTATCTTTAACAGCAGTAGCCAGTTTGAGCTCCACATGAGCTTTGGCCTTTCTAATTTTGTCCCTGCACAGCCTCGCAACCTCCTTATAGTCCTCCTGAGTGGCCCACCCTCTTTTCCAAAGACTATAAAGCCTCTTTTTTCTCCTAAGCTCAAGCTGCAACTCTCTGTTCAGCCAGGCCAGTCTTCTTCTGCACCAACTCATCTTTGGGCACATAGGGACAGACTGCTCCTGAGCCATTAAGATTTCCTTCTTGAAGAGTGCCCAGCCTTCCTGGACTCCTCTGCCCTCCTGAACAACCCAAAGTCAGCCCTATGGAAGTCCAAGACTGAGGTTTTACTGATCCCCCTCCTGACTTTGCCAAGAATGGAGAATTGTACCATCTCATAGTCATTCTGCCCAAGACAGCTCCCAGCCACCACATCTCCCACCAGTCCTTCTGTTTGTGAACAGCAGGTCTAGCAGGGCATCTCCCTGGGTAGACTCACTAACCAGCTGCATCAAGAAGTTTTCTTCCATGTTCTCCAGAAACCTTCTAGACTGCTTTCTCTGGGCCGTGTTGTGCTTCCAGGATATGTCAGGGAATTTGAAGTCCCCCATGAGAAGGAGCACTGACAATTTCACAACTTGTGCCAGCTGCCCGTAGAATTCCTCATCCGTCTCCTCATCCTGGTTTGGCAGCCTATAACAGACCCTCACCAGGATGCTTGCCTTATTGGCCTTCCTGCTGATCCTAATCTATAGGGACTCAACCTTATCAGTCCCAGCCTCAAGTTCCATGACATCAAAACACTCTCTGATATAGAGAGCCAAACCACCACCCCTTCTATGCTGCCTGTCCTTTCTGAAGAGCCTGTAGCCAGACATTGCAGCACTTCAGTCATGAGAGTGGTCCCACCACATTTCCATGATGGCAACCAAGTCATAGCCTGCCTGCTGCACAATGGCTTCCAGCTCCTCTTGTTTGTTACCCATGTTGTGTGCATTAGTGCAGATGCACTTCAGTTGGGCCATTGCCTTCTCCTCTAGCCTAGCCATTGTTCCCCCTGGCACACCTCCAACAAGTTTTACTTCAGCCCCGGTCCCCTTTTTACCTAGTTCAAAGCCCTCTCAATGAGCCCTGCCAGCTCCTGGGCTAGGATCTGTTTTCCCTTTAGAGATAGGTGGGATCCGTCTGCAGCCACCAGGCTGGGTGCCAAGTAAAGCACCCCATGGTCAAAAAAAAAAAACCACAAAATTTCTGTGTTGGCACCAGCCTCTGAGTCACAAAGATATATATATATATATATGTATGTATGTGAGTCTGGGGAGATAACAGGAATGCTATATTCATAGTTCTTTTGCATTGCATAATTTTACTTGTACTTCCTTCAAAATATGGAGCTGTCAAAAATGCGTCTTCAAATTATTCACAATTTTGCAAAAGTTATCAAGAAAAAAAAAAGAAACGAACAAAACAAAAACAACCTTTGATGTTTTTATTTTGGAAAATTTGCAGATTTAAAAATACTAAATATTAGTTTTGACTTATTATATATTGCATTTTGTGATTTTTTAACTTGTTATACCAATTTGTGGTGTCATTGATCTTGCATTTTCCATTACACATTACAAACTCTCACCTGGAGAATGTCTGCCACAACTGAAAAATAAACACATTATTTTAATATATAATAGCAGCAGCAACTAAGTTTTGTCTGCCACTCCAAGTGGGATTCATCTCATAAAACAGATGTTAGATGACTAGAGTAGATGAAAAATCCCCTGACAGTCAAGTATGAGGAACCAGGAAGTGTTGAACTGTAAATTGTCTTGTTTGTTTTTGACCCCTACCTTAGAAAAAGATGAAATACACTCCAGGATGATTTCATTCAGTCAATGGTATATAGGCTACCTTTGATATCTGAGGTAAGCCAAAATATCTAAGACAACTACATGGAGAACTGTTTCCTACTGGAGCGGCAGCTCAGGCCAGGTTGGACAGTCTAGTAATCTCAAACATTGGACACCTACATGTGGACAACTAAAGTGAATCCACTTTGTCTGATATCTATTGTTGAGTAGAAGGGAAGATGAAGATAAAAATAAATAAATAAAAATAAAAGCTTCAGGTATCAAAGACACATGGGGTGCAACTCAGTTGACTAAATATAGATACCTAGTGACATGCAAGATGTCTTAGAGCTCTCACTTGATCCTCAGTCATCCGTCCACTGTGGTCTGAGTTGCCTGTCTGATTTTTTAATCATCCCTGTCTGCCCCATGAAGATGCCTTAGATATACCACAACAGCTCAAGTGGCACAAGGTGCCTAAGATTAGACATCAGGATCCTGCCCTGTAGGTGGCATTCACTTCCAGGTTAAGACACCTAAATTCAGATTTCAGGAAGTGCATCAAATGTCTAAGCTCCCAAAGCAGTAAATGCAGTCAACAGAGCCTGGAGAGCAATCCCACTGGCTAAATGTAGCAGCTATGGTGACTTGGGATACCATTGGGATACCATGGTATCCCAAGTAACAACACCCCTCCCCCCCCCACAACTTCAATAATATAAAGCAGTAGTAAAAAGACGTTGCATGAAGAAAAAACAGAATAATTTTAAAATGTCATTTTACTCTGTGAGAAGCCTTAAAGCATATTTCTTTTCATTTTTGCAGTGGGAAATGACAAAATTTACATTCAACTAAGAAGCTAAAAAGTCTCTTGGTTTTAGACAAGAGTGGTCTGGAGGACCTGCCCTCAACCTTCATGACTGCACTACCTTTCTGAGAGTGACCATAATGCACAGCACAAAATGACATCATTCCTAACCCGTTTCACTGAGACACATTCATAAAATCTGGACTATTTAACTTTGAATAATGACTTCTCAACTATTTCAACAGTGCCAGAGGCACCAGACCCTGCTTAGACTTTGCTGAATCAATCAGACTTTAGGGTTATTCGTTGTTATTTTGGAGTTACAATAGTTCTTATAGTCCTTTTTTTTTTTCACAGTGCAGTCCTGATCTTTATTTATTTATTTATTTATTTATTCATTCATTCATTTTGTTTGCACACTGCAAGTGCTACTAAATAACTTGGCTGACCTCCTCTAGAACTATTTTTAAAGTCTGGTCTGCTAGTAAAATGTGTATATAAAATTTTAGACAAATTGGTTGAATTCTGGAAAAAAGAATTCTGGAGAAAATAGATCTTAGTTACAAAATCTCTACTATGGCGAAACTACAGTTTCTGCATAAGGTACAAAAGATGGTGGTTTGAGAACCTGAAAGAGCTGCTGAAGAAGGAAAAACTAATGAAATGTGGATTTGGAACATTTAGCCTTCTAAACCTGCTGGCAAGTAAAATAGAAAGAACCCAACTTTATGCAACCAACTGGAAACACCATTCTCCCATGAGGGAAAAGCTCTACAGATCATGCAATGTTTATTCACAGAACCATGGTTATACAGAAAAAAACAACAGCAGTTTTTTTCATTTTATATATCTCATAACTAGTGCTATGAGAAAACTTTAGTATAGAATAAGAAAAACTCTGTGCAAAATTAATGGAAAAATGAAGATTTGTTAGATCCCATTAACCTGATCACTGCCAATACATGGCTCATACCAGCAATGTTCTGATGAGTCTGGCCTCCAGTCTGGAAAACAACAAGCCAAAGAACTTTGACTACCAACAGATTATTCCAGAAGCTAAAAATAAAAGAAATAAAAAGCTCGTTTGCCATTTTATATTCCTAGTGCCTAATCTTTTTTTTTTTTTTTTTTTCCATTCCTTAGCTACATTTACCTTTTTTATGTTTCTACAACCTTTTCGGTTTCTAACTGTTGTCATTTGTTAGCCTTCTTTACATCTCTTCCCTGGTTTGTCACTGTTTCATTAAATGATATAACTCAAACACTCTTAAATCCTTAAATCTCACAACCTGTGTTCTGCTTTCTAAAACTTATTGGCATCCTTCTGTTCTTGGGATGAATGAGTTGGGTTTGATTTCTCCAAGATAACACAAGAGCACAGAGCCAACCGTCTCCTGTTCTGTTCACCAAGTACTTGTATATAGAGCATTAATTTACACCAGCATTTTGGCTGTAGTCTCACATTTCAAATGCATGCATATTGTTTTCTGTCATCTCTCTCTACCTTTCAGCATTGTTGCCTCTGCTTTTTCTTCTTTTCATTTTGAATGTGTGTTAGATTAGAAGTAGTAGTCTTCCAGAGAATCTGTCTTTTAAATCTCTCTAAATCCCTTTTGTTCTATCTCAGCACTTTATGTAAGCTAGTTCTTGATCTGGTTACGGTAATACATATCTCTGTGTAGCATGATCTGCAGGTTTTCAATAATATGCTGTTTACTTGCTCATCAATATGGCTTTTAAGAGAAACTTGACTAACATCAGTAGTGTACAAATACAGTGTTTCTAAAATGCATTCTGGCATTTATCACTTATTTCCAGGTTTCTAGAAGATAGCTTCTATCCAGGGACATTTAAACTTTTTTTTCCCTTTTTCTTTCCAGATAATACCTTGTGAAATTTGATGCTTAATACTTAGCTAATTTAACAGATATCTGTTGTGCTCCTTATTTTCATCTTAGCATTTCTAAGAAAATAATTTTGCTGGCCAGTTTGTTCTTCAACTGTTGATATATTGTTGAGAATGGGGTTCACTGCAGCCATATTCTGGCTCATTCACTGACTCTGAAAGAATGTTTTATGCCACAAATTGCTAAGTAAAAATCAAGGAGACCACTTTGAAAACAGAAATCTTTTCATGAACTAAATGTGGAAGAATCCAGCCCTGTGTGCTGTTTCTTACATGAGATTATTTTCCGTCATTTAATACCTAAAATATCTATTTTCAGAGTATTGCCAAAGGGTACTCCTTCCTCATCTGAAGGTCACTATATATATTGACTTTTGTCCAATTGTTGAGCAAGTTACCTCTATCTTACCTTCGCTTTTTATTCCTCTCAATTTATATCAACAATTTAGATTACCTAAGACAAATTGTGTATCTACTTATGTCAAAATGAAATATACCACTCTTAAACTGGAATAAGAGCACCTGTGGTTTTTTTTTTTTGTTTGTTTGTTTATTTGTTTTTGTTTTTGCTTTGGTTTCTGTGGATTGGTTTTATATTGTTAGTGAAAGTGAACAGACATTTCTTTGTTGATAGCACATGCAGCCAGTTACCATGGCTCATCTGGCACACCGTAACTTGCTTACCGGCAGTAATTCAATCATGCTCAATTATGGGGCCAGATCATCAATTTTATTTTTGTTACTTTCAGGTGTAGATGAGGTCTACAGCTTATGTAACTCTGGGAGGTGATTGCCCCAAGATATGATCAAGACCAGCTGGATTGTATGCATTCATATTTTCCAAGGTATTTGAGTAGTTTTTCTCCGTTCCTAATATAACAGCCTTTTTGATGTATATTCTTACTGATGACAGGCTTGATACCACTGTAAGTTATCTGAGTCACTTTTGAGATGTTATTAATTTCATGTCTTCCTTATTTATGAGTAGACTTGCTTTCTTTCCTCTGGTAAGCTTCCAGAATCTCTTGTATTGCTCTCATATCTCTGGCACATATAAATTCATTTTGCTGCTTTGCTACCTAATACCAACTTTCATTGCAAAACCTGCAAAATTTAACATCAGTTCAGTGAAACATTCATAAAATTTTCAGGAGAGGAAAGATTCTGTTTCCAGTGACTCAACTCCAATATGATGCCAAATTATCAAAACACACATGATGATTATGATTTGTGGTAAAAATTTAGTTTCTTCCCTGAGATTAGGAAAGTTATGAGCCTGGTCTGTTTAGTTCTGACAAATCCATTAATTTCCACCTGTTTTCTATGCAAAAGTACTGAATGATGTTGCTTTATTTGATGGAGCTTCTCTTGCATTTTTTAAGGAGTGTTCAAATCTTAATCTTAAAAGAAAGCCTCAGATGGGAAGTTTAACTGAAGAACAGGTTGAAATTAGTTTTCTCATACCTGAAATGGTGTTTTCTGGTATTCATTTGGTATTCATTTTTTAAGGGTTATGGGTTCTCGGTCACATCTCTTTACATACATCTGTGGTGACCAATGTCTTGTATCACACAGAGCAGGTGTTCAAGGATCTCAGAGGACCTCCATGTCCACACTGGGTATTTAAAAAGAGTGGACAGGCTTTACTATTTCTCTCAGAATCACTTGGAAAATTTTGACGAAACCCTGTCCTACAAGTAGAGCTATACATGTCATTTGGGTACTGCTAGTTTTCTCTTGAGCCAGTGAAGTGCCTGTCCTACATCCCTTTTCTCTACCAGGAGAGAGACATACTAACAGTGACATTGTAACAGGTGTCAGGAAGGAGCTGGAAAGTTCAGAAATCACAGGAATGAGCACAGACATAAGTATTTTCCAAACCCCTTCTATGGGAGCTGCAGTCAGATTCCTTCTGTAGGTCTATCCCTCAGCTGATGGTTGCAGGAAATATTCCCTACCACCACACAAGTTAGTGCTTTACAACACTGAGTTAACATGTGCTAACTTCTTAAACTACACATAGAAAGATAACTGGAATGATTTTAATTCCATCCATGATTTTTGATCTTGATGCCCCCTATCAATACAAGTCCATTGATGCTGGGGCACAAAAGAACAGGTCACATTCTATGCCTTCAATCTGTTTTGCGTATTGAAAACTCATTGTTTAATTTATTTTTTTTCTTTTATTTTTTTCCTGCATTGAGAACAATGGGAATGAAAAAACTTTGTTTCTATTTACTCCCTTTGTAGTTTGTAATTAGGGCAATCAATATGATAAGACAATAAAATAAAACAAAAAAGTCAAGGAGATAACTTCATTATCATTCTTTGACTAGGGAGTCTCCATTCTGTTTGAATTCATGTATTGAAGATTACTGTAACATAATTAGAGTGGTTTTTGAATCTCTAGAGTGTTTTGCAAGTACTTCTTCAAAGGAAAATTGATCAAGACTAGCAACAGGAATAAAAAGTTAAATTATGGAAAGGTTTTAAAGTCTTTTAGGGATATTGAGGTGTATATATAGTAGCTCTGTTATCAATTCACTGAGGGACCAAAAGCTTTCTGTGTTCTAGGTAGAAGCTACCTTATCTAAGAAACATAGAATAAGACCCTAGACTGGACTTATTTTAAATGGAATTTCAGCAAATAATGGTGTGGTTAGACTTTTTTCTTTGAATTCAAACGTACAAAAAATCTTTGATATTTTTTTATGTAATTTTACTTTTAATAGCTCTACTTGCAGGAAAAAAATGCAGACAGATTTTAGTTGAGTATTACTTCTAGAAAAAAAATGGGGTGGAGTGGATAATTTCCTTAAAGTCTTTGTCCTGGTGTATCCACTTCTGGCTGCAATATTTTTGTTGTTTCTATCCTTTCCCATTATTTGATATTTGGCCCAGAAACATGCCAAGTTTATTAACTCTCTTTGAACCCTATAGACAGAGAACTCTCTTGGAGCTGAGTGCATATCCTTCCCAAAATATAGAAATTCAGAATACCAGTGCTGAGAATTACTCAGACTTGATGATATTTGTCTCTTTGTCCATTTGTGCCTTCTTACACCACCCATGTTTGTTAAAATATGCCTCTTAAGTTTTTATGTGGGTTTTCCTCCAGTTGTGCAAGCTGCCTTACTAGCTGCATTCAGTGAACTGTAATGGTTGTCTGAAATAGTGTTTGAATACACAGATGAGAAGCTTGAGCAAAGTGCATCCTGCTTCTGTCAGCAGAACCACTTCTCGGGAAAAAATCTTTCACTGAGGGAACTCGGACTTTTCTAGACTCAAAATTACATCAGAAACACATCTGCTAAGACCATTTCTTGGTTTTTATTGTAGTCTTGCCATACCTCTCACCTTTTTTTTTCCTAATTGTTTCCACTGTTATCTATCTTCCTTTCCATTCTCTTCTCAGGTATCTTAGTTCAATCACAGGGTATTAATGACAGGCATTATTGAATTCTGATCTTTCATGTGGTGATTTGGAGAAAAAAAAATCAGTCTGAGTTACTGGCAATGGTACATAATGTTTTGCTGAGGCCCTGTGAGTGTAGCTGTACTGCCATGCAGATGAATAGCTTTTCCATGTTAATGGAATCTTGAAGTTGTGTTTGTTTGCTGATGTCATAATCATCTATAGAACCTATGTTCTATTCTAAGACTAGATTGTAAGGTTCCTGAGGAGAAAATACAGGCATTTTCCTTCTAACCCTCCCCACCTTAATTAAAAGGCTGGCCCTGCTGAAGAAAAACACTGCAGTGAAGAATCCATAATAAGGAGATAGCATAAACAGCATATGGGACACCCTTGAATGCTAAAGCAGTCCCTCCAAACGTGGGCAGACATGGATCTCTGGATCACCATGAGTCCAGATAATGTTTCCTTGAAACAGAGTCTTATCTGGACTAGTGAAGGTCTCCTACTAGAAATGTTGGCCTTGGATAATGGTATTCATGTGCTCAGCTTCAACTTAAACTGTCATGTGCAAAGGAAGGTTTGGGAGGGAGGGAGTGGCCGCACAACTTCCTTAGTATTGTGAGGTAGATAGTGTTCTTTGTCTTTTTCCTGTGTCTTTTTCCCAGATGATTTTCTTTCTTTTCCGTGAGGGTTCACAGCCAGGCTGGTCTCTGAAGGACTCTCTCTAGGACTCTCTTCTGTACATTGATTGTAATGACTCCTTTGTAGCCTCAAGCTGTGGGGCAATAACAGGTTTCAATCATGCAAGTGGTATTTGGGAGGTCAGCCTGAAGCAGTAGTGGTGATCCACTCAGCTGTATCCTAAGCAAAGCTTAATAGAAAACTGAAGTGGATAGGTAGCCTGGGAGTGACCTACACAGGTGGGATGTATGAAATAACCAGCAGAAAGTGGTTCCTATCATCTCCATTTGCAGATAGGACATCAACCCTCAAGCAGACCAGACATCTTAATGTTCTCTCAGTACAGCCTGTCACAGTGCTTATAGAGCTCCCAAGTGCTCTATAAGCACCTGGTGTATCTCTGTGTTAACCATTACAAACCCATAAAGAAGCCCTGTATATAATTAACCTCAGAGATGACTGCATTAGGGAGCTTCATGTAATTCTCTTTCCTATCCCAGCTGCAGTTTTCTCATCTCAGACTGACTCCTCAATGACATATGAGCCACTAAAAGCAATGGCTACACTCTAGGTCTTTAAGCTGGGAGTTCTGTAGTAGATACACTCCGGGAATACTACTGGCTTTATGCTACATGGCCCAACTTTACCTTGAAGTCTTGCGTATGTTCAAAGCTGTCGTAAGTCTGGAAGACAATGTAGTCCTGCAATTAGTCTTGGTAGGTTCTCATAACCACTATTCTCACTTAGGAGGAGATGGCTTGTGTCTTATAAGTATTTATTTATCTCTGCTGAGAAGGTACCAAATCTAGGTGCCTATCTCAGACTTTAATGTACCTATTGTAGGCATCCATGAAGAAGTCAGATGAATATCAAAGAATTATGAGTCTGATAAGTTTCTGTAGGAGAGTATGTCTGTCCTAGAAAAAGTAATGGACCGGTATACAACTGATTCTTTTCTCATCAAGATTTTGCATAAGGAATCTGTTTCAAAGAAAGTAGACTAGCCTTCAGTGTGCTTTCCTTTATAATCAGTTTCTTGCATACGCATTCTTGGAGAAATCTTCCAGTTACATTCTGAGATTTGACATGCTTCTTGGTTTGTTATGTTTAAAACACACTCTTGTCCTGAACTTGGATCCTTTCCATCACAATACAGAGAGATATACATGCACATTCATGCAACTCAAAGGATTATATCTACATACTTTCTCATTATGTCAGTCAGATGTGTAAACCAACAAGTAAAAGTCCATTGTTTGTGTTTCCTTGTGGCAATTTAAATCTCCTAAAAGATTCCCCTGTCACCTATCCCTTGTTGCACCTTGTCTCTCTTCAGCTGGGATTCAAATTATCAATGCATTGAAAATTTTCCCTATCACCACCTGCAGTAACACATGGCTCATTGTACTAATATAGGCGTGTTGTATGTGCCTGATTAATCACACACACATGTTATCTGATCAATGATGCAGCTTACTAGCCTGATCCCCATCTTTTCACCCCAGTTTTTGGTTGTGGCTGAGATACAGAGAAAAGAAAATGCAGTACTGTCATTGTGATCCTGATTAACCTGAGAAATCTGATTTCATTAGCCAGAATATCCCTGAGAGGGTATATGATTTTGAGGTAAGAATCGCCACACATGTATTAGTAGATATAGTGGGATTTGGTAGTTGGAGAGGCTTAGTCAACTTCATTTTCAACAGAGGATGAAGCTTATCTCATTTAAAGAACAGTTAAGGTAGCTGAGTCATTTTTGATTCATTCTTCTCATTTCCTCCTATTTTCTTGTCAGTTTACCCAAAGCTGAACACATCCATTTCTCTCTGTATCAGTGCTACTGCCACCCTCCTCCCCACCCCCATCTGATGCATTTCACTGGGAAAGTACAACACAATCTCTTTCACTTGGAAATTGTCCTCATAGTCCTTTTTATTGATTAACTGAATGGAAGAGAACGTGAAGCCAAATATGCCCAGTGTCTGACAATATGTTATAATTTCAGTCCCAGAAAACAAGAGCAATATTAGATATAATTGTGCCAATTACCCCTCTCCTTCTAAGTCATACCATGAAACCTAATACAGATTTGTGAAGATTTTTCCTCTCTGTGAGGCACTATGCACTACTGTACAGAGAAAATTGCCACATGTAACTGTTGCACTCCAGTTTTATAAGAAATGTTTTTCACAACAAAATTAACCTGCATAACTTTCAACTAATGAGTATCCTTCTTATAGATATACACTGAGTTTTCATGCTTCATGTAGGTATTTGAATGATTGCGCTTGAGACGGAGTGAGAATTCCAAGTCACTCTTCTGGGAAATGCTTTCACATTTCTGTGTTAAAGATTCAGTGGCACAATTTCTAAAAGCATATTAGGAAAAAATAATTGTAACTTCTCCCACCATTCACAGGCCAAAGAGTCAGACTGTTTCTTTCTTAGGCCCTGCCAGGCTTTGACTATGGTCCTGCCCTGGTTTTGTGATGTTTATGACACAAAGTGTCATAGTCCCCCAAAGAGCGTAGTCCCCACCTTCTTAGTCTCAGAATGAGGATGTCTTACTTCCTGTGCACGTTCCAGATCAATGTACAAACAGTGGCTGCTAGAACAACACTGACACAAGTGCCTCATCCACAAAGCAATATGTTTTGGAGCATGTGAATCATGTTGGTCACAGTCTGAGCATCAGGACATGCCACTGTGCCAACTGGATCAACAAGGAGGTACGACTGACTGATCTGAGGCTCCCCAAAGTCACAGTTGAGTAGGGGAGATCATAGACGGTTACTCAATGGTTACTCAGGCTCAGAGATTGAGAATATTAAAATTGTAGTTTGTAAGCAGAATTTGGGTCAGCTTTATACACCACCTTTAAACCTTGAAGTAAGTTCCTACATACTATCGCTGTTACATTGCACACCTTTTCCCTTATTCTGCCCACCTGCTAAAGCATATATAGCAAAGAAACCTGCTGAAATGGAGGTTACAGCTCCAGCCTCCCATTAGAACTTTGCTCCAATGCTCAGGCAGACTTGCTTTCAAAAAATGGTGTTTTATTTCCAATGTGAATTCATCTGCTTTTCACTCCCAACACCGATTCTTGCAAAGTCTTTTCTTTGCTGCACAAAAGAGCTCTTTGGTATTTTCTCCCCATGAGGGTACTTTTATTCTGTAATCAAATCACCTCTCAGTCTTCTTTTTGATAAGCTAAACAGATTGAGCTCTTTAAGTCTGTTACATTCCCAGAAAGAGCGTACTTTCTGAGCACCTGTCATTCCCATGTGGCATTTGTTCACATCTAGCAGGACAGTCCATGCATAAAACTGAGAAAGTAGAAAATGTTGTCATGTTCAGAATACTCTGGACAGTCATTTTCTTTTATTTGTCTGTTCTTTCTTAAAAACTGGCAGGTAAATAGGCAGATATTATAAACCAAAAAGTATTTTGAAGTCCCTGTGTCTTCCAATAGGCAGAAAGAAAGCTGCTGCTTTGTTTTGGGGTGTTTTTCAAATTGTCTTACAACAATCATTTCTACTTAACTTCAATAAAGTAAACTGCTTCAAATTCTCATTTGCATCTATGTTGCATTTATTTATAACACTCCACTGATGCAATAGTAGAAAAAGAGGCTTTCCATTTGATCTACCTTGTTCATTTTAGCATGCATTGCAAGAATTTGATAGGCTGTCTCCTGAAATCAGACTCCTTAAAACAGAGCCAAGATTAGGTCACTTAAGAGCTTCTGCCATTTCAGGACCTTTTCCAGGTTTCTCATTCTATTGGCATACGTTTCACATTTGGGGTTTTATTTAGATTTGGGTTCTTATCCTTCATTGAATATATTAGTCAGCACTTTTTGGAGGGGTTAAATCTCCTTTTATTTTATGCCTACACTCTCAACATCTGTCTTGGGTTTTTCTCAAATTCCTCTATTCAACATCTTCCAGTTCTTTATCTTAGAACATAATGAATTGTGGTTTACACTTTTCCCTAGATAATACAACTTAATCTCTGATGATGGTAGATGATATTGATACCTTCTGTAAAGCGTCACTGCCAGTTCCTGTTAAAAGAGAAGTTAATTTACAATGAGTCAAATCTAATGCAAATATGAATTTGCAGTCAACTTCCTTTCTATTTCTACTTCAAAATTACTGTCAGCTCATTTGCTTTGGCACTATTTAATCAAAGAGTTTCAATAACAAGCTGATCTGCTGAGACAATGAGACAGAAACTGAAAAAATATATAACTCCTATAAGGAGTCAAGGAGAGGGTGAAACAAACTGATGCCTGCTAAAGTACATCTAAATTTAAAAGAAAACCTGGAGAGCTCTACCACAAGGAAAGACTGAGTTGTAGATTGGGTTTGTATGCCCTGTCCACATGGATAAATACTCAATTCTAACCTAGATTTCCCTCTAGCACAGTTTTTTGGTCATCAAAAGTTCTTAAAAACTGAAAATATTGCCAATACAAAAAAAGAAACCATATTCCCTCATTTTTGTTCTATGAAGATAAAAATGGTCTGTTTTATCATCTTTTTCCATCAGTGATGATAAAAAACTTCTTTTATTGTTTTTTTAGCTCATTATAGGCACAGAGTTCTCCAATGGGAAGCCAAATAATAAAGTCCTTCCATCTTTGCTGAAGGGCTCACTTGGAAACAGCTGGGCAAGGTTCCCTGGATGTGGCTTAATATTAGAGAGTTGTAGATGACCACCCTAAAAGGAAAGAAATTTAAAATACTGGTCACATCCATAAAAAGATGTAATATATTATCCCATTTGAAATTTCATCCTGCAGAGGCATACATGCATGTTTCTGCAGATTACAGGAAAAGAAAGTGCTCCTGTCTGGTTTATTAAAATGGTTGGGGTTTCACACGGTTGTGGTGGTTTTTTTGTGTGTGTGTGTGTTTTGGTGTTTTTGTTTGTTTGTTTGTTTTTTAAAGCTGGAATAGTCATATGAACTCCATTTCTGTGGTATATGGGAGTCATAAAGATCCAATGGCAGTAAAATGTATTGTGTCAGTGATGTATTAATGCCGAACTTTTAAATGGAAAACCTTTTCTCATTAAAAATAGATGTAAACATGCTGTCCCCTTTCATGCTCTCTAGATGTGAAAGAACCACTTAATTAAGATAATTAGGATATTAGGATTGTTAAATACCTAGGCTATGAGAGTGCTCTCAGTTCAGTTCCTTGGGAAAATGCAAGGTTACTGGAATGGGTTAATACAGTCACTATTAGGCATGATGTTGCAGAGAAGTCAGGATAATGGACAAAAACTCTAAGGACAGAGTCTCATAAAAATTAGGCTGGGATTATATCAGGAAAAAACTCCCCCATCATGTTCAAGCAAGTTTTTTTTTTGTACTCTTGCTTTCTTCTTCTTGTGCTTTCACATTGTTGCGTTTTTCTATTACTGCTTTGCTTGGGTTTCTGACACATCTCTTATTGTATTATGATTGCTCTTTCAAGAAACCTGATTTACATAAGGGTCTAAAGCTATGACTTGTAGCACTTGTAGAAGATCAAATGCCACTGGGCAAATGAAAGTCTGCAGCAAAATATCCCCAAACTCTAGAAAAATTTTGGTGTTACTTTGCTCCTAGGTTGTGCATATGGCTTTACTTTCTCCTTTTCTCCCCACTTTCATGCATGCTGATTAGAGCCCTTGGCTTCCTGGATTATGTTATTCCATATAGCTTCTGTAAATTAGATGGAGCTTGTACAAAAAGGAACTCCATGCAAGTCCACAATTATATTACTTTAGCAACACCACTTGATGTCTTCACTGATAGCAGAAGAAAAAATCTTAGCTTTCACCAGAATGCCCTAATTTGCTCTAATGTTCTTTCGTCTCTGTCTTCCTAGTGATCAGCAGACTAGCCACCAAGCATCCATGCTGTGCTGAAAGGAAGCGTATGGAGTTCAAAGCACTCCAGCCTTAATGCAAAGCCCTTATTAAAAAATACGAAATGCTCTGTTTGATATTGCAAAGTTATGGGCAATGAAAAAAGTGAGCACAATTGCTATGAAAAACAGCACACACAAAACTTGTCCCTCCAACAGTCCAAACACGAATCTTACTTTGATGCCTCCAACGAAGATCCCAATAAAGATCCAGATTTTGGTGAAAAAATACTCCACTACACTCAGACTTTTTTCTCGTGTACAAAAAGGTAGGAAAGACAGCGGGGACAAGAAGGATATTTTTCCTTAGATGAGATTTTGTTGTGTTTGTACAGACTGGGTTACATCATAGTTTCTATTTAGTCTTCCAAATTCTGTGGAGCAATTTCAGCAGTGGAAGATAATGGATGGGAGAGAAGTAGACTTTATCAGCAAGGTTTGATTAAACACTAACAAACAGAAAATGACTAACAAAACTTGCATGAGACAGAGTAGCTGGTTTTGGTTTTGACTCTTGTCCTTTGCCCAGCTGGTGGCTTCAATAGAACATCTAATGTTCTCTAGAACATTTTAGCTGCAACTTGTTTCATTTCAGAATCATACTTAATCTCTTGGTAAAATATTTATGATAATTAAATGAAGCATAGAAAAGACAGGCAAAGATAAATATGAACCTATGTCAAGTGGGACTTGGATGTGTAAATTTCCCCAAAACTGTTCATCGTTAATAACTGCCTTTAGTCATCCCTCTTGTAATAGTGCCCTTGAGTCTGATGAGCTATTGTGCCAAATGACAATCACTTAGTTTCGTTTCATCTTCCTGGAAAAAGTCTCTTTGAATTTAGCTCACTGAAGAATTATTGTAAAGATTTTTATCATCTCCAGAATGTACACATGCGCTGAATAGCTTCATGCAACTTTTTTTTTTCTTTTTTTTTTTTTTTTAAATCAACTAATTAGAAATACTGTTCCCAGGACTATACAGTGACCTACATGTGACAGTATCCTTGGAGACTTTTTTTAAAGCTTTGGGGTATTTTTCATTGTAAAACAACAAAAACTTAGGACTATGGATAAATTGTTGGTGTGGGTTTGTTGTTGTTGTTTCTATTTGTTTTTTGTTGTTGTTGGGTGGATGGTTTCCTTTTGAGAAAATCAACAGATGCAACAATCTTTGATTAAACTAAGAGAATTTACACATGTCTACAGAAAGGGCACAGTACGAGTTAAGAAAAGGTTTTACATCATTTCTCCAGATATCAAAACATTTAATTTAACCTCAATGAAACATCATTAAGCCTCAGGTCATTTGAATGTTGAAGCAAAATATTCCCTTTAGAAATTTCACAGCTATTAGCCTTGAGTTACCAGTGATGAATGATTCTGGAGCTGTAAAATTTCTTCAGACTCTAGAGCGCATTTTACCCTAGTCTGTTGTGGTCTTTCTGCCTCCTTTAAGAGCGGCCATCATTACTGATTAGCTGTGCTAATGCAGTGCAGTACAAGAGCTACAAAAAACACTTGTTCACATTAGATTTGAAAAATACTGCTCTTTCATAATGCTAGATTCTGAATGGAAATACAAATTGTGAGACTAGTCCCTGATGAAATTTGGCTTTTAAGAGCAAATAAGCACTGTCATCTTCTATTCTGCTTAGTTTTCAGAATGCTCATGGTACTCATGAACATATTGGGTGCATAGATATTTTTGGAAACTCTGTTTATCTTTTCGTGATTACTCAATGAGAGTTTTTTTGTTTGTTTTTTTTTTTTTTTGTTTTTTTTTTTTGTTTTTTTTTTTACCACAGATTTTGCATTAAATCTTCTAGTTGGGTTCAAACTATAGAAGAATATCTTTACACACTGTCATAGACATTACTAGCTGTGGTTGGAGAAAGTTTCTTTTTCTTAGATATACCTTCTGTTTTGGGAACTGAATTAGAGTATTTCTCATGAACTGCTTTTAAGATATTTATGCTCTGATGACACAGATCTGCTCTCACGTGCTTGATCTGCCCCACTTTCTATGTCCTGTAAGTCTTCCTACTCTCGTTCCTCCTGACTATTTAGACCACTTTTAACATTAGACATTTTCTCCCCTACAGCATTTAGTAGATCTGAGCCTTATTTCCTAACCGGTTAGCTAAAATTCAGATCCCCCTCCCTTACTCACAAGCATATCAGCCACACTCATGCTTTGCAGAACTTAACTTCTGGTAGCCATGTAAATTAATCTCCATGTTGCTCACAGGAATATATTGAGTGACAAAATGACTACTTTGCCGTGCTTTTCCCTAGTTGTTTCTAATTCCCATCAGCCTTACTCATATCTTATCTACAGTCTCAATTGGAAGCACTGGAGTAGTGGGATGTCTACACATCTTCCTTGACTCTCTAAATCATAATGAAAAAAAAAAAAACATAATATTAGTAGAAAATGAAGTTTACCAAGTGTAGCTGATTTCCATTGCAATACTTAGAAACCACTGGATGTGTTGCAAGCTCAGCTGAAAATTAAGATAAAAGCAAGTGGACTTGGGCACAGAGCAAATAATGCCAGTGCTAAGAATTTCTGATGTTTCTCCTTCAGGAATTAACTCTTTTTATTTAGGCCAGCACCTCTCCATACATAATAGCCCGTATTTTATATCCATATAGACATGAATTGGATGTATACAAAGAACAAGACAGTACCAGATAGATTTTCTTTGCTTTATGTAGAAAGGTAAAGCTAAGCTGACTTTCTGATTTATTCATTACTATTTTTCTGTTGTCTAACAATGGAAGTATTGCAGCTGTAACATGACATTACTCAAACACAGAGAATAAATGAACATGAAGAAACCACTGCAGATCTCCTCTGGCAAACAGAAGGAGCCTGGAAAAGCTTAATACATTATTCAATAGCAAATGGTTGAATCATGAAGCTAACAGATGTAAAAGATTCATTATACAAGATACTCAGCTTCACAGATTAGTATATGGAATGCTCTTGAAACCCATTAAAAGCATTAGTATGCAAAAATTGTGATAAAAATCTAAACAAAACTGTGCTCAAAATAAACTTGATTTGGGATTATACCTTTCCAAACATATTTTATTTGTCTGTTTATTTTAGTAACACTTAAATGCTTTAAGTACATTTAATTTAGATTTATTAAGATATTTAATTGATATAAAATACATTTTTCATAACCGAGAACATATTTCCTCCATAATAATACAACAACAACAAAAAAGTCTGCTAAAGTGAAAATTTGAAAGAGTAAGATTTTTTAATTATAGAGACTAAGATATATTTCTTAAATCACTATATATGTATATACCTTTCACATGCAGGTTTTAAACATGTTACAGAGCCATATATAGCCAAAAGTATGTGTGGTCAAATTTGCACCTACAGGTTTAATTACCCTCTGATTAGCCAGCTTCTATGGACAAAAATATGCAGCTTGCTCTAATTCAATAGCTGTATAATTGTTCCCTTGAAAATTTGGCCAAGTAGCGATCAAATCATATTTGTCAGGCCTTAAATAATTCATATTTACCAACTGTTATCTCATTAACAATTGACAAACATTTATTAAATGTAAATTATATTGTAACTTGGATTATGGACTCAAAAAAGTCATTTTGTTTTGATGGCTGGGAAGTTCTGCTGATTAACAAGCATCTAGGGAGTGTGGAGGCATTTTTGACAGATCCTCCTCAGGCAAACAGACCTCACCTCTCCAAGCCACAGACTGGAGCAGCTTCTGGGTGCTCAGCTGCAGCTCCACAGAGCACCTTCAATGCTTGCCTCAGCTCCCAGTAGGCACACCATCACAGAGCCCTGTGATTTCATGTCAGTAAATGATGAAGGCATCTCCTTGTGTCCACGCAGCAGGATGCTTAGCTTTCTAAGCTGAACCCTGTCACTCAACACCATACAGGGCTGTCACAGAGATTGTCCCTATGTCTTCCAGAGTTCATTCATTCTTTGGTTCCTCTTCCCAAGAAGTCATGAGCAGATATTTCCAGCCTGAGGAAAGAGGAGGTATGGACTGCAGAGCCCATTATGAGGCACCAGTTCACATCTCCATACTGGTCAGAGGTGAGAAGTAGGGAAGAGACACAAGGAATTGCAGGTAGTTGTGTTGGATCTCACTGGGATGGAGTTAACTTTCCCTGCAGCAGCCCATGCAGTGCTGTTCTCTGCAGTTGTAGCTAGAACAGCACTGGTATCACTCCAGTGTTGTCTATTGCTGCACAACACTGGCACCACATCAGGACTCTCTCCAAGCCCCCAAGAGCCAGCAGGCTGGGGTTGGGCAAGAAAACCTCATAACCTACTGGATAAAATGCACCAATGGCAAAGAACTAACCCCTCTTTTTTATTTTTTTTTTATTTTTTTTCCCCAGAGCTATTTCTAGGTTTTATCTAATATCCACAGTGAAGTAGTCACTGCATCAAGCCTGTCTGAATTTAAAAAGTTGGTGGACTATGCACTTAGTCACATGGTCTAAACTTTTGGGTAGACCTGGGCGGTGCCAGGAGTTGGACTTGATGATCTTTGTGGGTTCCTTCCAACACGGGATATTCTATGATTCTATGATCCTACCTAATATACAGGGCATGTCTACCCAGGGACCCAGAAAAAGACCTACTGAAATAAAACATGTCTCTAACTACCAGGAAAGAGGAAGAACAGATAATCAAATCACTTCATGAAGACATCATTTAAATTGGCAGTCATTCATGATGATGTAGACAATAATCATTGACTTTTGAGATCTCCTTACACTGTTTTCGCTTTTCTGATGCTAGCGCCAAGCCTGTCCCTGGTCTACAGCTGCTGTCCCATAGGATCACCTGGTGCTTTCATCATTGCTACCTACACATTGTAACCTAATAGCAGAGTGAGGACTGGGTAAAGGAGTGGTAATTTTGCATCTTTTCTACCAACAAAATTTAATGATAAATCATTTTCAACTTATATTTTCCTTTAAAAACTACTTCTTTAATTTCATACTTGAAAGGTCTCACATGCCCACAAGCTGGTGTAATTTTTCCAGAAATACTGGTTGAACTAATGACAGGCATTTCCTCTCCTAAATAATCTTGACCTGTCTCCCTCTGCCTCTCTACCACCACAGTAAAATACCACTATATCTATGCTAGTAGCTGTGAGTTCCCTTTATAGGCAATATAAGTTAAGGATGCAGTACAGATGACCTACATTTTATACAACCAATTAAAGATGTTATCAATTGCTCTCTGGTAAGGGTAATTTCTCTGCATTAACTATAAAGGAGGTCTTTAGTGACAGTGACCAGCTCTGATGTAGAAGTCTGTATTTGTTCAGATGAATCACAAAACTACTGCTTTGTTTGCATGTAAATGAAATTATAAGCATCTACAGTAACTGCTGAAGGAATTCTTAGCCACTCTTTATAGCAGTCATTGTTAAGTCACATCCTCTTTTGCACATGCCCGTTTAAGCACATTGCTGCTAATTTTCATCTACCTGCTGCTATTAAATTTAGAATTCTACAGAGATTTCTATTATTATGAGAACAGACATTTGATATCGTATGAGATGGAACATGAGTACTGAAGAGGCTGAGAAATAAATGTTGCCTAGGAGTATGTAAGAAAAGAAGGAATGGGAGGTATTGTTTATAAATGGAAAGGAGAGAAGTGGAGAAATTTCAGAAACAAAACAAAACAAAATCCCACACCAGCACATAACAGCAGAGTATGCGTGTATTTCAAAATGATCATCCCTACACTAGCCTGAGTATATTGCATATAGGGGACTTAAGCAAGCTCTTATCTTGATATTACTGTCCCCGAAGTAGGATATTGTAGTGCTGGGTTTGTCTTCATTCTTGCTCTACAACTGAAAACTCACAGAAGGAAAGTGGACTCTTGTGCCACCACCACACCCCTTTTTTGTACTGTTCCATTACTCCCCAGCACTCTGCTGCCACATTTAAGATAAATAATTTAATTTGAGATGGCTTTCTCCTGTATTAGTATATGGGAATGGTTATGCAAAGGAACAGACGTGACCAGGAGCAACAATGCGAGAGGATAAATTGTAAAGCTATTAGATTATTTTATGAGATCCGCCTATTTAACAAAGTCAAACTCTTGGCTTCCACCATAAAAGCTGTTTCTGCCCTATCCCATTTCCAGTCATATATCCCGTCACTTCTGTGTGAACATGAGTTATATGTTGCAGACCTAAAGACTAACATAACAACATCAGCAAATGATTAATTTCTGGCCAGCTCAGCTTCCTGACATTGGTTTGGAAGGCAGGCAGAAAGTTTGCAACATTTCTTCCCCTGCTGTTGGTGTTAAATGTTAAGAAGATGGCAAGATGGGTAGGCTCACATTTCAAATCTATAGAAGCAGAAGGGGCCCTGTCAGCAGCAATACAGATTTATACTCCAAACAAGAAATCAGAACATTAGGGTCAGAAGATCCAGAGCTCACACTTAGGAGCACAGTCATTGAAATGAACAGCTGAAGCAGGTGAAGGTCCTGACCCAGGTACAAAAGCAATCTGAACCCCAGAGGGCTACAAGACAAGGACTTCATATTGTGCTGCCAATCTAAATGTAACGAAGGTGTGAGTATACA
This sequence comes from Anas acuta, assembly GCF_963932015.1. Classification (NCBI taxonomy): domain Eukaryota; kingdom Metazoa; phylum Chordata; class Aves; order Anseriformes; family Anatidae; genus Anas; species Anas acuta. The sequence continues at coordinate 63,609,189 of NC_088979.1, read as the reverse complement.
TGATTCATCCTTTGAGAATACCTCTCTAAAACAGATTTTGCATTTAGTCTATAATAACCTGCCTATTAAAGTACCAAACAATGGAACCGATGTTTTGCATTTCAGTCATATCAGTTCCATCTTTCACTTTTAGCCTCATAACCTGTATGTACATGTGTATTATCCTCTGACCTCCAGCCTCAGGGAGGCAAATCAGTGTCTAGTGTCAACTGGATGCTGGAGTTGTGCTAGAATTTAATATCAATGTGAAATGGAGACATTCGTATATTTGTTTTCAACCCATATCTGGATATGAAATCATAAATTACTCATTACTTTAACAAGAAAAAAGAAAAAAAAATTACTTCAAAAATGCTGAAATGGTCCTTTGTTTGAAATTAAATTTCTTAGAGTTGCTGCATCAAACATTCTTTTTCAGTTTTGTCAAGCCAAATGGGAATGATTCATAACTTACAACAAAAAGCTGAACTTGAGGCATTTTTGCTTACAAAGAGGAGCCTAAGGGAGAATGTGATAACAATTTTCAAAGATCGAAAAGGGTTAGTAAAAGGGCAAAGTGAAGAACCTGTGCTCCAAGATCATAGCAGACCAGAAAAAAAGCAACAGATGTAAACAGCAGGAAGGTTGAAATAATGTCATAAAAAACCTTTTCTAGGAATGAGAACAAAATTAACTAAGTTGTTTGGGGAAGCTTGAGGTTCTATAAGAGATAAGTATCACTGATGTGCCTTGCAGCGAAGGGATTTCACTAGGTAAACCAATAAGTTTCTTCTAGACATATGAGTTTGTTCAACAGTGAGCCGAACCCCTCTTCATGCCCCACAGCAGTTAGTGCTCTATGTGGTGGCACTCAGGCAGGTCCATGGTTGCCTAGCAATCCCCATGATAGAAATCCATTGAGGGAAGAACTGAGGTGAGCAGCAAAGAAATGTGGTGCATCCTTAGTGGCACAACTCAATGTAAGTGCCTTCTCCATTCTAGAACACCCTAAGACAATGAATTCTCCAACCAGATCACTCTATGACACGTACCTCTTTGAAAATCTGTCTTTTCAGCCTAAGACTCTAGTAGCTGGTCCTTTAGTTGCAACAAGGTCCAAAGGTTAAAATGGTTTACCAGTATCTCACAATGACATCAATGAATGATGAGACAAATGCTTTGTTCTGGTGGAAAGACGAAATCACAGAACATAGCCTGTTACTATGCAAGGGCGCACGCTGTGCTGCTAGTGCTGCTTCTGGAAGGATTGTTTCTGAAAGTTATTGAGATAGTGTTTTGGTATATGAATGTGAGTGCTGTCTTCTTTAAGGAAGTCTTTGCTACTGAGGCATTATGTCATTCTTGTGAAAGATGGTGGGTACTTTGGCAACATATACTTTCAGAAATAAACTGAGATTCATAGTGAAAGACAGCTCATTACATCCTCTTGTCTCTGCAGAGGTGTCTGTGTAGATGAAGAACAGCTTGAGTAGCTTGGTTTCTGTGTCTGTTCCCACGGGAATTGAACAGAGCTACAGCAACAAGTAGATAAAAAAGCAGAAAATACAATTGTGACCTTATGCTCTTCAGGGAGCTCTTTGCAAATTTGTGACCAGACAGATCAGCTGGTCTGTTGATTTAACTGACACAAAATAACAAATGAGATTACCATTTTGCATCAGTGTGCCAACATAATCAATCTAGGATATGTTGCCTTTGGGTTTCTCTTGGAAAAAGAAGTGAAAGTTCAGGTACTGGAAATGGTGTAGTGGTGGAAAGGCAAAAAAGAAAACCAAACCAATTTTCCTACACTTGTTTTTTCCATGACAATGAAGCTGGGTTGAAGGGATATGTCTTTCTGTTTTCTATCACTAAGTAAAATTTAATTTGCTATGAATTAACTGATTTCCACAACTTTCTGCCCTCCTTTCACATAGAATAGGCAACAATTTATTGTTATCTCCACATTCATAATCTTTGAAGGAAGATGGTTTTCTTTAAAAAAAGATGCACTCCTTTGCTGCAGTTCACATTAAGAAAGCCAAATAGTAGAACAAAACTCTGATTCTTTCAACTGAAAGCTTCCCCAAAAGAGAAATGCCCTCGAAGTGGAATATTCTTTTCTTCCTTTGAATATGTATGTAAGATGTTTATGTTGTTCTTTTGCAGCATACTTTTCCTTTTCTTTTTTTTTTTTCCACACCGCCTTTTCCTTAGCTACCAGTAACATTTCATATTTAATTGTGATGGTGTATGCCCAGCTCCACTAAGATTAGACAGAATATATTTCCTTATCATTTTGCTTTACTGTCTCTGGTTCAGTGGTATGCTCCCTTCTTCTTTCATCATTTTCCATTTCTGTAATAGGATTTTTCTCATCAGAATACAGGGGCTGTGAACTTAATTGAGAGTTACAAGTGGTTTGTTCGGTGACTAATTCCTAAAAGCCTACTAGCTGTAAAAGTGACCCTCATTATACCAACACTCGTGCTGGAGGTTGGAGAAGGAAGGAAGGAAGGAAGGAAGGAAGGAAGGAAGGAAGGAAGGAAGGAAGGAAGGAAGGAAGGAAGGAAGGAAGGAAGGAAGGAAGGAAGGAAGGAAGGAAGGAAGGAAGGAAGGAAGGAAGGAAGGAAGGAAGGAAGGAAGGAGGAAAAAGAGAGAGAAAGAAAGAGAGAGAGAGAGAGAAAAAGAGAGAGAGAGAGAGAGAAAGAGAGAGAGAGAGAGAAAAAGAGAGAGAGAGAAAGAGAGAGAGAGAGAAAGAGAGAGAGAGAGAGAGAGAGAAAGAAAGAAAAAGAAAGAAAGAAAGAAAGAAAGAAAGAAAGAAAGAAAGAAAGAAAGAAAGAAAGAAAGAAAGAAAGAAAGAAAGAAAGAAAGAAAGAAAGAAAGAAAGTCTTAACTGAAAGATTTCAAGAAATATGCCAACATTTACTGTTTGTGGTGGGTTTTTTTGCACTTTCAAAAAGATCACTGATCTAGAAGAATATTTCCGTTTCCTGAAGCTGTGCTCATTTTCTGCAGACTGTATTTCTATCAAAGTGGTGTTCTCTGTCTCAGAATCCCAAGGATACGCCTCAGAAATGTTCCTAAGGAGGCAATCCCATTATGTGGCAAATAAATATAATGAGGTGTCATGTTTGTTAGAATAGGCAAGTAGTTCCAGCTTCTTTCCTCTTTTCTTCCTTTGTTGTTTGCTTCCATTAAGTTCTGTGGCATCCTCAGTGGCACAAGAAATACAGATACGTGAAACCAAAGACACCATGATTATAATTAAAGCTATTTTTTTTAAAAATGAAAAATATTTTTTTAAAAAATCACCTTGTATACTCTTGTATATTGTTGCAAATATTTTGCACAAATCTCAAGCCAAAATATAATTTTATTTGCCCATTCACGTTGTATATAGAGAGGAATCGAAATATTCACAGATAAGATGCTTTCCACCTACTGATTATGTACATTGTTTTATTTTGGACAAAGCTGTAAGTGAAAACGACACTTACGAAAACGAACTATTATCAATAATAGCTGAAGCCAGGCATAGTGCCAACAAGCTGTGAAAGAACTGCAGGGGAAAGCTTGCTTGACTACCTATAGCTTACTGTCCAAAATCCTTTCTATTTCAGTCCTCACTCTCTCTTGATCAAAGAGGACCTAAATAAGGAATTATGATCATATTTATGGTGTTTTGTAACATAAATGAATGAGGATGAGGCCACCAAAATCAAGTCCAGGCATCAGAAGAATTTTTAATTGTTCTTACATTACCATTCAACTTTAAATAAAATTATTGGGAAGCTGAACACTTATGATGTCACCAATTTTAACAAGGAAATATTGTCAGAGTGTCTTCTTTCTTTTCTCAGCTGGAAATCACATGGCATTTACTGAAAGCTATGAAAAAAATGCTCTTCCTCTCACAGCATCTGGCTTCTTGGCAGCTTTGACTGGTTGGTTTCATTGGCTATTTCTGCATTGCCTGCAAACCTCTCACTTTGTTGTTTGTCTGTTTTGATTAGTTTGTACTCTTGGAAAATGTTTTATTTAACTCCATTTTAATTTTGAGAATTTCTGGAGTTTAATTTCATTGAAAAAAAAAATCACGCAGTGTGTGAATGTCTCATCCTTGACTGCCAAGATTCTTTTAGAGATGAAGAGAGAGCTGAAACATGAATGCGGGGTAAGACAGAATTTAAAGAGTAAAGAGGGTAGGTTAAGATGGAAACAAAAATAAAATAAAATAAAATAAAATAAAATAAAATAAAATAAAATAAAATAAAATAAAATAAAATAAAATAAAATAAAATAAAATAAAATAAAATAAAATAATAAAATAAAATAAAATAAAATAAAATAATAAAACACAAAACCTGGTTTCCTCCATTACCATTTGGTGTGTGATTTTGGGCTTCTTTCTCTATCACTCTTTTACCTTTCTTGGTCAAATCTATACCTACAGAAAAAAAAATGCACACTGAATTCAGCTATTAAGGCAGAGCTTACCTTTTACCCTGTCTTCTGACAGTACAAATTACTTTCCATACAATCTGAACAAGAGTTTCTGAGAACAATTTCCTGGAAGTATTAAAATACTTTATTCTTCTTATTAGTATTTTATCTCTTTGTAATCTCTTTGTAAGCATTATGAACTGATAGCTTTACTTAGATTCAGGGTAAAATGAATGGCTTCTTGTTTCTTAGCTAATTCAAAAAAAAGAATCCTACTAAAGCTTCTGTCCAAAAAGAAAAACATTACTCTGCAGTTATTTTCCAGTTCTCTGATTTACTCTAAGGTTCTGACCTGTTCTGTACTGATGATAATTAAGTTAAAACAAAAAGTTTGCCTTTTATATTCAGGCACCTACATCTGGAATGACTTTTAAAGATGCTGAATCCATGTCATTGGCAAAAGACAGATAAAACCTTCAGTAATTAAGTTGGTTAAGTATATATATATGGAAAGCACAGAATACTTGTGAGCACTATGGTACACAATACTGACCTTATATTTCATTTATTTTGGAATGTTGTGATTGGAATTGGTGAGCATTAAACATTAAAAAAATATATCTCTTTCTCTCCACTCTGCCACTTTGGAGCAACCTATGTTATTCATGTATGCCTACACTATATTTCTTGGTCAGCAGAAATTGTCAAACATTCTCACATCTGATATGATATTATGCTTTCAAGTGATACCAAATACAAAGCATGATCCCTATAATCTGAGAGCTGTTGAGGAACCCTGTGGGATTCTGGCAGCTTTTGCTACCTCTCTGGAATGGTGAGGAGCTGTGAAACTTACTAGATAAATCCTGGTCACTTTCAGTCTATAGGTCAAAATCTGTTTCATCCCAGGTTGTCCCAGTATGTCCCAGGACAGAGTCTGCCTTGCATCATGGGAACCAAAGAACCAGGTTGGAATGTCCACTGTCAGAATGGACAGCTGCACATGTAGTGTAATTCCCTAGACTTGGAAGTCTCTGCTCCAAACAGCCAAGCTGAAGGAGTCAAACAGCCTGGAGTGGCTCTCTTTTTGCAAAACACTACATCCTCAAACTGGAGCTTGCTCTAGGCTGCAGAAGTTGGAAGCCTTTGATCTTGAACACTAGAATCATTGAAACATTTGTATCATATCCACTTAGGTCCTGCAAGCCCTTACTTCCATTACTGCAACAAGAATTTTCATGTCCTGCCTGCAACATCTCCAATTTCCACCAAAAGTCATCATCCCTCCATCCATGCACATCTCCACCTCTTCTACTTCATTTTTCCCTTAACTGTAGAAGAATTAATGCATGCTATGACCAGTTTTATGATGTTTGAACAGGCCAATAAGAGCTCATCACTTTCAAGATCGTGGTGGAACATTTCCCTCTGTGTCTCATTATTTTAGGGCTCTCACTTCGTCATACAATCACTTTCCATGAAGTGTCTCAGATTGAACTATCTGAAGCATTTTAGTGAAAGTTAATTGAAATTATGCCAGCAGATTTGAAAGATATTAGGATGGAACAAGCAGCCAGATGGACAGTGAAGATGCCCAAGTCTTGTTTCTTAAGGAAATTAGGCTAGAAACAACTTCTTCACTCTAATTTAGCAGAAGGAAGCTATTTTAATGTCAATAACTACTTTAGAAAAACTTGGCAAACCCTGAAATGTCCATGCATACTTATCTGCATGTGATAGTGCTTGGAGTCGTGACTACTGTATATATAAGGATTTATCTCACTGTGTGTAGAAGTTGCCATGGCAACATAATTCTGAAAATAATTATATAAAAAATAAATGAAAGATTTTATGAGTATATATTAAAGCTGAAGTTCTCATATAGATTTATTTTGCTACACAAATTGAAGAAAAGGGTCATGTGGAGTTTTTCTTGCTGTGCATATTTATTTGCCACATTCAAGAAAATAAAATATTCTTTAAACATTTACTTTAGGAGGTAAATACTAAAATTTATTAATCCATAAGACAAACACTGGCCAAAACCCAGCCAAGGGATAATAAATTTTATGCTCCTTAAAGCCAAGGGTCAGAGGCACAGATTCTGAGCCTCTCTCAAAAGCAAATTTAAAGCTGCTTTAACAAGACCCCTGGGATTACACCTGTATGGACAAATTCCCAGCAGGTGCAGAAACACCAGTGAGCTGCATTAATGTCTTTCTATACCTCAGACAGGGATGATGGACATGGAAAAGATGCATAACTGTTGGCCTCTTTGCATCTCTGGCTATCTTAATCCAGCACATGCTCTCTAGAGCTGGTATAAAATAACCTTCTCCCTATCCTTTTCTGGTCTTTTTACAAGCAAATCCCTATATGTTTTACATGTTCTCTGGGCCACATCCTGTAGTGGTTATCAGTGCAGAGCTGTTTTAATACATGCAGAGCAGTCTACACAGAACACTGGGGAACTGGGTGCTGAGCATTTTAATCAGAAGGCACCGAAATCTCTCCATTAGAACCATATATTTGTGTGTGTGTAGGAGTTCTCTTTAAAGTGGAGAAATGGAATTAGTGCTTTAGGGGGAGGAGCAGGTGGAGAACTATTGTTCATCACAAAATTAGTCAGGAATAAAATGTACGTATGTTTATTGGATGGGTTCATCAATGACGACTGCTATTTTCAGCAAGCCTGGTGAATCAGTATTTACATGTGCAGTCTGATTGGCTAACATTAGTCTATATTATACTAAATGTTTTTTGATTAATGAAGATGAACATGTTGTTTGACTCAAGAGTTCACTATTTCAGGCAATTTTGAACCATAGTTTACATAACTATTTCTTTAAGTCTATTTGCAATAATTATAAAGCCTGTTACATGAAATAGGTGGATCATGGATATGTGTGTACATATAAGTATATTTATATATCTACAATGTCTGTATGAAATATATAAAATGCAGTCATTAGAAACAAAAAAAGACTACACTTCCTAAGCCCCATTCTGAACTTCAAATCATTTAGATGCAAATATTCTCTGCTAATATTTTGTGACTTTTCAGACTCCTCTGAATACAAATAAAGATCCACTTCTCAATGTGGTTTTAAGGACCAAAACCCTGGTTTTTTTTTGGACTAAAGCTGAAAGTGAGTTCAGAGTCAGGATTTTCATAAGTATTGTCATGAAACCAGTTCCCTGTTATTTTTTTTTTCAGCCAGGAGACCAACAGCCTAAATATCTCAATGAAAATGAAGTTGGCTGTCTGTCAGGTAAGCAAATCTCAAATTCTTTAACACAGGAAGCCTGAATCCAGCTATGTGTCTAGCTTGAATAGGTGAGTAATCTCACCGACCTTATATTGTTAGTCTAAACAAATATGTTACAGTCCTTCCAAGAATGAGCAGGATGCTAGTCCAGACTATGAAGCATTGATGTGATAACCTTACTGAGAAAATGGTAGACCAACATTTTTTTAGTTCTGGCTTTTGAATTATAGCATAATTCAAACTACAGATTTCAGATGATCAGTCAAGATGGTAAGCCATAGCTGATCATAGTAAAGTCTGTATCTTAAACAAAGATGAGTATCTGGTTAAATATAGTATCTGAAACCCTGTTCATTCAGGAGCAACATCCAAAAGTGGGAATGCTTTAAAGTTCATGACCTTTTAATTTCTTCTGGGTGATTCTTAAACTGGCTACTAATGACAGTCCTAACTCTGTGAAATTTGCCATGCTGTATCATAGTAAAGGACCACCTGGACTAACATGATCACCAAGCCTTCTCCTGACACATTTGTAACATTCTTCAACCCTTTAGCACAATGACTGTAATCTCTCAAAAATAAATAAATAAAATAAATAAATAAAAACATCTTGCAAGAAGAGAAGACTTAAAACAGGAATTTTTTGAATATTTTTTTGAGTAAAAATGGACGGTTGATCCTGGGAAGTGGACCATGCACGGCATCACAGAAGGTTAAAAAATAATAATAAAAAAGAATAAAAAAGAAGTATATGTGTGTGTGTGTGGAGTCTGGAATCCTTCCTATATCCAATTGCACAATTGGTTTAATTCTGAATGCGTTAACAAGACACACCACTGGCCGCAAAAGAGTTCTTACTATCACTAAGAGCAGATGTCCCTGCAATATCCCTTGGCTAGATGTGACTGGTTTCAATCCTCCAAAGAATGTTCAACGCCATATTCCCCTTGTTCTTCCCTAAAGCTAAGTTATATATCTGGAGGTTGGTACGTGTTTTGTTTGTTTGTTTGTTTGTTTGTTTTGTCTTTGTTTGTTTGTTTACTTGCTTGAAGAAGAAGAAGAAGAAGAAGAAGAAGAAGAAGAAGAAGAAGAAGAAGAAGAAGAAGAAGAAGAAGAAGAAGAAGAAGAAGAAGAAGAAAAAGGAAAAGGAAAAGGAAAAGGAAAAGGAAAAGGAAAAGGAAAAGAAAAAGAAAAAGAAAAAGAAAAAGAAAAAGAAAAAGAAAAAGAAAAAGAAAAAGAAAAAGAAAAAGAAAAAGAAAAAGAAAAAGAAAAAGAAAAAGAAAAAGAAAAAAATGTTTCTTTCTGTGCCCTGAAGATGGTAAAGAAAACTAAAATACTGTATTTGTTAAAATCACTAGTAGTATGTGGGACAAGCTTACTTAACCAAGCCTCATTTATAGGTACCAACAAAGTCAACACTAGAAACCTTAATCACAAGCTTGAGTAATAGGCTCCAGGATTACTCTTGCCATAAAAATACAGTCAGCTAAATATTGAGTTTTACCATAAAGCTATTTCAGTTCTTCTCTTCTAAATGGAAGGCTGCTCCTTTAATGATCAGAAACCTTCTTCACCTTCTCCTGTCCTTTCTTAGCAAGGATCTGCTATATCCACAGGAAAATGCAGGATGGTGATCAATGTGTAGCGAGGCTCAAAGCAAGCACAGTAAGTTTTGACCTAATTGTGGTTCATATATTTTTATACTATTCTGGACTGTCTTTAGGAAGTTGCTGTAGCATGCTCTTTCCACAGCTAAGTCTGCCGGGCTGGGCTGGCTTGCCACAGAGACCATAATAAATAGCAAAAAGGTTGCAGATTCTGTCAGTACACTCCCTAAAATACTTTTTGTGGGCAGAAATATGTAAACTTCAGAAAGAAAAGCTACAGAGATTTTTTTGTCCTTATATAAAACTGCTTCCAGATCTTTTGTTTTATTCAAGTTGTTTTAACCTCTGCTAAAATATTGTGGTGCAAGCAGAAGTCATAGCCTCTGCTGACAACTCAGTTGTCCTCTGGAGAAAGAAAAATTGTGTATGGTATGTGTAAGAAGGAAAACATAGCATAACCTGAAGTCGAGTAGCTTGAATTTCAGCAAATCCACTAGGAAAGAAGCTCAAATACAATACTGAGGTGCTGCCCTAGGTCTTTTCTGCTTCATCTGATTTATTTATTTTTTTATCTGATCAAATAAAAACAATTTAGATACCTTTTCACAAAGAAGAAGCCTAAAAGAGTATCTAGCACAATGAATGGCACCACTAAATTATTTATTGCCTCAGATTTTCTTCTTTATATCTGTGGTAATCTAATTTATTGCCTATATCTTATGCTGATTCCAACAGTCAGTTCATACCACTCATGAAAACCACACAGATTAGATAAAATTTGTACAGGTATAAATCAAGCCATTGAATCAGTTCAAATAGCATTATTTAAAAATAAAAATAAAATAAAATAAAATAAAATAAAATAAAATAAAATAAAATAAAATAAAATAAAATAAAATAAAATAAAATAAAATAAAATAAAATAAAAAAGTCACATACGGTGGGCTTTTTTCCTTTTACTTGTTAGAAAAGGTTATATTAAATAAGCTGACAAATTCAGATTTCATTCACATGCAGCAACCCAACAATAAACATTTCTATGCACTTTGAGTTTATTGCATAGTAATGCACGTGGTTAAATTGTTTTTAAGTATCTTTACATTTGCTCCTTCATACATCAGCTTTACTTGAAGCTGTGTTTTCCTGTTTTCCCATAGAGGTGGGTCTGGCCCTTGGACACTGGTCATTACTGTCCCTGATAGCCCCAAGGGGATGAGCGTGTGCCTGTGGTATTTTATCTGAATTAATATAGCAAACTCAAAAAATCCAGCTATTGTTTACACCATCCTGAATGCTGCACATTTTTAATGTATTTAAAAGCAAATCTTCTGATTTTCTAAAGTCAAGCCAAGTTTATTGTTACTTTTTCCAGAATGTATTGGTTTGGATTTAAATCCTATAACCATATTAATTAGAGACTATGCATATTTTGAGGATATTTCTGCCAGGGTATCTATTCAGCATGTGGGCAGGGATCAGCCAGTTTTGGCAGGGCTTATGACAAAAAAGATTCTTCCATGAAATATGTAATGTTTACTGTCATTTTGGATAATTATCTTACCAATTTTATAACTTTCAGTAGCCAGTGTGATTTACCCTATGTTGTCCCATGAAAGCATCACTAGAGCTGGCCTCTTTTCTGGGTACTCCAGGCTTACTGTGTTACCGCATCACTTCTGCCACTTGGATTCCACTAAAACTCATGCCTCTCCCTTCAGTTTCCAACACTACACAGCAGTCCATCTGCAATCACTTGGTGCCTGGGAGGAAGGCCCTGAAACCTGTACTCCTAAAAGGGCAGCTAACATTTGCTTAGCAAGAAGTTCTTGCACACAGAACTCATGACCAGCCAACCCAGCCCTTTGGGTAATCACCTAATCCCTTGGGAACTCCCCATCTAACTACCCTGTGTAGACTTTCAAAACATATAACATGCAGTGTACATACTGCCCATGCTCAACAGGTCCATCAAGTCTCTCCTAGCCCGTCTAAAAGTACTACCTGTGAGGAGGGTGACTACATAGTTCAGCTGGAAAAATGTTTCCCAAAAGTACTGGACTTTATGTCTGCACAGCTCAGTTTATATGCACCATGCAGACTATATAGCTCCAAATGGGCTCCATATAGTAGTAATGTTCGGAATATAGATGTCATATAGGCCAGAGATGTTCAAATTCTAGACCTTGAACTACCAGACTTTGGGAAAATCTGGACTATAATACAGAATCCTTAAATTCCCCTAGGATCTCTAATAGGATGAAGAGGAGATGCCATGTGGAAAACGTGAATTGAAGTTTTACTGATGCTCTCAAATTTCTCTCTCACTGAGACTCTGAAGAAACCCTGCTGGAGGAACAGCACTGCATGGCATGCTTCAAAGAGATAAAGCCACAGTGAAGCTCATAAATACAACTTCTCAGGAGGAAATATGAGTCACTGCTTGGTGAGTCAGTTGCGGGTATCATGACAGTAGGCAGAAGCATGCCATTAAGTAACTTTCTAACAGTATTGCTTCTTTCTCTAGAGTTTGCATATAGTTGCCATTCTGGCCTTTTCAGTACAAAAGAAGTTTTACCAGAGAAACTAAGGAGATCTGGAAAATGGAAGCAGACTTACATCTGAAAACTTTGAGGGCTTTGGGAGATAATTTTGCTTTAATATTCTTTTATTATTTTTGTTATTATTTTATATCTTTTTGGAACCATGCTTCAGTTTTAAAATATCCAAGCTCAAAGAGCCTCCAAATCTGACAGGTAAGTGAAAATACTAGCACACACCTTGGTAGACCTTAATCTTTCCCATGAAACCTGTGAATACCGTGAAAGAGGACAGAAATTCAGGAACATCTATTTGAAATGTGTATTCTTACATGTATATGAAATCTATGTGAGCTAGGAGCTGACTGAATTTTAAAGAGTGACTATGTGGACAGATGGGTAGTGTGTTTTTTTTCTCTAAAATATCTTTTTTTTTCCAAATTTCCAAAACCTCTCCAGCATCTTCCACAGATCTCAGAGCTCAATGAAAACAACTTTGCCAGTGTCTTCTACGTTGTTACTTGTTTTGCTGAGAACCTTAAATAATGTATGGACATTTGGAGTTTGATTTATACTGTTTTAATTCATTCCTTTCATGTTAAAGTAAAAATCACTACTCTCAGGAAAGCAAAACAAAGCAAACAAAAAAAAATACAAATATTTGTAAAACTAACAAAATTGGGATTGCAGTTTTTAATTCACTCTTGAATATCCTAAATCACAAATAATTTAGTTAAGTAGGGCTGGATCTTTGGTCAGTAATAATGAGTGCAGTACCAGTGAAAGTGTTGATCTGGCTGAAAGTTTTTTAGAACTACAAATAAGTTACATGTGAAGACATAAGAACTTGAAGGCACATTTATTCTCCATGTACCTGTGAAGTCGTGAATCAAGGAATCTGTTTTATTGTTGTTGTTGTTTTTCTTGAGCAGTTGGTGACAGATAATAAACCCATGCATGAAAACGCAGGAAAAAAGATGCAATCTCAGTGAAAATAAATAAATAAGTACACACATATACGCACATAAATAAATAAATAACTTACTTTGGTTGGGGGGAGGGAGAGAAAGAAAGAACAAAAAAATGCCTGTGGAGAATTTCCTAAATCATGTAATACTATAGACTGAACTCTGTCCTTGTAGTATTACATTTCAAAGGAGATAAAATCCAAAGGTAGGAAAAGCTCATTCTTTATAATCATTTCTATCCTCTTCTGTGGGTATTTAAAAGTGTTTTTTTCTGCTCCTTCAGAACACTATGTATTATTTTCAATTTTGATGCTACTGACTGTGATAAGGGCAATATGGAATTGTGAATTTGGCAGGTGTAAAAGATGGAAAAAGATCCTCCAGCTGTGAACTTTTCATTTTATAATTGTTGGAATGAGAAACACTGAGCAAATTACCACCTTCAGGACTTACACACCAGCCACAGGAAATTGAATACACTTTCCCAAATGTGGCAGATCACCCTGGCAGTTGGCAAGCTACTCCAAAGTGGAAGACACCCAAAAATCTACTTTGTGAGCTCTTCCTCTGGGGTGAGCAGAAGTGGAGGCTCCCCTCCATCAAAGCCCCATGTGGAGGGGCATCTCTTGCCCCGTGCTGGGACGGTGCAACACCACTCCCCTTCTGTGATGATGGTGCCCAAGGAAATCCACTCTGGGACTCCCCCCACTGCAAATGCTTGTGTCCTGGTAGAGGACAAAATCTGACTCATGCTGGTTTGGATTTAATTTAAGTGATTTGCACAGCGCCTTTCAGCAAATATCTCTTCTTCTCTCTGCAACTCATTCTTTGAGGTTTCTAAACACCAAAAAGATATATATCAGAGAGATGTTACTTTGTCTTTTCAAAGCACCCCCTGGAATCATGAGCTGACTAAATGGCAGAGAGTATACTCAGTGCCAAAGGCAATTCATTTGCATGAGCTGTACTAGATAGATAGACAAGGTGGTTCTGTTTTGGAGTATCTGTGCAACAAGAACACACTGTCCAAAAGTGGTAAGCACTGTGTAAACCTGCTGAAGAGACAGGGTTTGGCCTCACTTCTGAAAATCGGGGTTTATTTAAACCTTCATCCTCCATTTAGCACCTGGCTCTGATCTATGCCTCATCTTTAAACAGAAATGATAGTGCATGTAATCTACTGATACAGACTATAAATTAGCTTCTGTCATGGCATGGACAGTGATTTACTTGAAATAAATCAATGTGCATTTGAAAGTCTAAAGTGCACGCTGAGCCCATACCTTTTATTCCTTAAACTTCCATGGGGTGTTCAGTCTCTGCCAAGAATAAAGATGGAGAGAGAAGAGACAGGCACATCTCTGGCCTGAATTGAACAGCTGCCTGGAGAACTCATCACCAGACTGAAACCCTGTCTCTGAGCAAACTGTCACAGCACGCCTGCATGTCAGCAGGAATCCACTCCCACCCTGCACTTAGAGAGCAAAGCCTTCCCCAGAGGTGCTGGTTATGCAGCTCCACTCCCTTTCTACCGCTGGTGTCCTGCAAGAGGCTGTCTATCAGATGCAAACCCCCAATTTCAGCTTCTCTACCTCCTCTGCCAACACCCTGCTGTCAGACTGTGCAGTAAATAAAGGTGCTGAGGCTGCTATCATGCCTGAGCCTCTCTTCCTGACTTCCTCTTTGGCTGGAAGGGGACCCCCTGCTCTCTGTGCTTCTGGGTACTCACAGAGGGGCGCTTGCTGATGTGCAGACACATTGTCTTGCCTCCAGGCAGCTGAAGAAACCTGAAACGATTTGTACCAGTTGAGCATCTGCCCCTGTGTTTACAACTGATGCGATTCCAGATGTAGTAGATGGTAATATAGCAGGCAGAAAGCTGAAGGAGAGCAATAGTTCCTACCCATTCCCATGAAATATTAGTTCTCTGAGTTATGCCAAGGACAGGACAGAAGCTGAATAACTGACTGACAATATATGTAAGCCAACTGGTCCCCAAAAGCTCCAGAATAAACTGAATGTGTTTCACTATTGTGATAAAAAGAGAGCTGGGGCTCACTATTATTTAACGCAAAAGAAGGTGATTTATCTGTGCAGCCTTGGATTGGGCTTTCTCTATTGACAGCAGTCACAGCCAGCAGCAGCATTTGGGTGCTGATGAAAGAGAGGGGAATGTAGCTCCAGGCTCTTACCTTCCTCTGTGCCAGGGAGAGGCGTCAGTAGAAACATCTCTTTACGATTTATTACTGCTACCTGTACCCAAATGTGATAACCAGTGTTGTTCTTAAAAACACAACTGTTTTCACCAGATATTCTTGAGCAGGGGCCTAAGTAGATATATTCTGGTCAGAGCAGTTGCTGCTCTTCCCCCAGGCTAGCCTGCTCAAGTTTTCCTGCCTTGTTGGGGCAGGTCAAATAAGAATAAGAAAGTCTTGCTTTGCTCATCTGTGGATAGGAACTTTTACTGAGTGTTTCCTGACTGGTTCTCTGCCAGACCGTCCTGAGAGCTGGGGTCCCACCCTTCAGCAGGAAGCCTGGCAACTTCAAAGCCCCAACAACCTGGGAAGAAAATCACGGCAGGTAAAGGCTTCCAGATGCTGAGCTTCTCAGTAGCTCTGCAGCCAGGCAGCTGGAGACCCAAGCAGATCAGGGAATCTTGTCAACTGTGGTTAGGATTGTTTTGATGGGGTGTAGCATTTTGACGTACAGAGACAAATTATGGATCTTTTCCCATTTAATAGGAAATTCCATTTTGCTAGATGTTGTCCTGATGTAAAATTTCTTTGGGGAGTAGGGGTGGGACAGGACTTTCTGGGGCACATGGTGTCTGGACTCTGCCTTTCTTTAGGAGTCAAGCAATGAAAATCTGCTGTGTAGGACACTTTCTGGCTTCCTGAAAATTGTGCTTGGTCTTTGAGCACTAAAATACATTAAGGCTCTAGTTCCAGGGACCAGACTGACTTTTGTTCAATTCAGCTCCCTTTTATACTCCTTTACATACCAACATTTGGCAGATACTTTAAGACCCTCAGGTGCACTGACAAAGAAGAAGCTCTGCAGCATAAAATATACTCAGCTGCCAATGCCATGATTTTAAAAATATGAGTATTCCTCATGAAGAATAGAAATATTTCCTCTTTTAACCAATGGAAAATCTGCCTTTAAAAGTCTGAGCCTGAATTCCTACACTTGGGCTATGCTCAGCGCTATATTGTGCTGTTGGAATGAATCCATTTTTGCTCTCCTCCCCATGCTGACTTGCATATTGTTTAGACAAGCCTAATGCTCTATCCCTCATCTGGTCTATTTAAAGAAAATCAATCAGCATTCCTCTGATGAACTTCATGGGCACTGGTGTTAGCCACTCGCTTAGACTTGCCTGCTTAATGGAACACATTCTTATTCAAAGCATCTTTTTTTTTTTTAAGTAATAATGGGACATCTATGAGCTTACCAGAAAGGGGTCATAGGTGAACAACAGTTATTGGCAGGAGAAAAATCTTTCTCAGGCAGTCACTGACTGCAGGTAGAAATTCCTTTTAAGGTTGAGCCTTTGCCTGAAGCACCTCCACTTCTACACACACTGGATTAGCTAGGCACCATATAAAGAAAAGGAAACAGAAATTGAAAAACACTCAGAAAAGAGAAGAGGAGAGGCAGGCAAATAAGTTGTTAAAACAGTGAATGTCACTCTTAAATGTTTGGGAAATAATTGGGTTTAAAACAATTCCTTAATTTATCTTTTGAATTCATGCTAAGCTATATGTCTATTAGCTTTCCTTCCTTATTTTTTTGTCCAGCTGCCTTCCCTCTGGTTGTAACTTCTATTGGCAAGGAAGTAACCTTTTATCTGCCTGGAAACTCTCTGGATTTAATTTAATCTCTAAAACATGCCAAGTCTGGACAAAGCGCATCTATGCAGATAATTTGAGGTCTCAGACCTTTTAGATGAAGAAACTCACTTCTTGTAAATTGGTTCATTGAAACAAAACAGTAAGGTAGCAGCATGCCTGCCTGATTCTTGTTTAAGAGTGTGAGCAGGCATGCACAGCATGAAACATGTTGTGTACAATGCTATCCATGCATCTCTGTACTACTGTACTTCAACACTATCTAATAATTGCACATGAATTTCCAATGGAGAACCATTTCTCCTTTGAAGTCAGAAGGAATTTATTTTGCTGTATCTTTCATTTATTTCTACACACTTTCAATTGATAAAAACAAACAAACAAAAAATTCCATGGGCAAACACACCAAAAGAATGATTACTGGTTAATGTCTGTAATAAGGCTTCTATGTCTCCTTATGGAGTTCACTCTGCATTTCTGGCGGTCTTTTAAAATCCTGTCATTATGTCAGCCATATCCATACCTGTTATTTGTGCTGAGAACCAGCAGGTGAAAGAAATCATTTTGGGACAATATGCAAGCAGTGATTCACTATGACCTGTTATGCTCTCCTGTGCAGAAGGATGACAGCAAAGCCAGTCTGCCAGTGATGCCCTCCCTCCCGCCCACCCTTTGCTCCCAGCACAGCACAGCTGCAGCTGGGAACCTGTACCAGGTTCTCCACTGCACTTGGGGGTGAAGGTAAACAATGGCAGAGCCTCAGGGTTCTTTTGGTGTAATGGCTGGAGTATGTCCCTCGCTCAGATCCGGGGCCACTGTACTCACATACACCATGTGAAAAAGGGTTGATAGTGCATCAGTAAGAAGCTTCTCATCTCTAATATCCATGTCTCCTGTGCACTGCAAGTTGGTAGTCATGATACAGATTAAGGAATCAACAAATGACTATTTCTTCTTCTTCATAGGTTTCAAGTTTGAGTGGGAAATGACAATAAGAACATGATTTTTCTTTCAAACTTAAGGAAAGGAAATTAATATTAAGGGAACTGATGTTCAGAAAAAAGAAAAAAAAAAAAAAAAAAAAAAGTCTACACACCTCTGAAAGATTATTGGGCAAATACATGGCAGCCCACAAAAATACCACCATCTGAGTCACTCATAAAATGCCACGGAACTGGTACTGGAGTAGCAATCAGTTTTAGCTGATTTTTCCATTGGGGATTGTGCCATGTGATGATCTGTTTGATCCACATGAACTGAAAATAAGAGAGTCATAATGTGCTAAGCTTCTCTAAGAGTAGAAGTCCAAGGGTGAGAGCAATAATACTAGTGGTTCATTGGTCCGGGGTGTTCATGAGCTCTGTTTGCTTGGACATGTCATTAGTTTGTTCAAACATGTACATGAAACATGGAAAAAAAAAAAAAAAAAACTGTTCTGTGTTGAGAGTAGGAGAAATACACAGCATGAGTAGGATGTAGTGACAAGAACTGCTGAGAGAGGTCAAACAGTATGCTGTGGGAACAGGTTGAATGGGAAGTACTGTAGGAGGAGAAATAGAAAACAGAAAAAGCAAAAGTAGCAAAAGTAGGGACATAAAATCGAAACTGTGGGAGGAGTAAAAGATGAAAAAGGTGCATTCAAGGAAAAGGCTGTGAAAGCAATTTGAACGGGTCACCTCCAACCTGCCCTCAGCAATCAAGTATTCCTGATGAATATTCTGTGCCTGACAGCAGCCAAGGATGGGGACTTTAAGTCAAGGTGAAAGGCACCTATAATGAACTATTACTCTATGATACGACTATGGGGAAGTTTCTTCTTCACTTCAGGGAGCTATTTGCCTGCATATGGCTTGGTTTACTTACAATTTGATCTTAACAAGTGTAACTGAATGATATTCATCTTGTTCACCTATCTGTGTCTAATCCTTTTTAACCTTCTGCAAAGTACTTTTCTTGAGTGATATCTGTCATGGGGTTAGAGAAGTGAATTATGCATTCTGGTTTTAAGTGTTAGTTTGTAAATGTTCCTTTTTTCAATTGATTTTTTTTATCTTTTCAGCTTCCACATCCAACCCGTATCTTCCCATTAATTTTAGATGACAGTTTAATATCACCTTATATGTTTCTTTTCTAGACTAGTCATAACAGTAGATAGCCAGAAAAAAAAATGGTTTACATAAAAGATATCTATAAAAATATTTCCCTTTTTAAGAAAAATTAAAATAATTAAAATGTTGTATTTTTTCTTAGTTCTCATTCTAATATAACATAGAAAGCTTTTACATCAACAATCACTTCATTACTTCCTCTGGACCATAATTTTACCTTTTAGTGACAAGGATGACCAAAGCTGCAGAAACTATGAAAAGAAGAAAGAGCGCTGACTTACAGTCTGTTTTCAAACGTCATATATGCAGTTTCTTCTAATTTTCTGACAGACATTTTCCTGATATTTAAACAGATACTTTTTTCCTCCCTGCTTCAATGGCAAATTAAAAAATAAAACTAAAAAATAAAAAAGACAAAAAGAAATATTTTTGATCAATATGATTTACCTTCTACTCTTGTTTGCATTTTTGCATTTGTCAGCCTTCTGACTACTTATCTAACTCTGGTAGGTTCTTCCAAATGTTGTCTGAAATTTCTGGTTTGTTCATTAGTAGCATTGACACCACTGTCACCCAATGGTTAATTAAAATCAAGCAAAGAAGATGACAGCTGGTTTCACAGAGTGACTATAACGTTGTTTATTTTAATTAGGAAGGGAGCAGCAAGACTATATCTTTTGGAAAAGGGAGAAAGAAAAAAAAAAAAAAAAACATTCTGAAGAGAAAGATTAAATCAGTGGAATCTGAAAGGAAGATTAGCTATGAAAGCAAATATGTCCTATCAGGAAATACTTTTCTCTGTAGTGGATGCAACCTGAGACACAAAATATGCAGAAAGACAAAATCTCTGACCAGGTAGCCTTTGGAATGTCTACAGAAAAACAGCCAGCAGAGGAGAGAATGAAATCCCTTGGATTAAATTGAATAGAGTAAGCATGTTCTTTTCTTTCATTTCTTGACCTATGCCTTTTATAAACATTGGCAGCTGTGTTGTCAATTTTGTTTAAGTAAATCCATTCTTTCCACTCTCTCCCCCACCATTTTATATTAGCTTGGCTTGAATTAAGAGTGATTTTGGCTGACAGCAAAACATGCCTTCCCCAGGGGTTTTCACAAATCTACAAATCAGGGTGGTAGGATGCCCTAACCAGACACCTCATCTCCTCATTATCCAGCGGGTCAGGAATGCCCAGAATGGAAAGCCAGGACATGGCCACAAGTGGACAGACACCAACAGAGGATAGCCTAGAGGTCTCTCTAGCCTGCAGTAAGGTATTGAAGAATATACCTGAACCAAGACACCTCTGTGGAATGAATACCTCTATAAATGTGAACTGGGACAACCACTGCCAATGTCAGTCCCTTAAATTCATATTGAAGCACTTGAAAGGGTATGTTGCAATGTCAGAGCATCCAAATTCACAACAGAGCACTCTCTGTGTGCAGCTCATTGGAAATTATCCAGGATCCAATCACAGATATACAAAAGAGCAATCATAGCCTTTCTTGTTATTAAAGACATGCACAAATATTTAATGAAAGAACACTGAAAATGGCTGTAAAGGGTTTCACCTTTTTTAGGCAAGTACATATAGGTAGGTTATTAGGCACAGGCTTAGACAGACTTGTGTTTCATATCTGCAGAAAGAATTGCATGCCCAAACTGTATATTTTTCATCCACTGATTGAATCAAAGCTGTTGCATCTCACTACAGACCTGCACTGCCATGTAATTGAGACCACTGTGTCTTCTAAAACAATGCAATTCTTCTATAACTCTTAGCTGCCTACAGACAGGCCAGTAATTTATATGTTTAAAATAAAGCAGAGAATAACTCCATTTTAGGAGGAAATCTGTGTTCATGGACAGTAAGGTGGGTTGAGAACTGGCTGACTGGCCGAGCTCAGAGGGTGGTGATTGGTGGCACAGAGTTCGGCTGGAGACCTGTGACTAGCGGTGTTCCCCAGGGGTCTGTGCTGACTCCAGTCTTGTTCAACATCTTCATCGACAACCTTGATGAGGGAATAGTGTCCATCCTCACCAAGTGCACCAATGACACAAAGCTGGGAGGAGTGGCTGACATGCCAGAAGGCTGTCATTAGGTGACCATTGTTAGCTAGGTCTGGACCAGCTGGAGAGCTGGGCAGGAAGAAACCAAAGGAGGTTTAATAAGAGCAAGTGTAAAGTCCTGCACCTGGGAAGGAACAACCATATGTATCAGTACAGGCTGGGGCAACCTGCTGGAGAGGAGCTCTGAGGAGGTCCTGGGGGTCCTGGTGGACGACAGGTTGACCATGAGCCAGCAGTATGCCCTTGTGGCCAAGAGGGCTAATGGGATCCTGGTGTGCATTGAAAGGAGCATGGCCGGCAGGTCAAGGGAGGTGATCCTCCCCCTCTACTCTGCCCTGGTCAGGCCTCACCTGGAGTACTGTGTTCAGTTCTGGGCTCCCCAGTACAAAAAAGACAGGGATCTCCTGGAAAGAGTCCAGCAGAGGACCACAAAGATGATATGGGGCCTGGAGCATCTTCCCTATGAGGAAAGGCTGAGAGACCTGGGTCTATTCAGCCTGGAGAAAAGAAGACTGAGAGGGAATCTCATCAATGTGTATAAATACCTGAAGTGTGGGAGACAGAGGGATTTGGCCAACCTCTTTTCAGTGGTTTATGGGGACAGGACAAGGGGTAATGGCCACAAGACAGAGCACAGGAAGTTCTGCACCAACATGCAAAAGAACTTCTTCACGGTGAGGGTGACGGAGCACTAGAACAGGCTGCCCAGGTAGGTTGTGAAGTCTCCTCTGGAGATATGTAAGGCCTGTCTGGACACCTATCTGGGCAGCCTGCTGTAAGGAACCTGCTTTGGCAGGGGGATTGGACCCGATGATCTCTCAAGGTCCCTTCCAACCCCTACAATTCTGTGGTTCTGTGATGTGTTTTGCTTTGGTTCCAATTTGAATAAAAACCTTTGCTGTTTAAAGGAAAAAAAAATACCTGGGAGAAGAAATTGCTGATCCCTATGCAGCTCTGGGAACAAGAGCTCACTTGGCTGGCCTCCTCCAAGTCCTCTCCAGGCCACAGGTGCTGGCATCTTGGGTTGCCCCATGTCCAGGCACCCACCTCCCTTCTGAGACACAAGAAACCCAGCCTGTGAGCTGGAAGGCAGCTGGCAGATGGGTTGCAACCAGGGGTTTGGTGAATTGTCAAACTTAAACCAACTGCCACTTGCAGGTTCAACGAAATCTGATTTTATTTAAAAAGAAATCTTTCATTTTTGTTGTGTCTGACCAGGTTGTATCATATAGGCCAGATAAAGATAAATCTTTGCTATGCATCAGTTTAAATAATTCTCTGAAGCCAAACATCTGGAAATACATATTTTATCAGTGTAGCCTATGTCAGACAAGCTAACGTTGATATTTTAACTGTTCCTACCCTTATTTCCAAGACCTGGATCATGTTATGGGAATTGCATTGCTCATGGCATAATGACTGATACGAAACTGCAGGAATTTTTAGCCCTCGGGGGGTAATGGTATGCTTTAGTAATCTGATGCAGGACTGAACTTCATGCTGATTAAGCAGAGTAGCCATCTTAAAATGATTTCCAGAAAACATTTAACTTCTGATATGTTCTTTGTTACAAGAACTTTGTGAAAGGAGCATAGACTCCACTTATGGCATGAATTAATAGTGAATTGGTTGCTGTGTTAACAAAGGCACCCTCGTCCTCTTTGTCCCTCCCTTTGGACATCCCTACTACAAATTCATCACTCGCTAGAACACTTTTTCTGACAACGTAAAGAGGTACTAACCTGAAATTATTTTGCCTTTTAGTGTTACCCTCCCTGCTCTCCCATTTTTCAAGAGAGACTTATCGTCACTGATTTTATGGCTTGACACACATTGAAGGGCATTTTTGCTGTGGAATTTCTATAGAAGGCAGAGGAAGATTTTCCTCTTGGTAAGGGGGAGATCAGGCACCTCTCTCCATGGCAGCTTATTCTGACATCCTGAACATGCCTCCTCCACCACCATGCATACAATATGTCTTGAAGCTCAACAAATGTGGAGATGAATGAGAATTTCAGAAGTCATAGGTAATGAGTTAAATGACCCAAGCAGTACTTACCAACCTTGTAGATTAGAAGATATACTTTCTTCTGTAATGAATGTACCGTTAACATCTCCACTAAGCAGAACATGATTTTCTACTACTAATCCAATGGCTCACTCCTAAACAACATTTTATGACTATGTATTTCAAATCTTGATCAGTGGGAAAACCCAAGTCTTGGCACAAACATAAACAGCGACAATAAATTAGACAGAAGCAGGGTGTAACTTTTCAGGATCCTGGCTCTGTCTAAATTTACTGGCTGTTTGCTGAGCTTTGTGAGTAACGGTAGCATAAAATATTTTAGTCAACTGGCAAAGTGAGGACTCAGAATGATTGAGAAGTACTGTAACTGGCTGCTCTGATTAATGGTGGATAAATTACTGTTAATGCTGGTAATAAATGTCATTAGCAGTAATTCACTGAATAGAAGTTCTATACACTCTGATCATGTCAAAGTTTAGCTAGAAACAATGACTGACTAATCTTGGCAAGCTCCAGATTTTGCCAGGCTTCCCGACAGCTGTTTGAAGACATTGCAGGGTAAAGTAGGCTTAGCACAGCCATGCCTTGTGAGAGCTTGGAATAGCTTTTTTTTTAACAGCCATTACTCCTTCTTTTGGCTGGAATGACAGATGCAATCAATATATTTATATTTGAAAACAAGCAAAGATCCTCTGCTGCCTCCATTGAAGTGAGTTACCATAGGACCTGGAAAGCTGGCACTAGAACAAACTTCAGTGCCATGATGTGAATTTGACTCTTCAGAAGAAAAATAGTGTGGAGTCTGCTGGAATATTCCAGATCCTCCAAAGGGTTACTTTCTCTCCTCCTGCTCCCCTTCTCTCCTGTAAGGCATCTTCTGCACATTTCCAACAGTTCAACAATATACATCTGTGTAACCCTTCACCAACTGAGCATACCAAATTGTGGTAGTAAAAGTATCTATACTGTCGTTCTGTCTCCTATGTCTATGAAGCCCACATGAAGCACAAATATCATGGCATTGTGCTTTATATTTATTATTTATTATATACTACATTTATTACTTATATTTATTATTGTTCACATAAGTTATGGCAAGGTCTATTATGCAGTAGAGTTGCATCTTTAATTATTATATTTAACAATCCATAGCAACATAAACTACTACAGAGATCACTACACAACATCTTCACTGGCATTTCAGGTATTAGTTTCAAATAACTCCATAATACTATCTCACAGCACTGTGGTAAAAAGTGATTACCTCTCATATGCATACAAATTTGGGGGGAATTTCATAACACTATATTGTTTCAGCTAAGTATCTCTTATGAGTTATAGAGTATTACCTCACTGCTTTCCTAGTCTTGGGAATTTCTAGCACATATTTTGCCACATCATTTTATACAGCTCTGTTTTTTCAGTGTTTTGAGATGCATGCAGGCCCAACCATGCTGTACTTGGCTCATTACCTCATTCCACTCATTCCAGATTCATTGAGGAACCTGCACAATCCAAGGGTTCTGCAATTATTTCACCAGGGAACAAGGCTGGGTGCAACAGGAAGAAATGCTTAAATGCATTTTCCCTGTGGTGAGATGAGGTGATGGTTTGCTCAGTCAGCCTAACAAACTGCTGTCTGCTCATCACCACACACAGCCAGACATTTCTGCTAATGTGGATTTGGTCAAGCAGCACATGATGTATCAGGCTTTTGAGTAATTTTTTTCTGGAACTGCAAAATATTGGTCTTTCGGAATATTCAGATATTGAATAGCGTTGGGTTGTCAGTTAAAACTTTAGGATAATAGTAATGAGGAGTCTGCTTGGGAGAGCAGGGAGAGCTCTTTCACAGATGTGATATGCAAGAAATGATACTGGCAGCACTCCATGAACAAAGGGCGAAACAAGGAAGGGGAGTACTTAAAGAAGCACATGCGATACTGCAAAAATAACATAACCATTATTCGAACCTATTAGACATACATTCCAACAAAAGTAAGTTGGCTTTTTATTCCCAGGCTGGTAGCAATGTATTCATTCATGCTCATCGTATTTGCTATTTTCATTAGAGAAGAAACATTTTACATGCAAGTCATTACAAATAAAACTTCGGGCTTCTGAAATATGCTTATCTTACAAGAAGCTGCTGTTAGATAGTTTAGTGTAAGTATGCTATAAGTGAAATAAATACGATACATTCTTAATTTGATAGTTCACCATGTGATGCACTTTTAATAACATATTTTCATTAAATTTTACTGTCTCAGCTATTTGAAATAAGTGTGCAAATATGAGAAGCCTGATCGCTGCAGACCTGAACTACAAAAAGGACTGGAACAGTTTACTTTGTGTATAGCTCTTGCAATGACATTTTGAAATGACACCTGATCTTCTAGCTCATTCTTTAGAGGAACAATCACACCATATTCACACATCTTTCTCATCCCTCTTATCTACTCTCAAATGTTTAATGAACTTTATTCCTTCTCAGACATCCTCAGACATCCCAGATTGTCTGTCCCAGATTGTTTCCCATCTTCCCTGCCACAAAGGTGTTTTATGTGAGTAGTCAAATCTCTTTGCCTCTGTTCTCAGAAACTTTAAAAAGCACATATGGGCTTACTGGGATTCAGTCGTAGTGTTTCTCGCTCTTGAGCCTAGTCTCAGAAAAGTATTTTATATGTCTAATTCCAGTTTCAAATCCTATAGATGTGTGCCAGATGATCTTACAGAAAAAAACTTGTACTTGCTTACAGCGTACATCCACCTCAGTATTTACACAAATTACTTCCTATTTCAAGGCTCAATTGTAGTTGTTTTGTTGTTGTTTTTAATGATGTTGAAAACACATTTTTTTCTTTATTTAAAAGCTATCATGAGGTATGAAAGAAATAGCCAATAAATTTCAGTTCTACACAAAAATAAATAAATAAATAAATAAAATTGCTGTAAGGCTTGCTGTTAGTTACCTGAAATCCCCTAAGCAAATGGGAGGCAAAATGCTCATACAGTGTGAATGGACTTGTCACAGGCCCACATGACCAGCATCTCATGACCCAAGAAGTGTTTTGTAACAGGAAGTCATTCAGTAGACATTGGGAGGGAAAGTGGAGAATGCTAGAACCTTACCTACTTCTGTTGCCAGAACGCCATACCATATTTAAGCCCAGCTGGAAAACTTTTTTGGGTTGCTTCAGTTGTCAACTAGATGTATCCTCTGGTTTATAGATTCTCTCTCCACCCCAATAAATTAACTAACATTTTGTGCTTGGAGCAGTAACTGGGTCTGGTTTGGAATCATTAGCTATATAGGTTATAAAATTGTCATGGATATAAAACGTATTTCTGGGGCATTTTGAAAAATTAGGACCAGATCTGTTTCCAGGAGTATTTTCTGTTGGAACCTATTTTAAAAGTTTTGTGTGGTATTGTTTTATCCCTTCTGTAAACGCAGTTTTAAGGAAAGAAAAGGGGAGTGCAGCTGAGTGGAAGGCATGGGGACTTCCATTTACGTGCATGCAAATACAGCTATTAAAATAAGCTGTTAAATGGGTCAGTAAAATTTTATAATGTTTCATTTTAAAAATGTTTTTTTTTTCCAGGATTTTTCTCCAAGAAAAAAAAGGAAGGGGAAGTGGTTACTTAGATACCATGACTTTTGGATGTAAGAAAATTAAAGAATCAACATCTTTTTAATGTCTTCTCAATAATTATAATCATTGCTACTTGAAATATTTGAGGGCTATTTATTTAAAATTCAAGTGAAAATGGATTTTTGAATTTATGCATTCCCCTTGCTACTCTGGTCTGTTAATGTGTGAGGACAACATTAATGACATGGATTGCATGGGTTGCTTGGCTGTCAAATCCTGGCTGAATGATGTTAAAATTAGGGCCTTCAATCTTCGTTGCACTGAGTATTTTGTGTTTAGTTACTCTTACATCAAGTGGGTGTAAAATGTCACTGCTGTCACTGTGTATTCTGATTGGGTACACAAATTGTAAATTAATTCAAAGTAGTTGCAGGTATCAAAGGATGCTTTGCGCTCAGATCCTATCGACACTTACATGTATTGTTATTTGATGCATGTTACATAAAACATTAACATGCCCTCTTGTATAAAGTACTTGCAGAAAGTAGGCTGATCTGAACCAATAACAGGAATTCAGGAATATTTCCAAAATTGGAAGCCAAAAGCATTTAAACCAGTGCTATGTCCTGTAAAACCTAATTTTTCTCTTTTAAAACCATATACGTTGAAAAGACAGACTTTCCAGGTTGCTTGCCTGAATAGCAAATCTAAAAAGAAATTAGCAAAAATAAAGTAATCCTTTAATACGCTTCTCACCATGCCTAAAAACGCAGGTGACGATCTTTCCCCTCAGACAACGTCCATAGTATTGTAAATACAAAAAGTACCCCCAAAAAAAGAGAGGTTAAGCATGAATATGCGAATGCTCCTACTTATCTCTCATATACAGCCCCTGTAGCTTTTTATTTCATGCTCAGCTAATACAAATCTGCATTTCAAAGAAACTAATAAAACTTCATAAAACACGCCATTTGCTTTATTTAAAATCAACTCAGTTGCCTTTTTTATAGTTTCAGCTAAATCTATTAAAATCATGCAGAATGACCTCTCACAAAGACAGCAATTACTTGAAAAAGTAACTTACCATGACAATACATGGCTGTACACACTTTGGAAAAGTGTCACTTTTTCAGACAAAAAGCATTTATCATACCAAAATAGCTATTATCAAGGACTGTGTCATGGTCTTTCTAGCATAGGGAGGGAGCTAGAAACCTTTCTGCTTATTTTTTGGTAGCTGCTGGTTTGAGGAGAGCAGAAGTGTGGCTTCCCAGCCCTTAGTATGGATATTCTTTCATTTTTACAAAATCCTTCCTAGGCCAGCAACAGCCCATGGCAACCTTGCCAGTAAAAATGACACTGAGGAAAACAGTGTTGCATCTGCACAATGTATATTCTCTTCTTTGGAAATCTAAGCCTTTATTCTGTTCATATAATATACCAGGAGGCAGACTGGTGCTGGGAGAAATAAATGAGCAATTCCACTTGACACTCCGGTCTAAGTCTCCCCTTTCATGCCTCTTCGCTCTGTTTTGTAGATGAGCTCTGTACAGTCATCTGCATGCCTCCTCAGTGGGAGTGAAACGTCACTGAATTAAATAAACTCCCCCATTCATTTCCACTACTTGTAGTTTCTTTCTGCATCCACGTTACACAAGTCGAACTGACTGCACCAGAGACACTTCAGGCTGATATGTGGGTGGTGATTTCTGGGCTGTCTGGGTTTTTCCATGAGTTTCTATATTTGCCTGCTGGACCTTGCCACGTCCCCTCTCACAGAAAAGGTAGTTGTCAGTGAAGGTGATTTGCCATAGCCAAACACATCACAGTGCTTCAGAGGTTTTGCAATTTCCTCACCAGAGAAAGGGGCGTAACTCTTTTGACAGCTGTGTGGGATGGACTTGGTGTCTGCTCTGAGGACAGCTTTGGAGAACTGAGCATAATCTACACAAGTGTTAACGTGGTAGGCACTCTGTGTACTAGTTGATTAACTCTACAGCAAATTTTCCACTCTCTTTTTCTGTTCTTGTACTGTGATCTGAGGATGATGGTCATGGGAAATATCAGTGCTCCTCTCTGAGAGAGGAAGAGGAAGAAGCACTGCCACTGGGGGAGTTTCTAAGCACTCATCTGGAAGCTGGTAGTGGCTGGTCTTTTACTGAGGTGATTCACCAGGCAAACAGGCCTGCTTCCAGGGGAACTGTAAATGGGGGCATCTGTAACGTTGTACAGGATGGTTCAGGGCCATCTTATGGGATGAGTCTGCTGGGTTGAGATTTTGGACCAGTCCCAGCTTAAAAACAGCACTAAGATACCACTCTGGTCGTGACAGAGTTGCTGTGTGAGCTCACAGTTGATGTGTGTTGGTGCAGAGGACTCAACAGCATATATGCAGTGAGACTGGACCCACTCTCCGTGTTTGTGCATTGTGCCACGGGCCTCAATGTGAAACTGCTGTAGTGCTTGAAAGGCACTAGCGTACAGTTTGATGCTGTTACATTGAACAGGGTATACAAGCATTTTTTTCTAAAGAAAAACAAGATTGAATAGACAACATTCCAGGAGAGCAAGATTTTCACTTTGTTGCTTCTGAATTACCAGTTCAACACATGCATAGGTGTATAATAATAAATAGAAACAGTCACCAGAAAATCTCTGCTTGTAAGATCCCATCCATTTTTGTCAGATTCTTTGAAGCTGTGTGACTAACTGCTGGAGCCCTGAGTATATGTTGGATTGGATATTGGATTTGCAGTAAAGGTGAGACTTTCCCAGTTGTCCAATGGACTGTGTAAACCTTCCTAAGTTCACATTAGCTAACTTCAGTTTGCTACACTGTGGTAAAGGAGGTGTTAAACCTTCCATTTGAACAGTGACAGAATCCATGTTGTTGAGATTGCTGTGCTCTCTACAAAGACTGTACCAAGGCTGTAACCTTTTACTGTCAATTTACCGGCACATAGCAAGTTTATTTGCATTTATTATTTGAAAGCCTGAAAGTGAAAACCAGCTAATATTAAACCAGTTGTGTGATGGTCAGGATCAGGTTAGTGTACAGTCTGTCTACTCTTTGCTGCTTTAGTTCCACCTGATTAATGTTAAGCCTTCCAAAGCAAGGAATTCTTCACGTGAGTCCATCAGAAATAAGAACAGAGCACAACCGTCTGTCTGAGTAACCCAATACACCCAGGAGAACAAGTTTATCACAGCAAACTGAGGTGATTCTTATACAAAATAAATAAATAAATAAATAAATTTCTGTCCAGATAGTTATCATTTGACATAACTTCTGAGCTCAATTACGAATTCCTAGGGCAATGAACACTTCAAGGAGCAATACCTCCACTATTGTTCTCACCATCTTGCCCTTAATGCCTCCATAGAAAAGAGATCCCATTTTCTTCCAGTTTGCTAGACAATGATAGTAGCCATTTTTTATTACTTGACAGCAGCATAAGTTGCTGCTTATTGACATATGGCCCTACTGGACAAAATTGTAAAGAATATTCTGATTGTTCTTTATAGAAATGATACTTTCAAACAGACTGCCATAGCGTTGCTAATCTATCAGCTGAGCAAACACAATTTGCAAATGAAAGGATTCCCCTGCAAGTCTGCACTCGCCTCAGTTTTTAAAAAATTATTATGAAGGTTCTGCCTCTAACAATCTTCAAACCATTCAAGTAAAGCTACAAATAGATATATAAAAAACTGAAGACATCTTGCACCAGGACACACAATCTCTAGTGACAGTAGCGGTAGGTAGAAACTCCATGGTGGCATATCAAAGACAGCATAACCAGGTTTCTGCCTTAATCATACCACAGATTCACAAGAAGGCTGATATTTCTTCAGTGGCTTACAAACTCCAAGTTACAATGTCAAGGCACACAACTCTAGACTGTGTAACTCCCATAAGCGCTTTCATCCCTTTGCCAGCTGAGAACATTAAGAGCAAAAATGGCCTCCAAAATAGACATGCAATCCTGGGTAATGTGCAAACAATGAGCTAGTTAGTAATAGCCCTCTGCTACTTAGCTGGTAAAAGCTGTGCTCCTGGGAAGTGAAATGGTTCCCACACAAAAGGAGCTGATGAGTAAATGGATCAAAAATGAGAATAATAGCAGTGTTTAAGAAACTAACAATGAACTAGTAGCTGCCTTCTTCCTGTTTTGCCCTTTAGCATCAGAATCGCTTCCTTGCTACAACTGGCGATACAGAAATGCTACCTTTCAAAAGGCGTTTGGAGGCACCGTGTCTCTGGTTTATCAGCAGGAGCATGACTGGACCAGCCACCTACATTGCTGAGATGGCCATGCTGTGGTGTGCTGAACTGGTACAGGCTCTTCTCAGGTCCCCATGGGAATCTCACGAGTCAAAGTTTCTTCATGGGAAACTGCTGTTGCCACACCAGCCATATCAGACACCATGCAAAAGTATGCAGCAAATAGTCATGACTCTGTATGAAAAGCAGTTATCTTGGTAACTGCAGCCACTAGAGATGCCACATGTCAAACAAAATGACTGCTTGTCCTGAACTGGTTAATCATGAATATTTCATGGTTGACACCAGCTAAAATATATACAATGTTTATCCAAGTGTCTTCCAACTTCTTTTAATTTGTGTACCTCTTCTGTAAGCTTCCTATCTTTGCTGAGCCACATTTTCTACAGTTTCAATTGAAACATTGAATATTGTACATGTATACACATACATGTACAATAAAAAATAACAGTAACTGAACATGGTAAAGACAGTATTGTCCAGATTCTCTAAGAGAGGGGTGTGTGCATACGGAAAAACACAACATCTAAATGCCCAGTTCAACACTGAGCACATCAGAGTGCATGACACGTTGGTAGATTTGCCAATAAAGAGGTATGTAATGCTTCCTGTTTGTTTGTTTTTTTGTTTTATCTTTGACATGTGATATTCTTCCTTTCTTAAAATGTGTTTCAAATAAATGAAAAAGAAAACCAAAGCAAAACATAAAGGTACAGATAAAATGAAGAGTTCTTGCACAGTGAATTATGGAGATGCTGTTTGCTATGCACAAGCTATACATCTCAGTGAAAGGTGAAAGAGGGAGTTATCCTACTTTTCAGAGCCCAAGACAGGGAGGTGGATGACCACAATACAGATCAGATAAACACTCTTTATTTCATTAGGCCCTGTCTACACCACAAAACACTTCCAAGGAAAACAGTGGTTATTAAACTTGAGGTTTAGTGAGGGTATGATCAGTTTTTAATAACATTGTTTAACCCTCTTTTTAAACTGCTCAGAAACTAGTCTGACCCCATCAACAAGAAGCATTTCATGCTGTGCCGGAGGTGTTTGAGCAATGGCTTGGGAGCAGGCAGGAGAAGTCTTGCTACTGAGTTAAGCATGCAAGTCATTAAGCAGGTAAAATTTCAGGTATCTAATTGGATCCTAAGAGGGATTTTCTTGAGAAACATATGAATCTCTCTAACTTGCTAGGGCAATTATTAGTTCATATTTCACTATGGAATATTATTTTCCACTGTGTATGTATATAATAGCTCTGCAAATATTAAATCATATTCAGATTTAAAAGTTCATGACTGTGCTTTCCCTAAGAAACAGTAAATATCTTTTGCTTTCTGGAATAAATTCTTGTATATTTCACCTTCTTTGCTTCTAGCACCTGTTTTATAAAGGAAATTTGTATTATCACACATCAGCAGTCAGGATAGAGGTTAGTTATTGAGCATATTAACAACATTTTTTTTCTTACCAGCTGTATTGACAGACTGTGTCTACAGAAAAGCTGCAGTCTTTGTCACTGCCAAAAAGCCAGATGCTCAAATATCCTCTCTGCACCCTGATGGTCACTGGATGACCACTAAAATATCAACACTATGCCCTCCCTCCATTAACTTATGAAATGTCTTTTTCCATTCTGACCTTTACCAAAACAAAACAAAACAAACTTAGCTGTGTATTCTGGAAGATGGAAGCAGACACACCTAAAGGAAAAAAAAAAAAAAAAAAGAGAGAGAGAGAGAGAGAGAAAGACAAGGAAAAAAAAAAGATCTGTCTCTGAAGTTTTGAATACAGTCCATATGTCAGAGTTAGTGAGAGATCCAGCCTGAGACACGATGATAGGGTGTCACTGTCAGTACAGCTTCCCAAGGTCACTGACTTGGCACTTCACACAATGTGGAGCTCTGCTTTTGTGGTGGAAGGAAAGATACAGCATACTGAAAATAAATGGCAAGTATAGCAGCAGATCATAGAAATGAGAAAACCTCTCAGGATGTTTTCAAATGCTTCAAGCAAATTGAAGACAGATGGTTCAATATTTACGAATTATTTTTATCCTTATCTACAGTTTATTAGTAAAGTCAAAGTAAGTGCATTAAAACTGTTTGAAAGAATGCTAATAGATTTTCTTACAGCAATAATCATTAGAAATACCATAGTGTCATTATGAAATGCACTAGATTTCTTTTCAGACTGTAGCAAGCTGAAAATTCAAGATTCCTTGTACAAAAAACATCACAAAGTTAGTTTCTTTAGCAAGTAAATCAATTTTCCATTTAATGTGAAATAACTTATGTCACTTACGGTCTTTAGGGATTTTTTTTCACAATAATTCACTTGATGAGTGAGGCAGGTAAGCTTTGCAAGATTTATAATTGATCACTGGAGCTATTGTAGACATGATGGAAATACCATATATAATGTAAATATTTTTTCACAAAAAATGTTTTTGCTTCATAATCAGGTGTAGGTGTTAGTCTCTGATTTGACTTTGCTTTGACATAATGAGCCTATGGTTCTGCATATACAGAATATAAATATAATGATGTTTTTATAAGGTTTCCAGACATCTTGCCTGTATATGAAATGTAAATATTGGGTTCAATCTTTAGCCCTTGAAATTGGGTGTGAAGGAGGGATTCTGTTTGGGCCTCAATACAGCTAAGCTTTATTTGGGGGCTATGTTCCTATGGAAGTGCAGCTGTTCAAATGCTCTTGACACCCAACAAAGACAGCATTGTTCTGCAAAAACCTGTTTGCTGGAGTTAGCACAGCTCTGGCCAGCTGTAGGTGGGACGGCTGCAACAGCAAGACCTTGTTACTCAGCAGTCCCCAGAATGATGCCTGCTGGTTTGTCACAGCAATGACGAACTGCATCTGGCCAGGGGAGCAAACAACAGAGAAACAAAGGCCTTGCTCAGACATAGTGTGCAGTGTGGATAGGCACCCAGACTCCTGCAGTAAGCCTTGGAAAGCTTGTAATGATTCCAGCTGAAGTAGATGCCTGGCATGACCTTCACCAGAAATCCTTTAGTGATCACAGAATTACAGAATCACAGAATTTTCTAGGTTGGAAGAGACCTCAAGATCATCGAGTCCAACCTCTGACCTAACACTAACAGTCCCCACTAAACCATATCCCTAAGCTCTACATCTAAACGTCTTTTGAAGACTTCCAGGGATGGTGACTCCACCACCTCCCTGGGCAGCCCGTTCCAATGCCTCACAACCCTTTCAGTAATGTTGTAATTCCCATTGTCAATTCAACACAACAAATAAGAGTCTTGAGAAATTAGACTTAGATATCCCTAAAAGAATATTGATAAACACCCTTACACTGACCCTTATTCAGACACTTCTGGCATGATCATCACCCACATAAAAATTGGTAGAATTATAAAAATAAAAGTCAGTGACATGGAATACAAAGTAAAGTTCATCCTGTCCATCCTGTACTTGTACATGAATTCTAAACAAACCAGAGGAAGAAAGACCTCTTACAGAAGTCTCAAGCTAGTCGTCCTGGTCCCCAGGAAGCTGCTCTGTCTGGAGAGTTGCCTATGGATAAAGAAAACAGGACAGACAGAATACTTCATCTGTTGCATCTCATTGCACCATAAAACTGGTAACCATGAAGCATTTTCTGAAAGACAAAAATCTTTCTACACTAGGAACATGCAAGAGGCTGTGAATCAATCTTGTCTGGTGGAACTGATACAACAGTTGGAAATACCACTTTTAAAAATATAACAGTTAGACAGGTTTCTTATGCCAGACACTCTGTGAACATGATACTTTCTTCAGTACTTCCTGTGCAAGTTTCGCTGGGGAATGACTAGCTGCAGCCAAGGGCAGAGTATGCTACTCCCTGTCTTGCTGCTGCTATCCCAATGTCCAGAAGCTAAGCTCTATTGTATGACTCAGCTCCCTTCCCCACATTTTTGCTTCTGTTTCCCATCATCCTTTCATTACAGAAAATGAAAAGGGAAAACTGCAAGGAGAGTCATCACTGTAGGAATAACCACAACACCTATAGGGATGGAAAATACAGAATAAGGACTCTGCTTTTTTCAGTTCTTTGTATGCACTAATAGTTTCAGTCAGGATCAGTCAGAAAATCTTTCAGAATATTAAGGCATAAAGTTGTGTTTACATGCTGATGTTTCCAAATATCTTTATTTTTTTCTAGTTTATATGGACTGGCTGTGTTCTTTGCAAACTATCTTAGTTCTTTATATTGGTGAACCTGTAGGTCAACAAGTTGGTCTTAAATTAAGCCTTTGCTAGGAATTCCTCATGTTTCACTGACAACAATGTGATCCACCACATGAAAATCTCAGTCTATATCTTATTTTTGAAATTAGATTTAGTGGCTTCAAATTGGTGAGTTTGGAAAATGTGTTCTAGCTAATAGGAAATGAAACAAAAGCTATGGGAAATAAGATTACTCATATGTACACAAACTGATAGGAGTAAAATTTCAACAGTTATGAACAAAAGTTTTCCCCTGAGTTTCTTGAAGGTCCATCTCAGCAGTTACTTTATTCAACACTAAGACCACCTCTAATCACTTACTCCTTACCCTGAATGTATTTCATATTATAAAATGGTGGTGGTTCAGAGGTGGTTAAAGCCACGTCTGTAAAGTATATTCATTTTTATCCCAAGTGACTCCTGTTCAAGTAGGACTTTTGCATGTGTTTATGGAAGCCCCCTATTTAAGAATGCCTACCAAAATGTACTGATGAATCAGCAGGGAAGCAATTTGCTAAGGAGAGGCACCTATGTGGAACCTCCATACAGGTCCCTGCTGAAAGCAGCATCACAGAGCTGGGACATCCTTCACCAGTGGGGAGAAACAAGTGCCTTTTGAAGGCTTCAAAGTGTCTGTGTTTGCTGTGACTATTCAAAGCACTGCCATGCCCATGAGCTCCTTCAGGCAGCCAAGCAGTTGAAGGGAGTGCTCTCCTTCCCCCTTTCTCCCTGTCCTCACCCTCTGACCTTCCTTCTGCAAGATCAAAGCAGGACACCAGCACAGGGATCCGATCTGGATGAAAATAACCAGGCATTTTAGCTTGGCGATTTTTAATCCAGAGGTGTCTGGCTGCTGTAGTTTGGTTTGTAACCAACATAACCACACCAGCTGGGGAAATCCAAGAGAAGAAAGAGGTGGGCTGTGGATGCTGTGGAACAAGAAAAGTGTGTGTAAGGGAGGGTTGTTCCACTCTGCAGCACAACTCACACCACTCCGAAACATGCATTGATGGCCCGAAGCACTTGTCACTGCTTCACCTTTAAAATGTAGATATGGTTAGATACCTAAATGATACAGATTATTCTATTATTTCACAGTGGAAAGTGGTTCTGTTTTTGTTTTTTTTTTTGTTTTTTTAAATGAAGTAAATGTATATTTAAAATTCATAATAATAAATAAATGAATAAAAATCTTGATAACCACATCTTCCTGCAAACCAATGGCAATTACCTTGATTTAACCTTGTGTTTTTGTCTTTCAGACTTCCTAGATAATATAAATCAATCACCAGATGAAGATTTAAGTATTTGTCATTCAGGACTATGTTGTGAGGAACCTGGGGCTGCAGCGTGCTGCATTGCTGTGACCCCAGTTCTGCAATCAGACACCAGTGTGGGTCTGTGTAAGAGCTTATCCAAGTGGAACTGATTGCAGAGTTAAGACCTAAATTTACCCATTAGAGTGCTTATGCACAGAGGCAAGGTCCTGATGAAGAAACTTTAGCTACACCTCCTGTTTCCCTGAATATTCTGATTAAAGGAGAATGGTGTGGGTTTTGATTGGTTATACAATTTATTGCAAAAATAATTTTCCTCTTCTGAAAAGTCAAGGTTGTACTGATGATGTACATTTAGTTCTGTAAGGCTTTCAAGGGCTTTTATTTTTACTAACGGAAGCCCTGAGGCTCTGGAGAGTGAGGCGTTTGACACCTTTGGGTGAGCAGGGAAAAGCGCGTTGGGCTTGTGGAGAGGCTGATATTCTGTCACCATCTGTTGCATGCACCAGGTCTCAAATGGATCTCTCCGATGTGTTCAGTGGTATTTTCATCTAGCTGTTATTGGGTTTTAAGAATTTAGACAAAAATATCTCTCTGGCAATGTAAAGGAGAGGGGCACACCCAAGACTTTGCAGCAAACATGCCTATGACGAGGAGTTATCACTGTGGCCAGCAGGTACAGTAAGTAGCACAAGCGAAATGAGCACAGTAGGGAGGCAGCTTGTCTTTCAGGGTTCAGACAACTCTCCACAGATGGGCTCCTCTGCAAAATGCAGAGGTGGTGCAGAGAGGTAGTTGCAAGGAGCAGCTGAAGCAG
Organism: Anas acuta; assembly: GCF_963932015.1. Lineage (NCBI taxonomy): Eukaryota > Metazoa > Chordata > Aves > Anseriformes > Anatidae > Anas > Anas acuta. The sequence goes on along the minus strand of NC_088979.1, from coordinate 63,572,092 downwards.
TTTTCAGATGGACAAAATCACGGGGACCATTTTGCTGATGCTGCAGAGAGCAGCATGCTGGGGACTGTCTGCACACTCTCCCCACACTGCAGCAGAGGGGAATGTCCTTAGTAGAAGAGGTGAAGAAGCAGCCCAGCTTGCAAAGATGATAGGAATTGCAGTGTCCAGGCCAAACCTGAGATCCAGACCCTCATTAGTGACTGCAGCCACAGTGAGTGGCAGTGCAGTTTCCTCACTGGTGGATGAGGATGAAGTTTCAGACTGTCTTGTCACATCCTGTATGTGTTGGATATAACAAGGGCATTTTTACTTGATACACGCACAACACTGTTGATTATCTTTGGCTTTCCAGATTTATTCCATGTCCCTTTCCATTCTTCACCTCCAACAGTGTTTTCTTTGTTTTACAGACTTCATGCTTTTATAGACTAAACTTGGTGTTCACTAGGAGGAAGTATTACATGACAAAAGTATTTAGTTTCCCAGGGATCTGGATGAAAAATCAATCTAATACTCACTGGTATTTATGGAAAAAAAAGAAAAAAAAAAAAGAAAAAAAAAAAAAAAACAGTTCCAAAAAGGTTCTTCTCATTCCCTCCCCAACAGAAAGATACTTTATTGCACATTTGTTACTGTAATTATGCAATCTGAATAATTACAACAACACACTTCAGAAAACTGCAAATGCTGAAAGGAAATAAATAAATAAATAAAAATCTAGATAGCATTTTTTCTTTGCATAATGTAAAAACAATTTATATGAACCACATCTATTTCCTTTTCTGAGCCAGCTGCTATTAGGATGCTAAAAAAGCTTGAGAAGTTGCTTCACAAATACTTTTCTCAGCCAATATCAAATGGGCAAAAAAACTTATTCACCCAAGTGTCATAAAATGAGCCAATCATAAAATGACCAGACTGCATGAAGTTCATTATCCGATCCACTGACTTTTTCACGAGAATCAGCTTATTTATAGTATGGTGCAGCATATCAGCTGCCAAGTCTCTGCATATAGTAGTATTAAACTGTACAGAAAAAAACATTTTGTAGCACATTAGTGAGATTCCATTTGTGTGTGTTCCTGACAAATGGCTCCCCTGCAGTTGTCTCAGCATTTACTTGCCAGACAAGACCCATTTACTGCTTCATTTATTGATATGCAGTGGAAGTTATAGAATAAGTATCATATCAGTGAATCTAACACAGTAATTCATGCAGCTCTTAGAGACATAATGTCTGGAGAGTCTAAAACTAAACTAACTCCAGGAGATGTTTATGAGTATTGTGAATGAAAAGGAAAAAAAAAAAAAGACCAAACCCAAGAGCGATAACTTGATGATGGGATTTTAATTTAATTTGAAGTAATGCAACCAAACTGCATGAGGGAAAGGAATGGAAGGAACAATCAAGCCTCTTAACCAACACTATTTTATCCTGCCATTAAATTGTTATAATTACCCAGTATTTGACCAGATGGCAAGTCATTTCTAAAGTCAGACCAGGTGTTCAAGATGCAGAGATAATCACAAAGCTGATGACTGTGGTGAAACTAATTAAAAAGTGTGTTGCAGTGGCACAGTGGTGCTGTGGAGAGAGTGACCAAAAATAACAGGATAGAAAAAGATGTGGTGTACTACAACAAAGTGATTTGGAAAATAGCAAGCAAAAACAAACAGAATTTAATTAATTCAAATGATCAAGGTCAGAGGAACACTCTAATAAACTATTACATAATGCAATCTACTTGAGGCTTTCTGTTTTCTAACAGAAACGATAAGACAGAATTGAAAAGCAGAACTAATAAAGATGAAAACTGTCAACCCAATCAGAAGAGGGGCAAAAAAATGGGCACAGATGCACATCAAAATGAAATATGGGCACAAAAAATCCTTTTCATGCATATGAACGCTGATTACATGGCCACAGCTGGAAATTACAGAGAGCTTTATTCATTAAAGGCTAACTATCTTGAATTAGGTTTTGCTTTCATGACAAAGCAACAGAGTAGCAAAGCAATGAAGTGCCATACCATGCCTGCAGCTCCCCAGAGCATGCTGCCCCTCAGCCTGCAGCCAGCATGCTTCTACTTAATAGACACCTTCACCTTTCCAGGACCAAAAGTCAATTTTGACATGAGGGAAAATGCATTTAACTGGGAAGGTGGGGAGTACAGGGAAAAGAAAAGAAAAGAAAAGAAAAGAAAAGAAAAGAAAAGAAAAGAAAAGAAAAGAAAAGAAAAGAAAAGAAAAGAAAAGAAAAGAAAAGAAAAGAAAAGAAAAGAAAAGAAAAGAAAAGAAAAGAAAAGAAAAGAAAAGAAAAGAAAAGAATCCCCAGGAAGTAAACATCCTGCCACAAGGTAACAGAAATCCAAATGCCTTATTGCCAGCTAGGTGCATGTTGGTCTACCCTGCCAGCTCAGTACTTTGTGATCATCTCTGGCTGTGTGCTCTAAAAATGTAAGTGTGAATGCTCACGCTGTGACTGTGGCCCTGAGGAGATCACTAATTGGCTCTGTGTTATGCCCATACACGAAGCCTGATGCTAAGGGGTCCTGGACATAAGTAAAAGCTGAGGCCTATTAAAGACAGCTCTCCATGAGCTTTTTCAGACACTAAAGGGAGGTGTTCCTAGCTGCCTGCCTCCAGCAGAAGGGGTGTTCCTTACTGCCTGCTCAAGAGCCTGGGGCCATCCACCAGGAACAGGTTTCTAACATCAACTGTCTGGGGACAGCCTCATATCCTCCTCTTCACTGATCACTTTTTCCATCAAAGAATGATGAAAATTTTGTGTATCCCTTCACTCTGCATTGCCACTCTGTGTCACTGACATGTTTCTGAACATTTGTATGGGAACTTTTCCTAGTGGTAGGAGGTAGGGTTCACAGCCACTCTGCAGATAGACTTTTATTTATTTGTTTTAATCTCTGAGAGAGTGTGTGAACTGTTCACCTTTTGTGCAACGATGCTAGTAGTATTTGCAGTTTCATTCACCTCTTCCAACAATTGAGAATTTCTCCTTGTTGCAGGTGTCTTTGCCTGCAGAAAAGTTGGATAACTTTTGGTGCAAAGGTGGTAGGATTTGAGATAGGAACAGGTACCAGATGGATTTGATTAATCAGTTGATAGTCCAATTAACTCAGCCGGTAGGAATTTTGCCTTCACATTAGCACTAGCAATAACATCTTGTTGGCCTCTCTCTCTTGATTGGGGCTATAGACTTCAGAAACCCTGCTGCTGCAATCACATGTTTCTTCAGACATTCTCTGGGAAGCAGAAGGGGTCAATATGTTAATGACTGTGAACAATTGATATTTGTGGTACCTTATTTAGTCATTGATGTCCAGAGTAGAGTAAGCTGAAAAACATAGTCTGTTCAAACATTATCTCCCTTCTTTTTTAATCAGTTCTCTAGCTGACTCAAAAACAGAAGGTTCTTTTTTAATCCATTCTGTGGTGTTTTTTTTTCTTTCTTTCTTTTTTATTTTTTCCTGTTTTAATTGACACCAGATTTTGGAACTTTTAATCAACTCTACTTGTGACATTGATGTTGGAAACATTTTTCCCTCAGTGGAATGAGGAAAAATAAAGAGCCATAACTGGAAACAGGAGTGCAGACCCCAGATAATGGTGCAAATCTATGGAAAACAGTTTACATAGTTGAAAATATAGCCACATTCATTCCAGCAGTGTCTCCTCACCACAGAATATACACTGCAGAGTATGTAACTTTCCAAGTATTTTTAACCTCTTAGGCAGCTGGTATTCTAGGGAAAAATAAATAAATAAATAAACAAAAAACTGTATTTTGTACTCAGTGTTCTATAGTTTCTAACGGATATTTTTCTAGGGCCAGTTACGAGCACATGTCCCAAGGACTGCAGCTGCTCTGCAAGTTGGTGCTGGCACAATGTCTCCTACCCTGGAGTCTCTCTCCTTGGAGATCTTCAAAAGCTGCCCAGACATGTCTTTCCAAACCCCATTCCTGTGTCGGGACCCTGGGAGCATCCCTCCTCCTGGTGGTTTGGCTGCAGGGACTCAAGGCCAGTTTAGATTTGGTGTAATCAAGATCAGCCCCCACCCCGTTCAGACTGTGTTCCTATGTCTCCTGGCTCTTTTGTCCCTGCTTCCACTTCTTGTACACTTCATTTTTATGTCTAAGTTTCATCAGGATTTCCTTGTTCATCTATCTAGCTCTCTTGGACCCCTCCTCCCTCCAGGGCTGTATTCCATGGAACTCTTCCAATGAGGTCTTTGAACATTCCAAAGTCTATCCCAAATGGGGGATATAGGTGTCCTAAGAAATCTCTACAGCCTTCCAGGTTATTGCAAGACAGACTGGAGGTCACCAACCATTCACTCAAATTAAAGTAGTCTTGGTATTCATCTGGCCATAAGCTCATTGGTATAATTGGAGATAACTGTCACTTATTCTGCAATGAATTTGCATCATTTCTTTCAGAAAATGCTTTGAATTTCCCCTTTCAAAATAAACAGTTAAACAAAACTCATATTTGGAACAGTAAAATTTGAGATAACCTTTTTTTTTCCCCACCAGGAAACCTAGATGCTCTGTACTGATCCCACCCATATTAGTTTCACAAAAATGCAGTATTACTAGCTTTGTGAATGGCACCAGTTCTGCAAACAGTAAAATGCCTGTTCAGCTGTGACAATTCTGTGCTATTTAAATTTTAATGCATGTTCAAGGATCTCAATATCAGGCCCTGAATCAGATTAAGCTCAGTCCAAGTAGACGTAACCTACTGTCATATTTACATATGTTAATTCTGTGACAAAATAGAGAAGAGCATCTCAGTAATAACTCCACTCATGCTAATAAAACCAAGGTGTCTAGAGAGGATAATTACTCTATGACCTTGCTGCTTCACGGTGAATGACCTTGTAAGATTGGAGTGTAGAGGTGGTTGAAAATGTTCTGGTAGAAGGCTTTTCCATTAGAGAGTGATCCCAGAGCCGAGACATTGCACAAGAACATAGACATTGTCCTGAAGATTTTGACACTAAATTACTGAAATTTTTGGTTTAAATAATTTTGCAGCTCTCAGCTTAATGTGATTGCAAAACTCTATTTGAACTAGTACATCGGGATTTGAAATGCACAAGGTACAATATAAAACTCAAAGCAAGAAACTTAGAGTGGAGCCTTTAAATAAAGTCATGGCAATGTTTCTCACACTTTTTAACTGTTTCAGTGAAAATAAATAAATAAATTACATGTAATTCACAACATGAAGGAAGAATGAAAAGTAGAAAACTTTTCATTTTTTTAACTAGAGGTACTTAAAGGAGCATATTACTAAGGCAAAAAGACAAAGACTAGCATCTCCCAGTTAGGCAAAATAATGTTAATTTCTTTATTTGGGACTTCCTTTTAATTTATGTTATTAAGACACTGAGATGATAGCAGTGTTCTCATGGTTTGAGAGGAAGAAATACCTGTGTTCTGCACAGAAAAGAGATAATTTATCAAACACTAAGGATAATCAGCATATTTACATACACACTTTTATGTTTAACTGCCAATTTCTGTTTCCCAATTAAAGTGGTTTATTTGACTGTTATCTTTAGCTAATTAGTACTTATTTTAGGGAGTGAATACAGAGTAGGTTTCATGGGAAAGTAAAATCATTGGCTCCAAGTAAGGGGAATAGCTCGATGTCTGATAGAGAATTGCCCCAGATAATGAATTCCTACGTGTTTTGTAATGTAACCTAATGTCTCATGCAGTTACTAAGCTCCCAGATGGCCCAGCAGAGGCACATACTCATCAGGTGACATATTAGCCAATTTAAAAGATAATTAGTAAGCACCACTCTTTCTGTATTCTTTAAGCATTAGGAAGATTCACATTCCATTCTTTTATGTACTGTCCTCCAATTGAAAACATATGGAGTGACTTTTTGTGTGTTTGCATGTGTGAAGGTGCTGTTCTCTGTCTGCTTCCACAGACCTCAGCACCAAACTTATTTGTTAAAGATATTTGTTAAACTTATTTTTGTTAAACTTATTTGTTGTGTTCTTATGTTACTGTGGTTTTGTTTTTCCAAGCATCTCTACTTTTTAAGGTAGTCACACTGTCAGGATATCTGCTGTTACTGATGCCATTCCAAGTTTCATAATAGGGGAATTTTTTATATTTTTCTTATATCAATAATCTCAATGCTTTATATCACCAACACAATGAATGAGGCAGGTATGATTCAATTATTGAAGGTTATCAATACTGTGCATGCTGGCAACCCAAAACTTTGGTGAAATTATTCACCAAAATTATGAGAAAGATGAGAAAATTCCAGGAAATGAGCCCAAAGACTGGTTCAGTTCTGAACCAAAATATGAACCTGGTTCATCTGGGTTCCCGTCTTTTTTGATAAGTAGTTAATAACTGAGCAGCTCTAATAAAAAATAAAATAAAATAAAATAAAATAATAAAATAAAATAAAATAAAATAAAATAAAATAAAATAAAATAAAATAAAATAAAATAAAATAAAATAAAATAAAATAAAAAAGTGTATAACTGTGTACAGCTAAGGTTATACACAGCTATCCTGAGGTTAGCTCTCCCTCAGGATTTAGTCTGGACAGGACAGGCTCTGAATTAAGGAGCACAGCTGCTCTGTTTTAGTGTAAGCAGATCACTACACTACATCCTTCTCCCCAAAGCATCCCAGCCTGTTTTCCTTCCTGAAGCAGCAAACAGTGAAAGGTGTGAAGCACTGGGACAAGTCTATGGGAACAAGATCCTGGGACCTGACCCTTTACCATCTGGATTTCAGACAGATTGGCCTATATCTGTTTTGCATTCCTCGGGTGCCCAATCCTATAATTAATTTCTCCATCATGTATGTAAACCTATTCCAGCAACTGTTTATAACCTAGAGGAGGTTTAAGTAAAGTCAGCACACACAAAATAGTTGTTGATGCTGGATTCAGCTGCTTAGATCTTTTTATCCAATTGTTTTTCAATCATAAGCACATTTTTTTCCTGTTTGGAAGTGTCAATTTTCTGCCATTAAAATCTCAACAGGACGATTATATAGGTATTATGAAGGTGGAAATTCCATTTAAACACATTGTCATCCACCTACCACTTAGCCTCCTATATGTGCTTGAGCCATGGTGCTCAGTTGCAAAGTCTAAAGTCTGTCTTCAGATCTGTAATTACTTCATGCTAACCCTTTGTATGTCATTTAGACAGACCCACAAACAGCTACTCTTTGCTTTGCAGAATATGAGCATCAGAAGTACCAGAATATGTTTCCAGCTGAGTGCAATGACACACAGAATCACAGAATTTCCAGGTTGGAAGAGACCTCAAGATCATCGAGTCCAACCTCTGACCTAACGCTAACAGTCCCTACTAAACCATATCCCTAAGCTCCACATCTAAATGTCTTTTAAATACCTCCAGGAATGGTGACTCCACCACTTCCCTGGGCAGCCTGTTCCAGTGCCTAACAACCCTTTCGGTAAAGAAGTACTTCCTAAGATCTAACCTAAACCTCCCCTGGCGCAACTTAAGCCCATTCCCCCTCATCCTGTCACCAGGCACGTGGGAGAACAGGCCAACCCCCACCTCTCTACAGCCTCCTTTAAGGTATCTGTAGAGAGCGATAAGGTCGCCCCTGAGCCTCCTCTTCTCCAGGCTGAACAAGCCCAGCTCCCTCAGCCGCTCCTCATAGGACTTGTTCTCCAGGCCCCTCACCAGCTTCGTCGCCCTTCTCTGGACTCGCTCAAGCACCTCCATGTCCTTCTTGTAGCGAGGGGACCAAAACTGAACACAGTACTCGAGGTGCAGCCTCACCAGAGCCGAGTACAGGGGGACACGTAGGTACCTTCATTACCGTTTATACACCATCGTGTCCTCAACCCACTAGAAGTGGATAACAGACATTTTTGTAAAGAGCTATGGATGAAAGGTGGTAAGACTCCACAAATGAGGTAGAGGAGAGTGCTGGGAGTGATTTAGACTCACCCAGCAGAACCAGTCATTTACCTCACCTCACACTAACCAGTTATAATTTCAGCAGGACTGCTTCTGCTGGCCAAAACTGTAATTAGTCCAAAATTACTTATGCAGTCAGCCTTTATGGAGGGCTTAAAGCATTAGAAACAAGAGTGCAGATCTGGTGGGAGAAAGCACATGCTCAGGCATCCACAGTCACCAGCACAACTGGGAGATTGGCTGGTGGGTCAAAAAGGTGCATCAGGAGTCAAGATGCTGGAGCAAAAAGAAACAGGAACCCTGCAGGCACTCAAGGCAGTCAGAGACTCACCTGACACCAATCCCACTCCCCTCCCCAAATGCAGAATCTCAAGCTTTTACAAGATGTTTCCATTTTTCTCAATGCCTTAAAGGCCTTCGTCTCCACCCTGGCCAAAACACTGTGCATTGTTTTCCCAGACTTCAGCAGCCATACCCCGCTGATCAGCCAGGCTTGTTTTTGTGCTTTGTTGTTGCTTCTCTTCTTTGTTATACTTACAGTAATTTCTCCTCAGCTCTCAATGTTGCACTTCTTCAACAGCTAATAATTTCCCGTCACAGAGGTGTTTATAGTTGGGCAGACTCTGTTTACAGCTCGTGCCCAAGGCCTTCACTGCTATCCCACGCTTAAACCGCCCATCATGGCCAGGGACTCCATGTGCCAAACTGGGGTTCACACAGCAAGTTCCCACAAGGAGTTGAGATGCTTATAGGAGCAAGGAACATTTTCTTTCACAGTGATTTAATGGCTACGTATTTTCCCAGTCACCATAAGAAAAGGATAGGCAGCGTCTGCCTTTTCCAAGGTCTGTGTTTAGAGCACTGTCATTGCACACACAGCCAGTGTGGGAAAAGTGGCAGAATATTCCCCTCCCCACCATCAGAAGTACCAAACAACCTCAGCTCCCATGGATTTCAGTGGGCTGACAGGGACCTTGAAAACACTACCACTGCAATTTCTGTCTCTGTGCCTTCTCTTGGAAGAGGTCCCAACTGTAATCACCTAGGCGTCTGTTGTGGGCTGCAGAAACGCAGAGAAATATCTGGATTTCATAAGCTGCTGCTTCTGCACTCCTTCAAGTTAAGGACAACCATACAGATTTCTGCAAAATACCAGTGGAAAAAAAAAAAAAAAAAAAAAAAAACTCTAAGACTTAGAGGTGAAATTTGTCACAGCTGTGAATGTATACAGCCAAGTGTTAAACCCTTGAAAAGAAGATTAAATGTGTAAATGAGAGGCATTTCAAAGAGACAGCAACAGAAGTCTGTGGCAGTAAAAATTAGGCATACTGTGTAAAAGGTGTTATTCTGAAGAGAGAACTTACAGATTCCTGTGAATGGAGCAAAGTTGAAACCATAATTATTCTTGTTGAGAGACTAGCAGCTTTGCCTATTGAAAGTAGATTGTTTACAAAAATTGGTTTATGCTAAGCATATTATGTCTATGAAGCTCTAATGATCACAGAGTCAATGGCTTGAATATTAAAAGACAAAGTTATAGCTGTGTGTCATAGAGCACAATTACTGGACTTACAATTTATACTGAAAATATGAGACAGGTTTGTGTTCAGATGTCTGTGACATTCAAAGGGATGAGTTTAATAGAAGGTTTGTTTTCCTTAATATCTTCAGGGATCTGCCAGAGGTTTTGGATTATACTTTGCTTATTCAAATAAGCAATTTTCAGATTTTGATTTTGATACAGATTCCTTAAAACAACACAGTTATCTTGTGATATATCTTCAGGGTGTATCACATCCTCATGTCAGGATAGTTAAAAAAAAAAAAAAAAAAAGACATCAAAGTCCAACCAAGGGCATCAAATGGCTGTGGGTCTGAATCTGCCATCGTCGCTCAGGAGCAGCTCTGCCAGGTGTCTGATGGGTGTCCTCCTTTAGAAAGAGCCATAGTATTTGCTGCAAAAAGCAAAGCCATTTCTCCCTAAAATCAATAGAAGCAGTCACGCTGACTTCAGTGGCAGCTGTAGCAGGCACCAATGACCAACCCTGAGGTTCAAGGACATTTCATGAATTTTCAGCTGGAGAAGGGGTGCTCAGCATGACACAGCTCAGGGTTTAGGAATAAATGCATATATGTCTGGTTGGTGAATAATTCTATATAATGTACATTCTGCACCACAATGTTTATGAATATGTGTGGTAAGAACCTACAGTAGTAATGTAATGTAGTAATGCTCAGAAGAATGGAGTAATTTTTAGTGCATCTCAAACAAATTTAGTTCAGAGAAGTTTAAGGAGGTTTAGCATTAAACTCCGAAAAATCTGTACAGAGTGCTCTTCCAACACAGAAATAACTATGCATAAGATTTAGAGAATGATTATATTCATTAAAATAATGGATGAAAACTTATATATTGCAGCTTATATATGCTCCTACTCAGCATTCCTACAAATTATAAATAACATTTAATTTAGTGTGACTACATACAGAAGACAGTGCCCTTAATCTTCAGATGGATTTCAAGCTTGTGCATTCATTAATTAGAAGAGAAGGGAGTTCTTTTCAATGTCATTTCAATTTTTGCAGGAAAGAGAAAAGAAACCAACACATTTAAAATAAATGAGTAAAAGTGAGATTTCTTTGTTAGAACCCCTGCAATGAAGAAATTGAGATTTTGCACACTTCTGTATAGTAAAACTATTTAAAAGGAAAAACAAAATGTGCATCTTTTACATCTTAGTTCCAATTTAAGATTCAGAGATTATAGTTGCTTTCAATTCAGGACAACCTAAGAGCTTTTCTACATTCATTTTTGGGCAAATTTACAGGATAAATGTTTTGAGTTCAAATCCTAGATCAAGTCAGGACAGGGCTTGATTCTGTTGTGTAGTGACAAAACAAACCATTTCTCCAAGTTCTTCTGACTTTCTTTCATGGCTATAACTAATGACGCATGTCATGTAAGATCAGTAGAGTTTCATTACACGACTGTGCTGAACTGAGATTGTGTTTGAAATGAAGATCCTTAGGCAAAGTTGTCTGTATCGGTACAAGGCAACAAGGCCCTTCATGTTTCAGACCTGACCTGTAATTATAGCTGTAGGTTCAGATTCAAGTCAAATGATTCAGTACGAAGCACTTAAAATTTGAAGAGACTGTACTTTGAGGTTCCATTACAAAGTCCCACTTCCCTTTCTCCCTCCCTCTACACCGGAATGTTTTATGGCTTTTTTAATATTATTTTCCATTATAAGCAGTGCTTTTCTGGTCTCCTTTCCTCTTTTCGTCTCATAACCCCTGAATGTATTACTTTGTTCAGACATTAAAAAGCTGCAAGTATTATAATAAAATTGCTTTAAAACTTCAGAAAGAAGCACCAGAGCACACGACTTTGCATTCCAGATCGTAAAACCAACACAAATAATTTAGTTCAAACTGGGAGGACTGTAGCTCACTGTTCACCAGAGGGGCCTGCTGCTGATCCATATTTTATGGAACGTACATTTTTAATGAATAAGGAACGGCTTTCCATTTCGAAATGGAATGAAATACTGATTGTTCTGTAATTTGAAAAAAAAAAAAAAAAAAAATGAAGGCAAAGAAATCTCTCACTGCTCCCAGTTGCAATGACACATTTGATTGCTCTTTTCCCTTGTAGGTCAGTTTGATATTGCCTTATTTTCTCCTTTCCCTTGTAGGTCAGGTTTATATTGCCTCATTTTCTCCTTCCCCAAAGAACATTGTGTACCCCCTCATTTCCCCCTCTGACTGCCCTCTCTCCTGACCCCCTTTCCACACAACCCAGAACCATTGCTCCATCTGCATGCCTTGCCCAGAGGACCACACAGCACTTCCCACGTGGGGCTACCCTCATGTCCAGGGATGGCAGAACAGATTTTCCCTATCAGCACTCCTCTTGGCCATCTGTGCTAGACTCGTCTACTCTTAACAGGGGTTTTATTCAGAAGCCAGGACCCCCTCCATAAATCCACGCATCCTTCTTCACCCAGACCCCTTTGGGCAGGGCAGTCTGAAGAGACAGTTGTTACCCCATGGCTGGAACAAATCAGGCTTGTGCTGCCAGCTTAATCTGTCGTTGTTTGTTTATTTTGATTTAAGGTAGCAACTCTACTGTTCTCACATTGCCTCTCCCCCTTATAAAGGGTGGTATAGATTGATGGCATTGGCAAAACAACACAAGGAAATGCGAACTGCAGATGCCTGCTCCATGCCTGGCCTGAAGAGAAACTTTCTCCTTTCACGAGCACCATACAAATGCCCAGTCATACATTCCCTAGCAGGAATAAGGGGGAAATTATCCCAGCACCTGGCTCGCTGCCAGCCTACCAAAAGGATTCATATACCATACGCGGCGGTGCTGCGTTTTGTATATTCTGACCGTATCCCAAACGCTTTGGCAGGAGCCACCTCTGCATCTCTTCCAACAGCCTTTGCAAAGGTAAAAAGGGAGAGTTTAGCATGCCGGTTACCAAGAGGGCATCCCTCCCAAAGAAAGGCCGTCGGGCAGTGCTTCCAGTGGGGCAAAAAGCCGGGAAAAGCAAAGCCGGGCTGGCAAAGCGCCGGCCCCGCAGGATGCTCCGTGTCCCAGCGCCGCTCCTCTGCCTCCCTCTAGCGGAGCGCCCGCGGCCGGACTCTTCCTCGGAGGAAGCGGCGCAAAACCTTTTTGGCTCCAGCCCCTGCTCTTCCCGCACTCTTTCTGTTCACAGAAACACGGGTTACAAAGCGTTTCCTGGCAGCTGCAAGACTGTGGATACTTAAAAAATAAATAAATAAAAAGAAGAAAAAAAAAAAAGAAAAAAAGAAAAATCACTCAGTGGTTAGTTCTCCTAGCAAAACTTAAGAAAGATGGATGAATTAATAAATTCTGGAGATAGCATCTAGGCAGCTGCTGTCAGTCCTGTATTAAATCTGACTAGCAAATGGGATGTGGTTATTCCACTCTAAAGAGTTCCTGGAGGATGTTTGGATTCAGGTCCCTCTGTCAGCTGCATCTCAATTAATTTTGTATTATAGAAAGTAGCAGCACACGGACCAGCAGCCAATGCAATTATTTACATCCTGCTGACACAATCTTCTGGTGCAACAGCATGTCAAAAATGGTAATTCACATTAGGTGAGTCATATGCCTTCCCTTTAAAATGCAAACAATATTTGTATATGACCATTCAGCAGCACCCAAAAACAGCACTACTGGTGCTGTACAGCATCAGTACACAGATGACAGCAGTCCTACTAGTTTAAAGCCAAGGTTGAAGGTTGTATAAATTATTTTAAAGCTTCATATCTGGTGAACAAGTACAGTGCATGATACATTCTCCATCCTTTACCAATAAAGCACAGGTACACAGTACATGTAACAGCATTTCTTCCACCACTACCTGAAGATGCTCGGTATAATCTTCAGGTCCATATTCTTTTCTTTTCACAATGTCAGGATCTGGCTTCTTGTACTTAGCTAATATTCTTGCTGGAGCAGAAAAGCAACAACTCGACTTGCAGATCTCCAGCTGATGGGAGCTCCAAATTTGCATTTTGGAATGGTCCTTCCTTCATGCACTGAGTTGCCAGTTGTTTAGTCTAATGAGCATGCCTGTCAATCATATCCTGGCAGTCCTGTGCAGAGAAGGTTTGGTTTTATCTTTGCATCCTACAGAATTGCAGTATTTTGCCGAGATAATAAATCTGAAATCAAGAGGGAACACTTAACTGGTTCCAGAAGGTGGCATCTCTCTCCCCGCTCAAGTGTGTGATTGATATATAGCAGGTGAGAAAGTGAGTCTCAAGAGGGCAATGAGGGAAGTCTAATACTACTTTTACATCATGGTTAACCTGTAACAAGAACCCATTTAAGCTTGGAGATTTGATGAGCCTTTCAATTGTACATTTATTCAGATACAGATTGATTTTAAAATATGTTATCTGGCTCTTTCAAGGACAAGTGGTGCTTCTAATCAGTTCTGCCACAGAACTAGATACTGTTTACATACTCTAACTGCAGGCATCCTTGACTTCTGCAGATTTGCATTCCACAGATCAGTATTGATTTTTTTCTTCTGGTGCTGTTATGGTATTATAAAAGCAGAAGACTCATCTGCCAGCATTTGTGATTTTTTTTTCTCTTTTTAGTGCTCTGTGTATTCCTGACATGCACAAGGTTTGGTGGAAACATGCTTACTAATTGGTGTTGCTGGTGTGTTCTGCTGACAGGTGTGTTGTGTAAAGGGATGTTGTAGAGAAAAAGGAAATCAATGACTTTCTAGCAGGCTGTGCACCATTTCCAATATCTTCTACCCTTTGTCCAATTCAATATTCCAAAGGAGGCAAGAAACTGGGTGAAAAATCTATGGAAATAAAGTTATTAAGTGCAATATAATGTATGCATTATGTATAGATAATATGTTTCTAAATGAAGTTTTATATATGTATATGCTTAGCTTCTCTTTCTCTCAAAAGAACCCCAGCATGGTGAAAAATTCCCATAGCTGGCATTGCCAGAATTGTAACAGGGCTTGAAGCAGCTCCAACTTTCAGTGTTGAGGCAATATCTACACCAGGATGTCCAAAGGCAAAGAACACAACTTGAGATAAAACCACAAAGAGGCAAAATGGTGCTTCTTGGCTTTCTAAACTGTGCCAACAGGCAAGGTCACAAATCAGATCAGGTAGAAACTGAAAGACATTCAACCAATTGCAGTGGTGTTTTAGGCAACACTTGAAAGGGGATCAAAAAGCAGTAATTTGTTATCAGTGTTCAAAGTTTCAGATTCTAAAAGGGGTAAGTCTCTGGTGCGTTTTTGTTTTTGTTTTATTTTTTGATATTTGAGTAATAAACACTGTGTCTCATTTTTCCATGCTGGGATTTTGAGTAAGCTCTGACTAACATGGAAGCAATTTTTTTATTTAATTATAAACGTGTGTCCTGCAATTTTCAGCACCTCTTAGTCACAAGGGATAAGGTTTCTTAGGAGCAATATTACTTATTTCAGCGGCCAGCAGTGGAATAGACAGGGTGGTGTGCTTTACACAAGTACATAGATTTAAGCTGATTGCTTTTAGGTCTGTAGCTAGTTAGGAAATCTAGAAACCTCTGATACTAATCTATCAGCTTCAAGAGAAAATCATTGCAAGAGGAGACATTGTAGCAATCAAAACACCTTAGCACACAGCTGAGACTGTTGGGTATGGACAAGTCAGACCTGTGCCTCCAGTCTCCCTCTGCCACGCACAGGTAAAAACACACAACCGCAGATGGAAACCTTCGTTCCTATTTCAGAAGCAAGTGGTTTGATTGTTTGTCCGGCAGGTGGAACCCTGCTACTTCTTTTCCTGCCACAGCTTCGCTTGACAGCAGCAGAGGGGGACAGCTTGTGCTGGCTGGGCTGGGCACTGCCCGCTCTGCTCCTACTGCCAGCATCCCCTATAGATGTATAGGTGCTTCCAAAAAAAGGCAGGTGATGTTGCTTCCCGTGGGGTGCATTTTATTGCCCAACAGCAAATGAAGTTCTCTAATACTATCAAAACAGAACAAGGCATCAAGCTCTTTTGACAAGTGTGTGTGTTTTTTCCCCTCTAGCCTGCAGGTAAGTAGGTCATCTATGAAGCCGTATCTTATTTTCAGAAAGGATTCACACTGCCCACATCAGTGTTTAGCTACGTGACTGTCACAGACCAACAGAGTTTGGAAGGCACCTCTGAAGCTCCTTTACTCCAACCCCGTGCTCAAGCAGGGCCACCCAGAGCAGGTTGCCCAGGGTCAGGTCCAGGTGGTTTCTGAAGATCTTCAAAGATCTCTCCAGCATATTCTTTTCCAACAAGCAAGACAGAGCCTCCTCCAGTCCCACAGAAGAGGATATGTTTGGCTGGTCAAACTGGGAGATGCTGCAGCGATCACAATGGTACGTAGCAGCTGGGAAGGGAACCTCTGAGCACACAGCCCTCACCCAACAACACATCCTCACCTACAAACACAGGGTCACCTGCTCTGCAACAGGAAAGGTTGGTAACTGCCAGAGGTTGAGGCCAAAGAGGCTTTTCCAAAATGTGAGATGGCATGTTAGAACAGGGGCTCTGCACTTCCAGTGTGTAAGGTCAAGGTCTGACTGAGGAGAAACAGAAGGCAAGAACTCACAGAGGAACAGTCAGCCTTACCTCTCAAGCAGCCCCTTTCACCAATGGAGGGTGAACGTTGTTCCTTTCTGTCATTCCTGTTAAACCCCCAGAGGTTTGCAGTGATTCAGGGAGTATCTGGCTAAAGAACTCTAGGCCACTGATTTCAGTTTTATCCTTTGAAGCCTAAGCTTTCAACGCTTTTCACAACACCTTTCTTATTTAAGCACAGCTTAAGACAATTGCTTTTCTAACACCATTCCTTTATTATTACTTTGCTTTCTAACTCTCTTTTTCTATATTCCCCATGGGGAATGACTCACTATTCTCCCTTTAAACACAACAAGTCATCAGAATATTGATTGTGTTTGGTTTTTCCTTTTAAATTATTTGATTGGTTAATATAAAATAATAACCTGTTCCTCATTTTCACCCATAAATTATTTGCTATTTGTATTTTTGCTAAGCTCCCTCATTAGCCAAGGTGAAAATCTTCTTCCCCTTCCCTTTCTCCTTTTCAATAAATAAGTCACTCTTACCTCTGGAATGATTTTAACTAAAAAGAGCTGTTGTTCCTCACCATCTTACCTCATATATGGCCTCGAGTCTCCCCTTCCCACTCCACTCAGCTGCGTGCTCCACTAGCCTTTTACTTCTAACCTATATAGTTTTGCAAATACTTACCTGCACAACTTCTTTGCTCTCAACATTACTGCACTAGAAGTTTTTCCTTCACATTGCATACACTTGTGTGTCAGATTAATTTTTTTCTAGATGGATTAGCTTCACATTTTCAACTTCTGCATCTCTGTTCCCCCAGGAGTATTTGGAGCCACTCCCTGGCCTCCTTTCTGTGAAGCTTTGTCACTCCCAAGGGCTTCACTGTTTAACACTCCTATTCTTTCCATTGTCTTCCTTTCTTCTCTCAGGCAGACCTGTCATTCCCTGGCTTGCCTCAAAAGAACAGATAATGTAAAGAATGAGAGATATGTTTCAGGCTTTTTTTTTTTTTTTTTTTCATTATTCATTATTCTTCATGAGCTTACACCTTATTTTTAGATGCTGAAATTTAGACTGCCTCCACAGCTATAGATATGATACATCATATATAAGTACACTTTATTTGGTCTCATATCAAAATGAAATATAATGTATATTCAGTGAAAAAAATGTATATTCATGATGTACAAAAGTTGTTTCAACATTTAACTAAAATTATTAAATTACGAAGAGCTAGAAAACCTCCACTATCTCCTATTACAAATGACCACAGGTCTCTGAGCATGACTATAGACAGGTTTCCTGCCCAGCTAGCTTCCAGATGTTTGTTGACATAGCCAGCTCTGACCCTCCATCTACTTTTTTTTTTTTCTTTTGGCATTTCTGTGAGCTTTGAACTTGTAAAAAGTCTCTAACTGACAGCATTAGAAATGGGACATATGATTTATTCATACAGTAAGCCTAACATGAGTAGCAGCATCAGCGTAATTTTGATCTGGTGCTTTCCATGGCTCTGCTACAAAATTAATAGGTCCAGTTTTCCCCTTCTATCCTGATGCAAAAATGCCTCAACTCCAGAAAGAGGTACTCTGAGTAAACAAAGAACAGAGACCACTATGAAGGAAACTAGATAAATCCTTTGAATATATCATTAAAGTAACAATGTCTCTGTCAAAACTGAAGTCACCTTCAAGGGAAAGGAAGAGCCACACATGACAGACGGCAGATACGTCATTTTGGTAATGCGCACAAGAATAGGATACCACTACATGAAGTAAGATGTTGATTTGTTACATGTCAGTTGCACTGTGGTAACTGAGTTTACCACAAAACACCTAAGAGGTAGCTTATCCCTCAGAGAAAGAGAGACAAGGCTGCCTCACATCTACCAATGAGGCAAGATATGCCAGTAAGCAATAGCAGTGGAACAATTAACAGTAAATCCATTCCCTCCTGAATGTGAAGTCCATGACTGTAAAGACCTTCTGAGACACATATAAAGTCCTTGATGATTAGAAATATACCAGTGTCTAAGCTAAGCTGGAAGAAAGTGCCTGTCTTCAGTAGCAGGTTACAGTGGTAGTTTTGTTCCAGGGCCAGTGAAATTTTACACTGAGAGCATCAGCCCATTCATACAGCCACCCAATGTTTGGCAATATGTTAATAACTTCAACCCACATTTAGTCTGAATTGTGAATTGGAAGCAAAACAATTTTCCTCAATTATCTCTTGCTCTGGCTTATTTTGTTGTAAATAGTTGTTTTCTGTCACTAGGCTTGGAGGCAGAGGACAATGTAAATAATGTTATTCTGTCCTTTTTGCATTTCCATTTGTGGATATGAAATATATTTGGCGAGATGCAAAATTATTATTAATGGAAATAGTGAAAGGCTGGGCTAACAACAAGTAAAGCTAGAGATTTCACTTGCAGCACTTGTGCACAGCAAACAAAACATCTGGGCACTGTTGTAACAACCATGGAAACATTACCAGGGAAGAAGCTTTCCCTGCCAAGTTCACACATACATGTATATTAATGATGTCACCATGAAAGATTTCAAAGAATCATAGACTAATGCAATGGTTGTGGCTGGAAGGGCCCTCTGGAGGCCATGTGGTCCAATGCCCGCTCAAGAGGAACCACCCAGGGCAGGCTTCCCAGGACCATGTCCAAGCAACTTTTGAAGGTCTCCAAGAAGGAGACACCACAACTTCTCTGGGCAGCCTGTGCTCCAACAACCACACAGTATGGAAGTGCTGCCTGGTGTGCTTTTCACCATTTATGAGAGCCTGGCTCCACCCTCTCTGCAGCCTCCCCTTGGGTATTTACAGACATTGATGAGATCCCTCTGAGCCTCCTCTTTCCCAGGCTGGGCAGTCCCAGCTCTCAGCCTCTCCTCACAGGAGAGGTGTTCCAGTCCCTCCATCATCTTGGTGGCCTCCCTTGGACTCTCTACAGTACATCCAGGGTTCTCTTGTACTGGGGAGCCCACTAAAGAAGAGATTTTGCTCAGTATGCTAGAAAGAAACTTCTTTGGACAAAGTGTTCATTCCTGGCACAGAAAATATATCTTGTGTCTGCTGCCAGAAGTGGAAGCCTAAGCATGTTCACACCCCTCAGGTGCTGAGACCAGTCTCAGTGTCATACAGGCACAGCTGGGAATACTTGGGCTGCAGCTCCAAAAGATGTCTTTTTGCTGTGGGAAGTATATTTATCTCAAAAAAGACTAATAAAGGAAATATACATCAAGGGAGTTCGCAGCTTCCCTGGAGTGTAGACTTTCAGGTGTGGACAGTGACAGTCTTCTTGTCCTTTTACAATATTGCTGCTGTAGTAGCACTTGCCAATTGACTAATACAGAATAAATAAAATGTTTGTACTGATAACTTCATGGGGTATCCTGCCGAAGTCACAAGAGTGGTTATATCTTCTGTTATTTCTGTCCAGCCAAGTATACATTTCTAATACAGATTAATAAAAGGACAATTGTAATTAGGTGTAGATTAATTTCCCTTAACTAATTACATTGTGTGCACTAGCCATTAAGTTAACTATGTTCTCAGTTTCATAATGTTTTTGTAAAGCAACCAAAATTTGTTACGTACTTCCCATTTAAAAGGGCCAGGGTTTAAAGGGCAAAAAGAGCTGCCTATGAGAGAATCCCCACAATCTTGAGATATATCAGTAAACCATCGTCTTGATTATCCCACAAGAAAGATATAATACAGCATGCCTGTATGATCTTGTTATCCCAGTACTAGATAGGATAAGGGGCTTAAAAATCAGGACAACAGGACTTAATTCTTATAGCACGTCTTCTAAATAAAAGGCCTGAGGAGGGAGTGAAAACCTCCTCCCTCTGTTCTCCTTTGAATGAGCCAAGCAATAGAAGTCATGCCAAGCTATCTTGTGATCTCTGGCAAGAGAATTAAAGCATGAACTTCCCACCTGTGGCCCCTTACCCTCACTCAGGGGAAGGGAGCCCTGTTTCCACCAAATGCTGAGGAGATGAGTGCTTTGTCTCCACACAGGCTCTCCTGCAGGTGTGACACTGAGGGAGCAGCTCCCCTTCCCTGAGCTGTGGGTGCTGCTGGTGAGTAATTGCCTTAGCTAAGCCCAGGCTTTTCACACTCTGGCAGATATCACAAGTTCAGCTGTAATCTTTACTAGTCTCAAGTGTCTCTTCTCACACATAAGGTCTAGAGTCACAGTACCTTGCAAGTGCTGCTTTCTTTTTCTACTCCCAGAGTTCGTGATGTGGCCAGATGCAGTGGTGTATTCCTTGGTAACAGACCTGCCTTGACCACAGGTCCAACACCATAAATGCATAGCTGACCTCTACAGACATCATACTGCAACATTACTTCCCAGAAACATAGTGTACAAAACCCCAGCTGGCCTGTTGTACTGACAGAAATCTTTGGAGTTCAGAATACAAGTCAGCAGCAGGGCAAAACAATCTGTGACAGCATTTCCAGTTGCATCTGCCTTATCTGCCAGGATTTGAAGCAATTCTGAAAGAATTATCTCAGAGATTTTACGGAAATATTATATTTCACAATCCACATATATAATTCACAGAGAGTATGCTTGAAACACACAAATGTTTTTAAAGACAGACAGACATAAAAGTAATCACTTCAGTACAATCCATTTATCCCTTCTTTGTTGCAATCAAATTTCAGTACCTCAGAGCAAACATCAAACGCTTCATATTACTCAGTACTTTTACTGCAGTAGATCAGCATTTTTAAAAACATCCAACACCCAATGTCCTATCTTAACAACACTAAAACATCAGGATTCTTGGACCAAAATTGGGTCATCTATCATGAACATAAGACAAAATAGACTGGATATGTGTATTTGTTCATAATGCAACTTCTCTAGAAAACATCAGCAAGAGAAACACTATGCAAAACTAGATGTTATTGACTGGACTTCAGTATTGGAGGGGAGGGCAGGGGAGGAAGGAAGGAAGGAAGGAAGGAAGGAAGGAAGGAAGGAAGGAAGGAAGGAAGGAAGGAAGGAAGGAAGGAAGGA
Organism: Anas acuta; assembly: GCF_963932015.1. Classification (NCBI taxonomy): domain Eukaryota; kingdom Metazoa; phylum Chordata; class Aves; order Anseriformes; family Anatidae; genus Anas; species Anas acuta. The sequence goes on along the minus strand of NC_088979.1, from coordinate 63,550,953 downwards.
AGGAAGGAAGGAAGGAAGGAAGGAAGGAAGGAAGGAAGGAAGGAAGGAAGGAGGGAAGGAGGGAAGGAGGGAAGGAGGGAAGGAGGGAAGGAGGGAAGGAGGGAAGATTCATGAACATCTTTGCTTCTCTATGCCAAGCAAATGCTGAAAAAGCCACCACATAGCTACAAAAAAAAAAAAAAATCAACTTCCAGAAAATTTGGAAATTTGAGGCAGCTGAATTATCCCAGTGGAGTTTGGAAGGCACCTACATTTACCCTGCTAGGAGCTAATCACACCTCTTTTAGCAGCTTCACACCTCTGTTAATATAAAGCCAATGTACAATCGGATCCAGTGTCAAATCCTATTCACCACCTCCAAGGTATGCAGCTCTATTAGGAAATCATTTTATGATACCCAGGAACTAATTCACACCTATGTTGAGCATTACAGGTCTGTGAGAGGAAAGCAGTGATGATTTCAGGGGTGCTCCACTGATGAGATCACACCTATTAGCAGTCAGGCAACTCTCTAATGTGGTGTCAGTAAATAAAGTACTCCACAGCCTTCTCAGGGAAGCAAAAGGTAGGAAAGGGCTGGGGAACACTTCTGCTTGAGGCAAAGGTGACTGAAGTGAAGCAAAGTCATCTCTGTTTGGAGATGTGGGAGCTGTGCTGAGGGATTCAGAGTTTAGGGCAGGGTGAGCAGGCCTGAATGGGGTAGGATGATAAAATAGTGAGTGTATGGCAGCAGGGGCACAGACAAGGAGTGACAGGCAGGCAGGGAAGCTGCTCTCCTACCACGCTCCTCCTGCAGCTGAACAGAGCTTTCCCAGACAATGCCTATTACCACCTGGTGATTTATAGTCCTCTCTCTCAGATGAACCAAAACACATGTCTCTGCTGACGGACTGCATTCTGCAAAGCATGAGGTTTTGCAGTACAGATGCTCTGTGTTATCGCCTACAAAGCATATGTTGGGAATATTTATCTGTTTTTTTATAATACAACAATATATTTTCCCAGATTCTCTTGACTGAACACATTGCTAACAGGAGTGTGTTCAGCTTTCCTGAACAAAATGCCTTTGGAAGAAAAAGAGAAAATATTAAAAAGCTGAAGACTCAAAGGTAATTTTTAAAAAGAAAAACAAGCTTTCAACTTCATCTGTGATTCTTTGTTCTCACAACTGTTCTAAAATCTACATTACAATATTGCTCATTAGCTGCATCTTATTAAGCATGGCATTACCCAGAGGAGATTGGTCATGTTAACTGGTCGGTTCATCACTGTAATAGAAAACAAACAATGTCACACCATGTGAGCAAGCATAGTGCATGCTAGTAGCTGAATGTAAGCCCTCTTTATGGGATAGAAGTTGAGTCAGATATTAAGCAGTTCTGAAGTTCTAACACTCAGGTGATTGATGGAAACTTTCCTGTATTTGTTTCAAAGTTTATAAGAGTATCTCCCTTAAACATTCATAAGGCCATTTCAATTTGTACAGCTTATTCATTGGTAAGTGTTAATAGATGCCAGAAGTCAGACCATTTGTCGTAAAATGCATTTCCTTATAATGCTTCCTTAAATTGGAATTAAACAGATCACCACAATCAATTCTTGGATATATAACTTGATGTGTGTTTCTATCGATTTTCAATCTCACTGACATGAAGCAGGCATATTTCATTATGAAGAACAAGATATCTCAAAGACTTTGAGAATCATCAAGTATACCTTAACCACTAGAGGAAATGCTTTTGTGAGAGTCTGTTTTAGAAATGGGCCTGTTTCACATTTCTATATGTTCAAACAATTATAACTTGTCAGGTTTTTGTGATCCTTTGTCAGTTGAGCCTTCCTGCCACAATCACCAGGTCAGTTTGCTTGACTATTACTGATGCTCTCCTGTTGTCTCACAACTCCACTGCTCTTGATCTCAGGCAACTAAGTCCAACTTTCATGATTTTTTTCTACTAAAATTAGGCTGTACCTACTTTGCTTCTTTTGACATCTGGAGGCTTTGAAAGTATATCTAGAAAAACAATATCTAGCTACTAAATAAATATGAGTAGATTTCTTTGAAATGTATGTATGTGCTACTAATAAACATAATTCTCAAACATTTAGTAGAAAGTGCAGCAAATACATATATATGTACAGTACTTTACAGCTACTAAGAAAAACAAATTAAATTAGAAAAGAGTTTAAAATGTATCATGTTTGAAGGTAATGTTCTTATCATCAACCTGCTTTGAGCTATCTTGAACAATTCTAGGCTCTACTTAAAATTATAAGTAAAATTAAAAAAAAAAAATGAAAGAAAAAAAAAAGAAGCAGAATTCATCACATTAAATATTTATTTTTAACATCTTTATCTGTTAAAAAAAAATGTAAAAAGAAAGTAGAAAAATACAAAATAATTCAAATAATAAACCAACTGCAAGTCATTTAAGCACTCAATGCAGTCGCATACAGACAAGCACAGTTCTGGCAAATATTAAAACAAGATTACAACCTCTGACATTGAAACAATCCTCCTGACATACTCATCAGATAATAACCATACTGTAGTATGACAGTATTTTGTGTCCATGTTTTGGACACAAAATTTCGAGGAAGATATGAACCATCAAAGAGAAAACAGTAGAGAATGACCAAAAGTCATATGATGTTACTTAAGAGGAAAACAAACATAAGTTAAAACAATAATAAAAGAATGAGTGATGTAGGCAATTTTGCATTTCTCAGGCTGTGTTCATATCTTGTAAAGAGGTAGGACTTAATCTCCTATTTGGTATCTTCACAATGGCTAAAGAACCCAATCACATACAAAGAACCCAGACTTCAGGTAATGTACATCAATAAAGTACCACAAATGCTGTGGAAACTCAGTAGTTAAGAACAGTGGAAGATCTAGCCTAAAACTGTAGTTGAATGGGGAAATGGGGCTCTGTTAAGATTTACAAATCTTACATAGAGGAATAACATTGTTCTACGTGGTGTTTTGTTTGTTTAATATTTCAGTAGTTTGCAGCTATAGTCCTTATATAAGCAAGCTTATGTGAGTAATTTTTTGATTAATATCTCCCCACCAAATTTGTTTGCATCTTGGATTTTGAGAATGGTGTATGCATAATCATTTGTGTTACTACCACAGCCTCTGTTTGCTCAATTGATTGTTTTGTTATTGTCTTTATGTCTGCTCATTTATACAAGTGAAATTATCTTGCCTTTTTCTCTTCTCACTGTTTTCTCAGATCATTTAACAATGAGCTACATTTTCCACATAGCCCTTTCAAATGAGATGAAAATGGAGAAAAGTATTGGGGAGGGACAGAAAACTGAAAACTGAAAAGTCAGTGTCAAATCTGTACTAAGTAATTTCCTTGCTGACAGTAATTTTTCTCTTTTTCCAAAAATCATTGTCTTCCTGGTTACATGCATTTCGTTTTTCCTATAAGGTCATACTTCAGTGATTCATTCCTGCAATTTATTTTTATTTCAATCTGGAAATACTGAGATTGTATTTCTGTTTTGCAGGAAACAAAACAAAAATATATAATTTTGTAGTAACCATTAAAATACACTGAAAATTGCAAAAAACAAGTAAGTCGTTATATTCCCAATTCTTTAGCCTTTTTTTTTTTAATATTATTGACAATATTATTGCCACCTTATTCCTGAACAACCAACATTGTTTTCCATAGCCTGCAGTGAGGACCTTCTTGAACCCTGATGCTGGGTGTGTGCTAGACTGTAGCCCAGACCATTTGCCTGCTCAGGACACACTCACAGTTTTGTATCACCTCCACATATCACAGGCTGGGGTGCCAGGGTAAGATACTGATTACCCCTTCCATCCAGGAGGACAGGGAAGAAATTGGCACATACTTTGCACCAACTATCAGAGCATATTATTTCTCCTTTTTGTCTGGATGGTTAGCAAATGTGAACTAAACCAGAGACAGACTGGAAGTGTGCCTGTCTGAGGAGGGATTCCTTCCTTTCACTGTGCCCCAGGGTGGCGCCTATACATCTGCACTGACCTCAGTCAGCTTGCATACTCAAAGTCTAACAAGTGTGAAACAAAAGTGAGTTTCACAGGCTTAAATAAAAAGTATTCTGTTCCCCAAGTAGCAATATGTTAGTCCATATATTATGTAAGACATTAAATTGTAAATTATTTTGCTGTGGTTAATATTTAGGAAACCTGCAAATAAACAGCTGGCCTGTTTGTTTGTTTGTGTTTGGTTTTGTTTTGCTGTTGTTTTGTTTTGTTGTTGTTTTTTGTTTGTTTTGTATATATCTGTCACCTACATAATGCAATATAAGAAAGTATAATAATATTTTACTTCATTAAATTAGCTCACATTGTTGTGGGCCTTGTCACATATAATAAGAACATTTCTGGGTTCTGCTAATCTGCTGAGTGAACTAGGAAAAAAAAGAGTGAAGAACAAGGTGGAAGGGGGAAAAGGCAGAAAATAGCCACTCATAGGCTGTCAGTTGAGAGTAAGATGTTGTCTAGACATACTATATATATTGTCACAATTTCCCCTGAAGCAATGTAGAAGCAGAGAACCAAACTGTGGCTACTCAAGCCATTGTTTTTTCTTAATATCCTGTTATTATAGCACAGGTAGGCCCTATCCTGTAATAAGAGCAAATAAGACCAAATAATACTATAGGAGAGGAGAGGAGAGGAGAGGAGAGGAGAGGAGAGGAGAGGAGAGGAGAGGAGAGGAGAGGAGAGGAGAGGAGAGGAGAGGAGAGGAGAGGAGAGGAGAGGAGAGGAGAGGAGAGGAGAGGAGAGGAGAGGAGAGGAGAGGAGAGGAGAGGAGAGGAGAGGAGAGGAGAGGAGAGGAGAGGAGAGGAGAGGAGAGGAGAGGAGAGGAGAGGAGAGGAGAGGAGAGGAGAGAGAGAGGAGAGGAGAGGAGAGGAGAGGAGAGGAGAGGAGAGGAGAGGAGAGGAGAGGAGAGGAGAGGAGAGGAGAGGAGAGGAGAGGAGAGGAGAGGAGAGGAGAGGAGAGGAGAGGAGAGGAGAGGAGAGGAGAGGAGAGGAGAGGAGAGGAGAGGAGAGGAGAGGAGAGGAGAGGAGAGGAGAGGAGAGGAGAGGAGAGGAGAGGAGAGGAGAGGAGAGGAGAGGAGAGGAGAGGAGAGGAGAGGAGAGGAGAGGAGAGGAGAGGAGAGGAGAGGAGAGGAGAGGAGAGGAGAGGAGAGGAGAGGAGAGGAGAGGAGAGGAGAGGAGAGGAGAGGAGAGGAGAGGAGAGGAGAGGAGAGGAGAGGAGAGGAGAGGAGAGGAGAGGAGAGGAGAGGAGAGGAGAGGAGAGGAGAGGAGAGGAGAGGAGAGGATTCTGCTCCATGATACCTGGTAATAGTATGTCCTCAAATGCATCTAAAATCTGTGACAAGTACTGTGGTTGTGCCCTGGGTAACAAAATGTAAATGCTACAGTAACTTTCTTTTTCTAACTTCTCCTGTATAAAATGTGAGATTTATTAATAGATCAACTGGAACAGTGGAATTTTCCTTTTACATAAAAAAAATAGTTAAAATAAATCAGTGTTTCTTGCACTTTGGGTTGTCATCAGATTTTCAGATTTCCCAGTTTTAATATACCACAGACAATACTAAAATATTGAGCACTATAAATGAGTGTTCCTGATGATAGCAACCATGGAAAAGCCTACACATAGCAATACAGGTTTCAGTCCTTCTGTAGTGGGTTAATGTGGCAAGGTTTTGGTAGCAGGGGGCCATAGGGGTGGTTTCTGTGAGAAGGATCTAGAAGCTGCCCCATGTTTGGTAAGGGCCCCATTGTTTTCCAGAGCTGAGCCAATAAGTGATGTTGTTTTGCACCTCTGTGAGAGCATATTTAAGACAAGGAAAAAAACACTGCGCCACACAGCAGCCGGGAGAGTGAAGGGAGTGAGGAATAGCCTTGCAGGCACCAAGGTCAGTGAAAAAGGAGGGGGAGAGGTGCTCCAAGCGCCGGAGCAGAAGTCCCCTGCGGCCTGTGGTGAGGACCATGGTGAAGCAGGATGTCCCCCTGCAGCCCATGGAGTACCACGGTGGAGCAGGGTTCCACGCTGCAGCCCGTGGAGGAGACCACAGTGGAGCAGGTGGCCCTGCACCGACGGAGGCTGCCGCCTCTGGAAGACCCCTGCCGGAGCAGATTCCGGGCCGGACCTGCAGCCCGTGGAGAGGACACCACGCAGGTCACCAGGAGCAGGTGACCTGGCAGGAGCTGCTGCCTGTAGGGGAGCCAGGTTGGAGCAGTTTTCTCCTGAGGGATGGACCCCGTGGTACGGACCCATATCTGGAGCAGTTCTGGAAGAGCTGCTGCCTGTGGGAAGCCCACGCCGGATCAGTTCATCACGGACTGCATCCCGTGGGTGGGACCCCACAGCACAGGGGACGAGAGTGACCGAGAAGGAGCGGCAGAGAAGAAGTGCTGTAGACTGACCATAACCCCCATTCCCTTGTTCCCCTGCACCGCTCAGGGGGAGGAGGTGGAAGAGGGTGGAGGGGGGGGAAGGTGCTTTTGGTTTCTTTCCTTTGTTTCTCACTTCTCTAGCTTGTTAGTAATAAGCAAGAAATCTTACTATCTCCCTATGCTGAGTCTGTTTTGCCCGTTACAATAATTACTGCGTGATCTTCTTGTCTTTATCTCAACCTTCGAGCCCTTTTCATCCTATTTTCTCCCCATTCCTCTTTGAGGAGGGGGAGTGAGAGAGCGGCTGTGGTGGAGCTTGGCTGCCCTCTCAAGCAGAAGCACCACAGTCTTTTTTGGCGCCCAACGTGGGGCTCGAACCCACGACCCTGGGATTAAGAGTCCCATGCTCTACCGACTGAGCTAGCTGGGCCCACTGAGTTACAAACAGCTCACCCTTATGTCCCCATTCCAGGTCCACCTGAGCTACCACCTGAGCTACTTCAATTTTCAAAGCTCAATCTACTTCTTCGTTGTTCTGATGTTCTTCAGTGGCATGATTCTTAGGCATATGGGCATCTACATGACATACCTTTACAGCCAGCTTTTCTACCCGGACAGCAATATCTTGCCACAGGGTAGCAGCCCAGATAGGTTTACCTCTGCACTGCCAGTTGTTCTGTTTCCATTGTCGCAGCCACCCCCATAGCACATTTGCCACCATCTATGAGTCAGTGTAGAGATATAGTACTGGCCATTTTTCTCTTTCAGCAATTTCTTTTGGTTTTAAACAAAAACTGATGACATCAGAGAGGCGGATGAGTGCATCTCGCCAGAGGAAAAGCTTATGGCAGTTGTGTGGCATCCTTTCTGGTATATTAAAAGGTTAGTCAACAGGCTGGAACTGTGGGATAAGCACCTCATCTTCATCTACTGAGATCATCTTTCATTAACTAATTTAGATGGAGGTGGGCATAGAGGCGGGTGGAAAGGAGTGTATCCTATGTAACTTTTAGCAGTAAGTGCAGGTGCCTACATAAAGAGCTTAATCATATGAATTTTTCCCCATAGTCAACAGAATGAGGAAGACAGAGAGATCTCAGCAGATGTTTCAGTCCATCTCCAGAGGAAATCATCTATCTTCCTTGATCACATACAAGTCTAGGAAAAACTAAATTTTTGATTCAAGTAGCTCTATCAGATGCCTAAACTTGGGTAGCATTTTTTAGACCATTATCTCAAATTTTCATGTCACACTTTTAATCAGTTGTGTTTAGATCATTCTTCCTATTTCCTGAAGCAGAACTATTTTTTCAGGCTGCCTGGAGATTTGAGAGGACAACATTGCATTGTTGGGTGGTTATTGTCTGTTTGTTTGCTTGCTTGTTTGTTTTTCTGCCTTTGATTTTCATTGGACCATTGGAAAGAAGAGGTTTCATTCAAAGCAGACCCTGAATCCAAAGAAAGGGGTTCAAAATTACTTTCCTTTAATCATCTCTATACTATAACATAAATTTTACTTCTATCTGTTCACTGTTTTTCTGTGTCAGTAGTAGATATCTCAAAAATAGGGTATTTGAATTGAGACATATTTTACAGCTTTTAGTGTCTCTTGAATCGTTTCACTTGTTTTGATTGAAATTTTGTAGTGGGAGGGATGTTGAAAAATCAAATGACTAGTGAAGTATAACCGGCATCCAAGATAGTGTGAAGAATGTGAGGCTAAATTACTTAGGGACTGATATATAATACTTTTTTCAGAGGCTTATACTTGTTGAGGTATAAATTGCATACAGAGGAATTTTAATGTGTGGCAGTTTGTGGAATTTTGCCATTAGGTTGTTTTTCAGTATGAGTGGAAGAATTTGAACAACTCAGATACTATCCATCATTTGATGGCACATCCTCTAAACAAGTGTAGGGCTGTGTGTGGCTTTCCAGCTGCCTTCTACCCATACATACTTAATCCTCCCCAAAACATTCACGTTTCTGGATGCTCACCAAGTTACCTGTATACTGTTTAATGTCAGCGTCCAAAGAGTCTATCTGGATAAAAACAGGCATCTGCAGTGGATGTGCCTACTTCTGAAGCTGTTATCCCAATGTCCTATTTAAATCACTGGAGAGAATCAGAGTTCTGTTCATCAGCTCCTTAGGAGATGTCTCCACAGATTCTGCTGACCTAAACCTTTCACTTCACTTGAACACATTTCATTGACCATAAGCAAATCTGGGGTGACTAGCTCACATGAAGATGTCTATGATGTTGGTGTCTGAAGTTAGGTGAGAAGACTTCTTTTTGTGGTTTAAATGGTCAAAAATGAACCACAGACACTGTCTACTGCCACTACAGTAGCTGTTTTTGACACAGGCTTTCAACACACCTAATGGAAAATATGACTATTTCTCAAGTCATTCTTGGATCTGTATAAAGTAGTGACATTAATATGAATTGTTTGTGTGGGATTTTTGTTTGGTTTTGTATTGGATTGTATTGGATTGGTTTGATTTGGTTTTAATAAATACAGTACCACATACAATGGATGCTTTGACATTTCTTTTTCTGGAAATCTAGCTCACCTCTCTGTGAGACCTTCCACTGCTCTTCTTGTCCAAAAGAAGTTGTCAGCAGGATAAGAGAGGGAGGGAACAAAAAAGTCCATTATTTTGACTAACATGTCTGATGTTGCTCGGGAAACTTAGTGGTTCAGTGGCCTACTATCCATCTAGACCATGGTAATTTCATAGTTGCTTCTTAACAAGTAGTGAGTCATGGCTATTATTTGCTGTGAACATTATTTTCAAAGATTGATCCCTATCATGTTTCAAGAATGTAATACACCAGCCATTTCCTGGGGAAAAAAAAAAAAAAAAAAAAAAAAAAAAAAAAAAAAAAAAAAAACAGTCCTTATTTCAAAGAGTTAGCAGTGTTAAAGTGGTTTACTTAGCTCGTAAAGCATGATTTACCTCATTTTTCACTGTTGTGTATATTCTGAGGTCTTAGGACACAGGAGAAGTTCATACACTGATGTCTTTCAATGCTTGCTCCCACCAAATGGGATAATCAGGCAACTGAAGCTGATATATGATGTCAGTGATAGGCTCTGCTGCAGGCTAGGATTTGTTTTGGTAATCAGTCCTTGGGGAGGTTTTCGGCATTTACACATTCAGATTTCTCGGGTGGCATTTGAGCACCAGGAGGCAGCTCAGTTTCTGTCCATGGTGCTGATCTCATCAGAAGCCTTCCTGTTACTGCTTCTGTGAACAAGAACAGGGAGAAAAAAGGCAAAAATAACAGGTTTACTGGAAACTCAATGAAATTATGGGGAATTAAATGCATAAATTAAATTTTAAAACACTAATACTAATTATTGTATTATAAATACCATAATTAATAATTAATGCTTATTAATTCGTATATTACAAATATTAACGTATCCCTCCTGCCAATTTATATGTCTTGAAATTACAACCCAAAACCCTTCTACAAATTACAAAAAGAAGTCAATCAAGAAAATTCATAAATTAAGATAAATATGTGTCTTTCAGTTTTCTTTTACAGGCTACTTCTTATTACTTGTTGTCATTTAACCCACCAGGAAGCTAAGCACCACCACAGAGCTCTTTGTTCACCTTCACTTGGTGGAAGGAGAAAGGGAATCAGGTGGGTAAAAGTGAGAAAACTCATGGTTTGAGATAGAATAATTTAATAAGTAATGTAAAAGATGTGCACACAAGCAAAATAAAGAATTCATTCACTACTTCCCATAGAAAGGCAGATGTTTAGCCATCTATAAAAGTAAAGCTTCATTAAACACAACAGTTACTTGGGAAGACAAACACCATAACTCTGAACGTCCACCCATCCTCAGTCATTGTGATGTTCTCCCCCATTTCCACCTCTTTCTTTCATGCAGCTTTAGTGCCAAGAATGACGTTATATGGTATGGAATATCTCTTTGATCATCTTGAGTCAACTCAACTGGCTGCATTCACTACCAACTTCCTGTACACACACAGTTTATTTGGGGCTGGTCACTGTAAGAAACAGAAAAAAAATCTTGCTGTGTAAGCACTGTTCAGCAATAAATAAAATGTTGGTGTGCTATCAACACAATTTCATGCAAATCCAGAAGATATGAAGAGGCATAATAATTAACTCTATCCCATACTAAATCAGTACGTTAGTCTAAGCAGAGAGGGTGTGCTTGCAGTTTGAATACTTACATGCAGATTGATTTAAAACAAGTATATATCCACAAAACATATATAAAGAAGCATTAAGTCAGTAAGGAGGCAAGTGGGAAGGGCTACTGATTTTCAGAAGCACCTCTCATTTATTGAGATAAGTTTCATGAGTTTTATATGCAGAAATGTTGTTTTTATATTGCCGAAAAGTTGCTTCAGATTTGCTATCTTCTACTAAAGCACACAAGTTCTTTTTCTTGTTCTCATTACATCTAAGAGGTGCAGGATGGATAGCCTGTAAACCACAGAGCATGTAATAAATAATGAATCACTTTGAAACATTACTTTTATGAAAAGTCACATACAAATATGATGTTTACTTGTAATTTGTTTACGTTATAAAAACACTAGTTGAGAGTGTGACTTCCCAATAAATCTGCTGAAGTAAGGGGTAATGAAGCCTAGCTTCTTTTCTTTTATTATTTTTTAATTTTTCACCTCTGTTAATTTATGAGCCCTTTCCAAAATTATGCTCCAAAGCACATTTTTTAGTAAATTCCCCAAGTCAAATGCATCTACAGAATTGTTACCAGGTTCACTTCAATTTCATATTTTCCCAGTTTCAAGTTCAAGGAACAACAAACAAATCATTGAAAAACACCAGATTTCATGCTATTGCATTTGCCTCCCAAATATGTCAAAACAATAATACCTTAAGGATTATTTCACAAATGTGAACTCATTTATTTATAGTTATTTTTTTTTCCATAAATACATCAATAGAAGTAATTATTCTAATTAGAATATGAATTATTCAAAACTGTTAAAGAAAATTGTTTTGCTAGTGTCAGTTACATTTTTGCTTTAGTAAAAATTACGTATTCTAAATTGGAGACCTAAGCTTCTTACAGATCTATAAACAGGTTTTAGCATGTCTATGCAAGTTTTCTACTTACTTGTGCTGCTGTGACTCAGGTTTGCAGGAACCATAGATTTTTAAAGTTCACCTGGTCTTTTCTTGAGTATACTAAGATGACAGCAATTATGACTATGAAGTGGGCTCTATTTTGACATGAAGGCACACAGAGACCCCAAAATGCCTTACAAACACGACCAAGGAGTAGCTCTAGGTATAAAGGTTTTTTTTGGCCAATATTTGATCTTATCCTATTAGCTTCAAAGGTACCTCAGAAGATTTGTATTAGACATTCTAATCACAGTCTTCTTTCAAAACCCTTCTTGCTGTGATCAGATGCAGTTTTATCAAGTATCTCACAATGTGGAATCATTTTTGCCATTTACATTTTGCTCTGCACACTAAGACTCCTGTAATAAATCTATAGCATTTGAGGACTCTTTTTTTTTTTCTTTAATTCACCCATTTTTTACATCCTGATCCAAGTTTCACTGAAGTCAATGACAATAATTCTGCCAGGCACTGAAGCAGTCCCCTTGAATTGGGATTATACACTTACTGATACATAGAAGCTACAAGAGACATTATTCAGAATTTTATCAATACAGATTTGGATGCCAAATATTTTCTGCCTGCATTTAAGGTACTAGCTTAGATCAGAGAAATAAAGGGGTGAAAAAATCATTTTTTTTTATAAAAACATTCTCAAGATAAAGAGGACATTTTTGTCAACTGTTAAGAACATTCTACTGCAAGTATTAGTTAGCTTTGACTTATTGGTTTCAAATATCTGCAGTAGCTGAATTTCTCATTTAAAATTTGTAAACCCATTACTGGAACCACTGAAATCTACAGGATCAGCCTGATTAACAATTAGTTATCCATAGGAAGATCTGAATAACTGATAGCAGAACCTGGTTCATAAATAGCAGTAATGGACACCAAAACACAGAAATAATATTTAGTTTAAACAACTTTCATTATATATGTGGTAAGGAAGCAGTAAAGAGTTTTAAAAAACAACAAAGTGATTAACAAATAAGAAATAATTATGCTCTGTACCGAATTTATCTATGTACAGGGTCTTACAAAATGCCCAGTCCAGGTAGTATCTAAGGCTTACTGAAGCCCTTAAACTAAAATAAACATTTTTACATTGTATCTTAAAAATAAATAAATAAATAAATAAAACATGGTAATCCAGTTGTCTCCCCATTCTGCTCCAAATCCTTTGAAATTACTCTATGAATTCAAAGGGAACACTTTTCTGCTCTTGAAATTTAAGGTGTGTTTTTGTTTGTTTTTTTTAATCTCATGAATTTCACCCAACACGTTCTAAAAGAAATAGATATTCTCCATTCAGCTTCAGCCCAGTGTTATGACAGTCTGATAGACAACATTTACAAATGTGCATTAGTAAAAGAAAAAATACAAGCCAATGTACTTCTCCTGCAAAGTTTTATATCATTCAGCAGTCACAGAATAGTAACTTGTGGTCATAGAAGATTATCCTGTTGAAAATAGATAGCATTTTAGACTAGAAGTATTGGCTTTGTGAATCTTGTCATTAAATGTGCAAGTTTTCCAATTTTACAGTTTTACATAAATTTAAAGTATCTTTCATAACATCTAACTCTTGTAGAACTTATAGTTAAACAGTGCCTTTATAAATTCCTAAACACTCTAAATACCACATTTCCTTCACATTCCTCCAAGGATATATCTACCATGACATTCTTTTCCCACACTAATTACAAACACTCTTTGCAAATTCCTGAGAGAAGTAGATGTGCTTATAAAATCATATATCAGATGAATGTGATGAGAAGGATGACTTCAAGGAGGATAAAATCAGAATCATTTTACTTTTTGTTTTCATTTTAGCTGTAAATATTATTTCAAGTTCTCTGGCTTAACAATAATGAAATGAGATATTTTCCATTTTTATGTAGCCAGATGATTTAATTTGAAAAGACTAAATTATATTTCTCATAGATCATTTAAAAATTAGATCACAGAATTCTGAAAATGACTGAATTGTGTCCTGATGGCTGTATGCATCTGGTTGGCCACTGAGAAGTGGCCAACTTTTTTTTTTGTAATATGAGTGGCTTCTACAATAAGGATTACCGTTCTGATTCTCCTCTGTTTGCCCATACATTATGTCTTGTGTGTGCTTTTTAAGATACTGATAAGAAAATACAATAATTTTCCTAAAGGAAAGGAACAGGGAGCAAATGAACTAATACTCTAATACTGTTTAAAGAGATACTGGATAACTTTCAAGACAGAATAAATTTTAAAACTCTGCAGAAGACAGGTCTCATTTATTCTGAAAGCTTTAGAAGTATGAACAAGCACTGAGATACCATGCCTAATGAGTTTTTAAAAAAAAAAAAAAAAAAAAAAAGTTTGATTTACCTTATCCTAAAATCCTTATAGAGTCAAGTCAATATTTTTAGTTTTTCCCATCAAGAAATCATTGATTCTTTAGCTGAAATGTATGGACATGAGTGTAAAGAAGTTGAAACCAAACAGCACCAGCTTTTGATGTATCAGTCTACCCACTGCCATAGATAAAATAATTTATATTGTTTAGTTTCACTTACTGGTAATGAGTCACATTGCCTTCATTAGATGTTTTCAAGGAAATTCCCATTAATAAATCTCAAGGGGATTTTCCTTTTTTTTTTTTTTTTCCCATGTTCTTTGTCTGTTCCTACTTCATCAAAATTATGCAATAAAAAAAAATGTTCAGAGAGTTTCCTTAAAAGTGTCTTTTGTAAGATGTCAAGCACCACACCTATTAATAACGGTATCATTTAAAGTAACACTTAAAATATATCTTCAGTTCATGGTTAACAAAATGCAATTTCTGTGTAGTTTCATTTAGTGCTCATCAACTTTACTATATTTTTTGCATTGAATTCAATTGGCTTTCTGATTTCTCATTAGAAGGTGGCAGATCTATGAAAGGAATCAGAATTACAAAACATTTTCACAGATTCCCTCTAAATATTGAAACTCTATTAGAATAAATATTGAGAAGTATAAAGATGGGTTGTTGTTTTATTTCAGTGATGGTACAGAAAAATCTTACCTGTAAATTTTTCTGAAACTGCCTTTGTAAGACCATCTCCATGCTATCACACACACACACACAGAGAGAGAGAGAAATCCTTTCTAAACTGAAATTTGTAAACTTGATGCTTTTGAAAACCTTTCTCAGTTCCTGTGTTTTTTTACCAGGACAGCAACAGGAAATTGTCTGGTAAATAATGAACGATTTGAATTCAGACAAGTTAATACAAATCCTTCATGACTGGCACTGGGACAACATAGCAGATTTGAAACCACAACTGAAGGTGTTTTAAACTCACCTGCTAATCTTTTCATCTTTTTTTTTTTTTTTCTTGTGTGCTAAACTTAGGACTACAGACCATCTTCTGCACATGTTAAGAATATTCGTATAGTCAGTAATAACATCAAAAGTGTTTCTGAAGCTGCTCACCCTCCTTTGATAGCTTTATCTTTGGTGTAATAGGGCAGTTGAGTGTCTCCAAACAGACCTGTGGCCCATTTCTGCATCAGTTCACACATGAATTGGTGACCTTATTAACTGGGGTAGAGCTCTGACATTCTCCATTTACCAAGTACTTTTTTCAGCTTTTGTTTTATATCTGGATTTCTGTTTTCTAAGTGGATATGAGGCTCTAATATCATCTAAAGGTCATAATACACAGGCAGGCATACCTCTTGCCTTCTCAGGTACGTGGCCACTGACACACTATAAGTCATCATACAACTCAAATTATAAACAGCACAAGTGCTAGTCCAGCTGAGTGTGTTCCTATGCAACTGTCCACAAGTTCAAAGGCCTTTTACAGTAAGCTTAACAAAAGGTAGGTCTCCTTTCAGACAGATTTATTGCTCAGGAATATGTTTCCCAGAAATCCAATAAGGATTTCAATCAGCTTGGTCTTACCTAGTTCAAGACACCCCCAAAAAGGTGGATCCTTGGTATGTTTGTTCTTCAGCATCTTTTCCAAAAATCAAAAGGAGAATGACAAGTATTGCATCCAAATAGCTTGCCAAATACCAATTTTGTACTATGTCCTATGTTAAAAATCACTAATTTGTATTATAGTTTTATTTCATTACTGTTATTTTATTTTTCTTACTTCTCATGTGGTTCACTGGTGCTGATGTACAATGCAGAAAGGTCTAAAGGATGTAGTTCCTCTGTCAGGGTTTTCCCTTCACCGTATGTTTACATAGTACTTATCACAATGGAGCTTTGATGTGACTGGTTTCTGGGAACTGCTGGCAATATCAACATTAAATAACGATAACAATACACAGCTTCCTCCCTTGCTTCTCTTTAATTATATACTCTACACAGTTCAAATATAACAGTTTACCATAAGGCACTGTATATCTCAGATCTGATGATCTGATTCACTCTTATTTACTCTAAGGTAAATAAAAATAAAAATAAAAAAATAAAAATAAAAATAAATAAAAATAAAAATAAAAATAAATGCAGTACAGCTCGTGTAAGACAATGAAAAAAAAAAATGAATACATTCTGCTTTCTCTTTTGATCCCTTCATTTCTTCATTTCTAATTTTTATGATAGCTTTCTTAAAACAGGTGTTGAAAAGCTAGTTTACTTCAGGTTGCCTGAAATTTCTCACAATTAAAGCCTTACTTTTAACTGCAAACAACTTTGCCAGGGATCAGGTTACCACCTGAAATTTTTCATGCCAGATGTCTGACTTAGATTGAATATTGATTTTCTTTTCTTCAGCATTTCAGGAAAAACAATTTTAGTTACTTCTGAGATTGGTGTAAACATGGAGTAAAGAAGCAGCAGAAATTGACTGGAACCAAATTTAAAATATATAACACTATAAAAATGCCACCCATTCCCTTATCATGCTATGTAAATAAAATTATCAGAATATGTGAAGCACTAATACCATGCACTGAAGAAACACCTGGAGGAAATCATCAATTTTGTTTTCGTTATAAAGTCTGAATGAAGTGCAATATGTAAGGCCACATGATTAAAGAAGAAGATAAATTAAAATTGTGAAGATTTACTCTCATTGAAAGAGACAGTCATCTCAGGGAAAAAGTAGTATATTCTTGTGAAGTTAAAGACTATCATTAAGACAAGAGAACTGTATTAATATTTCACACGTTATCTTAACTCTACTTTTCTTGTGTTTGTAAGTACTTAACTTTGCAGTCTGGTCACTCTTCACTGTTTTGTTTGTGTGTGTGTGTGTGTGTGTGTGGTTTCTTTTTTTTTAAACACTATAGATTGACAGAAACTAAGCCACACTATTAAAAGGTATGCCACATGTGGTATTCACCACAGAAGGAAAAAGAGTTTTTTCTTTGGCATTTTATCCAGTTCACAATCAAAATTGTCATAGCAGTGAGCTGCACTGTCTGGAATCCTGAAATCTCAAAACTGCAGCTGTATCTGTGTCTTCCCTCAGGGTAACAAGAGACTGTTAATATCTTCAAAATATATCTTCCAAAAGAGTTCTCATCCAGGTGGTTTTTCTGAGCTGTTGAGCAAATAGATGGATAATTTCTTTGGGGACTCCATGGTTAATAAAGAAGCTGCACAGGGGAATCTAAGATGGATGCTATCCCCCAAACCACAAACTCATTGTGAGGCCCGTTTTTAGAATAAATTTACCATAAACCTTTCTGTAGTGTCTGTCTCAGAAAAGCTTTTATTACGGGGTTTACACCAAGCTGTAGCAAAAGATTTCTTACTAAGGAAACTCTTATCAAAACCTTGTGCTTTTTTGTTGTTGTTATTGTTGCTTTGTTTTTTGTTTTGTTTTTTTTTTAAGGAAGATAGTATGTTTTTTTAAGTAACTTTGTAGTCTGATTTTATAAACGACATCATTACACTACGCAACATTTAAACATAGAAATATGCCGGAAAATATAATTTTACCTCAAAAGTCTGCTTAGACAAGCAGATATTTATTTCTTAGAGGTTTTATATCATGACTTAAACATGCAGCAGATCAAATACTACTAATTATAATAAATAAAGAATTATGTTCACTCTGGTTAGACTTCAGGTTTTGTCCCTCACATTTGCCAGTGTTCAGATCTCTCCCAAAGACCAACTGGCAAAAAGCATTAAGACAAATAAACTAGGTGGCGATTAGCCTCCCTGGCCATAACCAGATGGTTTTTAATAGGATCAACTTCACCTTTTTCTAAGCAAAGTCTCAGTAATGGAATCTTTGCTGATACCAAGAGTTCAAATAACTATATGTAGGCTGAGGAAATCTTTGGAAATGTTGTAATATGCTTGCTTAAAAAATGACAGTGTACATGAAAACTAACTTCCATCATTTTCTGTGTAAAGAAATGAAGGAGGAAAGAGCATGACATACAGATGGGTAACAAGGATTGACTTAAAAACTGAAAGCTCAAGCCATCTAATTTGCAATGAAAACAGAGTTCTGAAACAATCTCAGCAGGGCCCTATGCCTTTAGTCTTCTGCTCCTTTATAGCTATCCTGCCCCTGTACATGCTCCCCACAAAAATATTCAAAGGATTTGACTGTCGAAGAAGTAAATATCCATTTTAATATTTAGAAAATTGCCACCAAAAAAAAAAAATAATAATTGGTTAATCTCAAGTGCATTCAAGTAACTTAGTTTGCATTGCTCCAGGTTTGCCCTGTAGCTATTTAAAGTAAAATCTGGCCCTTTGCTGGTGTTTAAAAAAGTCTAGAAGGTAAAACTGATAACCCAGCACAGAATGAGACTTTGGAAGTTTGCAGCAGACTGGAGCTATTTGAGAAAAAAAAATTGTTTGCTGAGATACCCATATTCATCAGCATATTCTTCAGTGCTTCACATTGATTCAGCTAACTTAACCTAAAAGGAAAGAGCAGTAAGCGATCTGCCAATGTCTTCCAGTTTTGAACTGCCCCATGCTGGAGTTCAGTGCTGTCACAGTTCAAAACAGGATTATTGCATTGGGCAGGGGCTTCCTATGGTGATGGGCAGCCACAAACCACCAACATGGATAGAAAGACTTGAATGTGATGTGAAATGAGTAAACGTAGGCCAACTTTCTTAACTATGAAAACAAAGTTTTAAGATTACTGTTTGAATAGTGTGTTTTGCAATGTATATTCAAAAAAAATATTCATGCAAGGAATTATTATTTTAAAAGCAACAAAGTGCCAATGGACTGCCCGATTCTCTTTCCTGGAAAATATGATCTCGGACCTAAGTGTTTCTATATCAGAAGAAAATCTATGTGGAAATGTGGTCAGTTCTAGTATGGAAGTTAGTAAGTCTGGCACCACAGTGCATGTTTTCCCAAAAGCCATAAAATTTGCTGGAACCCATTTGTGTATACCCTCAGATATGAGAAATGAACCTTGCGTATGGCTCTGTTTGATGGATGCTGTTAGGGTACAGCTTGCATAATGCAAACAGGGATCCGGTGTAACAGGGTCCTTCCCTAAGATAAGCACCTCGTACTAGTTGAAGAGTAAAGAAGGGATACTCAAGTATTAAATCAATTCATGTTCACATCTCACCAAAAATGATTGTTTCAGCCTTTCCAAGTTAAATCCAGGCAAAGGCAGCATAAAAACTCAAAGCCATATCAGCTTAAGGAAATTGTATTTTAAATGAATGTCTCATGAGAGAGAGAATGCATGATTTAGTTTATCTGTGGTTAAATCACTACAGGAATAGATGCAGGTGTAAGGTAAAACTTGGCTACTGCAGTTGATTCACTGGTGAAAGGTTGTAAACCATTGCAAATTTAAAAAAAAAAAAGTTTTTCAGGATTCATTTTAATGAATTTCATTGAAATATAATTAATTTAAATTATTTAATATTTAGAAATGAATAAAAAATAATGTTTCACACTTCAGTCCCATAAGTAGTGGTAAATTAAGCACAATAAGGACAATGGGTATTCTGCCATACTCTTCAGTGAAGACTGAAGCTAGACTTTAATCTAAGAAATATTTATTTATGTATTTATCTATTTTGTCATCACATAGCATTTTTGAATGTGACTAAGAAAGACTTTTGGCTAACACATTTTCCTAGAATTTTCCATTCTTGTATTGTCATGTGTTTCTCTGTATTGAGATGCAGTAAAACAAAATAAAAGGTAATTAATCCTTTCCATAAATCTAATTTAATCTAATAATAGCATTTTAGCATCCAACCATTTTCTATTTTTTACTTGCTGGAGTTCATGTATTTACTTGAATTACTTAAATTATCATTTATTTTTCTAGTTGAGACACCCTTAGCATTTTTTCAATGTCTCTGACTTCTACTTATTATTGATGTTATGTTTGCCTACAATGGGATATCTGTTGAGAAGGTGCCACAATGCTCCCCTGTGTCTAAAGTGCATCTCTGTTGCCTTTTGCAGGGAGGAGTTTTTACTGCAGTCTCCCAAAGCAAGCATTGCATCACTAGCGTCACTCAACAGTCCATGAGATGATTGGCTGACAAATATAGTAACTTTTATAGCATATGATTTATTGGTCACCTTTATTTGGGCTTCTTCAACCAAGCCAAGAGATCCAAAAGCAGTATTACGTGCACACCTTACAATTATGCAATCTTAATTCTTTGTACAGAATGTACATAGTAAATGGCTGGGGCTAACATGCTCCTTGTCGTGATGGGCTCACCAGCCTGTGAGCAGGCAGCTGACTCTCTGCTGGTCAGACTGTTGGAAGAGAGCAGGAAAGAGCCAGCTCTCATGTCGTTCATTGCCATGGGCTGAGCATTTCTGGTCTGCCACCTTCCTCTTGTTTTTGTATCTTCCCAGATCATGTTTTTCCTTCTTGAGTCTATGATGATTTTATACAGTCTGTTTGATATTAGCTCTGACTTGAACCACTTTCAGCTGTTTATTCCTGTGGACATTTCATGTCTACTTTTCTATCCTGCCTGGGCCAACAAACCATGTTACCTGCCTCTCACGGGCTGATAGCAACTGGTGAAGTTCAGCATGACCTTCCCTTGGTAAAAACTGGGGCAACAGCATGTATAGGTCCTCTTTTCATGTGTACCCTCATTTTCAGCCCTTAGGAGCCCATTGATCTGATATCATTTGGAGACAGAGGCCAAGTGGTCTTTCACAGAATATCTGATATTACCATTGCTCTGCAGGTGGGCTTTAAAAATGCATGGAAAAATGGGAGACCCCCAAGTACCAGCAGTCCTGTTGGTGAGAAACACGGCTGCAAAACAGGTTTGGAAGGGAACTGTGGCGAAAGATGGTTGCAACCAGCCCCCTGTAGTCTGCCCCATGCTGGGTCCAAGGGCAGTGCAGGAAGGGTGCCAGGGAGGGCACAGAGAGCACAGAGTGCACCTTCCCTCTCCCTACCTCTGCTTTCTCCCCTTTCTCCATCCCTCTTTTCAGCATGCCTTTCTTTTCTTTCAGCTTTCTTTTCTTTCTCTTCCCCTTTGGTTCCACATGATCCTGTTCCTTTCCATCTCCCCCTCATTCCCTTTTGTTTTCTCACCCCAGTTTTACTTCCTGACCCTGTTTCCCTGCCATGGCACGACAATCACTCTCCCTTGAGTCATCCTTACTTACCCACAACGTCCCCTAGCACTCTGACGTCTTTCCCCCTTCCTCCCCCCAGCTCTGACGGACACGGTCCTCTCACCCCACTCAACCCTCCTCCTTTATAAAGACATTTTCCTCTTTTTAATCCACGAGCCCCCCGCCGCAGCCTCAGCTCTCGGTGCACCGCCGGCACCTCCGGGGGCGGGGTGGGGAGGGAAGGGAAGGAAAGAGACGCTCCCACCTTTACTCCTTCGCCCCCCCGCGGCTAAAACCCGGGCCGGGGGCACAGCCACCCGAGCCTCACCCCCTCCGCCACCTCGCGGGGATGGGCGGCTGTGCCCGAGGGGCTGCGGGGCAGCGCGGAGCCAGAGCTCAGGTGGGGCGGGCGGCCGGGGGGCTCCGCTCCCCGACGGCGCGGTGGGAAGGGGCGGGCGGGCGGGGGGTGCGCGGCCGAGCAGGGCGATGCGGAGCCCCGCGGAGCCCCGCGGAGCCCCCCGGCAGGTAGGGCTGGCTCCGCACGGAGCCGTCGGGGTGCGGGAGGGTCTCGGAGGCGCCGCGGGGTGGCAGCGGGAGAGGAGCGGAGAGGGGAAGGGGGCTCCGGGAAAGGGCTCTCCGGGGAGAGGGGAGCCCCGGGGTTCGCCCCCGCCGCGGTTCGCCCTCCTCGCCTTTTTCTGCTGTTCGACAGCTTGCACGCTTTCCACTTGAAAGTGCGAGCGCGAATTGATTAATACTTTTTCCCCGCTGGAAAATCACCAAAGAGAAAGCGGAGATTTTTAAACGTGGGAGATGTCAGGAGGAGGAAAAGACTCGGCATCCCAACACATAGATTCCAAAGACGTCTTTTGCTGTTGTGTTTATTACTTCTCTACAGTTCTTATATCACTCGAAACAGCTCAGTGGCTTGTCTTCTAACTGGAGGCTTCCGTAATAGCCCTCATGGCCACGATCTTCTATCCTATTCCATGTACCATTTATTGACTGAAGAGTTCCCTGGCACTGGGAACTTGGTGACTAAAAGAATTCTGAGTTCTCTAACTGATTTCTAAGACCAGCGTAGCTTTTAGCCACATCATTCATTTTCCATCGTAATCACTGGTTACAATTGTTGGTTGTTGCTCCACAGGCGTTTTAATTGGTACGTAAACTTAATTTCAATTACATCTGAAAGACCCATTTCATAAATTCACCAGAACAGCCTCTTTAATAACCAACTGAGTTTTCTTTGTGTATTGATTCTAAAAAGCATCTTAGCAGATTTGTTAAATGCAGATGTATTATTGCATTTTCTCCAGAGGTCTTAATGAAATAGCGATCAAGGAAACAGTCAGGACTTCAACATGCCTTTCCATGTGGAAGGGCTGGTGGCCATAGTTGTATTTTACCTGGCTATCCTGGCAGTTGGGATATGGGCTGCTTGGAAAACCAAGAACACCGGCAGCGAAGGAGATCGCAGCGAAGCTATTATAGTCGGTGGAAGAGATATTGGCTTGCTAGTTGGCGGATTTACAATGACTGGTATGTAAAAATTATTTTTCTCTTTTTTTTTTCCAACCAGTGTGTAGCTTGTCAGTTTTCCATCTGAGTGAAAGAGAACTATAATTTGTATGTTAAATCATACAAAATGTAGAAAATATCTATACTTTCTTTTCCAGTTGCTGCTGATATTGTTTAGTGAACAGCCAAGTAATATCTAGATAAAAACAACAAATTGTTTAAAATAGTACAGGAAGAATATGTTATATTTCATATTCATTGTTTTTATATTCATCTGTAGAACAGATATGTTTGTGACAGAAATACAGGAGTTCTATGGATTAATAAGAAATCCAGTTTTAAGATCATTGTTATTGTTGTTGAAGCCATCCAAATTCATGAGTTATTTTTGCTTAATCTGAGTAAGGCAAAGTTTATATGGAAAAAGATTGGAGGGAGGGGGTGTCAGCATCAATTTAGAATAATATTCTAAAAGGAAATTGGCATAAATCTAAATTCATATGTCCACTGACTTACAAGCAAACTTACTTTGTGAATTCTTTTAGATTTTTTTTTTTAACAGTTTGACAAAATAAGACATCGTTGTGAATAGTAGTATCAGTAGGAAAAGCCTTGGTGAAGAATGAGTTCACTAATTTTGTAAGCAGTGCAGTCTGACTCCCAGAGCCAATTGAACCAGATAACGTATGTGGGTAAACAAGTGTTTCACAATGTGATCCAAAATCTCAAGTTTTGCAGCTAACAGGTGGTATCAGAACAAAACTACATTATAAGAAGAATGAATTGGCCCACCCTTTCTATTTAAGCAATTTAATTTTATTTAAGCATGCTTCATTGTTTTGATATTCTAAATTCTATTCTGGCAAAGCCCTTTCAATCCTCAAATTTGATTTATTAGGTTATGGGAGTTTTCATTCTGCCCTGTAGTGGTTTCACATTTACTTAATAAGGAAGAGTTGCATAAAAACTTGAACCAAACTTCTGTGTTCTTTAATCAGTAGTAATCCCCATCTTCTCATAGAGCCATTTTCCTCATTGAAAGATAAAATATTTGGATAAAGAGTAAAGGATGTTTGCAAAAGTTGTTAAAGTTTGAAGCCAGGCAGTTGTTCTACTGTTATCACTTCATTATAATACCCTCGACTACATCTGATGCTTCAGTAGTCATATATCCATCAGCTACTGAGGCATTAGATATGACAAGGTTCTACTTACAGCAAAAGCTGGTTTGACTGTTTTCTGCCACATTAAATGTTTTCAAGAGCACCAAAACCAGAATATTTTGTAGAGATATTGATTGCCACAAAACCATAATCATTAAATTGGCAGAGTAGAGATGAAACAAGACATTCCCCACAGAGGTGGCTGTAACTAAGAGCCTTGCCAGTGGAAGAAAACACAAATTCTGGTCTCCTTAATCCAACCTTACAGGAATAGTTTTTGTAACAGCTGAAGCAAAGATGAGACTTGACATTAGTCTTGCTGTATAAGAGGCAACTTTTATAACTACCACAATTCACACGCACACATGCTCATTCTATTTCATGCAACCTCCTGAGATGATGTAGTATATCATCTCTGCGGTAGAATATCAGAGTATCCTAAAGTCCTTGCTCAGGTAAAACACTCTGGTTTAAACATCAGGGTTTACACACTTTCTCACCTCCATCTTCCATAAACATGGCAATTAAAGCTTGAGATGCCAACTAAATTCCACTTTCACTTTTGGGGAACCACAACTTGCACGTAGAGCCAGGTGTGGACAGAAGCCTATGGAATCAGAGGCTAGTTAAAGTTTTGTCTCAGTGAGAGTGATTGGGATATATAGTTCGTAAAGCTATAAAAAATCACTGTGATATTTTACAGCTTTAGTTGTCTAAGAATTAAAAAGCAATGCCTACCTATAAAAGAAAAACTAGATTTTTTTTTAAAGAGAAGAAGGATAGAAAGGATATTATTTATATATGTGTGAAACACTTCAGATTACGATTAATTCCGTCTTTCTTGCTTGAGACAAACTCTACCATGTTCTATACTTAGAAGGGAGGATGTCAGGACTTAGTCTATACATTTAAAACATTCAGAGCATAAGGAACATGACTTCATAGGATGGACTAGAGACTCCTGAGTATTTAGTTCATTTTCTAAATGGCATTTAAAAGCCTTAAAGCAAGTGTACTCCCTATGAATAATGGCTATGGACATACATGGATTCAGACTATGATCCTGAAGAATCTGCTATACCAGCTACCCACTAAGATGCTTGAACATGGAGGTTGATTGGCACTCGACTGAAAGTGGAGTGTATCTGCAGCTATCAAAACAGGAAGGAAAATCTTGAATTCTGGATGGATCACAACAGCTCATATTAAAATGATCTAACATAGTTTTGCAATAGGTATAATTTTAATTTGTGTATCATTTTTACATGAGGATAATTTTACATAAATATAATTAAAAGGTTGGACTAAATATTAGCATTCCTTAATTTGTATGGGTGAATTTCTTTAAAGATGCCTGTGGCAAATCTGAGTCTATCCTGATTTTGGTGATTGAGATTAAACCCCAAAGGAAATATTTGAAATGACATAATTAAAATCCTTACAAGTGCCACTAAAAATGTCATAATCTATTAATGTAATTATCATTTTACTTGGATGGAGCTTTGTATTCTTCCACAAGAATAAAAGAAATAATATTATCAATATTCTGGGACTTTTTAATCACTTGATCAGGAATTTCATCTTATAGAACTTGACAATTGATTCAATAATTTGAACGGTTAGACAAGCAATCATTTACAAAGAAGTGCCAGAAAATCTGACCTGCTAATATATATCAATATATTTAAAGAACTCTGAGATTCTTTTCTTTGTTCTTCAAATGAACTAAGTGCAGAATTACACTGCATATCCTCAGTATTTGCCTGATTGTTTTTGAGGGTGTTTATTTTAAATGGTATTTGCAGTGGTTTGGGGTCCTTCAGATGTCAGGCAAAGAGAGGATTAAAATGGATTACCACATGAGTGTTTCTATAGATTATTAAATTTTATATTCCTTTTGTCTGATTTAGAAAAATAAAAGAAAATGAAAAAAAAAAAAAAAAGAATTTCACCAAAAAAGGTATTAAACTAACTTTAAAATGTGGCTTAGCAAACTGAGGATCAGAACATTAATATCTTGGGATGAAATCCCCTCCTATCATATCCCGTTATTTTCTTTCTAATATATTATATAATATTATATTATAATAACTTATTATATAATTATATAATTATATAATATAATATAATATTATAATAACTGATAAAAGTATACCCTTTAACCCCCTGACAAAAAGCTGTGTAACACCTTTCTAAAGCTCTGGGGTCCTTGGCAAGTGTTCCAGAGGAGCAAAGTGCACACAAAAATTGATCAGCAGCTAATTTTTAAACTCCCAATCAAGAAATTAAGTCAATCAATTAGAAAATTAGAGCTGAATCCTCCGTGCCAGCCTACCTACCTACCCGTCCATAGGGTGGCATTCCTGTCCCCAGGCATGGAAGGGCAATAACTCCTGCAAAATCCTACAGAACTGAAGTGTCTTCATCCCCTCCAGGCCAAAGCTAGGGAGCTGGGTACAGCATTCCAAGATCTCCTTGGAGAGCACACACCCTTTCAGTGGCAGCCCCAGGCAAATCAATGATGGATGCTGAAGACTTCTTGCACCACAGCTGCAGATCTGCTAAACATTTTTCCTTGGCTATGGAATATCTTTTCCTATCTGGAAGTGGGTATCATTCATGCAGTATTCATGCTCATACTTTTTCCAGGGAGGGACACAAATACAAATATTTTTAGAATTATTTATTCAGTAAGTTGCTACAGCATGCAGGTACTTAAAATATATTCTCAAAGTATATTCTGCTTGAGACTCAATAGGCAACACACATCCCAGGTGTATATTGACTTCAGTAACCCATATTCCCACCTACTTCAGTAGATTCGCATTCTTAAGAGGCATAAAATCCCAAATGTCTCATGATTTTCTATATAGATTCTGTACCCCTGTATCTTCCTGTCAAGGATCAGTGGTCGCCCAT
Organism: Anas acuta; assembly: GCF_963932015.1. NCBI lineage: Eukaryota > Metazoa > Chordata > Aves > Anseriformes > Anatidae > Anas > Anas acuta. Next base: position 63,524,252 of record NC_088979.1, on the reverse strand, counting down.
CTTCTCCATGTGATTCCACATGGGCATCACTCACTTGTCTCTGTAATGTGCAGCAGGTCTCAATACTGAAACATCTACCAATGCATGGGGTCACTCCTTTGCATGGGGATACATGGGATCACTCCTTTTCTTACAGATTTTCTCTGCATACACATTTTTTGTACAAGTCCATTACAGTATTTCCAACCACAGTTCTGTCTATTGCTATGTTTCAAAATGCAGGAGGGGAGACAGTTGCAATGCTGCAGCTTCCAGAGATCTTTGATTCTAAAGCCATGGTACAATTTAGCATCAAGTAGTAATAGAGAGGTACAACAGTTAAGTGGAAAAGAGTGGTCAGCTAGATTGCCATTAAAGCTCTTTAGGAATTCTAATTAATTCTTCATCATTTGTGTTCAACTCCATTTCTTTATCTGAGACACAAAATTCTGAAAATTACTTCACTACAGAATTAATTATGAATGATTTTTGCAAGTACAATCATGATAAATTTCTGTGTTTAAGAATTTCTTACAGACCAGAAATTCAGCCAGAATTTTGTAGATCCAAAATTCTCAAATGTAGAAACTTGTCTTGAAGGCAGAGGATCAATTCATTAAGGGTCTGAGGTCAGTATTCTAAAATAATGTTGTTTCTTAGACAAATGTTCACAAATACTACAGATAGTACAATTCACTTCTGGAATATATCTTCAGGGAACACAAAAATAAATGAGAAAACTTTCAGAACTTAAATAGCAGTACAAAACCATCATAGCCCTATATAAGGATTTCTCTACTCAGGGAAATCAGAATTTAATAAATATGCTTCATGTAGCCACAACTTAAAATTCAGTAAGATTTTAAAGGCACTTTTTTCATAAAAGCCCTATTAAAAGATGGATGAATTAAACTCTTGTCTAGTTTAAATGCTCTGAGTTTTCTCAACTGGGGTGACTTTGTCATTTTTTTGTTTATTGTTTTTCCTCTGCTCTCCCTCCTTCATTTGGACTAACACAAAGAAAATGGTAATGATTAATGAGTTGATATGCTTCATTCATTGTAAAAAAAGTAGTGAGGGACTCGGGCCTCACATTTTCACTGACTGTGCAGGGTCCATCTGGTTTCTCTTTCATATGTTTTAAGTTGTAAAATTTTGGATTAGGACTACATTCTATAGAAGGTTGTCGTGTCTGGGACTTGTACAGTACACACAATAAAAAATCGCAATATTATAAGTGATGATGATTTCATTCTACAACATGGGACGTTTTCCTTCTTTGTGGGCATTAAATATTTTTTCTTCTTCTTTTTCAGCCACATGGGTTGGAGGAGGTTACATCAACGGGACAGCAGAAGCTGTATATGTCCCAGGCTATGGTCTAGCTTGGGCTCAGGCACCTATTGGTTATTCCCTTAGTCTGGTTTTAGGTAAGCAAGCAACTGAAGCTAACAGCCTCTGGTTTTAAACAGTTCTGATGACAAGACCATCATCTGAAATGACACCACTAGGGTCTGATAAAAGGACACTGAAGTAAACTAGATCCCTTTTGCTGATAGGCTTAGGCTATTAAAAGGAAAAGTGGGAAATCACTTTGAGTAGTTTCATATCTCCAGTGCCCTGAATGTCTCATCAAGACCTAGATGGTTATGACCACCATAGTGATCTATGGGGTTCAAAATAAGAAAGGGATTTTGTTTGTTGTTTGTTTGTTTGGGCGTGTGCTAATTATATGTGCTTGGTTTTATATATTCATGTTTTCTTTAAGAATCTATATGATCTGGAACATAATATCAGATTACTGATTTTCAGACTATCAGATAATATTCTAAATCTTGGACTTCAAAAGTGGCAAATATACTTGCATATTACAGAACTACTTACGTCTTTAAATCTTCAGTGAGAGTATAAATAACTTACTTAATTTTAGGCAGGTAGCCTGGAGCACAACCAGCTTGTTGCCTTAAAATTTGTTAAATGTCCTTTTAACTATAGTAAAAAACTCCAAATCATGTGCCAAAATGTAAATACTCAATCCTGTAGTGTGTATGGTTGGTGTATAAGATACAAGCAGCATTGTAATTTTAATGCTGTGTTCTGTAACTCCCCAAATTTAGTCTTAGACCTTCCTTACTTTCCTTAATATCATTAAAAAATCTCTAATCATGTCTCAACTGCATGGAGCAGCTCACAACAGAAATGTTGCCTTGTAAGCCATGATGAATGCTCCACAAAGCTGTCAAGTGTATCCTCTGTTTGTGAACAGATCATGTCCCTAATGGAAGTGCTGGTGCAACTGCTTAGAAAGAATATGTTTGCCAAAATGATCCTTTGTTTTTCATCTTTTATTAATACTACTGGTATATTAGACTTTTAACAATACTTAGCCTCTCAATCTATTTCAAGCCTTTTCTCATGGTCCTCCCAGCTAGTCTGTCCCTATGTTCCCTTTAGTTGTTTTTCCAGCTCTTCTTGCCCCTATCATTTCTTCCTGTACAACTCATTTTCCCCTTGGAAGTGCTTTCCTATGGCCTGTCTTGGTTCTCCTCTCTTCCCATGCAGAAACCTTCCACATGATGCATGTTCCTCCCTGGTGTATGCAGGCCAGCTCTAGTTCCAACAGTAGTTCCCATCCCTGGCAGCAGCGTTATTTCCTGTAAGGCAAACAGTAATGGTAGATGTCTGCTTGAAGAACAGTTGATATCACTTTGAGGTCATGAGGGTCATGATCGATCTGTGTCATTAAGTGATCATTAAGATCATAGCCATAAGCATTTTCCAGGCTCATAACCTCTGTAGAATTGGCAAAATTAATAATAGGGGGTGAGTTAGATGCTCCCTTTTTGCATTTGCAGCTGTTTTTTGTTGTTGTTTTTTTAATGAAATCCATATTTTTTTCCCTGAACTGATAAGTGTAGGCCACTGCAGAGAAAAAAAATAAATGTCTGCATCATGTGACCACACATCCCTTCGCAGAGCACAGCAAAGAAAGCATATCTGTAGGTATGATTTGTACGTGAAGATTTAGGGGCAGGAGGAAGAGTTGTTTACACTTTAAAAAATGATAAATACAAGAATAGAACTATAGAAGAAATATTATTGTTTCAGACTGAAGGATTTAAGATTAAATCAATCTCCCTGGTAATTCAATGCTCTGCTGTATACTATTTTTTCTAATTTTTCAACCAATTCAATTCTAAAGGTTAACATATCTCCTATTACCTTTGACAGATGTTTGAATGGCCTAATAGATTATATTACCAGTGATTTTTTTTCCTGTTTTAGCTGCATTTTGTAGTGATGATATAACAAGTAGAATAGGAATGGGATTCATGAACAATGCAAAAATAGTAGAAAAAAAAAAAAACAACTGGATGTTTTCTGCCTGCAAATTATCTGTCTAAAAAGAGTGTAACACAAGGGGTATAAATATATTATGATTGGTAAGCAAGTACCTGCAGTTCAGGGAATTCAATGAAATGAAGAAATATCAATGGTATAAGGTATGACAGAGAAACTCAGAAAATCTTCTGGACAATACAATGGATAGATCACATATATTGTGATGAAGAACGTAACTAAAGGTCTCCAAATACTGGACAGTTGATCTTATTAGGATCTCCCTCATCTTATAGTTTTTTAAATGTAGTTTATATATTGTATTTCAGCAGTTTTACTGTGAGAGAAGTCTACTTAGCTGTAGACGTGCAAGTATTAACAAGACAGGTTAATGGCTGTTTCAGCTTTTCAGAGATGTATCCTTTTTTTTTTTCTTTTTTTTTTTTCCTCCCAACCAAAAGGAATTTGTAGATTGTATATTAGAAACGTGTTAGAAATATGAGGACTTTATACATTTATGTACATATACAGCACATATGCAAGCCAGGCAGAGAAGAACTGTGATATATCAACATTTCTGAGCATGCACAGAAATAAGTGAATGATGAATGTTCAGGGAGCCTGACACCTGCAGAGCCCAGAAGGCATTTGACCTACCCTCCAGGTGGAGTAGGGTTGATTTAAGCATACATTATAAATCTGAATTGTCCTGGAAGAATCACACTTGCTGTGTGCATACTATACCATGTGTGAACTCATATTTCTGATCCAGGAATCCCAGACAGTTTTATTTTTAGAGTAGCCTCATGTAAAGAAATCAGACCCATAGCCATGCTGGGTTCAGCTCTGAGTATGAACAGAATTAGGTAGAAAAAAACATTTCCTTAGGCTGATAAAAAATTACACAAAACCCTGACAGTATCCATAGTGGAAGATGGAGTAAACTGAACCAGGCAAATTAAAACACTAGTTGTTCATTATCACACTATAGACATGAATAGTGTGAGTTTGTTTATGTAACTCTGTAGATAGATGTAAAGTTAGAGTTCCTAGCAGATATTTTAATTGTACCTATTTCTTAAATACATATATGTGTGTATATATATATTTGTACCTTTAATTCAAATTCTATGTTTTACCCTTTAATAGCAACACATTTCTCCACTGCAGCCTTCTGCTACTTTTCTTTTGTAGGTGGTCTGTTTTTTGCAAAACCCATGCGATCCAAAGGTTATGTGACAATGCTAGACCCTTTTCAACAGATTTATGGAAAAAGGATGGGAGGTCTCCTGTTTATTCCAGCTTTAATGGGAGAAATGTTCTGGGCTGCTGCCATCTTCTCAGCCTTAGGTAAGGAATTAGCATTATAAAAAATAACTTGTAATGGTTGTAAATGATTAAGAAAATCAGAAATATATAAAAAGCCTGGTTTCAAATGCTAACTATCCTAACTAAATGATGAAGAGTGTGGAAGTTGTGTTGGTCCTATGGTAATCAGTAGTCAAAACTAATAACGGCACTCCATTGATTATTTTGGTAATGGAAAGACATGCAAGATATCTATTCATTTTCAGGTATCCTTAAGTGGTCCCTTCTCAAAGCAGCATGGAAAGATTTAGACACAAATTTCCCTTAGCAGTGAGGGTGACATGAGTCATTGCAAGTATGCTTTTTATGTCAAAGCTGATTGAGCTTCTCTTTTATACCATTGAGACCACAAGAGAAAGCTAAAATTTCCCTGACAAATGTGGAACACCATTGACAATGCATCTAAACAAAATAACCTTTTACATTAAAAAAAAAAAAAAAAAGACAACTTTCCATAGCACAAATAATAGAAGTAAATCAAGATGCAGGTAAATAAATTTAAATATTATTCTATCTGCTGACATGGCTTTCTACTAGACAAAATGAAGAAAATATTTATGATTCAAGAAAGGATACAGAGAATTAGTGGAACTATGACTCAATAGAAAATCATGTAACTTCTCATCCAGTCCTGAAAAATAAATCAGTTTCCAGGGTTTTTAATTATATTTCAGGTTTGAATTTAGCAATCCCTTCAAGAAGTGAGAAAGCCCTTGAGCTGAAGCACCAGCAGTTGACTTTTACCAGCTAATCATACTCATAGTGCACATGCATGTAGCAATGCTTTCTAGCACAAGCTATTTTAAACAGAAAATAAATTTTGAAGGTACTCTCCAACTGTGCTCTGATGAACTGCAAAGCAATGGGGAGCTTGTTTACCACAATTTCATCACAAAACCCTTAAAGGACTAAGAACAAACTACATGCTGAGGTGATAGGAGTTGAATAGCTTGAAGAACTCTCTGAGTATTTGGAATATACTTTCTTTTTGATTGAGGACAAGCTAATCTGTGATATTTCAAAGCAAGTGATGTGAATGCCTTTCTAGTTGTTTTATATTAATGGCTGACAGCTAAAGACTATCAGTGACAATAAAGGTCTTTGAAAATTGTAACTATCTGTGAATAGACGTATTTATATTATATCTCCTGAATTTGCACGTCTGTCCTCACTGATGAATGTTTAATCCCAGTACTCTTCACTTGTTGATTCTCATGATTCCTTGCTTGGCAGGGTTATAGAAGGGAAAGACAGGACTTTCAGTTTGTGAAAGAAGTTCAAGTCTGTAATTCTACAACACATGAATCTTGAAGACTCAACGTAGAACAAAAAGCCTGTTGGCTCTCTGCAACTCTCATATACCATACATCATGCTGTGTTGTACTGCCAGAACTTTTCCACCTATGTGGTCAAGAATATTCACCTGCCGTATCTGCAAGAATTTAAAGTTATTGCTAAGCGTTTAATATAAAGTACCCTAATTAGAAAGAGAAGGAATTTTAAACATAGTGTTAAAAGACTTCAATCACTTGAAATAGCTAATACATCTAAGGCAAGTGTATAAACACCTTGATAGCAGCTAGAAGGATGCTGCTGGAGGACACAAAAAAATCAGGAGATTTCTGGAATACACTGACAATTTCCTGGAAAAAATAACCACGGAATTGATGAATGGCATTGCTCTGCTGAACCTGATATTTGCAAACAAGGAAGAAATAGTTAGGGATGTGAAGGCTGCAGGTAGTCTTATCTGCAGTATTCAGGAGATGGTGGAGTTCAGGGTCCTGAGAGGAAGGAACAAAGCAAAAAGCAGGATCACAGCAACAGACTTCGGGAAAGTAGATTTTGGTATCTTCAGGGTTCCTCTTGGAGAAATCCCATGGGAGATGACACCTGGGAGAACAGGGGTTCAGGAGAACCAGTTGATATTCATGGATCACCTCCTCCATGCACGGTCCACCCTGATGATCAGTAAAACACGCAAAGGTGTCTGGAGACCCGCATGGATGAAAAAGGAGCTCCTGGCTAGAATCAGACATAAAAAGGAAGTATTCAAATGCAGAAGCAAGGAGAGGTTACCTGGAAGGAATACTGAAATGTTACCTGAGCATGTTGGGTTTAGAAACGCCAGTCCATACACATTTGAATCTGACAATAGAGGGCAAAAAGAATGGTTCCTAAATGTACATAAACTAGGTAACATGTAGGCCTGCTGTTGAATGGGAAAGAAGACCTGAGGTCAAAGGATATGGGAAGGCTGAGGTACTTAGTGACTCTTGCCTCGTTCTTTGCTGTTCAGACCAACCTTCAGGAATATCCAGACCCTGAAAACCCTAGGAAAGTTCAGGGCTAGGAAGACTTGCTGGAAAAGGATCAGGTTAGGAAACATTTAAATAGACTGAACAGACACAAGTTTGTGGGGCTTCACAAAATGCATTGCTGAGTGAGCTGGTTGATGGCATTGCCAGGACACAATCAGTAATATTCTAAAGATTGTGGTGATCAGGAATGTTCTTGAAGATTGGAAGAAATACAAATAAAAAATGCCACTCCCACCGCCAAGAAGGTCAAGATGGAGGGCACAGAGAACCAAAGGCTGGTCAGCCTCATCTTGATCCCTGAGAAGGTGATGAAGCAAATAAACTTGGAAAATGCTTCCAAACAAATGAGGGGTAACAGGAGGATTGGGAGGAGTCAGCATGGATTTGTGAAGGGGAAAAATGCCTAACTTGATTCCTTCCCTGATGAGCTGACTGGCCTGATCCAAAAAGGGAGAGCAGTGCATCTTGAAGATTCCAGCAAGACCTTTTGACACTGTCTCCCATAATATAAATAAACTGATGAAGTACATAGTAAGGAAGTGGACAGTGAGGAGGACTGAAAAGTAGCTGAGCTGCCAGTCTCAGAAGTCTGTGACTTCTGAGAATCCAGCTGAGATGGCCACTCACCCAGTGGAGTTCCTCCAGGCTTAATAGTGAGTCCTGTGCTCTGTAATAATTGCATTAATGATCTGGATGATTGGCCCTAGTGCATCCTCAGTTAGTTTGAAGAAAATAAAACTCTGAGGAGTTGCTGACAGATCAGAGGGTCGTGCTGCCATGTAGAGGGACCTCAACAGACTGCAGAAATGGCCAAGAAGCTCATGAAGGTTAGCAAAGGGAAACGCCAAGTCCTGGAAAAGAACAACCTGATGCCCCAGTACAGGCTGGGCACTGACCAGCTGGAAAGCAACTTTTAAGAGAAGGACCAGAAAGTCCTAGAGGGCAATGAAGTTGATTCTACAAGCTGTTTTGTGAAGACTGACTGGCAAGCTCAACATTGTGGTCTGTTTTCTACAACTGAAATCTTGTTTGATGGTGCTTGCAGGAAAGCTTGTTTTCCAGGTCAACAACGGTTGCTGTATTCTCCAGTTTGCAAAGAAACCCAACTTTCTCCCATGTAAATAGTTCAAAGACACTTTAGAAAAGTCAATGAATGATTCTTCCCTGGTCAAAAGGGGACAGCTCAGAGCACAAGAGAGATACAAAACAGTATCTTTACTGCATTTATACACTTGTTCCTATGCAACTGTAACTCATCCAGGGAGGCTTCCAGTGTCTATATGTGGTTTTTCCACATGCAGAAAATTGTAGTCTTTGCAGAGCTTGAGCAGTTCTGTAAGGAAAAGCTGTTGGGATCCTTCTCCATTTGGTAAGAACCTGCAAAGTGATAGATCTTAAATTTAGACCAACAGGAGTCTTCCTTTTCTCACTCCTATCAAAGGTGCAGAGGGATGTTCAGAAGATAGAGGGGGTTATGTCTTCATGCTTTTGCAGTGTCAGACTGGATAGCAGACCAGTACGTGTATACACAACCTGACAGAGGTGAACCTTCTCATCATTTTGTGACATACACTAACACAGTGTTTTGTTTTGTTTTGTTTTGTTTTCCCCACAGGTGCCACCATAAGTGTGATCATTGACATTAATATCAATATTTCAGTCATTGTTTCTGCCCTGATTGCAACTATGTACACTCTTGTGGGTGGGCTTTATTCTGTGGCCTACACCGATGTTGTTCAGCTATTCTGCATCTTCCTGGGGCTGGTAAGCTTGGCTTTTTTTCCCCTTTGTTGAAGATTTTTCCTTGAGAATTATGACAAATACTGAGACCTGTTGCCCAGCAGAGATTTTGGAACTGTGTCTTCACTGAGAGTGCAGAGAAAAAATATCTTCACTCACAGAGCAATGACTTTTAGAATCTGTATTTACACCAAAGTACAGCCCATACTCGGACAATACTGCTGGCAAGAGGTAATTTTCCTGCTGAGCATCTAAGTCAGAGTAGTAATGGTTCTGATTCTTTCCCTATCTGCCTATAAGACCATATCTCGTTCCAGTGCCTGTGATATGGTCTTGCTGTTCAAATATGATGGTATGATTTGTCCATCAGTTATCAATGATATGTTTGTGGGCAGCCTTTTCCTGTTTTACTACTGTTCTTTGACTCTACTCTGAAAAATAGCAATGCAACCAGGGGTCAGATCATAAGGCTGCAATCAAAGAAGCTGCTGTCTTTTCTTGCCAGTGCCAGTAATAGATTGTCACAGTTGTGCAGAGAACTGTGACAGGCTGAGATAAAAGGGTGGCTCAAGGTGAAGGAGCTGAATTTTGCCTTGGGGGACCCAGGTTTGTTTCTCTGCTTTCACTGGAGTTCCTGGGCAGCCCTAGGGAAATTGCTTCAGCCACTGCCTGCACAGGTGGCCACTAGCCAACCCTGTGTGAGTCCTCACTCTGTGGTGTCTTATCATGAGGCCTGTGGCCTTATTTGCAGAAATGCTAAGCACTCCCAGTTGTAATTGATTGCATGGGAATGGTGCTAAATACTCTGAAAAAGCAAATCCAAGTTCCAGCTGGCCACCTCTGATGAGAAGTTATTCCAGAGCTTCTTCGCTCACACTTCTTTTCTTCACCTGTACAGTGGGGAAAATACTGACTCCTTCCCTAACGTGCATGTTAATATCTGCAAACCATTCAGGTTCCACAGATGGTGTACATTACATAAATTCCCATACATTACATAAATTCCCAAAATAAAGTAAATCACTCATGCACTAATAAAGACCCTCATCCTGTGGGAATAACATGAGATCCTGTAATTAAAGGCAGCATGAACCTTACAGGGAAGGGAAGACAAACAAAGGCTGTGTAGCAGTCTTCTATATGGTTGGTTCTGTAGCTTTAATAGTGCTCTTTTAATCCAGGTTGGGCACTATATGTAATTTCCCATTTAAAATATGAAATAATAACATCATGTAGAAGAAATCACATGCATTACCGTAGGAGTCATGAGAAGCTGGAAGCTTCAGATAGCACCTAAATGGTCATGCTGTAGGTTTTAGATGAGATGGGACATTTTCACAGCAAGTGTCACAGTAGATGTTACAGGCTCAATGTCCCAGGTTCCCCTACAGACTCTGGAGCAGTTTGTATTCCCGCTGGCATAGAGCTTTACTGTTTATTCCTCTAATGTCTGTTCCTTAACAGAGAGGCGATGCTTGTTATTAATCACTTCTGGTAGCTACACTGTCTCCTCATTTCAGGCACAGCCTCTTCCTTATGCCGCTGTAAACAGTGGCCCATCCCAGGCACCCCATGTACTTCCCTGGTTTTCTCCATACAACCCCATGTATTTTCTCTCCTTCCCTTCACACTCTCCTGTACCCACAACTGCAATTCTCTGCTCCAGTCTGTGTCTTTACCTTGTCTAGTCAGTCATTCCCTGATTCTGTGCTGTACCCACATTATTTACTGCCTCTTCATCTCACCTATATTATTAATTCTCCATTCTAAACTCCTAGCTGTCATGTAGAAGTCCATTTTTTTCTGTGTTTTCAGTCCCACAAGTTCCAAGTCCTTAGCTACCTTTTACTACTACCCCTGAGCTCCTAGTCACAACATAAAGTCCCAATTTCTACTTCACTTCCACAAGCTGTTGTTTTATTTCTGCTCCATTCAAAAAAGTGATTTTCCTACTCTCATTAGAAAGTGCTCAAAGAATAAATTGGGCAAGAGAAGAGAATTTAGGATTATGTCTGTGTTAGCAAGCTAAACAGTGCCTAGGTAAAAATATAAGGTCATCTATACTATTTAATTGTTGACAGTTCTGGTACTGTTTTGACCCATGCCAACTAGTGCTTCCCCAGACAATTCCCAGGAGCAGTTCAGGGCTGTCTTTTTCAGCAGGGAAAGGAAACCTAGATGTACAGATGTGAGCTGCGACATGACAGTGAACTGCAGGGCCAGATAAAGTGTCTTGACTTGTTCTGTTTTCTAATATAGAAGTAGTCCTTGAGATCACCAAGAGCTAGGTTGCTGTCAGGATCCAGAATGGATTACAAAAGCTCATAATGTGTTTGCAATACAGTCCCTATTAAATCCTAGGCTGTGGCATGGAGGCTGCATATGGACCTTCAGAAATTTACCTCATGAAAATCTCATCTGAGTATGTGCAAACTACATCTCTTCAGAAGATCATCACTTTGACATGTATGAGACTTAAGATTCAAAAAGAACAATAAATCCATTTGACATCCTTATTTGCTGTAAATTTCTAAAAAAAAAAAAAAAAAAAAAAAAAAAAAGCATAAAGCAAAGCATCCTTTCATTTTGGCAGTATATTTATTTTATATTTATTTTTTCCTCCAAATATCTTGGTTGAAACATTTTGGTGATATTTCCCAGAAAAGCCTAAGCAGACATTGAGAAAGGATGGATTTTGAGTTTTCCAACTGGCAAAGTTTAATATGTAACTGAGAAACTGTACTTGATAAACATCCCAATTAATAGGCAGAGCTGCAAAACATAGCAATAATTCATGCCTTCATCACAAGTGGTTGCAATTAGTGAGCAACAAAGAGGAGGATGTTTGATTTCCCATCTCCTTGCACCTCCATACACTTAAATCTAATCATTAGGACTGCGGTAATCTGCTTGTATTTGGATATCTTTGAAGGCTTAAGGATGCTGTGCTTGCAATGGTCTGCTCCAGAGAGCATAAAGACTGGTTTTCATTTCAGTTAAGAACTACCATGTTCTTAACGTAAGTTACTGAGATACCACTGAAAAATGAGTTGGAAAAGGTTGAGTTGCACAAAAAGTCTGTTGGTGAAGGAAACCCGTCTTCTGGCAGGAACTGTTTCTGGGAAGAGTTTCACAACTGATTTTTTAGTTCAGATCAAAAACAGAGAAACTGAAAATAGTGAATAACCCAGAGTGAAATTGTTCTTGATTTACAAAAGTGCTGTAACACATCTTGCACTGAGTATTATATGTTATATGTGTATGTGTTTTATATGTGTGTGTGTGTGTATTTATACCAACTGATATCATCTACCTGGACTTCTGTAAGGATTTTGATACAGTCTCATATGACACCCCCAATCTCCAAACTTGATTTGAAGGGTGCATAAGGAATTGGCTTGAAGGCCGTACCCAGAGAGTGGTAGTGAATGATTCTATGTACAAGTGGAGGCCAGTGATAAGTGGTGTCCCTCAGGGATCTATCTTGAGACCCTTGCTGTTTAATATCTTTATCAATGACATAGACAATGAGATCAAGTGCACCCTCAGCAAGTTTGCAGATGACACCAAGCTGAGTGGTACAGTTATACCAAAGAAGGAAGAGACGCCATCCAAAGGGACCTGGACAAGCTATAAAAATGGGGTCCATGTGAACTTAATGAGGTTCAACAAGTCCAAGTGGAAGGTACTGCACCTGGGTCAGAGCAATCCTGGACATGAGTACAGACAGGGAGAAGAACTCATTACGACCAGCTCTGCAGAGAAGCACTTGGGAGTTCTGATAGACAAAAAGGTCAACACGCAGTGCAAGCTTGCAACACAGAATGTCAACTGTATCAACAGAAGAGTGGCCAGCATGTCAAGGGAGGTCATTGTCCCCCTCCACTCTATCACTTGGAGTGTTATACCCAGGTCTGGGGCTCCCACCATAAAAAGGATGTTGATCTGTTAGAGAGGGTCCAGAGGAGGACCATGAAGACGATCAGAGGGCTGGAGGATCTCTCTTATGAAGAAAGGCTGGAAGAGCTGGGGATGTTCAGCCCGAAGAAGAGAAGGCTTTGAAGAGACCTCATTGCAGCTTTTTAGTACTTATTGGGGGCCTGTAAAAAAGATAGAGAGAAACTTTTTGCTCAGACAGATAACGACAAGATGAGGGAGAATGGTTTTAAACTTAAAGAGGGAAGATTTAGATTAGGTGTTAGGAGGAAATTCTTCACTCAATGGGTGGTGAGGCACTGGAACAGGCTGCCCAGAGAAGTTGTGGATGCCCCATTCCTGAAGGTATTCACAGCCAGGCTGGACAAGGCTCTGGGCAACCTGATCTGGTGGGTGGCAACCTGCATATGGCAGGGGGGTTGAAACTAGATGATTTTGAGGTCCCTTCCAACCCAAGCAGGAGATCTGGGGATTCACTAAAAGCACCCCTCTCTTGTTATGATACAGCTTTTGTTGAATTAGAAACAAATTTACAATTCTTCAGTTGTGTTTGTGATGTCTCGTCCCCCTATACTGAGAAATCCTGATGCTTTTGCATGCTTTTATATGTAGATATTGCTCTATATTGTGGTCCAGGAAAGGGTGTGAAGACTATATGTGGAGTTTAGGGAAAACGTAATGAAAATATATAAATGTGTCTTTCCTGCTGGTGGTATGATTTACACTGATTAATCCTCTACTTACACTCATACTGTCCAGGACAGAGGTAAGCCATCTCTTACCAAACTCTCCAGATTTTGGAGATTTTCCTCTGGCACATAGTCTGACTGTTCTGCAAGTCAACTTGCAATTTGATTAGCAGCATGCAAGAAAAAGATAAAATAATAATAATAATAATTAATATAATTTCATGGGTTTATCATGCCTACATTAGAATTGAACTAAGTGTTTCTCTTTGGTTACAGTGGATCAGTGTACCCTTTGCGATGTCCCATCCTGCAGTAACAGACATTGGGTTCACAGCTGTGCACCAGGTGCACCAAGCACCTTGGCTCGGATCTATCAACTCACTTGATATTTACACATGGCTGGACAATTTTCTTTTACTGGTAAGTGATGGCTTGTGTGAAGGAATGAACTATCTAAGTGCTCACACTGTGTTACTGTTACAGCTGAAAAAAAAAAAAAAAAAAAAGTTTATCTGTGTTTCCAGAAACCTGAAAACTCTTAACCTCTTGACTCCTGCTAAATATTTCTGCACATTTGAATGAGTTCAGTGAAATATCAGTACAATATTGTAGCATGGCTGTCAAAGTCAGCAGTGCCAGGAATGCAATTTAAATATCATCAGGCTGCAAGACTTGACTTATACTAAAATTAATTAAAAGTGTGTGGCTAATATTTAACTGATGTCATTCTTGGCAAAAGATTTTATATATTGCAGAAGGCAATAAATACATTACACAAATGATTAAATATTCCTTAAGGTGTAGGCGATGTAGAAGAAGGTTTACAGAGATGGATGGATGAATTCATACACACATGCCAGAATGAACTGAGGGTTTTCATTATTTAACACCCCTATATTACACATGGGATTGGTGGTTATTAAGTGCTTTCCATTAGAAAACATTTTCCATTCTCAGTGTCCCCGAGCAACTCTACAGCACGTTATCATACTCTAGTTTGCGATTTCTTTGTTTGTATTTTTTTAAACAATCTCAGCCAAAAATCTTCAGAGTTTTCTAACAATAGAGTTAGTAAAATGCATCATTTTATCCAGATTAGTTTTTTTTAGACATTCTCAGAGAGCAGGTGTATGACATTAGCACAAATAGCTGAATTCTGTGTTGAAAGTTTGAAGGTTTCATCTCTGCTGATGAACAAAGGAAAGCTCTGATGTTGCAAGATTGTGACACATTTCCTTTTCATCTTGTTTGTTTTATTAGAGCTCAGGAAATTTACACATACTTTGAAAGCTTTGTTAGGGGAATGTTATTAATACAGCAAAGGAAAGCACTCAAAAATAGTATGTCAAAATCTGAGTTGCCTGTGAAACATTCATTTGATGGCTGTGTGTGCATGAAGCATATATGAAACACCTGGATACACACTATTAGATCCAAATGCCTCCTGCCTCATTCAGTGTGTAGAACTGGACTGTTCGTGTTTAGTGAGCAATTTGCTTTATTTTCTTTCCATACCGTTTAGTCATAGGCACTTATTTACTTAGTGGACGCTATTCAAATGTTGTTCTGAGGACAGAATTTTAGCACTCGCTTTTCAGCCTTTGATAAGACTCCTTTAAATCATATTTTGCAGGCATAACTTTTCCTTTATATCATATTTTGCAGGTATAACTTTAAGTCTAAATAGGATTTTCATTTATATATACCCAAAACAAGAGAAGTTACCACCATCAAATAAAATATTCTTTTACTGTTTTGCCCATAATTTATAGTGGTATCATATTTGATCAAGACAGTGGAAAAATTATTTTCAGATTCTCTGGCTGAATGTACACATATCTTGTTGCCTTGTTTAGATGGTCACGTATTCATAGTGGAAGATAAAATTTTGCTTTCAAATCCTATCAGCAACTAATCTAATTTTGAGGAGAGAAGGGTGCTGGAAGCCAAGTTCTCCAAATATGAGATATACCAATACTATTTTATAATTTTTTGTAAGGCTTTATTTATTTATTTATTTATGCAGCTCACAGTACCTTGAAATTGCAGAACTACACAAATGTGAAGTCTTGTTGCTAATTGTACAAAGGAAAACTTGCCTAAAAGAGTGGGATTTTAGTAGTCTTACAAAGGTTTAACATTACTTGCAAGAATGCAAGTTACGGCTATTACTAACTGACTGGTATTCAATAAATAAATGAAAGAGCATCGTCATAGCTTTCAGTATTCAAGAGATGTTTCTCTTCGCTCTCTATGTGATGATAGCAAAGAAATCCAGTGTCAGCCCTCAATAACAGGATGTTGTTCATTGTTTTTGCAGACATTAGGAGGAATCCCATGGCAAGCATATTTCCAGCGGGTTCTTTCTTCATCATCTGCCACATATGCTCAAGTTTTGTCATTTCTGGCTGCTTTTGGCTGTCTTGTGATGGCTCTTCCTGCAGTACTCATTGGTGCAATTGGAGCATCCACAGGTAAAGAATTACAAATGTGTAGTATAATAAATGTGTGAAAACCCCATTACATTTTTAATTTTTTCCCATTAAGGAAAAAAAAATCTCATGGTTGGAGATAAGGACAGGGAGGTCACTCAGCAGTTACCATCATGGGCAGAACAGACTCAGGACAGGGAGTTTAATATAATTTGTTGCCCATCACTAGCAGACTAGCAGCGAGAAACTAAAAGCAAACTAAAAATACCTTCCCCCCATCCATCCTCTTCTACATCTTCCCCCAAGAAGTGCTACAGTAGGGGCTCTCCATGGGCTGCAGTCTCCTCCTGGCCACATCCGCCTGCTCCACCGGGAGCTCCTCCATGGACTGCAGCATGGAGATCTGCTCCATGTGGGACCCATGGGCTGCAGGGGGACATCCTGCTCCACCAGGGGCCTCTCCACAGGCTGCAAGGGAACTGCTGCTGCCTGCCTGGAGCACCTCCTGCCCTCCTGCTGCACTCACCTTGGGATCTGCAGGGCTGCTTCTCTCACATTTTCTTGAGATTCTAGTATTTTTATTTCATCATAACAGTAATAGTGTAAAGTGACTGTGGTTTTATTCTAGTTGTTTTAGGGAAGTCGTTTATCAGGAATTTAGTGTCTTGATCAAAACACCCTTGTCACTTTTGTTGTCTTAGTGAGAGTTGTCCCTATTGCAGTGACCATGTAGCTCAGCTGTTAGAAATGCTCTATTAAAATGTTTAATACCAGGCTTTGAGCTTTGAGCCAGTAATAATTCAAGAGAGTAGTTAAACACATCACAAATGAACTTGGATCTCAGGTTGGTTTTACTGAGGAAAATGGTGTTTATGAGTCATGTAGATTTAATATTACACATTCTAGAGCATTACCACAGGATGTGGTCAAACTTAGCTTAGAGGTAAGGAAAAATGCTGAGCAGAAGAATTAAATCTGCTTAACAGAAATCAGTGAGACTGTGCCTCTCTCTAATGCTTAGATCCAGCCCTAGCAAAGTCAGTCACTGAATATGAATGAAAATGTGGCAGTATGAATATTTTACTGTATATGAAGTCAAGCTGTACTGTAGCTGATGACTACTAGCATTACTCACAACACACTGTTCTCCATGTTGCAGCCTGGAATCAGACTGAGTATGGTGTCCCTGACCCCATGACTAAAAAAGAAGCGGATATGATTTTACCTATTGTGCTCCAGTACCTTTGTCCAGTCTATATCTCGTTCTTTGGCCTTGGTGCGGTATCTGCTGCTGTCATGTCATCGGCTGACTCTTCGATATTATCAGCAAGTTCTATGTTTGCTCGGAACATTTACCAGCTCTCATTTCGGCAAAACGTGAGATTACATTTCCATTTTTTATTTTTAGAGAAAAATCTGGGTCAGACTTTTACTAGGTGAAGCACAGAGTGTCATTTCTTAATGAAACACCTCCTCCACATTCCTACCTATGACTAGAAAAAGTATAACATTTTTTTCCTAACAGTATATTGAGTGCACTGAAAGTCATGAAATATTTGTGGTTGTAACTGATGACACAGTTATAAAAGATCAGGCAGCTTTCAAGTGTTTTCATGGCATTGGAGTTTATTCTAAACAGCTCTTAATAAGTGTTGTAACCATAAGTTTTACCTAAGTACTTAATGAAATGAGGCATCTTTCTGAATTACTAATTTCTTAGGAAATCCTTTGACACAGAGGAAAGGCATAAAATGGGCTAGAGAGTCAGAGGTTTTCTTAGGAAATGGAGAAGAATATATTCTTACATGGAGTTGTTTGTTTTTGTTTTTGTTTTTGTTTTTTTTTCTTGTTGATCCATATTGTGGTTATTTTTAAAAGTTATTCTACAGCTCAGTTGTTAATTTTTCTTTCACACAATATCAAATTTGCCAAATTTTTCCAAACACACAAGGATTAATAACTTGACAACCACACCCCCTTTTTTTTTGTTGTTGTTGTTTTTTTCTGTGCTTAAGACATAGAGAGAGAAATGGAAATAAATGAAAGCATATGTATATTACCATAAAAAAACACCTAACACTGCAATTTCTTTGCAGGCCTCAGACAGGGAAATCGTGTGGGTCATGAGAATCACTGTTTTTCTGTTTGGAGCATCAGCAACAGCGATGGCACTGCTGGCTTCGTCTGTTTACGGCCTGTGGTACCTCAGCTCTGACCTTGTTTATATCATCATATTCCCTCAGCTCCTTTGTGTGCTATTTATTAAAGGAACCAACACCTATGGTGCCATTGCAGGATATTTATTTGGCCTTGTTCTCAGAATAACTGGAGGAGAACCGTACCTTTACCTTCAGCCCTTGATCTACTATCCTGGCTGCTATCCAGATGAAAACAATATCTATATCCAGCGATTCCCATTTAAAACACTTGCAATGCTTACCTCCTTCTTTACTAACATTATAGTCTCCTACATAGCCAAATACTTATTTGAGAGTGGGACTTTACCACCAAAGCTGGACTTCCTTGATGCTGTGGTTGCGAGGTACAGCAGAGAACACATGGACAAAGCAACTCTTGTAAAAAGTGACAATATTGTATTAAACGAACTTGCACCTGTAAATCCACGACACAGTCTGACTTTGACTTCAACATTCACAAACAAGGAAGCCTTTAATTATGTTGATTCAAGTCCAGAGCTGTCCAACACAGAAGATAATTAAAAAGTCCTATACCCACAGACAAAGCAATTCAAAGCAGGGTATTCTACAAAGAATAGTCAGAGGCATTTTATCAGAAGAAAAACAAAACTTTGGAATAAAATACCCCTGCACAATTCTTTAAGTTGGTTCTATGAGCCATGGGAGGAACTCTTATCTGGTGTTATCTGACATGTTGGATAAGATCATAGTCTGTTTACTGAAAGATACACTCAAATCCCTTTGTTTCCACACAGAACTATACACTATGTAATTAAAAAAAAATATTTACAATTGAAAATATAAGTAGCAGAAAAGTGCAACAGTTATTTAGCTAAGACATCATATAAAGAAATTATAATACAGTCACTTTGAAATACTATCAGTCAACATTTTATTGAAATTGTATGAAAAGATATTGTCACAGCTATAAGTGATTTATTACTAAAGAGCTAGTTGCCTGAGTAGACAGATAAATAAATTCCCTGGGTTTTTGGTCTGGTATTCTTTTCCTCATAAAATGTTTCAAAGAATACAAATATAATATTTTATTATTTGTATAAGACAGCAAAATGTGCAAATATTAATAAATTCCTTATGGGAGTGCTAAACATTATATATTCATTAAAAAAAAAAATCAAATTAAATCACAAGTTTAAAGTGATGTTATACCTAATGCAAGATGACCTTAATCAAAGTATGTAATTATAGGTGTTCTTTTTCCTGTGTTTAGTGGCTGTCACCAATGGAGGATAACAACCATTTTAAAGCAATAATTGGAGTTGAAACTCAACTTGTGAAAAATGACAGAATTTTTATAAACTGAATAGAACTTTGCAATGTTGTAGAAAGAAGCCTTATCTTGATTTATCGTCAAAATGAACACTAAGCAAATCAGTCTGACACCGAGCAACCACAACAATGGAGCAAATATTGAAAAGTAAAGAGAATAAGGAGGTTGCTTGAAAAAAAATTAAGATTAAAGGGCTTTCCATGGGGAAAATGCCCATTCTTCACTTACTAAAAGAGAAAATATATATATATATATATATAGTCTCAAATACAACAAAAAGTCTTTTAGGTTTGACTTGCTGGGATTACTCTGAAAAGAGGAAATTTTCCATGGAAAATCACCTTTTCTCCAAAAAAAATGATTTCCTATGGGAAAAGAAGCTTGGTGGAGAGCTTTCCATATCTGTAAGTGTCCACCTCTAGAAGCAGCAGCAGCTTGGAGGTGATCTGAAAGGAAAGCTGAACCCACAAGCACAGCAAAACACACAGCATTGTCTTTATAGACTGGACTTCTTTATAACAGCTATCCTCCTGGGCCAGCTTGGTGCCTCCATGGAGCACCAGCAGTGGTCAGGCACAGGTGAGACTTCGCTCATAAATTGTAAAGCTGGCTAGGAACATCAAAGTAGGGAGATTAAGCCTCTTCTGACTTTGGTCTGGCCAGCAGGGAACGTGCAATTTTGTTTCCGTTTGCCCATAGCTGAGATGATTGTGTCTGTCCTCATTGGTACCGTGCCTTTCACAGTGGGAGATCTCATAGCTAGTACAATTAAGAGTTATGTTCCAGTAATTCTTCTTAATATCTACGCATGATACTAAACATTCAAGTGAAATCCAGATATCCTCCTCTTGCTAGTCACTGGTGAAAATTTCTTAACATCTACAGCAGGAGGAAATATGCTGGAGGATAGAAAGTGTAAGAATAGGTTTTGCTGCTAAAGGAAGAAGCCATCAACTTGTATATTCAGTGTTGACATCAACTTTCTCAAGGTTGAATCCTTAGATATGTTTTTGCTCCTTTTGTGGAGTTTTAATGGCATATATATATTTTATATGTAGATAAAATTAATTTTAGAGATATTATTTTTTCCTGCACACACTGCATTAGGAATACTACTACATTTGAGTTCTGGGTATGCATTGTGAACTGCGGTATTACTGTGTTAACAAGTTTAGGGTGTGTTCTGGGTGGAGGAAAACAAAATCAAGATCTACACCAAACCCTAGAAGAGTCAAAATAGCAAAGAAAAGATAAGTTCCTGTGGGGTGAGTGAACAAGGTACTGATGAACTTCAGGGTGCTGCAGATCTCACAAATCAGACACGAGCCCAGCCTGTTCATTGCCTATTGAACAATGGAAAAGAGAAGCAGAAAGGAATCTAATGGAAGAATGGGAGGGAAGAACAGAGCCACTGCTGAATTATTATCCATTTCTGTCCCAAATCCTCTAGCCTGAATCCCTCTTTATGAGGAAATACCAAGTGAGTTTTACCTGTTTCCATAACTAATGTTTTACTTTGGGGTTTCAAATTAAGTTAGGGGATCCTGATTTACAGCTACTTATACATTTTCCTGAAATTTTTGTCTTACATTTCTTTTGTCTAGGAATTGGTAAAATTTCACTATGAGAAGCTGCATATTGGTCAGCAGCATTTCTGTATTATGTATTTCAAAATTCTCAAGAGTGGGAGGAGAGGGAAATGGGCAAGGGGATTTAGCTGGACTCTTTTAAGGTATTTTAATTCTCTTGTATTCCCTCATAGCTATAAAAACATAAAGGCTTTTAAAATACTTACTATGAAATGTCAAATGAAAAATTAAAATGTGTTGGTCCAAAAATTTCAACCCAGATGCTTTCAACATTATCAGAATATTTTATTCTGTTTATCCTATTGAATATTCTTGTGAGATCACTGTGATTTTGCAAAGTTTTCCTGTTTAGATGGAACTACACTTTCTGGGAGAAAATGGTTCCGACAAGGTTTTCCAGTCCTCTCTGAGGAAACTGAAAGGTTATTGCACTGTTACAAGCCATGGAAGGTTTATCATGCAAAAGGTAGAAGCAACACAGAAGTCTATTCATAGTTTGACCTCAGCTCTACTTTCTACATGGCAAGTCTTCGTGGGTGTCTTTGCATGAGTCCAACAATGGCTGCAGTGGCTGCACTGGTGGGCTGCACTGTGGACTGGATGATTTCACAATCCAAACTAAAACAACCCATGCAAAGTCTGTTTACAAGTTTTCTTGCCTTAGTTCAGCTATCCTACTATTAGATTTATACAAAGCTGATCATATAACCAAAGGCCATATCTATGATAGCTGCAGGAAAAAAAAAAAAAAAAAGGGAAAAAAAAGAGAGAGAGAGAGAGAGAGAACAGAATACAACCAAGTTGTTTCTACAAGCAAAATGCCAATAGGATGTGATTCTTTAAGTAGACTTTATTTTCATATGAATCATCATATGTTCCTTCTCCACTTTTGCTATTTGTAGACAGTAGTAGTGTGTGCAGTAAATTGGATCTACAATTAGTGAAGTAAACAGCTTGTTTTCAGACACAGAGGTTATTGTTTCTGAGCCTAAGATTTCTAGATAAAATATTCATATCAAGATCATACATTTCACTTTGGGATTCTTATCATCTGTGAATAACAATTATTTGACAGGTTTTTTTACCTCTTTTGCATGAAATGTGTTCATAAAATCAAAGTTAATACATAGCTGAGATGTCAAAAAAAAAGTTATAATTTCATCTATATTTGTCCATATGGGATAGTATGTGTATTATAAATAAAACATGCTTTTGTGAACCTGAACTGAATGTAAACATTAAGTGATCAAATAAAGTAAAAGTCAGACTTAGTCTTTTATTTTCTTATAGTGCAATAATTTAGGATTTCAAATATGTCTCGTAGGAAAAAAAAATGTTACTAATTTTTCCTTCTGCCCTTCAAGCATATTTGATCAAGTACCATGTGCAGTTAAACAGTAAGTTATTGTAAGTCTGCTATTAATCAGGGCAGTATTTGTGGCTGTTGTTAAAAATAAAAAAGTATATTTTTGTCTGTGTCAGAGATGTTATATAAAGACTATAACTAACAAAACAGATAAGAAGCATAATATAGATATATATGTTTTAACATCATTTGTATTGTATTCAATAGTGCCCATGAAATTCAGGAAAATAATGTCTAGTTTGGGGTCTGTTTTGTCCATCTATTAAAAATAAAGGCATTTATTTTATTATCACTCAGCGTCACCAGAGGTTTTATGTCATGGGTGCAACCCAGTAGAAGTGAGATGAACTTGGCCAAGAGGAATCTGGCCCTGGCCTGGGGGTTCAGTGGGGCTGCAGTTGAGCCTCCCTACAGCCCTGTTCCAAAACCTGTTTCAGTCATCTCCTCCTCTGTCACAACCACGAAGAGCAGAGACCCCTGAGCCCCATGAAATACAGAAATGGGGCGGAAGCCCAACAGGACTCCCTCCAACAGACACACTGGGAGGGATCTTTCTCTTGGAAGTGTTGTACTAGACTACATGAGGATTGACAGGATTAGCAGGGTTGACAAGGAGCACAAATGTGCTATGGGAGCAGGAATACACATGCCTAGAAGTTGCAGGTTTAGTTCCACCTTTCATGAGAGTGGACTGGAGAAAGGGTTTGACAATTCTTCACATAGAGGAAGAGCCCTTTGTAGAGGGGCATAAAGTCATCATAGGCATTGAATGTGTTATGAATGCAATTATGTAGAAATCAAAATTTTAGCTGACTAAAAATGAAAGCTCTGCTTTTATCCTCCTACTAAAATCTTGATTTAATGTCCAAAGACACAAATATCTACTGTACACAAAGACACAATAGCTATTGTAATGTTACTTTAATGATATGCCAAATATATGGTGTATTTTGTCTCCCAGCTGCTTTACAAAAATATGTGGGCAATACCATCCACCCATGGATGGAAGAAATAAGGAGCACTGGCATGCTTTCAAGGGCAGAGGCACCCACTCATGGAGCAAAGCAGAGCCTATAAATTTCAAACAGTGTAGCACAGCTCAGATATTTCTTTGATGCTGCAGGGCTCTGGTCTCCCTCGCAGTTCTGGAGCTGAATTCCCACTGG
Organism: Anas acuta; assembly: GCF_963932015.1. Taxonomy (NCBI): domain Eukaryota; kingdom Metazoa; phylum Chordata; class Aves; order Anseriformes; family Anatidae; genus Anas; species Anas acuta. The sequence continues at coordinate 63,500,838 of NC_088979.1, read as the reverse complement.
TACCTTTGAAAAAATAAAGCACATGTTAAGGCAAAAGCCCTGATATCTTGTAACTTACATCTCAGAATGAAAGCAATTCCATAATTCTGCTGGGTCAAAAACACAAGAAAAAAAAAAATAAGATGTAGTGACGATTGCTTTGGAAGCATTAATGAACTACTTCGGCACATGACATTGCAGGTAAAATGTCATATGCAGACCAGCTGTGGCCAGAACCACAGCGAAAATTATTACATATTTTCCTATCAAATTCACAAAAGGGAGAGTCGGCATAAAAACAAACAGTGGAGAAGTAAATGGGTAGAGAAAGAAATTAAGCTCTTTAATATAAGCATTTTTATCAAGGAATATTGAACCATTCACTTTCCTCCACAGCCACGCAACTACTGATGACAATTGAATATCGAGCAATTATATGAAATGTACCCTCTCTTTAGAGTATATTTAGCTACCAAGCAGTTTAATATCCACAAAAGGAACTGAAAAGACCACAAATACTGAGTAGTTTTCCACTTGCAAAGAGTGAATCTGGGTACATCAAAACACCATTAATTCTTCCTGGATGGGACAGTATTTCCCACTGGAAAGGTTGAAGAAGAATTACATCAGACTTGGGACAGAGTTATAAGAGGTTTAAAGAAGACATTGTTACAATGTGAAATGATATCCAGAATTGTTGCCAGGCCATTAAGGTTTGTCTCCAGACTCAAGTCAAAATGTCTCAAGTGAAACATCTCTCTCCCATACAGCCCCCAGGCATGACTAAGGGACTAAACTGCTCCAAGGGCTCAAAAGAGCCTTTCCCAATGGACTCTTCACAAGCAGTCATCCTTCTGCAAGAGCTTGTTGGCATAGCCTCAAGCCAGATGTGTTCAGTGTCCAGGAACATGCCTGAACACCTTCAGTTTTGTGGTGTAGATACAGCCTCAGGGAGAAACAACGCAATTCTCTTCTCCTGATCTGGGCCTCCTTTGGGGTCAAAGGAGAGAAGCTGACACATAAAACATGACTAATCTCACCTAAATACACACATTGCCATGAAACGGATCACAACCTAGAAATACCCATACAGATGTCTAAACAATGGTGATGTGGCCCACTCCTTGCTCCTTGAGGAAGAAGTTGAAGCCATGAATATGATCACACCAAACAGATGTCTCAGGAATTGGTGTGAGGGAGAGGACTTTGAGATGTTAGGACTTTGAGATGTCTTTAGGAACCACTCACAGAAAGAGCATAGTTGTCAGAGCAGTTTACACTTGACTGCCTGGAGCACTGGCTTTCTGCAACAAAGATTACAAAAATAGATGAAGGAAAGCATTCATCTAGGAGGCAAGAGTTTTGTTATGGCTGGGAGAGATTTATGCTGTCTCCACTGTCGGTGTTAAAAAACAACAGGTGAAAAACAATGTAAACAACAAGGTCGTGGTCTGGAATATACTAAAGAATATACTAAAGAATAAGATAAAGGACAGCAGGGAAGAACAAAAGAATGAAAGAATGAATGAAAGAAGGAACAAAAGAAGGAATGAAAGAACAAACAAAAGAAATAGAATGAACAAACTTCTGTGGGTGAGAGAATTGATCAGGTTGGCTATAGAACTGAAAGCTGAAATAGATTGAATTATCTTTATATACAAAGAGCAATAAAAGAAGATATTTAAGCTGAAAAAATTATGTATTAATTCTAATACAAATGAATATACAGTAGTAAAGAATAAATCTTGAATGGGAATTAGGAACAAATTCCTCACCAAATGATTGAACTTCTGAAATAGTCTTCTAGTTGGAATATTGTAGATAAAAAACTGAAGTAGTGCCATTGGTAGCCATCCTTCATACCTTCATCCTACATACCTTCATCCTACATAGCCATATAAAATGTCAGAAGTCAATCAATTCTTAGCCACTTGTTAGTTCTTTCAAGTATGAGTTTTCTGTGGTTATGACTTGAAACACTAAAATTCGCTTACTTATTTGGAAATGGATGAGGCATATTTTGCCAAAATACCAATAAATTTTACTGCAAGCAAAAGAATCAAATATATCCTGCCAATTTACTAATGGAAGGTAATTATTATCTGCACATTAATAACTGAGATTAGAGTGCTGCACTGCATTTTGTATTACTCTATTACTCAGCAGTTCACATCCATCAAAATGTTGGACACAATTTTCAGGAGGACTTAAAGGAAAAGATGCCCTCAAAAATGTTAAGGCTTCTTTTTTCTTTTTTTTTTCTTTTTTTTTTTTCCCTCCTATATACTAGCACTTTTGAAAGTTACCAGAGTGTCTTAATTTGCCTTCTTTCATAATAAAGTTTTCATTCCAGTACTGATCAACCACTACTGTTTTCATCCCATGAAGGGCAAGCCTAGTTGCTCAGCATATGAGATGAATGCAAGTATAAGCAATGAGAAAGATTTCTAGACTACAGTTTGCATTCTTACACACAAAGCTAATGTGACAGAAATATGACAGATACGTAAACTGATTACCAGCAGTAATATAATTGGCCTGTGCTGGTATACCAGAGAGCTATGTAAAATTTAGTATTCTGTGTGACTGTAAAAAAAATGTTACAGCAAATAAAGAAACTAATAAGTTCTTCTGCTTCATTCCTGTATCCTGTCTATGAGGAAACCAATATTTGAAGAGATGATGTCCTTTTATACCTGTTGTCTGTTGTGCAAGATATTGGTTAATGTAAAATTATACTTTCAAAACAAAATAGTAACTGCAGATCATTGATAAACTTCAGTAACTAGATGCAAGACACAACCTCAACAGGACAACTGCCATTTCATAAGTTTTAAGTACATTATTAAAATGAATTATTCAATGTGTATCACAGAATGTGTATTACGGTTGGAAAAGACCTCCAAGATCATCTGGTCCAGCTATCCCCCTACCGCCAATATCACCCACTAAACCATGTCTCTAAGCACAATGCATAAAGCTGAACAGAACAGTAGGTTCTGGCTTATTACTCCATGATAAAAGGAAAAAAATATATATATGAATCCTAGTGTAATGGGAGATTATTTTACTCCAAACTTTGTCAAGACAACTGCCAATAAAAGTGTAAATGTCTGGAAAGTCATCTCATGGTGCCTCCAGATTGTAGGCACAAGATCAGGAATTCTTTCTAGCATCACACAAACATGAAACATGCTGTCCAGCAGGGTCAGCTGCACATGTGGAGGCAGAATTTTTAGAAACACTTACTGTGGGAGAAAATGAAAGTAAGATTCAGACCAAAAATTAAAACTCTAGTCATCCAGTGATCCAGACATCCAGTCATGTTTACCGCCAAGGGTTGATTGGTATTCCTCTACTGCATAAATTAGTATGATATTTGCACACCGCCTGACATTTGTTCATACACTCACTATAGCAGCTATCCATGTAATGACTCCATGTTGAAGGGAAAACAGTCATCCAATTTCAGATTTGAAAAACAACTTTATATTTTCCATCAGCCTAATTTCTGTTTTTCTACTTCTAGTGAAGTATCCTCAAGGATTTCACTTATCAAAATTGCTTATAACATCAGGGAAATTTAGCAGTATAACATAACATTTGAATAAGAAAATAAATAAGATAGCTTTTCATAAGAAGCTTATTTTGATGCTAAAAGGGAAAGATGGAAACTTCATTCCTGAGCAGGACCTCTGACAGGATTTCAGTGCTGATATTTTAAGGGTTCATTTTCAGAAAGCTCATTTTACAGAAAGTGTTGAATGTTAGCTCCTTGAATATTAAATCTGTTTATGTTACTTCAAAGTAGATATACAAACTTAAAATCTGGAGCTTTTCAAACAGTTCAGTCTTATGCCCAGTGAACTGAGTACAATGTATGCTTAACTCATCTTGCATGAATGCTTGCATTAAAACTTGCGATACTTGGCAATGCCTTTTTAAAACTAACTTTCATTCATAAGAAGTTTCTATTCAGATACACTATGAAAAAAGTATATGCACCATTGGCAAGGCACAAACAAAAATTAGATAAGTCTTGTAGCCTATATGTTCAAAAAGAAAGGCTTTGTTTGAGGGATTTCTCATGTCATTCACTTTCACCTAATCTAGTAAAGCATTTCAAGTTGCACCCCTCACCCATTTTCCTCTCAACGTTAACTTATGTAGATTTATGTTGCACTACGACAACCTAAGGAATACTGAAAAGGTTTTCAATGGGAGTAGAGAAACTATCAGTAGACAGATATATTTCACAATATTGTCATTTAAAAATGAACACACTAAAAAATGCGGAAGTCTCATAGCAATTACAGTATCCACAGTTGTGAGCAGAAATGTCAGGGAAAATAGGCATTTGGCAGTATGACACTGAATGGCATTATCAGGATAATGAGTGTTTCCATTATTCAGTTTTGTAATGAAAGCTAATGGTCCTGCCTCTGCTGTCACTGTATGCCAGAGTAGTCTTAAAAACAAATAGTGGGTATTCAATTAAAGGGGTACAGACTGCAATTGAATATTCAAAAATAAAAGTCACATTAGTGAGATTCTTCTTAATCACACAATGATCCATTGTGAGAAATGTTAACAGTGTAGAGCATCTGATTTTCCACCCCATTTGAAATGCATAGGCTGGAATTGTTCTTAATTATGCAGAACACTAAGGGTAATAATTTGCTGTACCAAGACCACTATTAAAAAAATATATATATGTTGTGCCTTACTTGCAGTATATGTCTGCAGACCTTAAGCAAAGTGGGAATAAGTGGGAATAATGATAGGCACTACCAGTGGATAACCTTGATTCCTAAATCACTGCATTTCCAAAAACAGAAGGGGGACTGGATACATTAGATGTGTTTTTCCTGCACCCCTCTATGGCATGGCTATGTCATAGCCAGTAGTTACCTGTATATAAATATTTTGTATGAATAGACTCAACTTCTGGATAGGTAATAGAGTCTTGCAACAGTCATTAAGACATCAAGTGCACTAAGGACAGAAGATAACGGAAAGGTCGGATCACATATTTATTTGTTTTAACAAATATGTGAATAATGAATAATTTATGAAAATAATGAATATTTGCATCAAACTATTGTACTAGTGTCTTTGTCTAATTTCTGTAGCTTATACAATTTCTTCCTCTTGACTTTTACAATTATTGTAAACATCAAATATCTGCTGCTTCACTGTTATGAAGAACAATATGAAAATGTAGGGAAAATTATTCACATACACCTAAGGAAAAGTATATATGTAACAATATGAAGGATAACATGACAGGACAAGGGCAAGCTAGCTAAGCACACAACTTCTGAGCTTCAGCTTATATTTTTGCTTATAAAAATAAAATAATAATAAAGTCCAGTTTAGGCTATGTGCTTCTCAAGCATCCTGCCTTATATACCTAACAGAAGCCTTGGAATCAGAAGGGTAATGGCATTGTCTGCAGTACAAGGGACTGATGGATAGCAGATCCATCCAGAACTGTCTTCCTGGGTATCTTGGTCATTGGCACCTTTGCAAAGCAGGTCTTTGATGCCACTGTTCTAGATCAGGCTGGCTGGGTAGCTAGAATGCCTGGCCTGAACTGTTCTTGGGGAAGGGCAAGAGGAATGGACCCAGCCCATCTACCTGTCACTCACTTGTTTCCTGGCCAGAAGGAAATCAGTACATATCTTTTTTTCCTCTGCTTTTCCTTGTCTCACCTATCTTGTTTTGATTTAATCTCTCAAAGGCAACATCCCTTTCTATCTGTCTGCAGTGTGGCTAAGGAGGCCTAAATTTGTCTGGAATACCTGCATACTCTTGTAATATAAATAATAATGGGAGCAATACATACATCCCTAGACCTCTGCTTTGACAGACATTTCCCCTGTACAATATTATTAGCAATACCAACTCAAAAGCTGTGTGTTCTTTGGCTCTCATTTGTTCTGAGTAATGTCTGGCAGCTTTTATATAACCTTGTGAATGCAACGTAGTGTTAACAATTAGACATGCAGAAGAATTTCCTGTAGTAGAGATTTTATAAAGCTGTCACATTGCCATGCAAAGATACCTCCTTCCAGTCAAATACTGTATCTGGCACTCAATTAGCAATTGCTAATTTGGTATGATAATGTTTTTGTTCAAAGAAGCATTTCATTTCACATAAACTGCCTATCCTTTTCCAAAATTCATGTATTTGATAGGGAAATTAGAAACATCTTAGAGGCTTATAAACTCAGCGTTCTGCGTCTATGCCTGAAATGATCCTCCCTCAAAAGAAATGTGAATCCTGTAGGATTACAGGTAATAAACTTTGTAGTTGTTCATTTCTCCAACCTGTTTTTAAGGTCTGGGTTATTGCTTTTATAATTTATCTGTGCTTTCATTATCTACAACTCAAGGTTTTACTGTCTCATAGATATTTGAGTTCCATTGCTGGCTCTTTCAGAACTGTTCTTTTTTTTCAAATAATAAAATGTATTACGAAGCCAATTACTAAAGAAACCCTGAAATAACAGCATGTCTTCGACAGCCTGTCAAACATATGCTGCCAATATCATACATTAATACTAATCCTGTGTTAGAAAACAACCATTCTCTGTATTTGACAGTGCATAACTTTAATGTTAATTGGATTTTTCATATGCATGTAAGTAATTTTCTGAAGGGCTTTAAATTGCAAACTCTGTAAGCCAGGATTTATGTTTATACTTGTCTCCTGTTCTGGGCCAAGTATTATTACAAAAAAATAATTGAACACAATAGCATTTTTCACATGGTTCCCAGATTAGTTACCCAATTGGTTAAAATTTGATGTTCTTGTAAACCTTAAGTTTTGTGCATAACTGACAATGTAATCTCAAGAATTTTAATAGTATTGCAAATAGAGCAGTAAATTAATTGTATGCATACATATAACCTTGTAAACACATAAGCTGAGAGAACTTTGTTAGAACTCATACATTTTAAGTCATTTTAGGATGAGTTGAAACGTATAATCTTTGAAATATGTTGTCTTTGAAATATGATAAGAGAACAAAAATGTTTCATTCATAGCCTCAATCTATAGTTCAGTGTCTTCAGCTAGTAGATTTTTTCGATTATCTAAACAACAATATGTATAAGTGAAAAGTCAAAAGCATTTTCAAAATAACTGTCAGGAATTCCACAGTAAATATACTGTGAGTAAAAATATACACAATTAAAACATATTATTTTATAGTTGCAGTATCCTATTCTTCCAAAACGATACACAGATATTCTTCTTGGAACAAAATCTCCATGATTATTCATCTTCGCTCTTCTAGACCCAACTGAAGAAGAACTATTTTGCAAGTCAATCATTTTGAGTGGACATCAAAGTGAAATCAAGAGCGAGAGTGAAATATAAATCACCACCATCAATTCTGATCCTGTTGCAGTTAAAATCTCAAATGCAAGGTCAGTGCAGGTGGAAATGAGAAGATTCAGATGCTGAAGGCCTTGCTTTCAATAAATAAAATTCTTAGATGCATGTTGGTCTCTTCCCACTACACCTTGAACAGACTGGCATATTACATTGCTGCCATCAACAGTTCATGAAAGGTTTTGGGGATGGTTAGTTTAATTTTGAAAGTGATTCTTTCGGACCTACTAACATTAATGAGCTCTGCCAAACCCTAACATCTCAGGCAGGCCTAAGATAATCTTCTTTCTACAAAACAATTACAAAATAATCCTAAGCAATTACAAAATAATCCTAATCCTAATAGACCAGAATGAAATTAAAACACTTCATCAATCTTATGTTTAATGAAGATATGAATGTCTACTTGATTAAAGCACTGAATAAAAGTAAACCTATGCTACTGCTCTGTAGCTGCCCTGCAGTGAACAGGCAAAGAGGCTTGAAAGATTTTAGCAGCACTAACCTATTCCCTTACGGGTCTGTATGCTAAAGACTACTCTACTGTCAGTATTTATATAGGACAGCAAGACATATAAGTGCATATCACGTTATCACGTTCAAATAACAAAGTAGAGAAATGAGGGAAAGTGGAGTCATGAGGGGAAAAAAAAAAAAAAAAAAAAAAACATAAAACATAGCTGCCACAGCCATTTGAGCTCTTCCCAGCCTAAATCTTCAAATTCTTTGCATTAGATTGTGAGAAAAATCATTCAGTAGTGCTGTGGGTTTGTTTGTTTGTTTGCTTGTTTGCTTTTTTTGTTGTTGTTTTTTTTCTTTCTTTCCGATTTCCAGGCTGGTTAATCCAAGATAGTCTAAACTATGAGAACTTCTCAGCAGACACCAGAAATTGATTGTTAGCTGAAACTGGAATGATATTTAACAATTGATTTCTTTAAGGAACCAAGAAGACCCTCAGAGTTGCTTAGACAATGCCCAGATACCAGTATAAGTATATGCCACTAAGCTCACACTGAGATACATGACTGATCAAAACAAACAAACAAACAAACAAAAAACTTCAGAAAGAGTCACTAAAATTAGAGAGCAATATGAGAAAGCCCTGTTTCAAAAGACTTACTAGTTAAGCAAAATAAGAAGGACTGAATCCATCAGCTCACCATAGACAGAGAGGCAAAAGCAAGTTGTTACAATTCAAAGAGATGTTTGGATGCACATCTGAAAAACTACAAAACTCAGTATTCAGAATGCTTGGTGTTTGGCACTCATTTCTAAGATGTGTGTTACATCTTAGTAAGTTACATGTTAGTAAGTGTTAAAGGACACTTACTAGTGTCCAGTGTTTGCCTGTTTCAGTTCACTGAGACAGTCTCAGAAATTTGGAAGTATAGTTCAACCTTTGCCTGTTTAAGAGCCCTGCCAAGGACTTATACTATCGTGAGTATTCTTCACCAAAGGGTGAAGACACAGCGCTTACCATGAAGGCATCCTTGTCTTGGTGGAGGAGAAGAGGACACAGGCTCTCCTTAGTTTCCAATTTCTTCTTTCCCCACCAAGCTCTTCTTTTTCTCTCCCTCTAACTTCATCTTCTTCCCTTTTTTTCTCCTTCTTCTACTCTTATCTATTTACACCAACTCCTAACACTCTTTTACATCCAAACCTTATCTATTCCCTCCCTGGGGTGATGTGTTATACTCACCCATAATTTGGGTGAGGAGTTGAATACTATACACATGTATGTAGTCAAATATGTTTAGCATGTACTCCTTTAAGCTCCTTATCATATTCAAGAGTTTGAACTTTAATATTCATTTTACACATAATGAAGAAAAAAGTTTCACTCAGGCATTGTGGTGCTCAAGATTCTCTTCTGCCATCAAAACAGGGCTGTCCCACCAACCTCAGCCTTCCTCCTTCAGCAACCTCTCATACCAAGCTTGGAGACAATATTTGTATAAAAGATAAATGAGAACAAGCCATTCAAATTTCAATTTTTTTTTGCCCAAGGCTGGTGCTTATCAGAACAAGTCTGACTGTTCTCCACCGTTCCTTTGTTGGATTAAAAAATAAATAAATAAATAAATAATATTATTTGTGGTACATACATGAGGTCTTTGTTTTCTGCACTGACAACTCCTGCAGCTTACATTTCCTCATCAAAGGATGTCATGAGAGTTACCTTCCTACAGGCCAGTCCTGTAAACACAGCACAGGCAAGCAGTCTAAAACTTTGAGACAGACATTTTAAAGCTAGCTAAAAGTTTCATTCACATCAAGGGAAAACTTGTATTCTCATAACCTTTTTTATTACAGGTCCTGTGTCTGCTTCTTCTGGCACTCTACAGGACTGTGCTTATTGTTCATTTTAAACAGCTGTCCTGTTCTAAGACTGCAGTGTGATGCTATATACAGTAGGGTTTACCAGTTTCTAAAGTGCTTTCAAATTCTTTAACATAAAAAGTCCTGGACACATACTATATTATTAATAATAGGAAGACAGAATGTTCCTTGCATAAATTGTTTTTGTTATCTTCTTGTTGTTGTTTTTAAATTAGCTTTCTGTTTATGTTTCTTAGGAAAATTAATATTCTTCAGCTGGATTATCATCTAGTATGGGAGACTGCACTAATCAGGCAGTTTAAATATCAAAATGTAATATGGTGAGACAGATATAATAGGCATTTGTACATCTTGTGCACTAGTTTAAACTGATTGCAGAATTATGTCCAGAATTCCTATTGTAGCCAAAAGCAATTTAGTTTTCTCCTAAAAATAGATTCTTGCTGAAGACTTGTGTTGCAGATATTTTTCCAACATGGTTTCTGCTTTCAGTTATTGTATTCTTGGGGTTGGAACTAGATGATCTTCAAGGTCCCTTCCAACCCAAGCCAGTCTATGATTCTCATGGGCTCATTTTTCTAAGCCTCTCCTCACCACTCATTACACCTGCAATTGGTGGGTGATCCACTATTTCAAACAGCGGACTCAGCACACCCTTAGTTTGCAAGAAAACTTCCCAAACACACAATTAAAAAGAGTAATTTTGTTAAAGCAGAAAGTGTTTATGTGTCATGAAGAAGAGATTCCTTATGATTATTTCTGTTTGATTTCCAAAGCTGATACATTAACCATCCATAGGAAGATGTGTGTTTTTGGAATCTAAGCTACTGATTCTACACTGATAGCTGAATGGAGACGTTGCAACAATTTCTGGAGTAGGAGACTTTAAATACAGAATGGCAAACAGACAAATGTCTCCCTGAGGTGCTTTTAAGAAGCAGAAATCTCAATGAGCTCATCATTTATAAAACCTGAATACCTGCCTCAGGACAAACAATGTGAATGGTAGAGGAGTCACATGGTTATGTATCTCTTTAGGCTTAACATCCAGCAAAACTTATCTGGTGATTGCTGCTACACAGTACATCACACACCAAAGCAAGACTAGGCAAGACAAAGGTTACATTAACTCAGAGTGACATTTTCTTTCCTAGTCATTCCTGTAAAGGATGAGAATGCAAACTCTTCAAAGAAAGTAGGTTTTACAGATTATTATTCTGTTCAGTCTTTAAACACAAACATGGCTTTCAGAAATCTTCAATGTTTCTGCAGGACCTAAGCAAGTGCACAGTGTTTTATCTGTAAAATATAATCATTCCCAGACAGAAATACAACCACTAAACCACTGACTTCTATCAGCTCTCAAACCTTATAAACGCATTATATTACCATTCTGGAGTTTGTGTCTGACATCCTTCTCCTGTAGGAAGAACCAGATGGTTTTTTCTTATTGTTTTCTAGCAAGTATTTATAAACCCTTAAACAAACAAAGCTAAAAATATGCACGTGAGTCTCTTTTAAACAACTCACCGACAAGCTGTGACAATGACTGTTTTAGGAGCTGCACTCAATGATAGAAGTTGGACTCAATGATCTTTGCAGGTCCCTTCTGACTCAGGATAGTCTACCATTCTGTGATTTTTGCTTTAATCTGGAACATTGCAAGTGTCCTCAAGTTTTCCTTGCAAATTGGGTTATCTTCACAAATGGGCTGTATTTTAAAGGCTTGTTTTGTAAGCATCCTTCTGAACATCTTTCAAAGACCTGGAGAGAGCTTCCTCCAAGGGCTAGTTTAGCCTCAATGACGTAAATTGGTTTTGTTTTCTTTTCTTTTTAATTTCTGCTCAGCAGCACAGGGATTCTATGAGTCACTTACTCCATGACATGTGCAGGATAGTGCAGGAAGCCTCAGTAATTGTTAAATTGAGATGTGGAGGAAGGAATCTTTTTTCTTAATAACTGGACTTTAGGAAGAGAAGATTGTTTTCTACAGAAAGCAGGCAGTGGTCTTGGGCCTTCAACACATAGCCCCAGTTGCACATAGCCTGGAGGCAAGAGTAAAGAAGGAGGTTTGCACTTGCCCAACCTGCTATGCATTAAGGAAATAAATGTGATTGTGCAGAACATATCCTTGACAACTCCTTTTCTGGTGATTGGCATGGTAAAATTTCAGCCTAACTGTACAACTGTTTTTTTGCCCTCTGCAACATCACTTATCTGTGGATACATAGCAACATAACAAAGCTCAGGATTCAGAGATCAGAAACCTTTCTCCCTCCTTTTTGTGTGTATAAGTGTGCTATACATTCTTCAGAAACCTACTAGCCTCCTGTGACAGTAAAGGTCCAGTTAGTCATCTTTCCGCTGCTCAGCCTCACTGTGTGATACCTACCTTCCTTGGGGCTGACATCAGCCAAAAAAAGGAGGTGTCTTATTACCTTGATAAATTACCATACAGGCAGCATCCCTTATGCACTGCATATTCCTAGAAGCAAACAACCGGTCATCAGCTCCCCAGTGATCAGATCAGCCTGCATTCATGCTAGGTAATACGGGAGCTCTGTATAGATACATACACGTATAGGCTATAGGCTGTAGTTCTGATTAAGAGCCCTGAAAAGAGCTAAAACATACTGTGTTTTTCACAATATTGCTGTATCTTGCATGGTATTATTTCAAACTAGGCTCTGTCTACAAGGAGAATCAAGTCAGATTATTAAGGAAAAAAAAAAAAAAAAAAAAAAACAGGAAAGGGAACAATCTACATCAAGTTGGCACATGAATACAATTGCATATACATGCATTTCAGGGAAAAAAAAAATATATATATATTTACTTTTTTTATCATAGTGGTTTTGTCTTTGTTCCACAAGCTGATTTCTTTATAACTGCTTGGATTTCCAGCAAGGTTGCATGTAGGTGCATATATTTTTTTTAAAACCCATCTTTACTACTCTCTTATTTTCCCTACATTTCAGCTATATACTCCAGCTGGAGGCCTGAGCTATCAGTGCCTAACAACTGCAGGAGCTGATTTTACATAAACTAGGCAAAAGTCCAGCAAGCAACTCAGAAACAGTTGTCTGGCCAGATTTCAGGATCTGGAGGAGCTCACTGTGGCTCTGCTACTTGTATCTCTAGCTCTTGCAGGGCTGAAGGCTAGACTGTAGTACAGGACAGATCAGCTGCAGCTTGTCTCCCTTCATCCTACTTATAGCTAAATGGAATAAACCAGCACAGCAGGAGTAAATGAGCCTTAGCAAAATTGATCTTAACCTCCACCCCCCTAATCTGGCAGCCAGGCACTAGGGCAGGAGACAAGATAATTCCCATCAGCTTCAGTGGGTTTTGTAATGCAATTTGACAAATCAAATAGATAGCTCTTATTAACGTAACTAAATGAATTATTGCAAATGGGAGAGGTGGACATCGATCTGTCTTCATGTATGCATTCTTTGGAGGAGGGGAGACTGGCTTTAAATTCAAGCTACTGCTGCCTGAGGTAGGAAATCACTGTAATGAATCAGTTCCACAGTTCTGATACCCCCAAACTGCCCATTTAACACCAATATCAATAAAGATAAAAGAGAAATATGGAAGAGCACTATGGATACAGAGCTACCAATATTCATTCCTGGACATTCAAGCAACTGTTCAGGGCCAGATTTTCATAAATATGAATGCCTGCTTTGTTTTTTGCTGGTGATGGAATGAGACTTACAAAAACACGTACATGTCATTTATTTTGTTGAATACTAATAAAAGACAAGAATATCCTGACAACATTCATCAGGAATAGCACTTCCTATGTAAACTGCTTAAATAATTCTTCACAGTACATATGGTGCAAATAAGTAGACAGCTTCAACAATGAAAGCTTGTAAGTCCAGCTATCTAAAAACAGGTATATAAATTCAAAGCCAAAAGATATATGAGTATTTATATCATGCTATCATGGCTGTGACACTAGAACATCCAGGTGTCAAACTTGGATACGTGGTTTGAAAACATATTTTCTTATGTCTTCCTATTCTCACTAGTTAAGTCTGAGAAAGCCAAAGGGTAACTTCTGTTCTCCATCTCGTTATTTGTCTGTATTCAAAGATAAAAGTTCTCGCTGTGCAGATACTAAGCATACCTATGTTGGCTGAAACATAACACAGAAGACACTCCAATAATGGAAACATTAAACAAAATAGTATAAGCAAAATAAAGACTGATTTAGCTAGCATGCTGGAGAAAAAAAAAAAAAAAAAAAGCCTTCTTGGAACCTTGTAAAGTGGTGGACTTCTGGGAAGAGAGATTTAACAACTCTTGGATTCATATACCTATCGCTTTCAAGATAAGACTAACAACATATCTTGCCAAGTCATTATGCTGAACACCTGAGATTCTCTCTCAAGTGCTTCAGCTAGAATGGCTCAGCTTTCTTCATTCTGCAGATTGGTTACGTATTGTCTTCAGTCTCCACCCAATAAAATATTTTCCCTGTTCAACTGTGCAAAAAGGTTTAGATTTTTGATTGTTATTCTTGCCAGAACAGTGAGATTTAGTTTTGCATTTGTAAGTGTTTCTTTTGATTTGGTTAATTTGGTACCTGGGTACTTCTGGCGATATTTATAGAATTTATTCAGGATTTTTAAATTATAGTTCTAACATCACAGTGGAATAGTGTTGGTACAGACTTAAAGTATGCAGTGTACAAATGAAATACTAACCTCATAACTATTAGGGAAAAAAGTATTTCTGGGAATACAGTATTAGCTTAGATTTCTTCTACTAAAAGTATTTGACTTGTACATCTCATGCATCAATTCCCCATTGTAAGGAAGGCTGTCCCTCCACTAGAACAGAAACCCATGTTCTCATCAGTTTTGATAATTCTCAACAATTAGAGTGCAACTGAAGATATTCCCCAGCTTTTTACCAAAGTGCCCCCTTAAAGGCAGAAGTACCAGCTGCAGGGACAGTGCACATTACAGCTGTCATGAAAGCATGGCCTCTGTGCAAAGAGCCCTCCATTGCTTCTGGCAGACCCCATCAGTCTGCAGTTTCAGGTATTTTCAGCAGGAAGTTGTGTGAAGCATAAGCATCAAATAACTCTGAGAAGAAAACATTTCCCTCTCTCTTCTTGTGCCTTTCTGTATAAGGATATTACAGTGACTATTAAATAAAAAACATTGCATCACAATAGGGGGAGAGAAATCCCAGCTTCTCAAAGTGGGCCCATGAAATGACCTAATTCCTTCCTATTTTGCATTTCTGTTACAGGAGTAACAGTTTTGTTAACTAGAGAAAGGTATACAACCTTCTCTTTTTTTTTTTTTTTTTTGACAGAAAAATGTGACAGTTACTTTTGAAACCCCAGCCATCATTTCCAGAACGAGTGATTGATATCTGTTTGTTGATCCAATATATCATGTTATAATGCACTGGGGACTTGAGATTAGTTCTGGTTTCATCCCTGCTTTATGTTCTATAAAAATGCTCATTCCCTCAACAACTAGTATTAACAGACCTTCCTAAAATATTGCTGGACAAATTACATGGCCTCCTGAATTTAATTAACTGTTCAAGTCAACATATCTAAAATTAGTTTCTAAAATGGATCTGGGGCAAATACTGAAGCAGATGAATGACAGTTTTTTAATGCTGTAAGTTATTGGTGTGCATAGCTAAAATAATCCTTGCTCAGGCTGATGCTTAGGTAGAAGTTCACTAATCCCAGAAGGTAATGGAGAGAAAATAAGGAAATAAAAGAAGCCTGAATGTAGCCTCTGTTTCAGAAAGTGTACATAGGCAACATCAGGAGAAGGTTCAATATGCAACACCTCTTCTGTCTCAATATGGATCATAGTCTGCTGCTCAACACTGTCAGAAACAGATCTGCCTTTTAAGTGCTCTGCATGTGTGTCTGCATGTCTATGCATGTACATATATGTATCGGTATGTATTTTAGTCTGGAAGAAAAGAGCTTAGTGGGTCACGTTCAGGTGAAGAAATACTGTTGATAGAACAAATCTATAATGCAAGGAGCCATAGGGAGCTTTGAATGAGACCTGAAGGCGAAATTCTCCTTCTTCTTAGGGAGATCAAATAAATTGGTAGAGCAGTCCTCACACTGGCACTGGAGGAGGTTAAAATAACAATGATTCTCTCTTCTCATAAAGTAAATCCCAATATACCAGATAGGCTCAAGTCTCTTGATCCACATAGTTTCCTTGTGTGTTCTTCCTTTCCTTGGGCTACAGGTAAAGTTAGCTTTTCCAAGCATTCCATCTTTCAGATTTAATTAAATAGAAATATATATTTCCTACCTTTTTCTCAACTTCTTGTAATCCCACAATTTCATATCACCTGGGAGACTGAGATCCTGTCATGATAGCTGTAAAACAGTAAGAAGACAGACACATACAAGCCCTTCTCTTTCTACCCATTGGTTTCTGTTCCTCCCTGAGCAATATGTTATGGTGTAGAAGTCACACACGGTAGACTTTCACTTCAGGCAAGATTAGACAACAAAACATAGTGCCCCTGCCTTCTTGGCAGCATCTCAGGATGACATGGTAGGATATCTCCTGGGACTGGCATGTTGGAATGGAGGGATGCAGGCTCCTTAAGAAGGACAGTCAGGGGTGATGAAGACAGACCATCACCCTCTATGTCAATAAATAGCTGGAGTGCATGGATCTCCACCTGGGGATAGGTAAGGATCCAACCAAGACAGATCACCATTAAAGGGAGGGCAGGGACAGGAGACTTTATGAGGGTCTGCTGAAGACTACCTGATCAGGAAGACCAAAAGGATGAGGCCCCCTAGACAAACAGGAGCAGCCTCATGTTGACAAGCCCTGGTCCTCATGGGGGACTTCAGCCACCCCTATATCTGTTAGAGGGAAAACACAGCAGGGCATAAGCAATCCAGGAGGTTCCTGGAATGCACTGATGATAACTTCCTTCTCCAAGTGATAAAGGACCCAACAAGGAGAGGTGCTATGCTGGACCTCATTCTCACCAACAAATAGAGGCTGGTGAGGAATGTGAAGCTCAAGGGCAGCTTTGGCTGCAGTGACCATGAAATGGTGTAGTTCAGGATTCTGAGGACAGCAAGGAGGAAGAAGCAAGCCTAGACCTGAGGAGAACAGATTTTGAACTGTTCAGGGATCTACTTGGTAAATTACCATGGAACAAAGCCCTGAAGGGAAGAGGGGCCCAAGAAAGCTGGTTAATATTCAAGGATTGTCTCATCCAAGCTCAGGAGCAATGTATCCCAGAAAAGAAGAAGTCAGGCAAAAACACCATGAGGCATGCGTGAATGAAAAAAACAGCTTCTGGCCAAACTCAGGCAGAAAGAGAAGGCCTACAGAAGGTGGAAGCAAGGACAGATAGACAGGGAGGAATACAGAGAAATTATCCAAGCAGCCAGGGATGAGGTTAGGAAAGCTAAAGCCCTGATAGAGTGAAATCTGGATGGGGATATCAATGGCAAAAGGAAACACTCTTATAGGTCTGTCAGTAGTAAAAAGGAGTCTAGGGAAATTGTGGGCCCTCTCCAGAAGGAAATAGAAAACCTGATGACCCAAGATTCAGAGAAGGCTGAGGTACTCGAATAGACCTTTTTTTGTCCTGATCTTCACTGCAAGTACTCTGGCCACACCACCCAAGTTACAGAAGGTGAAGGCAGGGGTTGGAAGAATGAATAACCATCTCTGTAGGAGAAGATCAGGTTCAAGATCATCTAAGGAACCTGAAACTGCACATGTCCATGAGACCTGATGAGATGAATGCACAGGTCTGCATCTTCATCTGAAGAAACTGGCAGATGAAGTTGCTAAGCCAGTGCCCATCATATATGAGAAGCTGTGGCAGTCTGGTGAAGTTCCCACTGACTGGAAGAGGGGAAACAAAGCCTTCATTTTTAAAAAGGGAAAAACGAAGACCTAAGAAACTACTACAGTCTCACCTCTGTGCCCGTCAAGATCATGGAGCAGATCCTCCTGGAAACTGTATTAAGGCACATGGAAGATAAGGAGGTGATTGATGACAGCCAACATGGCTTCAATAAGTTCAGATTGTACCTGACAAATCTGGTGGCCTTCTACAATGGGGTTACAGCATAGATGGATATGGGGAAGAGCAACTGACATCATCTACCTGGACTTGTGCAAAGTATTTGACACTGTCCTGCATGAAATACTTATCTCTAAAATGGAGATACATGGATTTGATTGATCACAGAATCACAGAATCATCTAGCTTGGAAGAGACCTCCAAGATCACCGAGTCCAACCAACCTCTGATGTAACACTAACCAGTCCTCCACTAAACCATATCCCAAAGCTCTAAATCTAAACGTCTTTTAAAGACCTCCAGGGATGGTGACTCAATGACTTTCCTGGGCAGCCTATTCCAATGCCTAATAACCCCTTCAGTCAAGAATTTTTTCCTAATATCCAACCTTAACCTCCCCTGGTGCAACTTTAGCCCGTTCCCCCTCGTCCTGTCACAAGGCACAGGGGAGAACAGACCAATCCTCACCTCGC
Source organism: Anas acuta (assembly GCF_963932015.1). Taxonomy (NCBI): domain Eukaryota; kingdom Metazoa; phylum Chordata; class Aves; order Anseriformes; family Anatidae; genus Anas; species Anas acuta. The sequence goes on along the minus strand of NC_088979.1, from coordinate 63,482,574 downwards.
TACAGCCTCCTTTAAGGTACCTATAGAGAGTGATAAGGTCACCCCTGAGCTTCCTTTTCTCCAGACTGAACAACCCCAGCTCCCTCAGCCGCTCCTCATAAGACTTGTTCTCCAGACCCCACACCAGCTTTGTTGCCCTTCTCTGGACTCTCTCAACAACCTCTATGTCTTTCTTGTAGCGAGGGGCCCAAAACTGAACACAGTACTCGAGGTGCAGCCTCACCAGAGTCGAGTACAGGGGGACAATCACTTCCCTAGCCCTGCTGGCCACACTGTTTCTTATGCAAGCCAGGATGCTGTTGGCATTCTTGGCCACTTGAGCACACTGCTGGCTCATATTCAGCTGACTATCAACCAATACTCCCAGGTCCTTCTCTGCCTGGCAGCTCTCCAACCACTCCTCTCCCAGCCTGTAGCTCTGCTTGGGGTTGTTGCACCCCAGGTGCAGGACCCGGCACTTGGCCTTCTTGCACCTCATACAGTTGGCCTCAGCCCATCGGTGCAGCCTATCTAGATCCTCCTGCAGAGCCTTCCTACTCTCAAGCAGATCAACACATGCACCTAACTTGGTGTCGTCTGCAAACTTACTGAGGGTGCACTCAATCCCCTCATCCAGATCATCGATAAAGGTATTAAAGAGAACTGTCCCTACTACTGAACCCTGGGGGAGTCCACTAATGATCAGCCTCCAACTGGATTTAACTATATTCACCATGACTCTTTGGGCCTGGCTACCCAGCCAGTTTCTAACCCAACAAAGCATACGGACCACTCTTCATCTCTTTTCTGAAGTTGTAAACCAAGACAATTAAGGTAGGGTATGAGTAGTTTTCAATGATTGGTTAGTCCTAAATGTCTTGGTCTCCTATTCACTCTACTATATTCTTCAGCTGGAATCCACTCTCGCTTTGACCGTCCATTGTTTCCTTTTGCTACATGGAATCACATGTGATAGAGTTGGCCAGAGCTGGCTTTGAGTCAGGACACAAATAGTATAGAGATGATTCACTGTTCTTCAGTACTGGAAGATCAAGCAAAAAGTCTGTGTCTGAAGTGATGATCATGTCCAGCTACAAAGGATTAGATGCCTTCAGCCTTTGGCTAGTACCAGAGTATGAAAGAGGGAAGGCAGAGATAAACTGAATCTGCAAGACTTCATATACCTCTCTGACAGCAGAAAAATAATGTACCATTCTATCTGTGGAGACAGAAGATCACTTCCTGACACTGTTACAGTGTTTTCTTGCAGTCAATCTCTTGAGTTCTTCACCATTTTACTGAACTAAGTAAAGGAGCTTTGATATTAATGCTGCATGGTCTGATTTTGTTTTTCCCCCTGACAGCAAAAATATTATTTCAGCAGTAAATTGTATGGGAAGACAGTAGTTTTGATGACTTGTTTACTGGGAATAAAAATGAAAAAGCCATCACCCAAAATGTTACTGCATTTCAATGCCAAGATCAGACTGGAAGAGACATAGGAACAACACTGGCTTTATTAGCAATCCTTATTGCTCTAAGCACTAAAAATTAGTGCTTAGAAGCAATAATCTGTATTTCCATTGGTTTGGAGGATCCTGTGGGATGAAAATGTGCATGTGCATTTTGAATAAAAATCCAACAACGAGCTCACTGCTGTGCTGAGGGAGACTGCATCTGGATAGTGTTATTGCATTGTGTTCATAATTTTTACTTTTTTTTTTCTGTAAATAGTATTCACCATAAAAAGTTGTATCTTTCATTTGTCCATTCATTTTATGTTTTGCTATGTATAACTAATAGTTTAATAAGCCATTAAAGCATATTATTGTTATTATCTAAGTTTCTGGTTCCATTGGCTATCTCTCAGCCAATGTGCTTGGGAAGGTTTCCAAGCATCTGTGCTCTGCTATCTATGCCATTATTGAGTACTGCCTAACTGTAAGAGCAAGATTCAGGCACGCAGCCTTCTTCCCCTCCAGCATGCATAGGTTTCCACAGGGAGAAAAGCAAGTTGCTTGTGGTAGGCAGGAACCGTGGTGTGCTCTTTTCAGAGTCCCATTCCAGTCAGCTGACCCTATGCCCTGGGATGTACTTCAATGTATAGCCATCACTCAGCCACAGGAGAAAAGGGATGTACCAGTTGATTTTGGTCCAAATAATACATCCTCAAACACCGTGTTTAAAGGCTGGAGGAATTGCTTTTACAGTCACACAATTTTTTTGGAGACCCAGCTTGTGATCTGCCAGTCCTTCCACCTTCTTTAAATCATTTTATCTTAGTGAAGCTGAGAATGCCAAGTATCTCCAGTAACACTTAGTCTCTTAGGTTTTAGCAAAACCTCTCTCAGCAAACTAGAAGATAAATGAACATTACATATGTTTATCTTGTTCTTCTGCCAGGCATGGTTCCTTAACTACCTTAGCCATGAGCTTTGCTGCATACCAGAACTATCCCTTAGCTTTCAAACTCTCCAGGCAGTGTTGCGAGCAGCCAAGCATGGCACATTGCTGTACAAACTATTCAGTGGGATACAGCTGCCCAGCAGCTGGTATCCAAAGTTAACCTTACAAAGTCTTATTTCTATACACACACACGTCTAATACAGTCCATTGCATGTTCGCTAATTAGTTACACAGTTTATCTGTTTATTTCACATGGAAATGTATGAAAGCTCATGGTATACACAAATGCTTTTCCTGATATATGGAACTGTGTCCATTTGCAAGCATTTTCCTGGAAATTCTCAGATGTGGTTTGGACCTGGTTATGCTGTAGGGTTTCTGTTAGGCATGTTAAGCCTGACAGGGCCAGTGTTTTACCACACTACAGGACCTGTCAGCAGATGCTGACAATTTCTCTGCCAGTTTCCATGTACAATTTTTGTGATTAAATAAGCACAAGGTTGTTTTAGAAGTATAGAGAGCTCTTCAAAGGACATGGGTCTGTTGTCCACATTGCCTATCCCACTGAAGAGAGAAGATAGCTAAGGAGAAACAAGTGGTTGGTGGTTTGGATGTCTGTGGTACAGAGCTCCATATATGCTCTATATGCATGAAAAACACAGCTTAGAAAAAGCTGTTATTTTCCATTGTGAAGGGGAAACTTAAAGAAGCAAGCCAGAGGTTTTTTCAGTATGAGAGAAGCCAGCACAGTTTCTGTATCACTACGATCCAAACGCTGCCCTGGGAGTGTAAGGGTGAGCATGAGATCATGCAGAAGCAGAAGTAGAGCCAGCAGACAAGCATCCCAATAATTCATCCAAGACAAGCAGAAAAGGTGATGGATGCTATCCTGACCACAAAAAGTTCCTGAAGAACAATAGCATTTTTATGGCAGGTATATGTTTTGCCTCAGCTCCCAAGGAATAACACAATCAGTTCTGAGGAAAGCAGGAACCCCTCGGTGCAAATGCATTAGTTGAGACATCTGAGAATAATGAAGCACAGAAGTGTTGCTCTCTTTTACTTGCATTTCTATGACTGGATTTATGCCTGTCAGGTATTTACAAGCTAAGAAAACCCTAAAACTTTTTTATTTCTCTCTCAAATAAGCAAACAGAATTATGTTGTCAGGCAAAATTTTTCCATTCATCTACCTTCCAAACTGCTGGCATCACTCCCAAGGGGAAGTCTAAGCAATAGCTCATTGTTCATATGGTATTGTTGGGAACATGAGATCATCTTCATACATTCAGAGCTCTAAGACAGCTTCACCAACAACTATTGCTTTGAATAAGCTTACTTTGGACAATACAATGTTATGTAGAGATACTTCAGATAGCCTAAACAAATGGGTGTGGTAACAAAAACAACCTAGATATACATGGAGAGCACACTGCCAAACCTAATGTAGCCTGTTGCTAGCATAAGGTTGTTTTCAGCAGCCATTTTACCTGTTAAATTAATTCTCCCTCTGTTAAACCCATAGCTAAAGCAAGGTCTGACAACCAAAAAAACAAATCTGTGGCTAGGTAGGGGAGCAAAGACCCATGGAAGAAAGAGTGAGATGGAGCCAGAGACCTTGCACATGTCCAGATAGCAAAACTTATCACATGGGACTCCAAGTGTCTCTCTGACATATTGGGGTATAAGATGTAGGCATAGTAGCCAGATACCTCAGGTCTCTTTCACATCCAGTTGAGGTAGAGGTTGTTTCTATAAGGTAAGGGTTAACTTGAACTCAGAAAAACTCACTTCTCCAAGGGCTGGAACTCTGAGTGTTTCACATAATGTTATTCTCTCTCTGATTCATTCTGTTGGACACAATATATTACTCATTACATAGACATAGTGCAACCTTCTCAGGATCATCAGTTCAAAGAAAAACCCCCAGAGGATGGAAAAGTTAAAGTGAAAAAAAAAAAAAAAAAAAAAAAAAAAAAAGTCAGAAAAAAAAACAGTCCCCAACAGTCCTTACAAAGAGAAGATTATGGTAAAACTTAGTGTTTAAAGTATAGCAAACATATTTCAGAAAACAGAAAGGTACAACTACAACCAATCAGTCTGTGAGAATACTTATATTGGATGAAGTGCACTTATACTGGTTCAAAAAACTAAGGCCACTACCACTCTTACATGTGGTATTTGCAGTTCATCGGGCTAAATTTATTTACAGACCCAACAGACAATGCCACTGCTGTAGACACACACCACTGACTGAAAAGAAAATAGGTCTGAGCGGGTCCAAGGAGTGTTTTAAGCAGATACTGTTCTTCAACACATTAAATAGGGCTTCGGAAGAGTCAAAGTAATCTTTGATTTGTTGCTTCTTGGACTGATTTCCTTTTGCTGAGGCCACTCTTATATATGTATGAAAAGATGAAGGAGAGGAAAGGGAGTTAGTTTATAAACACCACTTGTTAACAATTCTTTTCCTAAATACAATGAGGTGGAAACTACCAGGCTTTTACATTATCTTATTACCCACAAGTCTTAAATTCAGGTAAAGCTCCTGAAGCATTAAGTAGTCTGCTTTTACCATTCACTTCAAAACAAGGGCATATTTCTCAACTCCTTTTGGCATGTATGCTTCTCAGAATACTAGTATTAACTTCACTGTCAAGTTTCAGAAGTCAAATACTTCTCCAAAAGCCCATCATATGAGATACCTTTACTGAAAGGGGGTTTATATGCATCCTGTAGCTCTGCTAGATAGAGCAGAAGATATTGGATACACTGATTAGATAGTATACATCCAGACAATATAATAATGTCATTTATCATGGTGTAATAGAAAGCTCCCCAAATACTTCAGAATAGTTACATCTTGTAAGTAAAAAATGCATTAGTCTTTTCCCTTTATCTTGTGAAATTTGGTTTCCATCTGCTTTATACTATGGTTTATGCCCTCTTTTCTAGAGAACCATGTACAACATGCCTTTGTAATGAATAGTCTAATCCAGCACAAAACATCAACATAAAACATGACCATAATGTGGAAAATCAAACATTTCTCAAGTGTGTCATGGTAAAATTCAGGTTGCTATGCAGTCATAATGGTGGAATTATTTCATCAGCAACTGCATGTATCCCAAATATGTGTTTTTTCCTATTCATTAATATCAAACACATCGATAAGATCCAGCTCAGAGGTCTCCTTGAAAATACAGAGGTCTAAGATTTTTTGCATTCACCTTACAGGGGTATGCTTCATATCCAGACATGTCCTACTAACTGTTTGTCTCTCACGTAAGCTTATCTGAAGGCCAAAAAATAAAAATTAAACTAATCTTTCATCCTGATGATATTTAAATATTTGTAGACAATTATCATATTTCTCCAGGTCCCAGTTTAGTTTTCAAGCTACAGACGTTTAACTCTCTACCTTTCCCTCAAACTCAGTACTTCTTGCTCCCAACGAGAAACCTAATTTCCTTCAAAATATTACTCTATGCATTCCACTTCAAAAAGTCACAACAGAGGTTAATATTATCACTACTTATAGAGATAAAGAATTTCTTCATATACCATTCACACACACACACACACACACAAAAGAGATTTATATTATATTATATTATATTCTTATTTGTCATGAAATGGTGGAGCCTCACCATTTCACACCCAACAAGGACTCATATTGTTGTCTGATTCTCCTACTAAAAGAGATGTAGAAATCTTTCCATATTCTAGATTGGAAAAGTACAGTCCAGTTCTGTTTTCTGTGCCTAGTACTATTAACATGAATGAATCTGATCAGATGAGTCAGACCTTTTGTAGAAAGTAAATAATTAGAGTTTATTTCTTACCAGGAAAAAAAAAAAAAAAAGTTACATTGTTTCATTTATGTATATTACATATGCACACATATACACATTTACATACACATATAAGTGCAGTAGTGATCCTAATCCTGTGATTTTTTTCTATGTGAATAATTCACTCAACAGTGATCAGTGGGCTTTTGTGCTCCAGTAACAGCTCATGTCATTAAGATTTAGGGTGCCTGGGATACTAGTAATGGAATTATAAAATCTACTTCTAAAAGAATGATTGATGCAATTAATTACCATCTTTCAGTATAAAATAAAAACTTTCCGAACCCTAGATAAAAGTCATGAGGCAAACAGAACTCATAATAAATCTCCTGTATAAATGTTAACAAAATGGACTCAAGATGTGAAATTCACTCTGCATTGCCATGTTGAATACTCTATAAATAAAACATATTTTCTTTTTCACTAAGTAACAATTCAATGAGTTAAAATAATTCAATGTAGTTGAAAATGCTTAAAAGCTGTCTGTAGCAGAGTGCACAGTAAAGGTCCTTATTGACTGATTAGCAATTTGTTTCTACAAACACTGCACAGCAGTTGCCCTACTTTGAAGCAGGCTATTAGAGCCTAATGAAAAATCTGCATTTTCATTAGAGCTAATGGTCTTGAACAGAAGCCCTATGCTTCTAGAAGACCTTCTTCTGTACTTAAATTCTGGATTCTTGTCTTTGATTATAGCTGTTGTCCACTGGTTGTATAATATACATTCATTGCAGTTTCACATCACAGTGTGACCCCAGTGAACATGAGGAACAAAGTCCATATGAAGCCACTCTCCTGTGAGACAAGGCAGCTATTCTCTTGGTCAGCAGATAGGCTGAGGCCTGAATGACAAGAACCAGAAACATTGTTTCCTTTAGCTGGGTGTTTTCTGCTGTTGACATTTGGGGCTTTCACTGAATTTTATAAACTTCAGCACAGGGAGTGACAGTGAACAGTATGAGGTGGCATGATGAAAAATCACACAGTAGGCAAAGTCCAGGATTAATTAAAGAGCACCATGTGGGGTGGGGATTCAGTTATATACGACAGCACAGAGCTGTGCAAGATGCATGCACCAAGGAGTACAGAGCAGGGCAGTGCTGCAGTGCAACATCTCTCTGCCAGGCATGGGGCACTGGATGCCAGCACAACTTACAGTTCACAGATCCACAGTGACAAAAAAGTAAAGATAATCTAAATAGGAAAGTAAAATAAAAGTGGGACTATTAAACTATTTAACAGGTGATAATAGAGGAAGAGAGACCACAACTAAGCAGTCTTCCCAAGCCTCACCTGAGCTGGGGGCAGAATGGAGATCCCTTAAGTGCTAGCACTGGTTTTCAGTCCCACAGCTGTATGTGATACTTTCCTCTCCTATTCTAATAATGCTAGTCTACTTTGATACCATCCTCATTTTGAAATACTAGTGAGCATTTTCTGCATGCTATGACAATTTAAAGCTTGCAAATCAGCTGATTATTTTCCCAATACAGTCACATTTGCACTGCAACTTTCCTCACAGTCTTTGTTTTCTTCATTTTTTGGACCATTCATTGACCACTTTCAGGTGTACCTTAATAAGCATACATTGGTCTGATTGTCAAGTGGAACTGGATATTTTCCCTCAATTATTATTTTATGCCAAATCTGGGAGTGAGTATATCCACACTAAGCAAGTACATCTTTGTATCTACATGAGTATATGCATACATATATATGTATGTATACACATACAGGTGTATGTGTTATATGTTACATGGCTTGTGTATAGGGCTAGATGTTTAAACTTATTTGGCTTCATGTGCATTGAAGCCAGTTTTCACAGGCATCTTTTGTCTACATACACATAAATGTGGAGGGGTTGGACTAGATGATATTCAGAGGTCCCTTCCAAGCTCGGCCATTCTGTGATTCTGTGATAAGTTAGATCTGCCTGGGTGACATATATATATATGCCTGACTATAAGACTTGTCTTAATTTTTCTTCAGTTTTTCTTACATCCCTGAGAAGCACAATGCCTGGTCCTTATCCACTTCTTGTTCACAGTAACAGTGGAATTTCCCAGAATCTGTTGTCCTAAATAAAAAGTAAACTGTCCACTTCCCTCCATTTCTCCCTCCCCATTCTTAAGGGATGGTTTCTGGGGTGTTCTTTGTTTTCCTGTCTTCTGTTTATTCTTCATTTTGCTTTTCACTTCTTCAGCTGAAACACGGCTTGTGATGATAATGACAATAACAACAGCGGTCATTTTTTGTGCTCTTAAGATTTTGCTTCCTGTAAAAAAAAAATTGTTATTGATTGTTCATCAAGGTATCTGCAGCAACCCATGATTTATATCCACTCCAGTTTAGACTTCTGTGAGGGAATTACATGCCCGATGAAGTAAACAATTGTTCTGTATCTGTAATGTTACTTTTTTTTCGATTGCTCAGCTTTGTATAAGAAACTCTTTTAGTAACTTCTTAGTTCTTGTGTTGTTGTTTGTTTGTCTGTTTTTGCTAAGAATAAAAAAATAAAATCTGAAGCTAGTCTTAATGGAATACACATCTGCTTTCTGAAAATAAAATAGATAAATAGATTAGATAGATAGATAGATAGATAGATAGATAGATAGATAGATAGATAGATAGATAGAAAGAATGTAGGGCACATTCACATCCTGTCTGAATGAACTGAGGACTGAGTAAGTTATCTAGTTTTGAGACTAGCGTCAGGTAGCTACAGCCTAGAAATGCAGTTCCCGTGCTCTAAGTTTGCAAGTTACAGAGCAGATATCTACACCTGTTGGTTATACATCTCTTTTAGCCTATGTGTGTGGAAACATCCAAGACATCAATTTCACCTAAAATTTTCTCAAGCCTCCCACTGGAAGTGATGGATTAAGGAGGTTAAACTGTGCTCAGAAGAAGAGTGGTAGTTCAAGGACTACCAATAAGGTATATTGTGCTGTGTAATGCACCAACTTGTCAGTTCTTTGTCAGTGTGCCACAAGTGTTTCAGAGGATTTATAATGACCTGCTGGCCTGGAAACTGATGTCTCAGGGTGTGCAGCCACATTCATACTGAACACAAAAATACTTGGACCAAACCACTGCACACTGAAAATACAAGATTTTTGAACTCTCTATGGGCAATGTTTACTCAAATATTTTAATAATCTTTGCAAAATAATCAACATGTATTATATCTTGCTCTGAAGCTAGAATTCTCAAATGTTTCAAAACTCCTGTTTTCTCATCCTGTCACTCAGTGTGTTGCCACTGCTTCAATTTCCACTCAACTGGCTGGGCATCATTTTACAGCAAGAACCTATGCAAATAATGTGTCTTAGAAACACACCACAGGTATTTCACAGGCAATCACTTTAACTGAGAATACAAATTTCACCGAGAGAACTGATTTACTCATTCTGATTGTCAAAGTATCACCTAACACAGTGCTTCTCAATCTCTTTTAATTAGAAAGACAACTTAATTTTATGAAAATTGCACAGACTAGCTTATACAGTGTTGTCTCCATAGCTTTTATTTACAACCAAGGAGAAATCCTATTTAATTTTGAAAGCTTATACGTTACTTCCATTGCTAGCTTACTTGCATGTACATTTTCACATATTGGAAACATGTAGAGCTTTGTATTGTTCAGTCATGTATCACAATGACTGGCATTTTCTTACATGGTTTAATAAATGTTAACTTGTGGCTTTTGATGATATGAATAAAGAATTAGTCACTGGATCACATTATCTGTGATACAAGCACAGGCACAGTGGTCCAATACATACCAACAGGACTAAAAGAAAGAGCATATGGTTGTAAGCTAAGGCATGTTTATAGGCAGGACATGAGTCAACTTCATTATCCGGGGTAGTCAGGAATTAGGAGGTGGCTAAGTCATGTCAATTCTCCTCACTTTTTAGGAAGAAGTGAGGAGGTTCCTGATTAAATGTACAGAATTTCTGTCCATTCCTACCTCATCAGGTTGAGCCTATCCTCACCTCTGCAAAAAAATGCTCCTTTGTGTTGGTTTGGGAAGTGTTTGGTTTGGTTTTGCTCTACTGATAATAAGAAAATTCTGATGCTTTTACATATTCCCCTCTGTGGTAAAGTGAATGTGTATCTTCCACTTCCAGGTAATGCTATGCAGTGTTAAAAAATGTATCTAACATCTTAAAGGGACATTGGGGATAGTCATCCATCTCACTAGCTCTCTCTTTAATGTCTCTTCAGAGTTACTTATAAAGCTAAGTTTGCCATAGCCACCAGGTTTATCCCTCAGGGACTTCTGCACTTCAGTAACATAAAAAATAATACTAAAGGCATTTTTCTTCTTCTGCCTAATAATTCCCTCAAGATAACTTGTACATTTGAAAACACAGCTTTACATTATCTTGAACTGAAAGTGGGTTTTATGCTTCTTTGAGGAGAAGCTCCTCAGCTCTACAATACCTGTTATTCCAGGGACACATTATCCTCCACACTGACAGCACATGAAATTTATTGGAAGCTGCACATCTTTAAGAAAACTGACATGATAAATGTGACTGTGCTGCTCCCTCTCTGAAACTGTAGATGCTTTCTTTGCTTATAAGCTCTATTATTTTATAAAAAGTGAGAAGAAAAGGCTGTTACTAAATTTTAACCCACTACATTTCTGGAAACAGATGCCTGGTTTCATGCTTTCCTGAAAGAATGGGACTCAAAGAGTAATCTTCCCGATGGCTAATAGCTGGGCTTGGCTTCTGCAGCGAACTCAACTGACCTTCGAAGAAGAAGAAAATTACATTATGTCAGACAGAGTCCAGATGCCTTGCCTTTTTCCATAATAGCTCTTGCTTATATAGGAGCTTAAGAATATGAGGCTATTAAAGGAAATCCTAGGGAGATTACATGAGATATGATCCTATGTAAAACCTTAAAATGAACCCACTGTGATTTTTTGTTTTGTTTTGTTTACAAGCATATCTGCTGCTTGATTGATGTTGCTATAATCCATCTTAAATTACTACCATTAATTTAGCACATTAGTCATTAATTATTTAGAGCTAGACACAGGAGCATTTGTCATAAACATTAGAAGAAGAGGAGAAAAATGGCTCTTACTAGCATGACTGTGTATTTAATTTTGTCATATAATACAACCTAAGCCATTAGTCACTGATACATTTATTTCTGGAAAGGGCAAGAAATCAGTTATATAGTTGCCCAACAAAATTATAAAATATACTTATTTTATGTTGCTTAACACAAGCTGACAGTCATAATCAAAGAGGCTTTCTCCCACTCTGCATCTGTAATTTTTATAAGACCAGAAAACCCTACTTCCTCTACTGTGGTCTTTTTCTCTCTCCCCTGCCTCCCAAAGAACATGTATCAACAACGTGCAAAGAGGTGTATGTTAAAGGAACTGTCATGCTGGCCAGGAGGAGCCAGCTGCTGTATTGTGTCAAATTCATGATAATGCAGCTGCTGAGGGTGGAAAGCACCTCTAGAGATTGTGTAATACAAGCCCCAGCTCAAGCAGAGTCAGATGGAGCAGGTTGCATAAGACTACGTCCAACTGGGATTTGTATATCCTCAAGGATGGAGACTCCACCACCTCTGTGGGCAACCTGGTCCAGTGTTTGACCTCCCCCATTTTAACCAATTTTTTCTGAAATTTAAAAGAGGTTTCCTATATTTCAGTTTGTGCTCAATGCCTCTTGTCCCATCATTGGGTAGCACTGAGAGGAGCCTGGCTTTATCTTTTTTACCCCACTTGCCCCACTACCAGATCAGGTATTTATGTATTTGGTAAGACCTGCCTGAGACTTCTCTTCTCCAGGCTGAACCATCTCATCTCTCTCAGCCTCTTTTTGTACACCAGATACTGCTGTCCTTAATCACCTTCGTGGCTCTTCACCAGACCCACCCCACTGTGTCCATGCCTCTCTTGTAGTGAGGAGCACGGCACTGGACCCAACACTTCAGATATGTCTCACCAGTGCTGAGCAGAGAGGAAAGATCTTCTCCTTCAACCTGCTGGCAACATTCTTCCAAATACAGTTTAGGATGTCAGTAATTTTCTTTGCCACAAGAGCAAGCAGTCAACACAGGTGGCTCACAGTCAACTTCATTGCCCTCTAGGTCTCCCAGATCCTTCTTTGAAAAGCTGCTTTCATGCTATTGCAGCTTTGTGGTGGTATGTGACTATCTACAGCATACCTTATTCCTCTACATGTCAATGGAAATCAACACGGAAATGAGAGAATTCCCAGTGAAATATAAGATGCTCATAGCATTCACAAATCTGGTGAGTACTTTATGTCACATACAGTTTCTATTCCCTTCACAGTGAAAATAAAATAATAAATAAATAAAAATAAATAAAATAAATTTGGCAAGTAAATATTCTCTTGAACATTTTTTACTGGGACCCAAGCTCTGCACCAGCACTCCTCTCTTCTGTCTGTGGTAGAGCTGGCTGGGGATCTTTCAGCTTTCAGTAGGCAAGCTATGATGAGATAGGAATGGTAATTTTCTATCTTAAATAAATAAATAGGGGAGTGACAACTGTGGGAACAGGGTATGCAAGTTCTGGTTTACCTGGAGGGATTTTATTTCTCCACTGAACATTCTCACTCACCGTCTGAGCTTTATAGCCAGCTGATTAATCTTCCTGAACACCCGGCCACTTGAAATAAGTTCTGGAAGTTCCTAACTGCTAATTAGTGAATCCACAGAACATCTGACATGTGTGGTTCTTTAATGATCTTGATTTATTAAGTATGTTTCTTAATGCCTTGTGCAGTCAGATATGCAGAAATATTACGGGTAATGGATGCACCTAGGATGAACAATTCATCTTGTAAATAAGCCAACAGAGAGTGGGATATAAATCAAGGCATCTGCTACATGTCTTGTCAGCCTAAAGTACATTTTTCTTGTATTTGTTTGAATGCCTTGTGGTCCTTAGTAAATCCCATCATCAAGTCTGCAGTATTGTCCAAATGCAGTATGGTATGAAGAGAATTAATTGACTGACCCTCATGCATTTGATAAAGTAAAAGTTGTGGTGATCGGATGGCTTATTTCTACTGACACATATAATCAAAAATAGTATTTTCTACAATAAACTTTTGCTTAAGTGCATGATAGATGTTTTATCTGTGGTGTCTAGTATGTGGACATTGATGGACTGGATCTATCCATGCTTCTTCTGCAAAGGACTACACAAGAATGTACCTATGCTAGAAGACATTAGCATAATGATCCTGAATGCAAAAAACATGGGCACAAACAACAGTATGGCTTGATGCCACGGACAATTAAAATACTGTAAACAGATTAGGCAGATGAAAAGAATAAGTGAAGTGCCCAGAATTTGAAAGACACAACCTTGAGTGTTTTGCTGATTATACTGATAGAATTCAAGCAGGAACCAAGCACGGACTTTGGGATTCTTCCTGTATAAGTTTATTCTTACTAGTAAAGCTAAAGAGAAAATAGTTTCCTTATCCCACTACTCAGACACTGGTGTTGTGACTCCAGAATGAGGAAGAAAGAACTGTACAGGAAAAGTGGAACTTCCGTGAACATTGCACTGATGAATCTTAAATTAGGTGCTGGTCAAGTTCAAAGTCACGCTCCGAGTCTGCTAGAAGATGGGAACTGTTCGTAGGAACCTAGGTTTAATTTATAGGTAATTAAAGCTTAACAACATCACTATTAGCTGGAGTTATTTAGTGACTTTTTTTTTAATTGTTTCTTCACTCAATACAGCTGGTGACTACTAGGAGCTAGAAACAGTGTAAGAATACACATTGAGATTGTTACTCTGTTTTCTCTTCAAGACGTTTGTGCTATTTTTTTTTAAATTACATGGTGACTTGTTGAAGAAATATTTCAAAGTCAGTAGCACCAGTCCTCTGAAATTGTTTAGCGGTGCAAAACAGCTTTCAGGGTTATATAAATATTTATACAAAAATCTCTTCAGGGGCCTCTTCAAATAGTGAAACATGGTGGTAGCAGCCCCTGCTCCATCAGAAAGGGCCGTTTGAGGCTTGTACACAACAAGCATGAAGTTAGAAAAAATGTAACTTTTTCTGGCATATAGTTCAGCACACAAAAGCCACAGGCCCAGGCAGTACAAAGAATTCCCTCTCACTGCTAAAGCTAATACTCCAGGATAAAGACTGGAATAAAGACTACGGAGTCAGCCCAAAAGGATCTACCTCTTGCTTTTCTTTTGTTTTCCCAGTTAGAAAGATCCAGCCATCTTCTGCTGGCTAGTTAATGCCAGGAAGGAACCTGTTTCTTCAGTGTATGACATCATCAGTGTATGACAGCTGCAATATTAAATTAATAACAAAATACACCACACAATAAAATATATTTAATATATTAAATAAATAACAAAATTTTTAAAAAAAGCTAGATAATGGTGAGGATTGTCAAATATTCTTGTTGCCTCTCAGCACTACCACGAGTTTGGCTTTAAACTGCAAGGAGCATTTACTGTCTACTGAACCCTAAGGACACAGCCTTCACCAAGGAGGCTGTCAGTGCCACCCCTGTCCCTCGCAAAGTGATAACGTGGCCCCACCAGATCTGTAAAATGAGAGTTGTTTACTCTGACTGTCTAAAACTAGCAAGCTTTTCTGGTGCCCTGTAGGGGCAGAGAGTCAGAAGACCGCATGCCGCTCTGCGCTTCTTGTCACAGCAGCATAACTCATGCTGATGTCTTAAGCAGTTCACATCATCAGCTTAAGTGCTTTATTATTTTTGGCACAGAGACAGAAGAAAAGGAAAATCTGCAGGACAAAAACAGAAATATTAGCTTTGCAAGACGCTGGATCCCTGCCACTCTTCTGATAAAAATGAGGAACATAAGCCCTCTCTACCCCCAGTCAGATCCATTAGGAACAAATTGCACTAACCTCTACACTGGTATTAAGTGGGGATGTGAATAATCTGAAAGTAACTAGAATTTCAAGTATGATTTATGTATTGCTTACTGGGAACTTTCCATTCACTCTTACCTATCTGCTGGACCTCAAATAATTCATTGTTTTCTTTCAATACACCCAGCTGAAAGAGATGTAATGTATTCTTATATAATTTTATTTAGAAAACAATTGTTTATTATTACCATCATGACCTTCACTAAAAGCATTAAGTAGCATCTATGTTTTTTTATTTAATGTTGAAACAATACACCACAGATAAAAAGTAATCTAAAAATATTAGAATAAGTATAAATTAAGAATTAATATTCCAAGGACTACTCTACGCAGGCTTTAGAAGAAAGCAGGGATTTGTCAATCCAACTCAGCAGATGATTTCTAGAGTTTTCCAGTGGCAGGACATAAGCTATGCTTCAAAGCCTGGGCCACATCTTAGTGAAATCAGATGACTAAATATTTCCAGTCAGTCTTCTTGAAGCACATTATGGATACTATCTGCTACATTTTCCATTTGCAATTAAAGAGCATGTATGGCTCCTGCTGTGAAGAGCATCTCTAGATCCTGCTAGACCCAGCTCCAACACAGCATGGTGTCACATAGCAGATTTCTGCTCCTACCACTCACTGGAGTCTTCCAGTAGATACAATGGGGTTCAAGGAAGCTTGGTGTTCCAGGTTCCTCTCAGCAGAGGCTGATGTTACAGAAGGCTGGGAGGCAGTAGAGACCTTGTCCCAGTGAAGAGCATTTAGTGATAAGTTTCCAGGACTCTCTTCTCTTTGGGATGGTGGATTACAGGGTGTCTCCAGACTTGACTTTGCTCTCTCTTATGTCAATATTTCATCTGCACTGTTCAGCTACTGTGCATGTATTCAATGTAACGCTAATCTGAACAAGAATTTCTTGGGGGGAGGACATAGCACACAAGCTTCACGGTGGGGCTTTCCCTGAATTCACCAGCACTGACGTTTGCTTTAAAAAAGTTGCCTTTCTACTTTTCTAATGGACCCAATATTACAGGATGGAGGCAATATCCACAGTATAAGTCTGAGCACTTCTAACTTATACAATTCAACTCAGAAGGACAAGGTATCCTGACATCCTGGCATCCTACATAATTAAAGGAGAGAATTAGGCACAGTTACAAAAGGCAATCCAAAAATATCCCATGTACTGCACAGAAAGCCAAGAAATTACAGATAATTAAAATTCTCAACTCCTCCATATATTTTAGATGTGGTCTATTTGCAAGATAAAGTGAGGTGCTGTTTCCTAGTGGTAAGCACCTCGAGATGTTTTCAGGGAAAGGTCTCTTTAGGCCCTGAACCATGTCAAAAATATCTTTTTCAGAGAAGCAGGTCCTCACCATATATCTATATGTTACTCTGAGCAAGAGAAACATCCATGAAGCCTCTGCAGCTCAGCAGGCAATAAAATAAGAGTTTTCAAGGCTGAGAGGAGAAATGTGAATACCTTACCATGTAACCTACTGACTGTGACATTAACCTGGAGGATGGAAGGCCTGGTTTCTGGTTTACAGAGTGAACAAATGCCAGTGGTCCTGCCAAGTTATCTCAGGGTGTTGGGACTACAGTAATTCTTTAGGGCAGGGAAAATTAAAAAGAAATATTCTGGATATGTGCGTAGCAGTGGTAGGGAAGGCTTTTGCACATCTGACCCTGTGAAAATACTTTCAGTAAACTTGGTAGTTACAATGCATATGCTGTGGTGGGCTACTAAGGCAAAATAAAAATATTATCATCTCCTAGATCTTTCCAAAGCAGTGTTACGATAGTCTTTACAAACTGGAATACTTGTTTGAATTATGATAGAAAAATAAAATATCTATATTATTCTTCTCAATCCTAGATGTATCATGAGAAAGATAGATATTCAGACAGGATCTGTTTATTTCACTGCCAGTAAGAAAATGTAAAATTAGAAAGTAATAACTGATTCTCATGCCAGCTCCAAAATTGGATTAAATGTGTCTGTTGCATTCTTTAAGTAAACAGTAACAGAGCAATTCAACAGCCCAGGATCTTTATTCTTAAAAAATAAAATAAAATAATAAAATAAAATAAAATAAAATAAAATAAAATAAAATAAAATAAAATAAAATAAAATAAAATAAAATAAAATAAAATAATAAAATAAAATAAAATAAAATAAAATAAAATAAAATAAAATAAAATAAAATAAAATAAAATAAAATAAAATAAAATAAAATAATAAAAGCAATAAAAAATACAAATAAAAATAAAAGGAAATCCTCATTTACAAGCATAGAGCCAAAGCATTTAAAAACAAAACAAAACAAAACAAAAAACTTCTGAGAGCTGATGTTCTCTTCTTTGTAAGTGCAGTGAATAACTAGTTTGTGGGTCAGCTGCTGAACATGTGTTAAATTATTCCTACAGAAGTTAGTAAAATAACATTTTCAAAATAAATTTGAATTAAGAATTCAGAGTTTCTGTAAATTCAAACCCACAAAAATGCTGGTGTTTTTTATATACCTTTTCTCCACACCCATCACTGATTTTTGATCTGTTTATTAGGCATGTGTAGAGATGTAGAGATTCAGGAGACATTTCATTTTTTCTGTCTGGCTTTGCAAAAGCATCTGCACTCTTAAAATATCCTCTTCATTCCAGCCACACTCTTCTCTAAGGCAAGAAAGCGGCCTATAAAATGTTTTGAAAGTTAATTTTGAACTAGTACCAGAATGGCTCTTAAAAGCAAGCCTGTACTATAAAATCCTGCTTCCAGCTACAATTTGTTAATGTCTAATGGCTATCTGACAATCAGACAGTCTGTACCCACATATGAAAGAAAATGGGTATACAAAGAACTTTCAACATTTCCATATCCCAGCTAGCAATAACTCCAAGTCAAAATGTAGCTCTCCAAGCATATGTCAAAGAATGGAAAGGACGGGTCAGAGGGGCAGTTGTTTGCGTCACTGTAGGTTTAGCTAGACAGAATGCATTAAGAATATTTATGAGTTGGAGGAGCAGAGTCGTCCGTAATGCAATTGCAGCTCATTTAATTGAGAAAAGGGAATGAAAAACGCTTACCTCAACATGTCTGCTTCAGCCATCTTCTGATTTACTCCATTTGTATCAATACAGGAAGTCAAAGAGGCAAATTGAATTTATGGGTCAGTAGAAGATAAACCAATTTTCTCTGGAGAAACCCAAGTAACATAGCTCATACCTAAGCTGCCTCTTCTATTTGCACATCAGTCAGTGTACAGAGAATTTCACAAAGCAGTAAACCAATTTAAATGATCCATACATGTCAGCTGTCGTACTGCTCAAACACCATCCTCATGGTGGAACTTTGCTCTTTATGTGACCACTGCAAAATTCACCATCCTAACCCCTGCCTGAGTGAGGGTCCCAGGACAGGGCCACCCACCCATCTTGGTGGCTTCAGTAAGGACCTGCCAAGATGCTGGGCTGCTCCCCTGTTTTCCTGCCAGACCACAGATGAAGATCTTACAATGTGGCAGCCAGCTATCAGGACTAACAAGTGCTCCTGGCCATCTCCTAGGACCAATTCAATGACAGCACTGTAAAAAGTCTCCACAATCACCACAAGACTTTCTCTGATGGTTAACATAAACATGTGCCTTTCAGGGTTGCTTGTTCTAAGTGGCTTTTCCGATTATCTCAATTAACTCCAAATGAAAAGCAACAGTGAGTAAGATAAAAAGCTTTAATGTAAATAGACACATAGTGAAAAATACAGCTGATAAAGCAGAAGTTTTTCTAGACTTTGCATTTCTCTGACAGAAAAGACCACACTTATCAGAGCTGAAGTATTCTAGTAATGTGTTGACAAAATGTCCAAAAGATCCGAGGGTGATTTCCATGGAAACATGGTTTGTTGCTGACCATTTGCTCCCTGCATGTCTCCCGATGACCAACACGGCAGAGAGGCAGGAATTAAGCAGTAAGCAACTCCAGAGCCAGGGGATTTTATTCCCAGGGAGCCCATGAAGTGTGTTTTGTTTTTGAAACAGTGTTTGAAAAACCGTTCTCCATAGTTGGCCAAGATGGGAATCTTACCCAGGACCTTCACACCCACATCACAGTTTTCTCATTTTTGAGCTTAGCACAGAGCATACTGGGCAGCATCATTTACTTGCTCTATATAGGCCAATACATATGGTAAACAGCAGCCAATCTTGACTAGTGCAGAAAATCCTAATCCCCTCAATGACTAGTAAACTATGAACACACATGAGAAACTGAGCTTAAGTAGTGGACAAAATTTACCTTTAAACAGACTGCCAAAAAATGTCACACTGTATAGCACAAGAATGTGTGTCCTGATAAGACCAACTACTTGGGGAATTATTATTTTTTTAATATTAGGTCAGATCTTCAGTTGGTATAAATCACGCCTTAAGAAAACAGAGCTATGCTGATTTATGCTAGCTAAAGATCTAAGTGTGTCTGCCAATACACATTCTGGTTTATTTTTCAATTAAGTTTCAATGTGAATGTATTTGACAGACATTTTTATTGTGGATATATCTGCTTTTATCCAAATCAGAAATATAGTCTTGTACTTTAACTGGTGATTATCATCTGAATTTCTATTATCAAACACAGGATAGCCATTATTCAATCAATGCAAGATCTGACTTTGCTTTTTTAATCAATGGTAAATGTTCTAAGATGGCTCCATTTTTGTAGCTGCTTGACTGATGCCTTATTGCTGTCATTAGTGGCATCCTTAATGCATATCAATGGCATGGTTGTGATTTGTGCCTCATGTCAATTAAGAAGAGCTGCAATTAGTTTGGGATTTAAAAGAAGGTTTTATTTGAAAGATAGTCAAATAGATAGCATCAATAGATAGTATATGCAGGACATTGTCATAATATCTTCCATAGTTTAGAAAGTACTCTTAAAGACAGGAGTAGTAAATAACATGTCCTCTACTATAGCAGAATAATGCATTGCTTATTTGCAGTAGTATATCATAAGAACATTAGAGTCTTATTTTAAGTTATATTTCCTAGAGTTTTTATTGAAAAACACAGATGTTCTGTTCCCTTTCTCTTCTTCCTGTGACTCTTTCCTTCCACTATATGGCTTCACAACAGTTGGAAGTCATCATCTGAGCCACAGGAGGTCCTGCAATATTCAGTGAGCAAGAAGATGTTTAGCATAAGAAAGCAGTCATAGCCCACTAAGAGAAATGGTAAATAAACTTAGCCTTGATGTCAAGCTAATGTGGATGTGCAGTGTCTGGCTGGGGCAGTATGTATCAGAGCTTACTCTCTTCTGGTTGAGAAAGACCACATAAAAACACCACATAGCATATATGCTCTCAGTTCCCCTCACAAAAGAGTAAAATCATTTCCACAATAATATAAATAAATAAATAAATAAATAAAAGGCTCTACACATATCAAAGTACAGACCACTGGGGAATCTGTCTGTGATCTGTAAAACATAGGAATTAAAACCTCTTTGTTTGGACTATTTCCTCGCCGTCAAGTGTGTTTAGATGCCCAGCTTTTATTATTTTTGTGGAACTCATGGCCTTCTCCACTGCATCTTCACCCACACTTTAGTATAAAATGTGTCAGAGTAAACTCTTGGCTGAAATCCTGCACTGTTTGGAAGTAATCAACCCAGAAAACCTACTGCCTCCTATGGAAGTAAATACTTTGCTGGCAGGGAAGGTCATCTTGATGACAAAGTCATCTAACATGCATGTGTTATAACCAAAACAAAAGCAGTCATGAAGTCACTTCAGAGACTAGAAAACTTTTATAAGGTGCATGGCTCTTTCCCTTTGTTTTGTTTTTTTCTTTTTCTTTCTTTTTTCCTTTTTTTCCCACAAAAATAAATAAAATAAAATAAAATAAAATAAAATAAAATAAAATAAAATAAAATAAAATAAAATAAAATAAAATAAAATAAAATAAAATAAAATAAAATAAAATAAAATAAAATAAAATAAAGGAAATGAAGCAGGAATAATGAGCAGAGAAGTGGACTGGAGCTCAGATGTTAGTGGGAGGTCTGCAGAGCTGGACCAGACACTTGTGGGTCTGCTCTTAGGAAGGGATGTTAAACCAGAGGAAAGGCCAGCCAAGTTCCCCGAGAGCTGCCTGCTAAGTTAATAATGTCTGTTTCGCCAAGGTCACCACTAAGCAGACTGACCACAGCTGCTTTGCAGATGTGGTGTAGACCTCCTAGGTGGGATCCAGCTGACCTTTGGATGCCAGATGACATCCTTATTTTAGGATGCAGATTCTCATGCAGTGTAAGTCTGAAGTTAGGCAGGGCGGATCTCCCCCATAGCACTGAGCACTTCAGTATGTATTTGCAAACATATAAAACTCTTTTTTCCATATGAACACAGGGTTATCCTTCGTATATCCTGGAAAAATTGCACAAGAAATCATTATATAAGGAGGCTTGCATGCAGTTCTCACTTTGTTCATTCTTAATTTTATCTATACTTTCCCATAGTCAAGTTAAGACATGCAGAGTGATTGTTTCACCATTGAAAATAGTGTATTCCGGCCTTTGTGGAGGACAGCTACATGCCGTCTCCTTGCACCGATGAAATTGAGTTTATCTCCTGCCTTGAGCAGCACAAGTCTGATCAACAATGGCTACAGATTAGCAAATGCATATTTGTATACTAGATTCTGGTCTTTTTTTGTAAAGAAAAACAAATTACAAAGAATACACAATTATTTTTAGTGCTCAAGCCTTAGTTACAGGATAAGAAATTACTAAAACACTGAATTTACCACCACTGAAACATAACTTTTCTAATGGCAAAAAAGCGCTAATGCACATAGCTTTTCTGAGTCCATGATTAATGTCGAAATTGAAAGGCTGCAGGCTGATTTAAATTGGCCCTCATCTGGAGAGACGTTAACAAAGAAGGGGTTGCGCTTTTTTTACCTTTTTGTTTTTTGATGAAGTTGTGGGTCGTATAGTTAAATAAAGCTTTAATTCAATAGGTAGAACTGCCAAACTCGGGGGGGGAAATAAGACATGATGTGTAGAAGTTACAGAAGAAGGATGCAAAAACCATTAAGGCTTTAGCAGTGGCATTTATAAGGACAACATAGCCTGAAGGAAGACTGTGTATGTTTCAGGAAGGGGAATCCAGAAGCAAGACTCACATAGAATTAATAAACAAGCAAGTATAATCAACTGTTTGTGACAGGTAACAAACTGACAGGCTCTACAATGGAGTTATTTATCCCTGGACTGTGAACAGCATGGAAAACACCACCAACAAAGAACCATTAGCCATTCAACACAGAGTTGCCCACAACCTTAATGTGAAAGGATTGCACTGAAAAAAAAGAAAAAAGAGCACCATGATTATGCCTCTGTGTTTCTTCCTTACTAACTGGATAATCATCAACAGATAATTAACCATACTTAAACAAAAATTATAATCTCTCCAGTCATTCTCCATTGCCACAAATCTGGACATTTCAGTAGCCTTAGCTTCTTTTCCTTAAAGTTCTCCAATAAATGTTTGGATTTACAATTTGGGATATTCAAAATCAGGGACAGATACTAATAAAACTTCTGTGTCATTCACAGGAATAACAAGCATTGATGCATACATTCATCCTCCTTTTAAGACACAGTCATTTTCTTGTTGCAGACCATGTAGCTGTCCCACCTTTGAGGTCTTTGCTGAGATGCCTTTGCGGTAGACCTGGCAACCATTTGTCCTTCCCACAGCTTTTTTGGTACCTCTCATGCAACTAGTATATTGAGGTTTCTTTTAATGCATTGTAACTTATCTGCTATTTAGCAGTTCCATGTACACCTTTTCACATATTTCTCTGCAAGAAGTCCTGGCCTTGTCCAACTAATAGCTGGAAGGCTCTATACTGGGATAAAGAGTGCCCAAGAGTAGGTATGTAAAGACATATTATGTTCCATAATATGAGCACCCTGAGAAAGAAAAATAAGTTGATGTTCCTCTATCCCCACCCCAGTGCCTCCCAAACATGCAAAAATAAGACATGTCTGGCTCCATTCTGCAAAGCTATCAAGGTAGGGCCCCTGTACCTCTGAGAGGACATTGCTGTAGAGTACAAATACAAAGAAACTTCCAGATTCTGAACTGTCTTAAACTGACGTCTTTAACTTCTGAGTTTCTTTTGGACCTCCTTCAAAGTAGCTTCAGTTGTTACAGAAGACTTTTGTCACATGAACTTATACATGATGAATTAAATTAATATCCCACCACCTTTGGCAAATGCCACCCTTATCTTGCTGCCATCATAGTTTTCCCACTGCTAACAAGCTTTCATTTGTTAATAGCCTTTGGATTTTATTCATTTTGTGCTCATACTTACAAACAGTCTTAACATTTCTGAACTGCCAGTCCAAAGTTTTGTTTTCCTTTCTGTTTTGGTTGTATAAGAGGACCTTATGTGTTTGGCTCATTAACTTTATGCTGTCTGGGAAGTGAAGGCAGAAGCTCTGTTTCTAGACACAATTTGCATGTAGCTGACAGCAGCAATTCATCAGGTTCTTGGATCTTAAAATATAAAAATCTTTGTCTCCATTTAATTTCTAAATCAAGTGATTTTCCAAAGCTATGATCAGGCAACATTAAAAAATAAATAATAATAATAATAATAATAAACTTATTACTTAAGACATTTTCATTGTTACGGTAAGATTGCACTATGTAGGCTTTAAGCAGGTAGGCCTATAGGCATCTAAAAATTTTGAAAGAACCATTGCTATAAGGTAACTCAAGACAGAAAAACATGTGTGGTCACATAAATACATATACACCCTTCTATATGAGGACTCAAAATTACCTGAAGGGAAATCTGGGATTTCTCATTTGTATGATGTTTTTAGGAAGACAATTAAAAAATAATTTACATTGTGAACATTTAAAATATATCAATCTTATTATACTATTTTGTATTTTAAATAAGAAATCTGTGCATACAAACAAGTTTGAAACCACCTCAAAGAGAATTCAACCTTCCAGGCAGAACAATAATCATAGAACAAAAATTAAAAAAATAAATCTGAATTTCTCTTTTAGGTGAAGATAGTGAAAGGGATTACCATTAATTTTGATTCTGATACATTCTAACTGTGCAGATCAACTTTTGTAGTCCTTTTTAAGCTGAAAGTCTCACTTTATTTTTTTTCTGAAGAAAAGTTGTTTACTTCAAATGCAATGCATTTGACTACCTTTTAATTTCTTTTAGGGGCTAAAGTGTTAAAACACTGGCAGGTTCAGGTTTTCTGGAGGTCAGTGGTGGTGAGGACATGCTTTCTTCAGGACTGGTCCTGGTTTCTTGAACAAACAAAACCCTTTTTATTATTCAATTTTATGCACTTTAGTTCCTTTTTACCCAATTGTGTGTCAAATACTTGGGTGAAGACCACAAACTGGGAGTAATACAGACTCCTCCATCTTGGCAAAGGTCTACAGACGCTGTCTGGACTGTGCAGAAGATATCTGACTGAAAACTAAGATTTGGGTTGAGGTTCAGGTTTGTGATCTGAGCTGCAAGGTGCATGTGGCAAGGTCCAGATTGATTAGGTGGTGTTTTAACAACTCTGTAATTATTTTCAAGTGTCACTACTAATCACACGTTACCTTAAAAAAACATCAGAGCAGGAAACCTTAATGCTTTGATCAATACTCATTGACAATACTGTATTTTATTCATGGTTTTCTTACTGACAGAAGCAAAAAGAAAAATGATGCTCTCTATATGTTACTTCATTCTTCAGATATGTTTTTTTCCTCTCTGGGGACATAAACATATAATTTGGAAATTCTCAGTAACAAAAATCATTGTTTAAATCAGTAATGCTTTCATTCTTCAACTGTTGTGCTATTTTATTTAAAGAAAAAATACGATAAACAAATATGTTACTAATCAACTCAAATTTGAAAGGAGTAGGAACTAATGTAAGTAGGATGTTTATTTATGTTTTGTAAAGCCTTTGTACTAAACAATTTGAAAACTCAAAGATGCTGACTTTGAGATTTTTTTAATCTGCCATCTATTTAGAAAAAATTTGCATCAATTTCTTACTTCATTTATTTATTTTATGAAAACTTGAATAGGAATTTATCTGATCTAACAGTTTATTCTTTACTTGAGGTTATAAACTAGAATTAGAGTCATTTGTCTTTGTAAGTTTACTTAAAAGGAAACAAACTGAATTTTCAGGAAATCGTATAACAGTTTTTTGTGAAGACAAAAGTAAAAAGAATGTATTTTGGAGATGCAGCTGAAGGCACTGCAATTAGCTACTGGAATAGAATTAATGGCTTGTCACTAAAAAAAAAAAATTCTCTGGCTAAAACATCTGGCTGGGATATAGCAATTGGCTGCTACAGATATTATGCTGATGTCACATTATGCTATAAGAAATAGGACAATATAAGATCACAGAGAGATGAAGATCTGGTCTTATGGTCCTGTTCCTACCAACCAAAAATATGGGGAAAACAAAGGACACAATATGTCTATTGTCCAGTTTATAATTGTTCTATGCTCTATAGCATCTGTACTTCCTCCGTGTTTTTATGAGAAAATTTAAGCTCCTAAAACAAAAATAAATCTATAATGCAATCATTGCGTTTTTGTTTCCCATTGCACTTACCTAGGCGCTTGCAATAGCATAAGCACAATTCAAGATGTACTTGCTGCTCAAATGAGTTGTTTCAGCGCTTTCAAGTCCACAGTCTTGACTTGAAATAAAATTGTAAAATGCAAGAACTGTTTTATTCAGTGTATGTTGTTGCCACACATTTCAGCCATCTTTCTGGTTTTCCCAAACCACAGTATGTATTGCTATCTTGTACGCTGTGATAATTACAAGAAATAAAACTACTGTCAGTGCAGAAACTGAATTTGTTTAATAAATGAATGACATATTATTTTCCATATCCCACTCTGTGTTTTATTTTGCTTTATGTGTGATAATCCTCCAAATTAATTTTTTTCCTATTCTAGTTCATACATTAACCTTTCAGAAAACAATGGGAAAAAAAATAAAGAAAAATAAAGGGAAAAAAAAAAAAAAAAAAAAAAGAAAGAAAAAACCCTGGTGAAATAAAGCTGTTAATCACAGAAATGCACATTTTTCCTTTCTGTTTTACTGAGTCAAATCAGTCCTTAAAGCTATCCAGATGCTGCAGTTTCGGAGGAGCATTGAAGTAGAATACACAAAATTACTCTAATTGTCCCAAAGTGATTAAATTTAAAAGAGGCAGCGTATACATCAGCTCAGGGTTTTTTTTGTGTTTGTTTTCTTTTTTTCTTTTAGAGTAACAGATCAAACTCTCAAGCATATGAAGCCGTGTTTTTGCATTCTTGTTTTTCCTTAAGTAGCAGCAACACAGTTAGAAATTCAATCTTAGTTTTGCTGTCTGCTCGTTAGCATGCCAAAAGATCTCTTCTTAATCCATCCTGCAACATTGCTGTTTCCTTTTGTTCTGCCTCAGTAACTTCTGAACTCCTTGTTGTCTAGGTATACAAACAACAGCAGGTGCACTAAAACTGCACCCTTTACAGAAAAAACTTGTCTCCAAGGTAAAAATAGAACAGATTGATGGGGTCAGCATTAAAGTGGCTCCCTATAATGAGTTAAAGACTCCCATCTGTTCCATATACTAATGTAGCTGAAGCCTGCAAGGAGAAAAGAAAAAGATCAATACAAATTTATGGGCTCTTCATAAGCATTAAATTAACAGCAAGAGAAATGCAGGGTTGTGTGGAAGGGAGGCTCATGATCCTCCTCTGAGGCTTATAAAGCTAACTGAGCACAAAATGGTATAATTATGGTGTTAAATAAGACTCCTAGGGTAACATTCCTAGATGGGAAAAAAAAATAAATAAATAAAAGAAGAGGATGCTTACTACAGCCTTGATAATTTAATAAGCTTTTCCAAAAGGAAGACTGCAACATCAGCCCAACCTTTTGGGGTCAGCTACCCCCAACTCACTCTCCCTTTCTGTCTATTTTTCCAATTTATCATATTAATACTTAGCATTTCCAGTTCCTCCATCTAATTGCTTTCTCCTGTACATCTCCCATGATCTATATTTCAGCAAGATTCAGTGCTCCAGCTGAAAGCTATTCACTGGAGTTGGCCTCCATCCAGCACTGCCTCTTCTCTAAATTCAGTGTGGCTAAACTCCTCCTCTTGGCCATCCCTTCACCATCAGCTATTTGTTCCCACAGGATTTCCCATAAATTGCAAGAACTAGCTCACATTGTTTCCTCTGCCTTTTTTTTTTTTTTTTTTACCTACTTACAGTAATACTGTCATGCCTTGTTAGCCTACATTCACATTTCTTTTCCTTCTCTTTCCCTGTTCGGCCTTAACCTATCAAACCCAGAAGACGTTTCTAGCACCCGCTTGTACATCAAAACTTTTTGTAGAAATCCTAGTCCTCTGCTGCAGATTAATTTCTGATATCTTCAAGGCTAAATGAATCTGTGCCACCAGCTTTGCTGAAGCTGGACCAACACTTTCAGGGTACAGTTCTGTACTTTTGGACTGATCCTCAGGTCCTTCCCTTTTCTTCACGCCATTTCCCTCTCTGTATAGATAAGATCCCTAATTTCTGCCATATGATCTCCAATGAGCTCACGTCTCTTTCACCCCTTAATGTTGTCTCCGATTTCTTGGTCATCTCTGGTTCCCTCTAACTACAGCATGAATATATGTTCGCCTTTTCCACCATAAGCCTACCTCTCCATTAAGTTACTGGTTAGGCCTTTTCTCGTTCTCTTTCCCTCTTTCCCTTTCATCATTACACTCAGCTGAAGCACAGCCTGTAATAAACCTCTTGGTGTTCCTCTCTTCTCTTTAGTCTGACTCCTTCTAGTGGCTTTCCACCAAGCTCACAACTACCAGTGCCTGTGGACATTCCTCTTCTGGCTCAGGATTTGTCTCCATCTTACCTCACCTCTTCAGACACCTGCAGTATGCTCTGTCAAGTGTTTTCTTATCTTGTTTGCCCTGTTCTCCCTTCCCTCTCTTCCTTCCCTTACAATTATCTTTCAGCATGTTCTTTGGAAGATGTTCGTCCTCTTGCTTCAGTTACCTATGAGAATCTTGTAACCTTTGTCAACATACTTTTCCTCCCTCTCCAACTTTTTGCTCAGTAACTTCATCCTCAAACACAAGGTGCACTGCTGATTCTGTGCAGATGACCATTGATGCACAAAAGCTTTCTCTGTGCTACCCCAGTTCTAAAATTTCTATGCAGGTTGTCACTTAACTGCTTACTGAAACAACTCTTTTATTTGGTCAAGACCAATGCACTGTTCAGGTCTGTACAACCCTCTGCAGACTTCCCCTTTTGGTCAAATAAAATAATAATGGCAGCAGTTTTTTAAAGCTTGTTGAGGTTGGTATCACCCAGGCTTCAATCAAATACATTGTTTTAGAGAATGAGTAACCTCAACAAAACAATTCAAGTATTGCTTTGCCAGTTGGCCTCAGTACAGAGAACAGCCTTAAGAACATCTCATTTATTAGTACAGACAGAACCTAAGCTGGAGGCCTAAACTTTCCTCTACACACCTCAAATCATTAGTTGATTGAATATCTGTCCTTTTTTGTGACTATTTTTCTCATCACTAGTCAAAAGACTTCTGTAAATCCTAACTAAGCCTTTGCTCAGATGTTGGCGGCAGTGATTATTGGTTATGAGGTCCTCCCATTTCTTGGAAAATGGTCCAGTCACTGGCAAATTAATAAAAAGCATCATCATACCTACTTTTTATATATTAAAAAATATAAGTAAATGGTAGTCATGGCTGCATTTTACAAAGACCCTGTGGGAATACTCTATGAGTTATATACAAAGGCTCATCAGATCAAGCCCTTTGGAGAAACTAAAGTAGAAGAAGGACTCGTTTCCATCTCCCAGCTGGCCTCCTCTGAAATCACAGTCCTGTTGAGCCTGGGCAGTCCTGGAGATGTGCAGAAGAATTCCCAAGCAGTACAGCAGCCATGGCAGCTCAAAACAGCCCCACATTAGGTAGCTGAGCAAGATTTTCAGGATCTAAATGCCTTCTCAGTCTCAACCCACTCAACAAACAATTATGCTGCACTGCAACAGTCTCCCTTAGCAATGAGTCAGAAGGACTTTTATGGATATAGCTTCAAGTATTGCTCCTAGCCATCAAGGGGATAAATATAATTTTGAATGTTAATACATATAATTAGAATGTTTTCAGGAGTCAGTATTTTCCTTGTCTTTACAGAAATTTACCTACATACATCTCAGCTCAGAGGACTACATTTCACATGCAGTCACACCAAGAAAATCATGGAAATCATTGCTTTTTGGAGGCTAAGTAAGTTTAGAGAGGGAGGTTATTTTCTGTTTTGTAGTAAGTTGTTGGTAAATAATGTCAGTCTTGACTTGATGCTGAAAAGCAACACGTAGATTAAAATCAGCTCTTTGAAAATGAGTGTCTTCTGATTTGAAAAAGTGAGACTAGTGAAATTGTTACATAAATTAAAATAATATAAATTATAATAATGAAATATAAATTACATTACTGTAATGCAATTATGGGAATTCATTCTATTACTGAAAATATATGTATTTATATTCTAAGCATAGATAACTGTATCTCAACTTTACCTTGAAAACTGGCAACAAAAGTGAGATAAGTCATTGTTTTAACCTTGTTTCTGCAAGCTTGGAAGTGAAGGAAGTAAGCTTCTCTAAACTTGGAACAAAGCTGTGATTAATTTTCCATTTTTTACAATTTCATCCAATTTTAAGCTGTTTCTCCTTCAGAGGTAGTATAATGGAATCATACTGTGTTGAAATCAAAGGAGAAATTCACAGAAAAGATGGAATAACTTGCACAAGAACTATAAGGACATCAGGAAGAAAAAATGATAAGCCTCAGTATTCAGAAGTCTTACATCCTTTCATATGATCCACATGTACAAGGTTCAGCCTGGCTAAATATCACTATCACTTATATGAGAAGAAACTTTTTCAACATTTCCCTGGTGCATGCAAATGCGCTAAGGTTGTAAGAAGTCTAATGGCTTTCTGCTGCTAAAATATAATGAGTGAATGAGTCCTGGTGACCAGGGGCAGAGGGAAAAGTGAAAAGCCTTGTACTGCTTTCAATATGTTGTTATGAGCCATTATATGTGTCAGTATTTCCACTACAAATGACTCAGAGCCAAGGGAGATAACTGCAAAACATAACATCAAAATCAAATTACAGGGTGTACATAATTTGTTTCTGGATATGGGCATAATTGCTATGTTCTGCTTTACTGGGAAGCTATTTGAATAAAGACATCCAGACTCTATATTGAAATATATCTGTATCCTCGAGTGAGTTTTGATGTTCACAGATCTTTGACTAAGTTCAGAAAAGCTTGTCCTTGTGTTTATTGGACACAATGAAACTTAGAGAAGAATGTTTACAGCTTGCACAGTGACCAATTTTTTGAGCACCACATCCAAGAAAGTTCTTCCTGAAAACATCACAACCCTTTTAAATTTGAATGAAAAGCCTTCCTCCTTCCAGGGAGACTGCTTTATATGCATGCACACCTACCCACATGTCTTATTAGGTTTAAGGAATCTTCCAACTGCTTTTGTTGGGCCTTGTCACCCTCATGATTAAAGAATAATACCAAAGGTACAACGTGCTGAATAAGCTGTTTTACACACTAGTTTCAGGCATGCTGTACACACTAGCCCGGCCCTTGCCTGCCTTGTCCCCTGGTGCTTCCACCTGTGACGCCTCCCTATTCCTTGTCAGAACTGGATTAAGCTCTCTGCACCATCTTTTCACTACAGTTTACTCCTTTATCCCTTCCTTGCCTCATGTGGCAGGAATCTGCCTTCTCCCCAGCAAGCCATCAGAGCAGAGCTGGTGAACAGACAGGATCATATGGGGAGTGTATTGGCAGGTGAAGGGGACAGATGCATTGATGCAGCATGCCCCGTGCCTTAGGCCACTGATGGAGATGGACAGGGTCCTGCTGTCATCCTGCTCCACCATGGGGTGAAGTTCCCATCAGGAAGTTCCTATGGAGATGGACAGGGTCCTGCTGTCATCCTGCTCCACCATGGGGTGAAGTTCCCATCAGGAAGTTCCTATGGCTCTGAACTTTGAATCCAAGTCAAGTATTCCAGAAATATATCCAGTCAGGTTTCTTAATCTTAGAATCACAGAATTACAGAATTTTTGAGGTTGGAAAGGACCTCTGGATGTCATTTACATTTAGTCCAACCTTCCTGCTCAGGTACGGTCCCCTACAGCACATTACCCAGGATTGTGACCAGACAGCTTTTGAGTATCTCCAGGGAAGGAGACTCCACAAACCTCTCTGGGCAACTTGTTCCAGTGCTCAGTAACCCTCATATTAAAAAAGCTTTTCTTCATGTTCAGTCAGAACTTCCTGTGTTCCAGGTATCCACTGAGTGCCCACTGCCTCTCATCCTATTGCTGGACACCTACTGAGAAGAATCTGGTCTGATCCTTTTCACACCTTTCCTTCAGCAACTTATACACATTGATCAGATCCCCCCCTGAACCTTCTCTTCTCTAGGCTTAACAGGCCCAACTCCTTCAGGCTTTCTTCACATGAGAGATTCTCCAGTCCCTTAACCATTTTAATAGCCCTTTACTGGACTTTCTCTAGTAGCTCCATGTCTTTCTTGTACAGGAGAGCCCAGAAGTTGGACACAGTACTCTAGATGAGGCCTCACCAGTGTTGAGGAGTGAAGAAGGATTACCTCCCTCAGCCTTCTGGTAATGGGAATACACCTCATTGACTTTGAATTGCTCCAGGAGATCAGCCATAATCACCAGTTAATATGCTTGCACCTTGTTTAAAATCTAGATTAGCCTAGAAAAGATTCCAGTCTTGAAGTCTTGTTATATTTTCTGATGGTGTGTTAAAGAGCTGTGGATTTTCTGAAACTTTTCCTGGGTGTATGTATCAGCAGGCAATGAAGATATTTACAACTTGAATAATTTAAGATTATGGTGTTCAGTTTTGTCCTTGTTTTCCAGACTATAGCTCTGTGTCTTCTAAAATCTTTTCATTTTTTCTTCAGCAGAATTATGAAAATTGGGACACCAGAGCTGAAGTGTTCCAGTGATAGTCTTGCTAGTGTTTACACAGAAAGTCCTGCCTCTCTTCTTAGCTCTGACTTTCCTTATACTGCCACAGGTCACATTAGCTCTTCAATGGATAGGATAGCTATCTCAATGAAATGCCTATCCTGCTGATTATGTACTGTTCTCCTAAGATCTTTTCAATGTCACAACGTTACAGTGTCCTATCTGATAAGTGGTACCTGCATTCTTTGTTTGAAAATCTACAACCTTACATTCAGTAGTCTTCAAAGGTCTATGACTCAAATCAACCCACTTTACAAAATAGTCCACCTCACTCTGCATGACTAACCTGTACCTGTCTCTACTTACTTAACCAGTAGCTTGTGGTCATCAACTCATTTTGAAAGTAATGATTTTCTATTTTCTCACAGTTGATACATACAGTTATTGAACAACACTGGAATTTGTCTGGAACAAATCTCTGCTTTAAATAAGCATTGAATATTTAAATAAGCATTGAATGTGTACATAGATTTTGTTTCTCTTGTGATTTTCATATAGGAACCTCCTGAAAACTAAGAATGGCAGGTGAATTAGCCTCCAGAATTATTCTTTCTCATAGAACAGGATACATTGTGGTTATACATTCAGAGTATTGAGTAAGAATGCCTTTAACTTACACAGAATGTATATACAGTCTCCTGTAAATAATGATGTTGGAACTTAGTCAAAGGAGAAGCATAGCAATAACTCTAATGGAGCTTTCTCTTTCATTATTCAGAGTGTCTTTTCAAGTTATTCTTGCCAGATATCTTATCTTATCCCAAACTGCAACAGGTATCATATGCAAAATCTGGTGCTTTTTGGGGAGCAGTCTGGGGAATAAAATGGATTAACAATGTTGTTCACATTGTCTAATGAACAACTTGTTAGTCAGAGCATTTTGCTGTCACTGCTGAGTTTTCATTTGTTAAGACAAAGGACATTTACAGAGATAATTTGTAGAGAGACTGAAATCCACCAACCATAATCCGTGGTTGGATTATCCCAACCCTTGGCATGATGTAAGAGAGAGCACCAACAGGGGAGAAAAGAGACTTGCTTTTACTTTGCACAGACCACCACATTCAGACACTTTTGATGACAGAACTCCTTGAATTCCTAGTCCCTTCACCTCATGCATAACTACTCTACAACAGTCCCTGTTTCAGAAATAGTCTGTTATCTTCACAATCTGTAATATTTCTTCTTTCTTGACTAAAGGAAAGAATGCCAATTTCAAGGGTGAAGCTCAATTCCATCTTCTTTAAAAACAATGGAAATCCTCTAGACAGTCCAATGGATACAAGATGAGGTCCCTGAAAGCTCTTACTTTTTATTGTATTCTTACAAAAGCATGTTTATAAAGCATTAACTTAATTTCAAAATTGTTTGTTCAAACAGTACACTTTTAATATCTCTGGTCCTAGGCAGAGGTCCTGATGAGACTTTCGTGAGTCTGAAGCAAGAAATGTTCAGGCAAATTCAAGGTTAGCTAATTTGTCATTTTTGTTGTTGTACTTTGCTTTGTTGTGCTCTTACTGTTCACGGGGATCTTGAAAATTGAATAGGCCCAACTCCCTCATCCTTGTTGAATAGACTAAACAGTTCAGCTCAAGACAAGCGATTACTACCTTTCAGTCCAGATTCACACAGTTGACCATGATGCCCAGCAAAGTCTCACAGAAGTGATCATCTCTTGAAAATCTGCTTTCATTCTATACCTTGCATGTCTGTCCATGGAGCAAGACAGCTTCTATACTGTGCTGGGTTATCTTGGAAGTAACAGGATAACCTGCAGCAAACATCATAGTGATGACATGCTGATGCAGAAACACATTTCTCTCCTGAAGGGAGAAAACGGATTCCAAGTTTGTAAAGCAAGCAATCTGCTTCTCTCATGGGCTTTTAAACAGAGAGATGTGGGAAGGGGAGAGGGACAAAAGAAAGCTCAGCAGATGTTCAGTGCCACTAAGGGATAAATCATAACTTACTTTTTGCTATGAGAAAAATATACTCTGTATCCTACAGAAGAATTGTAGTACTGAAATCAGCCAGTCCATAAAAAAAAGCAGCATGGATCTCCACTTTATTCCCTTTCCCTGAGCTGAAAGTATTCAAAACATTTTCTTCCCCTCTGCTCAAGTTTTGCAGAGATATTCACAAATGGCTTTAGGAAAAACAAGGAAAGATATAGAAATATTTCAAGTAAATAAAATATAAAATAATCCTTGCATTAAGTGGCAAGGAGGCTAGAATGAAGATGGAATGCAGAAACTATTAGAACACTGAGAAACTGAAACTATTAGAACACTGAGAAACTGAAGGATATAATTATGAATAAACAAACAAACAAACAAAAAAAACTCCAGTAGCATACATAGTAATAAAACCATGTATAGAGTATTAAGAAAACATTCCTTGGCCTTAATTTTAAGCAACTACCACTTGGAGGAGGCAAAATTGGAATCTTTGCCACAACACCTTAAGGGGCCAGAGTTCAATCTCTTTTCTAGTTAAATGAGGAGTCAAATTATCACATTCTTGAAATAAGCTGCTGTGAAATCAGGAAAAGCATAGCATACTTCAGCTTTCAAGAAAAAGAGTGTGTTCACTAGCTGAAAACTTGAAAGCATTTCTTGAAAATGCATGGATGATAGTTCTGTATTTTGAAATCCTATATTTAAAATAAATCATTAGTATACATTGTCTTGTATTTATGTCATTCAGACATTTATTATAGTTTATATTTGGCATAGAAAGGGGAGATGCATATTTTTATGATTATTTTGTCATTTTGCAGTCCGTCTCTCTGCTACATGATAGCTCTGGTCTTGAGTAGTCTTACATTGCTGTTACACCTCTATCCAGGCAGTGGTAGAAAACAGATAAGATGTGAGAAAAAGGGATAAAGCTACCCCTCATCCTACAGAGAGGGAGATAAAATTTGTCATCTGGAGAACAGGATGTTCTAGAGGTAAAGACCATAGCCTTGCTCTTGGTACATGTCCTTCCTTTTCTTCTAGAGTTCATTTTTTACAAATCAGTGTGAACTGTGGGAACCCTATTTATACATCAAGCAAAGTACTCAGCAAGCCAACTTCATCTTCCTTCCTTAAGTAAAACCACCAGTGATTCAGAGCACCTTGCCTCATTTTTGCACAGAAATATGGGAACAGCTTTTTATGATCTCCCTCTGAAATGGCTCAGGTTATAGCACGAGCTTCTTTCTCAGAGGTGCCACAGTAACTGCGTTGATTTGAAATGACATTGAAAAAAAATCATTAATTAGAATTTCCATTCATTAATGATAGATGAGAATACCAGTAGCTAACTCTCTGAATACTATAAAACTAAAACCATCTTCTGTCAACTACTTTACTATAAAAAGGTTTAAAGCAAAATAAAGAAAGAAATGCATGCTGACAAATCATTGCTACAATCTAAGACTGGAAAACAAAACAAAATGCCAGATAAGTCACTGTTCATCTGTAAGGACCATATATTATGCCATTTGCTTTTCCTTAGTATGATTTCTTCAGGGCAATGGGGAGTTCCTTGTAAAAAAATCAATAGTTCAATCTGGCCCTATAAACACCAAGTAACGCAGCCATCTACAGTATTGTGGCAGATTCAGGACAAGATGGATGAGGTTCTTTCCTTGAAATTCATTCTCTGAAAGTAGAAAAATAACTGAGAGGTGGCATGCTAGCAAGAGAATAGACTTAAAAAAAAAAAAAAAAAAAAAAAGGAAGGAAGGGAGGAAGGGAGGAAGGAAGAGAGGAAGGCAGGAAGGCAGGAAAGAAGGAAGGAAGGAAGGAAGCAAGGAAGGAAGGGAGAGAGGGAGTGAGGGAGGGAGGGAGGGAGGGAGGAAAAGAATGTAGGATAATTAGAAAAGTCAAGTAAATTGTTTACTTTCCATAGTGAACTACCACTTTCCAAGTTGTTTCCTCATAACCATTCTCAAGGGTACTTTGTATCACTCAAGCCCAAAGTATCATCAAGTAAAACAGCAACTGTGATGAACATAGCTGTTGTGCTGCCTCGTAATAACACATCGCTAAGGTAGCTCTGGCTTCCATGTCTGGGGACAAATTGCGGCTATTTTTAAGGAGTTGTGGCAGACCAACATATGTGCAGGTAGACAAGAGAGATGACTGCACTGATGAATATTTAAGCACAGACTATCACTCCTCCCTTACCAAAAGGTGGAAACCCCTGAAGTCACCAATTGCTCAGGGGCACTATGGTAGCTCTGGACATTACATTTTCTCATGAGTTCCCTATAGGACAGCATTCAGTGCAGTAAATTTCACTATACTATTAAAGAGGTGCAGGAAGTGTTCAGTCTTAGTCAAACTCACATTTAGGTGAAAAATAAGATGATGACCCCATTTTTTTTCTTAGCCAAACAGAGAACAAAATGGACACTACCATGATTGTCTTACCAAACCTTCCCAGAGAGAAGTGCTCATTAAACCGTGATCTTTCCTAATTACATCCTCATGGTCTGAGATGTTCTGTACAATCACTTCAGAACTGCTTACAAATAGATGATGGATTACAACTCTGTGGCCACTTTCCTCCTTCTCTTCCTATTTAATGCTTAAGCATTAAATGCAGTACTGATTGTTTTCTTTTGTTTTGTTTTTGAGAGAAAGAAAAAGTTGCCCTTCAAACTGTATAGCATATTACTGCATATTTTATGTGCTCACAGAAAACTGCAGATACTTTTATGAATGGCTCTTAAACACAATTTCTGATAATATAAAACTTCAGGATATGACTCACAATAGGGCCGTGCCTGGTAGACATAAGAGAAATGCTTAAATGACTTCTTGTGTGCTCAGAATCCTGCTACAGTCACAGTGCTCATCGTACCTGCAATGTCAGATGGTCTGCAGACAACCAGGAGTGCTGTAGAGTGTCTGAAAGAGCAGCTATAGTTACTTTTCTTTCTGGGTTGCAGAAGCAGAGTCTTGTAAAATAGTATTGTTGTCTAGGCTGTAATATGTAGAGGCCAATACAAAATGCATAAACATAGGTCCACTGTATCCTTTAATTTGGCCTTGGTCATTCACTTGAATACTCCATGAACGTACTCCCCAAAATCTGTTGTGAATGAAAACCATATCTGGTTTAGATGTCCGTAGGAATTTTGTGTAGGGGAAGAATGAGCAAGAAAAGCAAGATTTGATTCTTTATGGGATAATATAGAGTAACAAAGAAGAATCAGCCTGTGGGGAAATGATACAACACTGCATTCAAAGTCACCCTAATGAAGTAGCAGTGTATAGTTGAAGAGCAATTGGAAGGCTACTCTAATGTTCATTTGGCACAAACGCTGTCTTATCAAAATAATCAAGCTTTGAGAGCACTAAATGGACGTCTCACATTTCTGCCCAGCTCCAGTTTAATCCTTTAAATTGCTCATGCTTGCCCTGTAATGGCAAATGCAATCAAATAAATTAATCTTATTTTCTAACGTAATTTACCATAAACCAAGTTCCCTTATAGCTTCTGTGCTACAACAGTATCCACATACATAGAATACCCTTCTGAACCTGCATGTGACTTTGAGCTAGTGTCTTGATGTTACAAATGGAAAAAGTAAATTTATACTGACCTGTAATTCAATGAGAAATGGCACAAAATGTCTCCTGAAGGTCTATCAAATTGTGTGTGTGTGTATATGTGTGTATGTGTATATATATTTGTATATATATATGTGTATATATATGTATTTGTTGTATATATGTGTACATATGTTTGTTGTTGTGGAAGCCTTTTAATTAGCAATATTAATACACATGTGGGCGTATAGAGGCAGACAATGCACGGGTATTTGGGAATTTTTAACAAAGTGGCAATTCAGTGCTAAATTAAGTAAATTCAACCTCCTAATATTCCAGATTATTCATGGTACAAAAATAAGAATTGCCATACCACATACAACCAGTGGCCCATTTAGCACACAGTTTTCAGATTCGGGTTAAGTTATTTAGATGCATTTTCCTACCACTTGCTAATACATTGTATACTATTCACAGCATTGTCTGCATTATAGACAACACTTACCATCAGTTGAACATAATGCTTATGGTTCTAGTACAGTCTAAACAAGTCACAGTGAGTTTTCAAGTTATCTGAAGATAGCATTATAGGTAGAGATCCACTTGCACAAGACCTTGACATGATAAAAATGAAATGCTGCCTACAGCAATAGCATAAGAAAATGTTCTGCCTTTCTACTCTGCTCCTCAATCCACTACATTAATGGATCAACAGTTACAAAGATTTCCAGATTAAAGGAACTGTTGTAGCTACAATGGAGGGAAGCAAAGACCGGGCTGAGGAGACAAGGTTCTTCTAATCAGTGTATGTATGGAGCATGAATATTTACGTCTTATCTCTTCTCCTTTCAGTCAATGTCAAAAAAAAAAAAAAAAACATAAGCTTCAAAGTAAGGACCAATCTCAGAGACATCTCGTGCTTTTCTCAGAGCTGCACAGTGCCCAGTAGGAGGCTGGACTAGCTGACTTCCAGAAGTCCTTTACAACTCAACGTTTTCTTTGATTCCTTCTAATAGTAAAGTTTCTCATCATCGAGCATTTTCCCCCAGAAATGCATAGTGCAAGTCCACATCCAGCACTAATGGACGATGAGACATTCTGATAAGAAAATGCAACAAAACCTTTCCCTTTCTAGTAGGAGCCAATATAACACAAGGTATTAAGTCTCTCACAGTGGTCAAGAACTGAATTGTTCCATCTACGCTGTGACATCACACATGTGACATGTGACACCATGTGACAGCACATGGTTCTGCAGAAGGCTACAAATGTTGCAGCAATACACAGTCTTGTAGACTGGACTTTAAATAGGGAATCAAGGAGAAGAGATGAACATTAAAGTTAAAAAGTTTTGCTAAGCAGTCAGTAGGGAACTTCCTTTGGAAGTGACTGACTGCTCTTCCAGTAGAGGTGCTGTAATAACTAAGCTTACTGATTTAGAGGAGGAGAGCAGTATAACATAGATATTTTCCTGATGTAAACTTCTGATGTCCAAGAGACATGATTTATCTCTCCTAAAACTTAGTTATCTAAGTCTAAGTGAGTCATCTTCCAATCCTTATACTTTGAGTAAAGAGAAGGAGGCACCAGGAAATGGTGGCTTATCACACATACTTCCGTTACCTTATATGAAAATAAGTTTTCTCTGAAGATGTTTGTTTCTTTCTATTTACAGTACTTGCAGATGCCTCAGGTAGTGAAGAAGTTAAATAAATGCTATGCATCTAAAATTCAGCCGTTGAGTCTGAAGGTGGTCTGCATACACGAACCAACCTAGCTAATGTGGTGATTATGAAACTGTATACCTTTGTCTAAAAAAAGACAAATTCCCACTTATGCCAATGCAAATTTAATAAAGTTTGATTTCTGTTTTAGTTAGC
Source organism: Anas acuta (assembly GCF_963932015.1). Lineage (NCBI taxonomy): Eukaryota > Metazoa > Chordata > Aves > Anseriformes > Anatidae > Anas > Anas acuta. The sequence goes on along the minus strand of NC_088979.1, from coordinate 63,442,774 downwards.
AGTTCTGCATCTGGATATGCATAGAATAAGATTGCTTTTATTAAAAAAAAAAAAAAAAAAAAAAAGGCAACATAATTTTCACTAGAAACTAAGTATCTGCATGTTTATGCCTCAAATTAGCATTGCTTATCAGGTCATTCTACAGAACTTGTTTATATAAATAAATAGATTTATTTATTTTTTTGCAATAATGCTGCTTTGACTTTCCATGTTACATTTTATTCCAGCAAAATGACAATTCATTTTTACTGATGTTTGTTTAGAAAGATGGCAATGAAAGAAATAAACAACAATTTGGTTTTGGACTTGAGTCACAAATGTGCTTTATGTCTTAAATGCAAATGCATTTTAACCCCATGACTACCTTGGCTGAAGAAGAGAAATCTGGGGGGAAATCTAACAGCAACCTTCCACTAGCTAAGAGAAGATAACTGGAAAGGTAGAGCCAGGCTCTTTACTGAGATAAATAAGAGGAGAGCAATAAACAATAGCCACAAATAGAAATGGGAGAGGATCCAAGTGGATATAAGAGAGGGAAAAAAGTATTTTATTATGAGGAAAATTTAGCATTGAAACAGGTTGCCCAGTGAATTTGTGGAGTTACTGGTTTTGTTGGCCTCTGAGACCCAACCTTTGTAAAAGTTCTTAGCAACCCTATCTGAACTTAGCATTGATCCTGTTTTGAGCAAGGAGGATGACCTAGAGACCTCTCGAGGTCTCCTCTAACCAGGATCATTCTATGACTTCACAGTCACAGACCTTACATCATGTTTCAAAAAAATCTCCTGATTTAAATGAACCCCTCAGCAATTATGATGACATTTCTGGCTTTCTGTTTCCACAGGGTAGAATATATGGATGCCTTGATGAAAAATACCTCTTGAAGTTCCCATAAAGGGAGAGGTGTTTTCTGGCTGACCAATAACTGGAAAACACACTTTCTCTTATTCACTTTCTCTTTTAGCAGAATTGCTCTTATAAAGAATCCAAAATAAATCATAAGGATTTACTGTTAAGTTTGTAAACATGTTAAAGGGAAGAAGAAAACTATTGCTTCCACTATGACAATGTTCTTCCTTGAAAGGGAAAACCCAGTATAAAACAAAGCCTGGTCTGGAACCTGGCTAACTTGATGGTCAAAATTCCTTCAGTCCATAAGTAAATGGCTAAAGGACAGCAGCAGACTTTCTGTGGCTTTTATTGATTTTTTTTGCTGTGCACAATCTAGCTTGCACACAGAGGCAGCTTTTCACTTTATCTTTCCTCTGTGCTAATGTAGTGGAAGCCGTTGTACAAATTACAGCTGAGCTCCTTAAGATCAAGATTCATAGTTATGGGCTTTGTCAGTGTCTTTAATTTAATAAAGTAGGAATGGTGTAGCTGTCGGATTGAATGGACAGTGTTCAGATAAGGAAAGTTCAGCTTTTAAAGAAGCATCATGCCACTTATCTAGCAAAGAACACACGTTGCATATAAGAAAAAAGGTAAGATTCATAAATGTTTCAGGAGGTCAGAATTAGAGAATAGATGTAGGAGGGGGATACTGTGAGGAAACTTTATTTTGTACTCTTTTCTTTTCTTTCCTTTTTTTTCTTTTCCTTTCTTTTCTGGAATCAGTATTGGTTATTTGGTAATTGAAGGATATATTTTCTTTCCTTTACTTTTTTTTTTTTCTTCTGTTCTATTTCTTCCACTTACCTGTAAGCATACAATTTATTTATTTTTTTACTGCTTATTGGCAGCCAGGTGGGAAGGAGGATAGATGGTGCAGCTACAGTAGCACTTAGCATAGTCCATGGGAACATCTGCTACACCAAGGCTGGCCCAAGGATAGAGCTGGAGGTCCAGTATTCATCATGCTCACCTCCTGCATCAGGGAGAGTTGTCTCAACAGAGAAGAAAAGTCTTCATCACACACGTACCCTAAGTCTGGTAGTACCACTGAGAAATGAAAAATGGCCCATAAATGTTTATATATGTATTTGTGTAGATAAATAAAAGTATGTGCATATGTATATTTCTGTATTAGTACACACAAAAATATATATGCATATTTGAAGAGAAGGTTGATTTTTTTCTACATGTTTTAATATTAATGTTATTTATATTAATGCCTTTTTATGCAACTGTAAAGGATGGGGCATTGCATCAAGAATGCAGCAGTTTGGAGGGTCTTCAAGCATTACAATACATATTCAACATATTCACTTGGCCTCCTACAAGTCTTCCCTTTCCTCCTCCTATAATGATTTGTTGAGAGACAGTAACAGGATTTTGACCTTTCACACTTTCCATACCTTTGTTGAGATAAAATGCAGAAAGTTTCATCAAAAGTCTGTGGAAAGGTTCCTGCTCCAATGCACAGTTGCCTCCTGGTTAATCAAGATTCTGGTCTCATGATATCAACAACATTCATACAGAAAACTAAACAGTCTTAAAAATGTCCATATTAATGCTATTATTATGGGCCTTGCAAGGAAAGCACTTAAGTCAAAATAGGGGTTGTAAACAAATTAGTTTTGTTTCAAGGATAGCCTGAAGGCAAAAGCATTGTGAGTGTATTAGTAATCTTTTAAACTACTCACTCGTCACAATCTTTCAGTGGGTTCAAATGACTGCAGCATTTAAAGTAATCAAATACTTTGACTGTTTAGGTTGCTTATACACAGTTATCTAAAGTATTTTGTAGGTTGATGAAGGAAAAACAAATGACACAGTGTTGGACAACTGAATCCTTGTATTTCTGATGTCAGGTGGCTAAATTAAGTAAAGCCCTCAAAAAACAGCTTTTCTATAAGGTTTTGCTAAGTATTTAATTTTTTTTCTAAGCTATGACACTATTTCAGCACCAATGCGTGGCAAAACTCTTTTGGCAATTAAAAGGGTCTTGCATAATCACTGAATAGGTATTGGTATACTTTTTTTAATCCACTGAACTTCTGTAAATTTCTGTGTCATGTCACACAACTTTATTTTGGACAAATGAAAGTTCACTGTTCCAATTTTAACAATGTACGACATTTAGTGATTTCTCATAAATAAAGATGAGTCCTCCTCTGTCAAGCTCAAACAAACATAAAGTATGGCACTGCTCAACATTCATTGCCATAAGAAATTTTACACTTGAAAGAAACAATTTTGAAAAAAATTAATTGTGCTAATTTAATTATTAATGATTCCCTCTTCCTTTCACACGGAGGAAATATCATCTCTCTGGAAATCAGCGGATAAATAATAAATTGTGACAATAACTCTAACAGGAAAAACCCAGTCAAACTCTTGGTCAGCATTTCTAAGCCTGGATATCTACGTCTGAACAGAGTCATGTTAGACACCTACAAGAAGAACCTGCATTTCCTCTTTACTCCATTGGCTTTTAATGTCAACTCAGCAAGCTTGAAAATTAGATTTTTTTTAATATTTTTTTTTAAGCATCATCTCAGGATAGATAGAAATTACCTGTTTTGGGAATATAGTCATAACAAACATTACCATGTTTATTTTCTCCTCTCACGGGAAGACAAGCTTCCCTTTGGACAATTCTAAGGTTTCTGAAGCAGCTATAGGTTAGAAATGCAGGTCTTCAGAGTCCTGAATGACATGTTAGCTGTTCACCCTTTAGAGATCATCTATATGTATTATGATGCTTCAGATGGATTTCTGAGGAGAAAGAGGGGCAGAACAACCAAAACATCACAAAAAAAAAAAAAAAAAAAAAAAAAAAAAAAAAAAATTAAAAAAAATAAATAAATAAAAAAGGAAAGGAAAACCTAAGAGCAAAAATGTTTTGGAAATAAAATTAAAATAAAATAAATTGGAAAATATTTTCCAATTTTTTCAACAAAGAAACTATGAAGTACTCATTAAATGTTCAGACAGGATGTTCCAAAACAAGAAAATGGTTGCTTTCTGACACAGCATAAGTGTATTTTGAATGTCATATAAGTTTAAGTGGAATCAGGAACACTTGAATCAATTCAGGGAAAATAATCCACTGGGACTTTAAATATAAACAACATTCAAGCCAAGACAACCCACTACTACCTATGCTCAGAATATGGAAGACCATACTACAAGAAAGGTTGTTGTTTCCCATCACATTTCCCTAACTACTAGCTACACAATGTAATGGTAGAGATAGAATAATGAATATTTAGCTTGACCCAATTCTTTTACTCAATCCCGAGACTGAGAGAGGATAAATGGACAAATGGGAGAATGACTAAACCAAGGAAACTGCCAGTAGTCTCCACTCCCAGAGCTCAGTGACCTTCTCACAGCCCTGAACTTTGTTCTGCTTTGTATGCATTATTTCTTCACCTGAAATTGTGCAAAGGTTTCAGAATTAAATGCAATTACTTTAAAAGGATCAATAATATTGTAAGACATCTCAAAGTACAGAGTGCACCTAAAATAAATTTTTAACTTCTTTTTTTTTTTTTGGAGGGGAAGATGTTTGGAATAAGATTGTGCATATGTTCAAAAAATAGTAAAGATGTGCCTGAATCAGATTAAGTGCTAGCTCTTATTAGGACCCTAGCTCTCTGGGTCCTAATATCATGGCATGTTGCCAGATAGCAATCTTCGTGATTGAGTCATTTTGTACAGGGAGACTTTCTTCAGATAATGCCCAAGTGAGTCATGAGATCTAATCCAGTTAAAAAGAGTCATGAGGCCCACAATCTTAATTACATTTACGCTACTAAGCAGAGGAATGCTTAATGGAAAAGGACAAGAATAACTCGTTTTGAGCCCCTTCCAATGGAGACAGAATAGAAATGGCATTGCCCATGCCTGAAAGCTTGAATTAGTCTCTTGTAAAGTGTTTCAGTTACGAGGTCCACAAGCATTGGAATTGTCACAATACCATTAGTGAAATTAGAAATGTGGGGTGAGGGTTGTGGAAGATGCTAGAACTGATTGTCTTCCCACAGAGTGTGACCTCTGCTGATCTCACTCTGACTGATATTCTTTTAGATGAGTTCAACTGACAAGATAAAACAATTTCATGACTGCTAAATCCAGATAAACGTAGACTCAAGCACCACTTTTCGTTATGCATACAGGCACAAGCTGCATTTTCCTGTGCTAAAGAAAGAGTGGGTTTGTTTTCTCTGTCAGCTGGACAGAACAGAGATGGAGTCTTACTCACACTGTGTAAACAAGGAAAGGTCTTTATGCTGCTTCTTGTTAGAATGCATTTATTTATACAAGCTGCCTCATATTTTCATGGTTTCTTGAAATCTTTGTCTAAACAGGTATTCACAGATTGGTATTTTTTGAAGTAAAAATAAAAATACCACACAGTCTTTCCAAAGACACTTACTAACTTATCTGCTATAGCCTACAAAGGAGGTTAATTAATCTTCTTCTTAAATAATCACATCTATATTCTAAGGTTCTTGAGCTTCATATATGAGAGGCAAATTTCATTCTACGCCCTTTCCCTGTAGTTTTATTTGCAAGGAAACCATAACAAATGCTGAAGAGCAGTACAAGCCATGTGTAAGTAAAACCTCAGCAGCCCATCTCTGTGCTGGGATGAGACACAGAGAGCAGCAAGTCAGACTGCCTGCACATACTGCCATACGGGCATGGCTCTGCATCAGCAAGCAGCACGGCACAGCACCAGAGTTATAAGCAGGGTACTGAGGAAACTATGTCCACACCTTGTGCAGGTCAGGGGGTACCTTAGGGCTGCTCCAGCTCCACGTCCCAAATTTCCATGAACAGCCAGAGTTCATCAAGTGTTCTTTTGGAACACAGCTTTTGGTGACACTTATTAGTCATGATGTGAATATTTTCATCTTTAAACTCTTCAACTACAATGTTTAACATAATTTCTTTACTGCTCATTTCTGCAGCTAATTAAAAACTGGTGATATTTAAAATTGGATAAAAGATTTCTAATTTACTACTTCACACCTTGTCTTGACTGAAAAGGAGCTTTAATGCCTTGACATAACTAAATTGGTTGTAAGTTCCAGACTGCTGAAGCAAGTCTTCTATAACAAGATGATCTGTCTTCAAGCCATTTTTGTCTTGACAGTTGCAGACAATGATTTCATCAAGTCTAGCATAAAAATGCCCTATTTTCTTCCCAAATGAATCCTAATCCTGTAATCCGGTGGGGGGGGGGAGATTAATACACTTGAAAAGGTAACGCTTCAATCTATGAGTTTAAAAAGGCTTCAACGTACAGCACCTAATTTACTTTGAAGCAATTAAATAGTTTGTAAGAAAACACCACAGATAATGAAATAGAGGTCATTAAAGATCACCTTTAAAGACTAACTATTTAACAAAAGATTCATTGATCCAGATTTAAATTTTACACTGTGAAAAGTATGTACAGATCCACATATTATTTTCATTGTGCCTTCTGATATTGAGAAAACAATCTTACTAAGCCACAGGCATCCAGAACTGAGACTAATAGAAACAGGAGGAATGACAGTCATCAACCTGTTTGCTGTCCTGTGTGCCTAAAAGACATATCTTGCAAGAGTTTTGCAGGACGACTTGGCCTCCTTGCCAAAGAGACCCTGCAACAGAGCCAGGAATGGAGCCTATTTCTCTCAGTCTTTATGGAGAGAAGTACAGCCATTCACATGAGAAAAAGTAACAAGGATGCAAAAGGCTTAAAGATTAATAAAAATAAAAAATGAGTTAAAAAGCTTGTAAGAGAAATCTCTCTAAGCAAGCTTCATTTTGGTCTGCTCCAGCAATTTTTTTTAAACTAGCTATTAAAATATAAAATGCCTTGTGAAATATTTTCATTGTCTCCTCACAGCCCCTTTCTGAATTTGTGCCAGCAAAGCTATTAGCAGTGATTGAAGGTGAGACAGCCAAGATGAAATTCTCCAGAGAACAAGACGAGAGACACCTTTCTGCCCTCAGCCTATCAACTATAATGAATGATAGGCACAGTGCATGACAGGGACTGAAATAGGAGACTGTGACAAAGACGGGCTCAGGAGTACTTCAGAATAATTCATTCAGTTGCATTTGGCAGCAGCAGGTCATAATATTTTTGTGTAGCTACGCTGTCAGAGCAAAAAATAAAATACAGAATGGCATTTGCATGCTCATCCTGTTTCCATCAAAAAGAAAGGAATACTGAGTTAAACAGATGCTTAAGTTAAATTCTCCCTTCTGTTTTTCTCTGTCCGTAAGCACAAAGGGCAGTGTGAGACAGCTGCATGAAGCTGAGGAAGGAGCAAGGCCTAACTAGCAATGTATTGATTACAACTGTTTCTTTTCCTTTCTCCTTCACATGATAGGCCACACTACAAAAACTCAAGACTCTACTCGTTGGCTAAGGTTGGAGTCTTTAACTGTCTTTCTGTTGAAAAAAGAGTTGGAAACACAGCACCACCCTTAGAGAGTAAAGGGAACAGAGGAGAACTCAGAGATCAAATCCCAAAGTGAAAATCAGACTCCTAGAAGCAAACTTGCCATGCCATCTATGATCCCACAGCTGTCACCTCACCTTACAGACAGCGATTCTCCATCCACACTTCACCTGCTGAAATCATAGCTCCCAGGAACCCAATGCCTCCATGCCCACATAGGCTCACAGGTGCAGTGACTTGTCACAGCTGGGCAAGGCACTGCTGAAGCAGATGCATAACTCCAGCCTGAATTTGGGAAACCCACATAACATGGTTGGTAGTGGATTTCTGCAAGGCGCTGCTAAAAGGGGTAGTGGAAGCAAACAATATCAGCAGATCCCAAATAATTGAGATAAATTCATGGACAATGGGTCCAGAAATGAACCCTAAAAGCAGGGTTACCTTCTAACATCCCTACCACAGCCATTCTGGATGGCCAGGAGTCTGAACAGTGGGGACTGGGGGAGATCAGGCTCCTAGCTTGAGCTCTGGGATATCTCTGATAGATTTGGGTTAACAAAAACACATTAAAATGCCTATTTTGTGATGCATAGTGCAGATGTTATACAAATTCCTTCCAGCTTAATCCCAGAAATGAGAACATTCATCTAGGATATGGAAAACAGAAATTATTTTATTCAGTGACATTACCAGGTTCAAGCTTTCATTCCCCACTCCCCTTGCTCATCACAACCCTAGAAGCCATTCCAGAAGACAGATGACTTTATCTGCTGGTCCTTTAAAAACATAAGAGTGAAATGAAACAAACACTAGAGTTAAACAGAGCACTCGCCCTACTCTGAGTCTTGTTTGGGTACATCTTGATATTATAATTAAGAGTTTTTATATGAGAGGAATAAAATGGTTTTGCAGCAGGACTGGCACACCCTCTATTTAGTGAGTGCTTTCCTTATAGATGGAAGATGTGGCATTGAATTCCCACCAGAGAGGAGAGGATATTGAACTTCTGTCCATCACGTCACAGATGACTGTACCGGACACTGAGCTTACCACCAGGGAGGAGGAAAGACACTTCCTCTGGTGGCATCATAAAGCCATGACCCCTTGCTCTCTTTAGAATAAAAATGAACACAGGCACTTACTTTCAGCAGTTTTGTCCAAGGAGTCCCCAGAGAAGAAGGGCACTTTTCTCAGGCAGAGGACAGGCTGTCTCAACAGGTTTTTGTCGGTCTCTTCTGCATTGCTTCCCTTTCTCTGTACAGAGGTCATCACCATTCAGACTGAGTTCTGGTGGCCATTTTAGGAACTCAGCATCTGATGTTCTCCAGTAACGTGGCCTTCAGTCCAACCTCTTGATAGCAACAGTTAACAGCAAATCCCGCCTTCATTCCAGTAATACACTGACTAGGAAGATTTGCAGCTTCCTTGCTTTGTTCTAGGCAAAAGGATAAATTATGGTGAACTGCCCTGCAGAGAAGTGCTTGGGGATACTGGTGGATGAAAAGCTCTACATGAAACAGCAACGTGCACTTGTAGCCCAGAAAGCCAACCGTATCCTGGGCTGCATCAAAAGCAGCATGGCCAGCAGGTCAAGAGAGGTGATTCTCCCTCTCTGCTCTGCTCTCTTGAGACCCCAGACAGTTAGCTTGGAAAATGTACAGCTGACAGCCTTTCTACACTGATGCAGGGATGTTATGAGGGGTTTGACTCATGGTTTTGACATGGGTGGTTAAAGTTCAGTATGTGTTTTCCCCTTACTAAAAAGAATGAACAAGAAAAAATGACTGGTCACCAGATATTATGTGATGAGTATTTGAACTTTTCAAGGCTTCTGCAAACCACAAACTCTTTGGGTTCATTCATTAGCAACACAGAAAATAGGCATTAGACTTGTGAGTTACCAGAAATTTGACACTTTAGACAAATTTGGAAAGGGATTTTGGAGCCTTATACTTCAAACTAAACATTGCGTAGGATACACAACTAGGCCAGCCTTCTTTAAAATGATTTAAAGACAACGTAATCCAAAAACGTAATATTGTGAAACTGTGATGAGCAAAACCATATGTTTGGGTTTGGATCGATGCATTATTCATCCCATGTACTTGTTGGGTCTATATCTGTGCTCTGTTCTGATAACTGTGAAGAGCTGCAGCAAGATAATTAGCGAAGTGGCAAATATTCAGAGTTAATCTAACAATTTTCTGTTTTTAAAGGGATTGATTAGGAGCCAATGCCAAAGTGGATAGATGTCTGAGGGTAAACAAATATTGCTCTATAGAATAGGAAACAAGTCCCCCTATCACAGTACTAACAGTTCCCCCTGATGATTCATAGTCATTCATACTAACCAAGTAGTTTGGTCATAAAAGCTGACATCTTGCGTCATCCTATAAAAAAGGGGAAAGGACCTTGCCCCACTGGAGACAGCAGCAAAATTTGTGTTGTCTCTGTATGGTTTTCCAGTAAAGGAGTAAGAAATAATAAGATATCAAAATAAGTGGGGTATAAATGCTCCTAATGTAAAACTGGTTAGGTGAGTGCAGTGAAGATGGATTACATAGCCTGATCTCAAAATATGTGGGAGTCGCTGTGTGGCAATAATAATAAGTTTATTTATTTATTTATTACCTAGCACTTCTCACACATGACAGAAGCCCGGTTAAATCTGAATAGTGCTAGCATGTAACAATTAGAAATTTGCCCAGAGTATGTACTGTGTAGAAGTGGTAGACTCGATTTAATTCCCCTGGCTGAGGCAGGGCTTGGCATCATGTACAGCTGTGTGCAAGAGGAAGCATACAAACCATCCCAGACTGAAAGAAACTTCCAGGGATGCTGCAATTCATAAGTCATAGAAACAAAACAACCACCATTTTTTATCTCAGAGACAAATATTTACTTTCCAAAAGACAGTTATTTATATCTTATAAGGAATTACTAATTCAGCTCTTCTGTGATTCCAACTAGAGCAGAGGATTTAGGTGACTCCCTGCCTACCACCTTTCAGAAGTAGATAAACTTCTGACTCCTTACATGTCTGGAAGTGAATATAAGGCTCTCCCAGGATGTTCTAGCTTCCATGCAGTCTGAAACCCGGTCTGGTTCAGTGGAAAGTAAAAGCAGAAAACATCAGTACTGCCCAGAAGGTTAGGCTTTTTTATATTTTTAATGAAATTGTGAACATAGAAAGTAGCAGAAATAAAATGGCCACAATCTCATGAAGAAAAAGAAAGTTTAATAGCTCCACATTATTTCACACCTGATTACTATTATCATACAGTAAACAAATAGGGTATACAAAATACCACAGCTGCATTTTATGAAGTTGGAATCTAATGCCTTTCAAATTAAGTTTGCCTTTGAATCAAATCATATGTTTTAAGCAAACCTACTAATTTTACATGATTCTGCTTTCAAACTCGAGTTCAGCACAGATTCCCTCACAACAGGGATATGTGCTTTACTTGAAAAGGTCACTCTGAACCTTCTTATCAACCTTGTTTGAACACATGCTCAAAACCAGAAAAGTCTCTGCCATGACTGGGAGCAGGTGGCACAGGCTGCCTAGGTGATCATGGCTCCAGTTTGAGCCATATGTGGGTAGGACAGGGATATGTGGAAATGCTTGGTAAATACGTCTGTAACCACTACTGCTTTTTTAACCTAGCTTAATTCCTTCACACAGACAATATTTCCCTTGAAAAAATTAAGAACCCTTTCTGAAACTGGAAGAGTTCCCCATCCCTTTTCCTACAAGAAGTTATATCGATTCCAGAAGGGAGTGTTTGCACAGCAGGGAACTACTTAATGCAAGGAAGAAACGCAAATCTTATCCTGAACAAAATCAAAACAGATGCTTCCAAGCACATGTGTGCATCACTGAGTGTGGTGAGATAGGTCAGTCTCTATGACTGGCTACACAAAGTGCCCAGCCTAGTTCACCTGGAGCCAGGCTGCAGGTACAGCTCAGTTTAAGGTGCAGCCACTTCAGTGTAGGCCTTTGCATATAAATTTATTCATATAAGCTAGGATTTGAAGCTGCTATTTGAGTCAGTGGAGACCTGGGGCTTGATTCAGTGGCCCAAGCACCACATCCCATCTCTTTTGCAAAGCCTTGCCATTGAGATCTACCTGCAGACTGGTAAATACAGCAGGCACAGGACTGGCCAGAGACCCACTCCCCTCCAGGGTAGCAGCTGGAGGCCAGGTGGATAACTAGGGCATCACACCTATGCTTAGGCACCTGAGCTATGCCCCTGGCTCAAAGGTAAATAATTACAGGTCTGTATCTAATTTGGGGTGTTTTACTCCAGAGCTGATTAAGACTGACTAAAACCTACCTGGGATATTTCTGCACTGGAGGTACACTCCATCTATTCCTCCTACTGTGTTCATATGAGATACAGAAAATTAAAAGCAAAACTATTTGTGTCCACAGGTACTGACTTCTGTGTGTATCGTGTGACACATCTTCAAGTGACTCTGTTCTAGCCTTCAAAGGTATACTGACTTTGGGCAGAGGAAAAAAACAGCCTTAATTCAAGAAACCTAAAAATAAAGATGGGCTCTCCTACGTATATATCACATTTTTTTCTCCAGAAGATACATTAGCAAGGTACCCACAACTTGTACATAAGCTACTCATCTTCTGGTAAGAGCACCCTTTTATTTTTCAATGTCTGGCATTTAAAAATATTTGATCAGTCTAACAGTTTTCCCATAGAATACAAAGCCTTTCAATATACAAAACCAAAATAACTATCTCATTTTGTGTATTGATTCCTTTCAGAAAGCTTTGAGGCCTGCAGGGAGCTTGCATAAGAAATTCTGATTAATGTATTTTGTCACTCTCCTCTCAGAGGCAAAACAGCATAAATAAAATAAATAGCAAAGTAGTCTCTCTCCAGTGCATGATACAGAGGCAAAAATAGTATAAATCATCTTTAAGATGTCCATGGGGAAAGTGGTTTCAGAGCTGTGTTTGCTTATCAGTTTACAAATGAAAGTGTAATCTTTGCGTGTCAAAGGTAACAAGCAGGACGTTGGAATGGTTTATTAAAAGCCATGATTAGCTTGCCTCAGTGCTGAACACTAACCTGTTTCTTGCAAATCTGTTGAACGAAGGCTCAGCTGTTTCATTTCAAGCCAAAACAAACTGTACCTGAACACAGTATTATTAACTCCTCCATTTACACTCAATACGTTTCTGGTTTGTTGTGAGAGTCAGAGGGGCAGAGTCAACATCCCTTATCTTAGCTTGCCCAGATGCCTTTTGCACATAAACTGAACTCTGAATTTTCTCAGTGTCTAATACTTGGGTTAGAGACAATTACATTATATGAAGTCTTCTTTCCTAAATTACTCCTGTGCAGTCTCAACCTTAGCTGCGTGCTGATATGATTTGTATCCTGTAAACTGTCAGAGGACTGATGTTTTATTGTGGATGTGATGACTGCAACGAGTGTGTGACTCATTACCACATCTTTTATTGATGGGGCTGGGGGTTACACTGCAGGACATCAGCAGAGGAAGAAAGATGATTTGCAAATTAAACTCTGTGCAAAGAATAGCATCTTGCGGGAGGCTAGGGCCATGAATTAGTTGCCTCTCTAGGGGGTTGTTTTTCTACAATCATGTTCTCAATGCTTTAGCATTTTGCAGTCTCCAGTCTGATTTTCTTTCTTAGTCACAGTCAATTCTCTTTCTCTTTGCCCAGCCATGTTCTCATTGCTGCATGCCAAAACGAACCTGCTTAAATACAAAACACACAGTGGTAGGCTGTTCGCTGTTCATCTGTCCTAGAGAACCCTCTCACATGCAGTCAGTGCAGACGCAAATCATGACTCGAGTTCCTCTTCTCCAAACACCTTGCTATTCTGATCTTGTTACCTATTTTGTTTTTCTTCCCCAGCTTTCTAAACTGAAGCAACATCCAGACACTAACTCTGGCCAAACTCTCCTCTAACATGTGTTACTTTCACTCTCTTTATAAATAAACAAACCCACAGTTTGATGAAGACCAAGGACTTGACAGACTTCATATATTTTTTGTGAAGTAACAAGATTTTTCCCAGGTCCCAGTAAAACTGTTCACCCTTAATTTTCCACACAGCAAAAGAGCAATGAATGAACAGGGCCATTTAGTTAACATTGGCAACCAACAATTACTTCAGATGAGGCTTCATGCCGAATCCCTAAGGGAATAAAGGGCTGCAGGTAGTTTTGAACTATTAATGTTCCCTGACAGTCCTGAGTAGATGCAGGGACTGTGGGATACCTGGAGTCATTCAGAGGAGTTGCAGTTCTGGGGGTTAGCTAAAAAGAGCTATTCTGGAGAGTTTTTGTCTCGAGTTGTTTCAGCAGTGTGAGAGAGACAGAAAGTGAATTGGAGGGGACTGAGGGTGGAACAGAAAAACTACTGGCTGCATTTCTAAAAAATAAAAAAAGTATGTTTATTGAGCTGGGGCAGGGGGAAGGGAGGGGGACGGGAGTAATTGGAAGATATTACGAGTTTCCCCTCAGAAAGAAGGGTGAAGAAAGGGAGTTAACCAGGACAGCAGGGAAGGCAGCTTTCTAACAGACATGATAACATCATATGCAACAATCTTATCATCATCTACAGCTATAACAGAACAAATGATCTTATCCAGGTGCCAGGAAGACCCAAAGGAATGTACCACTGCAGACCACTGCAGTTTCCCTTAGTTTTGCTTTTTCTATTACCTCCTATTTAGTTTCCTCTTTTATTGACATACTAAAGATCCAAATCAGGCTTAAGTTAGCAAAGTTTGCACATTTTTCACAAAGTGATGGATAGGTAGTTAGGGTAGGTAACCTCCTGGGGACAGTGGAGGAGATATGACAATAAAGACATCACACTGAAAATATTTTATTCCTCCGTTAACTGTTCCATTCATCCTGACAAGTTTTGCAGTCAATGACTTCCACTTGCTCTTTACCATAATGAGCATGTTCTTGCTTTCTCTCTTCCAACCTAGGATTAAGTAATATGAGCTAAAATATTAGTTTTATTATTATATGTTAAATATGTAGATTTGCACGTCTCCATATTTTGAATCCAACAAGGAACTATCAAATATTTAACATGTGGCTCTGGCACAAGTAATTTATCACTTCAGAAGTTATTAATCTGTTAAAGAAATAAAAGTATTTTTGCTCCCAGTCACTGTAGCTATAATTCTTTCTTAAAAAAATACAAATAAAAGCAAGGCTTGTGCTGGATTCAACTACATTTGTTCTGAACAACCATTGACAATACTTAAGGGAAAGGTAATACAGGACTTGTGGCAAACTACCCTGGACTGAAACTGAAAGATAATATGAAGCTACTTAATGCTTGTGACCATTTAAATTAGAAAGAAAACATTACATTTCAGTATGATGGGTATTCTGAGACCAGATAAAGATTTGGAGATCTAATATGCAAAAGAGCTCCTGTAGGGCAAAAGTTCACACAGAATCACAGATGCCCCCTCCTGTAGGGCAAAAGTTAATTGTCAGAACTCTTTGGTGTCACGTTATACACTACTGCTTTGGAAAGATCAGACAAAACTAGACATTATGTAAGAAGAATCTTCTTTCAGTTACAGAAAATAATCCATCAGGTACCATCTTTCTGTCACTTTAATTTGAATAAATTATATGAGTTTAAACCAAACGCACTGCCCTTAGTTTCACCCAGTGCTCGCAAAGCAATAAGCAATCTGTCTGGCTCCATCTCTTTCCTCCTCGCAACTGTGATAAAGCTCTTTAAAAATTGAAATATTGATTTATTATTTTTTTTTGTATATTTCTTCACTGTTTGATTATTTGATCTTTTGGTTATTGATACACCACAAATTCTTATTAACATACTTTTTAAAGGTTTTGAGCAACATTACATAACTGATCATTAATTGTGTAAATGTAGAATAGATTAATTCATAAGCACTTTGCCAGTATATATTAACATCCAGAAAATATCACAAACTGCTTTAACTAAATAATAAACAGACTGAATACCTCCAGTAACTGAGTTGCTCATAGCATGCAGAGAACTCCAAATGTTACATGTAAACAGCAGTATGAGCAATTTTTATGCAGAGGCACTAAATAAATAAATAAATAATAAAATTATATATATATATATATATATATATATATATAAAAGGAAGAATGAGAAAAAGACATTATTCAACACCATCATTTTGGCTATGGTTGAATGAGCTTGATTAGCTAACCACCTAGGTCCATTGCTAGTTTCAAGCATGTGCTAGTATCACCATTAAGTCTTGTTCAATGAGTTGCTACAATTGGCTTGATTTTGGAACGATTTGCAGGGTACCTTTAGTAGCTATGGCTGAGTTAATAGCTCTTTGGAGTGCTGGCACAACAAGGCCTCACTTTCAGGAAAATGACTTATGACTATCTGTGACTTATGTTGAATTAAGAAAAGAAGGGGAAAATGTGGTTCTGCAGAATCTCTAAAACACTTCTTGCTGAAGCAGCTGTTCTACTAAAGACAATCTTCCTATCAGCTGAGGACATCTGGCAAATTAAACATCTGGTTCAGAAACACACTGGGAGACCACTGAAACCTGACCATTCTATGAATGACATGCAACCTTCTATTTTTTTCTGATGCTGCCAATGTACCTCTTCACAAAGCATTTTAAAGAACTATTATTTTAACCTACTGTGTGTTTTTACTGCTGTTAGCTTCCACAAACACTGCACAAAGAAATAATGAAGCCATTACACTCACTTTCCCAGCCTTTGTCCTTTGATGAGCTTGGGGAGGGAAATGAGAAAAAAGATTTATCTCCCACAGGCAGCAAGCATACCTAGAGTGTGCTTGTATTCCTCCAACAAGAACAATGCATTCTCGATTTTAATGATAGTACTTCTTATGTTCCCTGTTATTTTCACAATTATAATAGATTTCAATACTTAGAGCAATGTAGCTATGAATCCTTACCAGTGTACAAAACCCATGTGTGAGAAAATTTTAATTATTCCACAGCTTCTATTGCTGAGTGGCATCACATTGAGCCATGTTTTATGCATCAACCACAAGCCTGACAAATAAAATAAAATAAAATAAAATAAAATAAAATAAAATAAAATAAAATAAAATAAAATAGCCTGTATGTCAGTCATTTGCTCTATAAACAGTAGCTCTGGGGCGGACTTTGGCCTGGAACAAAACAAGAGCATCTTTATGGAAGTCAATGCGAACTGTGTAGCAGAAAGCTGCTGTAAACCTGTATTCAGAAACAAGCACTTTCTGCCACAGAAGATACAACTTTTCTTGCCAGACGAGAAATGTTTTATGGAATAAATGCTGTGATTGTTACAGTTAGTAATCTTTATACCTACATTCATTTCACCTTGTACCCTACATTCTCATGTGGCTACAGACACTTGGGTTTCTTCCTCCTGTGAATGGGCCTAAGGACTTTTATAGCAAAGGTTTCATTTCAAGAAAAAACCCTCCCTTTTGGTATTATCATCACAAGTTATTTTATTAAACCCACTACAATTGGTCAAATGACCAATATGGACTTATTATACTTTGTGATGAAACACTGAGAAATGCAGCAGAGAATACACCTTCTTTAACATTATGGGTGAGGATGGATCACTGATCTGAGGGTGTAGCTAAGTAAAGAGGTGCATTGCTCTGAAGCACAGAAGAAATGTGTCCTCAGCAAAGCTCCATCCTGCTTGTCTCCCAAACCTTTCTAACAGCATAATTTTATTTAGATTTTTGCTCTCCTATGTGTGCAAAACTCCCACACCTTTGTAATCACCCCTGCCATTCTTATTCAGTTGTACAGGCAAAGACTGAGAAAGACAGACATGATATGTGCTTTTGATGCATCTTCATGCCAAATAACTGCATCAAAGGAGTAAGACAACAGGGCAGGCAGGATGTGGGAAAGAGTTACTTTGATCCTGTGCTGTAGCTGTGTGCATATACTGTACAAGCCGCAATCTATTGATTAGAAACTACAGGAAGAATTGACATTTAAGTATGAAAACAAATGATTTTATGTGAGTTTTCGTATTCACCACTCAGGATATACCTAGGACAAAAAAAAAAAAAAAAATCATGTCTAATTACTAACTGCAAAGGTATGTTTGTGCATCTTATCTAAGTTAATAGCAGCCACATCTGGACATTTAAGAATAAAATTTAGTCTGCAGTAAGGATGAGAACTTGTGGAGAAGTTATGTTTACCATATCACAGGTTATACAACAGGGTTAAAAACAGCAAACCTCATCAATAATTCAGCCTCCAAGCAGATTCGATTCTTCATCAGAAAGCTTCAGCAGGAAAAATCAAATCCATACTCTTTATTCTGGCATTCAACAGTATATACTGCCTTATTAGAAATGGCAACAGGAAAGTGTTTCTCCTCTTTCATCTTACTCTCATGAATGTGTTTTTCATAAGGAATAAACTGGAAAAGTCACCAGCTGGTAACAAATTTCTGGGCATTAGTACTGACAAGGGCTGGATTTAAACCACAAATTTCCCTAATCCCTTCAGTTCCAACATCATTTGCAACAATCCCCACACCATATCCAAGAGTATGGAGCACTCTTGGTTCTAATATTTAGCTTGCATATTTTCTGGAGATGTTCTTCTATTGGTACCATGAATGGTCTGACCCAGCAGGTTCTGGTAACAAAGTTGTGAAGCCCTTCAGCCTGCTGATGAAAAAAAACTCCCTTCCCAGCACTTTTTAGAGGATATCAGTCAAGTAACTGGTAAATTGCTAAAAGAGATAGTAGTCATATAGCCATTAGCTGTTGGTTTATCCAGTGTGGCGATACACGGTGCTGGGCATGGTAGTGTTCATGCAGACCCTATGAGCCTGGGGAGCTTGGCTGTGGAAGCCCTGGCAGGCACCATGCTGTAGCACTGCACAAAGCTGGCATGGGTCTGGGGAGGGCAAAAAAGAGATATAGCGTTAGCTGCACCACAACAACATTTCGTTCACGTTCCAGCTCTTGTGTTTGACCTTCTTTCCTTTCCCTTTATGCTGTTACCTCTCCTGGCCTCTGGAGTGCCAAACCAAGGTTTTGTAAGTGATTCCAGTGAGAAGTCAGTGAAGGAGTTAGCCATCATTGTTATAACTCTTTATTTACAATGACGCCCAAAAGGAAGGAAAAGTTTTGTTTAGGTTTCTGCTTTTACTTTTCCTCCCTTACATAATTCATACATAATTATACATACATACATATATAATTATTACATATTACATACACATATCATTATTACATAATTCATACAGAGTTGACTATATCACACTCTACTCTTCCCATATAAATAATACCACTACTTGCATACGACTTATTTTAACTTTCCCATTTCCAGGTCCAAAGCAGATGAAATACAATGTCTCCATTCTGTTGGATGCAAGAACTAAGAAAATAGCAACTAATTCAACTTCTTTCTTCATCTGAGAATTGCCTGCCAGCAGTGCCTGATTCAAGGTCCTTTTTCTTGCAGAAGCCAAGTCGAGGGAACGATTTCCATCATACCTGATGAGAGGCCCTCTTGGCTACTCAAAATTATTCACCGGTGCATAATGCTTGATGGTCAGGCTGCTCATCAGTGGCTGTGGAGGAGCAGGCCACCACCAAGCAGTTTGCTTAATGATGATCAGTGCTGATTAGACATCTCCCTGGGCTTCAGCAGTTCATGCTGGTTCAGCCCCAGGATGGGGTCTCTCACTCCCTCTCTCCATCCCTGCACTTCAGGATGCTGTTACCAGGGCAACTTCTACTGAGGCTTTAGGTTCAAATTCCAGTATCTACTTGTTCAGTGTTCATAACTCCTTGTTATTTTCCCTCTCTTTACTACTTCTTCCGCAGGATTGTTTCAACAAAACCATCTGGTAGATATTTACCAAACACAAAAGTGAAAAGAGACATGAGCATGGGTGAGAAAACTGCTTTTGTAAAGCAGGGGAGAGCTGAAGAAAATAAGTTCAGTTGGCCACAATGCTTCAGCCAAATTTATCTCACATCTACTGCCCAGCACCTTTGAACTCCATCATTCCCTCCCTTACAGCTGGCCCCAAACATGCCAGGTTATTTTGTGCTCTTCGGGCCAATGAGACAGACTAGATGCACACTGGACATTAATACAAGCACTTGCATTATGCATGTGAAAAGCTCGGTTACAGAAAATTATATAGGCTGTGGACAAACAGCCCAAGGCCTCTGGGATCCTGCTGAACAGATGTGATGTTCTTCATGCAGAACTCAGTGATTGAATCAGGGATCTGTGTGGTATTTTTTTTATATACTCACGGTGATATACAACATCCTGTGTTCCTGAAAGTCAGGTGAACTGAACACTGAAGGGAGTTTTCCCACTTTTTCAATCCAGTACCTCAACACTGTCATGACCACACACAGATGCTATTCAATATGTGTTGTGATTTTTTCCTTTATCGGTTACTGTTCTCTCATTCACATAACCCAGTCTTGTCCAAATAACACATACACCTAGCTTCTCCACATGCCTCACTTACATTTCCAAGCTTCCTCCTGCTGCCTCTGTTTGGGGCAGAGATATATGCCCATTGCTTTTAAAAACTATCTTAAATGACAGACCTACTCATTTCAAAAAAATGTAATGCAACCTATAATGAGATAACTTACCCCATCAAGCGATTAACATATTTTAAATGGTCAAACTGCATCTGAAACCTGATTATTCTAAAGGAGGCTGGTTCCTGACCTTAACTAAATAATTCACACTTGCTAACACAACTATAATTACAGCCCAGTAACCCTGAAAGTGCTCATTCCAGAATGGATGTCAGAGGCTTATTCTCAAGCCTGGGGACACATTTGCTGTCTTTTGCAATCGGCAATCACAGGCACAAGAACCAAAATCTGTTTGGCCTCAAAAACAGAACACAAAAAAAAAAACAAAAAGGGAAAAAAAAAAAAAACTTTTCAGTTTGACCTGTTTGTCTCGAAGATAATTTTTTTTAAAGGGGGAGGAAGACAAATGGCAAAAGTGAAAGATCTGTGTTGGGCATGTTGGGCATGTGGCTTGGGAGCCACAGCGAAGATGTTCTCTGTTCAAAATATATCATGCAGTTCATTTAAGGAGTGGAAGAAAAGAAAGTGCCCATTGGCTTTAAAATGTGGCATTCTTGTACAGAAAGAAAGGTAGGAACAGGTCCAGAAAGGTCTCTGTTTTCACTTTTAGGCAAAATTGCAGCAGACCTTACAAATTTAGACAACTCGATATTTAATTAAATTGCTGATCAAAGCTCCTTCCAAATGCTGAAAAGGCTGGAAGATGTTTTTTTTTGTTGTTGTGTTTTTTTGTTTTTTTTTTCTTGTCCCCTTATGACACATAAATTTCAGCCCTGCATTAAATACATTTTAGAAAGAGCATTGCATTGTGAACCTGGTCAATTAAGGCTATACATTTTTATGGATAGAGTACTGTATTCCCCAGTGGCACTGGCTGCCTTTTTACATTGAATTTCTAAGCCGTCTTTTATAGCAGCACACATCCGTGAAAGCATTCACTGGCGTACACGCTAACAAAGCACAAACAAAGGGTGTTTGTATTTTAAGCCACACATTGTAAATACAGAAAAGTTGACCTTAAGTCACTTATCACAGTAAGAAACAGCAATAAATTATATTCAGGTTTGCTCGTTTGAAATTCTGTGTTTACAGAATTGATCGCCTGCAGAAAGAGGTGCAGGAGAATCCAGTGTTTCCTGGTCACTGGCTACCTTTAGTTTGGGGTGTTTGAAGGGTGACACACAGCACAGCAAGCATTTGTATGCATTTGGGAAACATCAAACAGAATTCCCATCAAAAGGTCTGAAAATAGAAAAACTGTGGGAGTTAAGACTGTTCAGAGAAGGCTGTTTTTCTGGAGCCTATAAAATGCACAAAGGTAAAAGTGCCTGAGTTACTTATCCTTTTCCTCTGTTAAAACCCACAGTATACCCAGTTTAGGCCATGTAGTTGCCCTGAGCACAGCTGGTGAAGTGAAGGCAACCCCTGCTCAGGGCCAGCCAGGACCATCAAGATGGAGCATAATTTGCAAATAGTTATCAGGGTTGCATCAAAGAAACAAGAGACACAGCTACCAGTTTTTTTCCCATAACAGATATAATCCCCAGGACCTCGGATTCATTCCTTCCTTCATTCAGAAGGAATATTTTTCCTTTGGGTTTCTATAAAAGAGGAGTTATTTCACTCCACTCTAGTTTCCTTAGCACCCAAACTGCTCAGGAGAAGAAATGCTGTTTCCTTTCAGAGTCTGTCCCATGTATACAGCAAATCGCTGGTGAGTTGCCACTGGGGTTCACTGACAGAAGACAAAATGGGGGAAAAAAGAGGAAACAGAGATATCCGAAGACAGATGTTCTTTCTTTGTCTTTCACCCAGAACAAAACTGGAATAGTGGTGAGAAGAAGGGGAAAAAATAGGAGGCAAAATCAGTGTGTGGGGGAAAAGGATGCAATGAAAACTGTGACCTGCAGAAGGAATGAACACAGGGCTAAAAACACGAGCGCAAAACCTGCCTGAGCTGCACAACAGGAACTCAAAGGAGAAAGGTAGGGCTGAAGTCTCATCTGTTGCCAGCAGCTTTGCTCTCTCCTGGAAGAAGGCCTGGCCCCTGAGGGAGGGGGCTCCTTCAGCCTCCAAACCTTGCTCTTTCCACTTGCTGGGAGCACTGAATCCAGTTCCACAGTTGTCTGGGGAGATTTCTTCCTGCCCCTCCAAGCACACAAGGGAAATTGAAACAGGGCTGTATGGTTGTGATCCTCCCAGCCTACTTGTCCCACTTGGTATAATTTGTCTTAATAGGTGTTAGCCTGAGTGTTGGAGAGAATAATCTGTGCCACAGGCCAGTGATTGCACCATTACCTGGCTCCAGTGTCTTGTCTTTATAACCTGCTGAGGGAACTCATCCCAGATGATTGTGGCAATATGCAGAGATGAGTATCAGGTGCTTCCACCTGAGGAACCAGAAGGTTTGTGTTTTGTTATCCCCAGTATCACAAGAAGAGGGAGAGGAGTTGTTTTCAGACTTCTCATCTGCTTCATAACAAGCATAAACTAAAAGTCACATCCTCCAAATCTCAAAATCTTAGGAGGGAAGCCAAGTTCTCCCTTCAATATATCATATCAAAGCTGGACCCTTGCTCATGTATACTCTCTTCCCTACAGCTCAGATGGATTGGGGCACCCATGTTTCTTCTCACAGGAATCAGAGTAAGGCCAGGATAACATGCAAAGCCAGCAAGCCAAAAAATGTTATCAGATCCAAAATGCCTGAATTAAGTGTCAAAGTTCAGAAGAGGACTGACAAATAAACAGAGCAAACAAAAACTGAGAAGGATCTTTGTTTACCCCAAATATGAACACCAAGTTGCTGTTTGACACCAGTCTCTTCCTGTTCAAGGAAACTCGAGCTCCTAAATCAGGACATAAAATTTCACTAGGCACCTGAAAGTGAAGTTTTCCAGCCCTTGGCTCCCTTTGTAGATCTAGTATTTATGTCCCTGTGTCTCTCTGTGGAAGCAAATCAGCAAATGCAGAAACATAGTGGGGTGAATTCACCCCCTGGCAGACACATGGTGCTCTCCAAAGCACCTCACAAGACGTTGGGAGGTGGGGAGGGGTGCTTCTTATCACCAACATCACCGGTAGATTTTTCTGTGAAGCTATAAAACAAATGTTGAATTTGCTGAAAACCATAAGGGAGGAAGTTATTTTGAAGTGAAGCCACAGGTATATGCAGCAGATGGAAAATCACAATTACAATTACACAGCGGGGTACCAATTATTTTCCCTCGCTAGCAATAAACTCTTGGATTATTAAAAAGAAAGAAAAAAAAAAAAATGTCAAGCCTACATCAGTTTTAAAGTGGGAGAATGCAAACCTTTCCTTCTTGCCAGGGTCAGGAAGGCTGAGGGCATGTCATGAGGGGGATTTTCCATGCTGCTCGGGGCCAGCTCTCAGGAGGTAGGAGCAGTGACAGACCGAGAAGGGTTAGCTGGCCTGCAGGAATTTCCAGCCGTTGCTCAAATTATTCATAACAGTGCCATCTGCTGGGACCAGCTCCCCGGATAAAGCCTGGGAGCCAGTGCCTCTCGGAAAAGTCTGTTAGTTGGTTTATGTTTGTAATTAAATCAGGTGTTTTGATAGATGAGGCAATGGCTGATGAATACTAAAGATTTTAGAGGTACTCTTTGCATTTCATTAAAATGCATTACAAAACGCTTTGGTAAAGGTCAAGCCACTCTTTACAGTGCTCAGTTTCTTTAGATTCTTTTAAATCAAGAGGGAGACAAGGGATTTTTTGTTTTAATTGATAACTCTCCAGTGTGATAAAAGCTTAATCAGTAAAGCACTTAAGCTAATGTTTACTGTTAAGCAACTAAGTGGCTTCTCTGAAGGTGGTGGTAATAGCTGCATTTCCTCTAAGTCCTGTAGGACATGACCTGAGATCAGAAGGAAAAAAAGAATAGAAAAAAAGAAAGAAAAAAAAATGCTTATAAATGTACATGTAGTTCTCTTATTTACCAGGGAATCATGCACACAGTGTCTAGACTCAGAATAAGTGTATGTGAAGAAAAAATTTAGTTCATAGGTAAAGAAAACACACACTGCAAAAATCACACCAGTGCTTGTATTAGAACAGAAAATAAATCATTTAAAGTCATTGGCAAGCCAATATTCAGCAATTAAAAAATTCTTATCTTTTGAAATTAATTCTAGACTTTACAAAACTAGTGCTTATAACTTCAAACTCTTCATGGATTTTTTTTTTAATATACTAAAAATATTTCTCTACTCTAAAAGCATCAAAAACAATACTAATGTAATTTTACAACCTTTATACCAGCTCTAGCTTTACATTTGAGAAACTCTGGTAACAACCATGTAAAAAGCTAGAATTTAAGCCGTGCTTATCACTCTTAGGTGACAAACCTGAGCTAGCTGTGGAGTATGTCTCAAATATTAAAGACGCTTGTTTTATCACTTTACATACTGTGTAAAAAAGCTGAAGAGGGAATAAGTTTCAAAAGAAAAATTAAAGATGTCCAGTGGAATTATCATGTTGAGCTTTTTGTAAAAATAAATACATTTTTAGAAGAACTTGTAATTAAATTTTCAAATTAATATTTTCTTATGTTATAGATATCAGAAGTATTAAAAAAAATCCAAAAGATTATCTAAATTTATGGATGGTAACTCCATCAGAGAGGTACAATGCTAAATTCTTGGTTTTGAGAAGTACGTTTTTGTAGTCTTATGCATATTCAAAGCCCATTTTCAATCAGTTCTGAGCGCACAGTACTACCACAAATCTATCCCCAGGTCCTTCATGCTGCTCTCCAGGCAATGTGACACACATCATTAGTGACCAACTGTGATCATTGTGTCTTGCAGCCTACTGCCACATCAACAGAAAGCTTTTAGCACCCATGTGCAGTGTGATTGCCTCCATAGGCACCTGGGGAGTCTCAGAAGACCCAGTCAGCTCCTTCAGAGTAGTGGGAGTCACTTAAATCCCTGGTATCCCATTTTTTGCCAGGACATTTGCCTCAACCCCAGTAGGATGGGATTTCCTCAGATGCTGGTGATCCCTCAAACATCTGGCTCGACAGAAAGTATCAGAGCACACCTCTCAGAGATCTTATGTGCTTCACAGGAAAACTATAGGTTGGGAAGAAAAAAAATAATAATAATCTGAAACTAATCAGACTTGGCTTGGTTGATTCAGGACCTAACAAATGGCTACAGCTGTCATGGGAAATTGTACAAAGTGAGAGAGATAAGGAACATCTAATATCTGCTGCAGCTGTGAGCAGGCCCTCAAACACCTACTTCAGTGACATAGCAAGAACCACAGGCCAGTTCTCAATATCTGTATCATATTCAGCAGGTCCTGGTGCAGCATCACCATTTGTGGTATTGGGAGATTTAATTTCATAATCTAGCTCTTACATCAGTTCTTCCAGCCTCCTACATCAGTGATTTAAGAGCTCATTAAGAAATAAAACAGTAGAGACATAAGCACAGAAGGCTAAATGCCATGAACTAATAATAGGGCATGAAAAGCAGCTCCAAGGCTGTTATCTGCACCATTCCTCTAAGAGCCAAACAGGAGTGCAGGCATGACAAGACACTGGCATCAAAGCAGGTAGAGACAGAGAAGCTTTGGAGACCAGCCAGTCTTCTTTATTAGAAAAAAAAAAAAAATCTCATTTTAGCCACAGAGAACCTGATCACTCCTGTGATTTGCTGCCAGTGTTGTGTGACAATGAGAGCAGGAGTGACTGGCTGATGGGGGAGGTAATATCGAAATTAGGTTTTATGATTAGAGTAAAAGAACATGCAGTGAGTTTGCTAAGTGAGGATCACTGACTGCTCACAGGACACTGCTCAGAGGACCATTTGGATGATAGTTTCTCAAGCAGTTTCACAGATTAGAGCCCTTTACTCGCTGAAGCATGGTGTTTTTCCCTAGAAAGGGAAAACAGAGTCCTTCTGAGATAGTAGCAAGAAGTAAGCTGTATTTAGATCAAAAAAAGGGATTACAATTTATTTTATTTTATTTTATATTTTATGGGGTGAAGTACATGTAAACTAAAGCATGGAAGTGACAGTAATACCTTTTTCTGTAAAGTAAGCATGATGGGGAGTCCTGAGGCATGCCTCAGTCTTACACAGCATACTCACATACATGTACATGTATATATTTATATTTTATGTTCAGTAAGTATATTTGACAATAGCTCTTGGCGTTAATGGACTGTCTCTGGAGCAGAGGGAAAAGATTTTGTTTGTGGGATTAGCTCTTGCAATGTGCAGCACAGCAGCAACTGACCTTTTAACATGAGAAAAATCACACTAGTGTCCAGCTACAGTTGGCCTGCTAAATTTAATCCCACGCATTTTTACGCCTGTCACAAACATACAGGATTATTACCAGGAGTCTACCACAAGTGGAAATGAAATGCGTTATTATCTCTTTAAACATGAATGGGTCTGTCACTGATGTCCTAAAGCTTTTTGCAGAACACAGTGCTTAGTTATCTCCCTACTGCCCCTCAGCTTCTCCACTCCCATGGCAGAGCACTGCATTGCTAAAGTTAATTGTTAGGTTCACGAGCTCAAGAGAGGGCTAAATAATCTCCAGTCAGGTGCTGTGCGTCAGTCAGGCTGGAAAGATTTGGGGAGACCAGCCAAGGAGCAAGCACAAACCTGAGGCACTCGCTGGGCCAGCACCATGTGTGTTCTACAAGGGGGTTATTTTAAAACAGCTCTAGTGATCCACTCCGTGCTGTTGTCTTCTGCACAAAAAACCACACTCTCAGCTACAAAGACTGCTTATGGATTTAGCATCACATATCCACTGCCATATAGACCAGAGTCCTGGTCTTTCCAGCAGCCCACAGGTGGGTCTGTGTCTTGCAGATACCAGGGAGAAGAGGAGGGAGGTATTGGGTGTCCTGGTCACTGCAACAGTGTCAGGAAAGACCTGGATCCTCTGATTAGATATAGCCAGAAGGCTCCCTCCTCAGATAAGGACAGTCCTCCTCAGGGTGCTCCAACTCACAGCCAAATGCTTGCTAATGCATGGTCGATGCTTAGAGACATACCTGCAATCTTCGTAAGTCAGTGCTGGTTGTCTTTACATGCTCAAAAATGAGACAAGTAGTACATAGCATGTAATCCTGCTGAACAAGAACCAAATTTAAGTATTTCTCCCTATAAAAATACTGGTGGAAGACCTGCCAATACCAACACTCACTTAAATAAAGGAGAACATTTGTTTCAAATTTTGAAGGTGTGTTAACAGACAAAAATGTTCAGTTCTGGCCTACTGCTGCACTCGCTGTTTCACAGAGTGCTCACACTTCTGACGAGTGTGAGAAGGCTCCTCACGTGAGTGTTTCCTGACCTTACTTTCTGAATTAGATCTGCTAAATTTTTGCTGCCAGCTGATAAATGAGAAGTAAGAATACTCACCAGTTCCTGAATACATGGTTCTGAGACAGTACCTTCAGCTACTAAGTCTTGAGATCTACTCTCTACAGCTCTTGAAGATGATGGAGAGTATTTAAAATGTTTTATATCCATCACAATATACACTCCTATGCTTACACAACAAAATAGGTTATGTCAATAACATCTATGCCATGCTGGCCCCAGGATAACATATCCATGCACCCCAGGAATCGCTGGGTGTTGTACAGCCCCTCCAGTGCTTCATCTCCACCACAAAATTCCCTGGAAGCAGCAGAAGGTACCACCTTTGAACAGCCATGCCAGCACTAGCGAGCCACAGGAAATCCATGTAAGCTAGTCACAGAATTTTCTGGTTCATTACAAGGCTTACAGCAGCACCAGGATTAGGAGAGCACAATAAGCATGGCTGAAAAGTCATTCAAGTGATTTGTGGCTTAAAAATATGAATACTTCTGAATAACAGAAAAATGATTGATCATGTTGAGCAGACTACTTACAATGAAAGCTTAATTAAAACTCTCAGGTAGGCTATGCATGAAAGGAGAAAGTGAACAGCTTTCTCAGAGGAAAAAAAAAAAAAAAGAATTTTGTACTCAACTTTTCAGCTCCAAAACAATGAAGCACTTACACAAAGGCCTGACTTCAATCATACGCTGAAGTTCCCAAAATCAGTGAAAACAAAAATCATGGGATTTCAGAATGTTTTGAATCAGCCACATACTTAATTTCCTTGCTGAATCCTAAACAAAACTTTAATTCCTATTTCAATTATCTTTGCTCATATAAATTGAAGATTATTGAGTGCATTTTTTAACTTCATTTAGTATTTTTGAACAAACTTCTGGAATCAGCTGTCTTATAAAAGATGGATTCACAGAATCCTATAAACTGGGTGATCAGTAAAAGTCCCCAACCTTATGACACAATAAAACAACAATTCAGGATGTTAGCAAACTCTAGGTCTCATTTTTGGAGTAGAGCAGTATTAACTGCACTGCTTAGGTCAGAGTTTTTAAATGGTTTACGTGAGCCAAGAGATTGTGTTTTCCTTTGAATACTTCAGAAAATCTATGTAGCTAACTGTATGGGATGGGTACAAAAGACAGTCTTATGTAAAATCTGGAAATGAGCATAGAGATATGCAAATAGTAAGAAGATTATATCACTATTTTAAGTTGCCAACTTTTAAGTCTGGCATATGTGTCAGTACTCATCTTGTAACTACCACCTAGTGACAGTAGAAAGAAAAAAAGAATAATTTTGAATCTGAGGAAAATCACAGAGTGTGATTGCTTTAGAGTGCCACCAAAACCCAGAAAGGGTCATGGCTCATTGGTTAAATGCCATGTCATTAAGGTACAGCTCAAGGATGTTTAGAGACATTCTTTCTTATATGTGAAACCCCATGGCTGAAGAAACAGTGCTGTCAAGCAGGTCACCTACCAGTTAAATGTTCAGATGTGGACAGGAATTCAAATCTCAGAGCTCCACTATCACATTATAAAAATGATTGATATTCCACAAGTTGCACTGTGAACATCATGTGCAAAGATAACCTCAGGAATTCAAAGATTAGACAAGAGTCATCTTGTGTTGATTGATGGCCCTGTGCCACTCTGGGTTATGGGTTATGACCACTGGAGACTTCAAAATGAACTAAGCCAAACATAGCAGCATCCTTTGCTCAGTGAAGCAAAGATGCAGGTCTGAGAAACCAAACTGTTCTGTCAAAAAATAAAATACTTAGCTCAGAAAAATCTGTCAGACTTTCAACTCTTTTGACAGCTTCCATATTCAATGCATGCAAAAGTGAGTCTGATGAATGCAGGCAACACATTCAGAATGTTTCTTTGACATTAAAAATCTCTAATCTGGTATTTTATCCTTAAATAATTCACACATCTCTTTTATGTAGGTCTCTCTTGGATGTTCTATAGAGGAAACATCTTCATTAAAGCAAACAAAACTAAACCACTAGCATTAGAAGCTGTTCTCACATATGGTACAAAAGCATGCTAATAGTTTAATGACACTGATGAATAGCATATATATTAACTGAAGAATAGCTGTCTTTTAAGTACTAAAAATATCATCCTGTATTAGGGCTGTCATTTATCATGAGAGGAGGAATTTTATCAACAAGTAAAATGAAATGCATTCTATTAATGGTCTTAGTTGCCAGACCTTTAAAATTCCACTGTAGTTTTTATGAGGACAACACTTAGTAAAATATTTGCTTTTAATTTGGAAACTTCTGTTCTTTAATTTCATTAGGATCTTTAATTGTCATATCATTCTTATTTAAAGAAAAATAAAAAGAAAAATAACAAAAAATTGGATTATTAATATTTTGGTGAACTTTTCCCCATTTGTAAAGATGTGGTCAGTGTAGAGTTTGTGAATTCCCACAAAATTCAACAGAATTTTAGATCAGCCATGGGGAACTTAAGGAAAATTATCTATCCAAAATGATAAAAGAATAAGTGAACATATTTTTCTTAATTTTGCGCTGAAGGTACACACAAAAAAAGTTAACTTGGATTTAATGTTCACTAGTGAATTTCTAACAGACCTTTTCCAAGAGAACTATAATAGTAAAGAATGAGCTTTTTCAAAGGTAAGATATTTCTAACATCTCAGATATCATGCTGTCAAACTTTTGTCATTCATATAGTTTAGGTCAAAGTACAAATACCTGACTCGTCAATTTTTATTCCTACAGCTTTCTCACTTCATATCTGTTTTAATTTTAAATTCTAATTTTCTTGTTGGGAAAACCTGACAGCAAGATCTTGTCCTTCTGTCTTGCAGGTGACATGCACAATTGTGTACCTCAGCATCCCAAGAAACAAGTCTGGATGAAGAGGAACAGAAAGTGTGGCACAAAGTACACAAAAAAAAAATGCTTCCTTTACAATCTCTAGACAAGAGGATTCTCCTCTAACAGATATTATTTTAATTATAGTACAACAGTATCTGCTCAGTGCAGATTTTGCAGATGCTTGTAAGACTTTTTAAAGCCTGACACATTACCGGTTTTGAATATTCCACCACCTCAACCTAGTTCTTCTCCCATTAAATTAATAGATACATTGCCTTACATTTTTGTGGAAGCAGGATTAGCCACACATTTTAGAAATGAGGCTATTAGTGCAGTTTTTCTTTCATACCTTCTACATTTGGTTAGAGAACAAAGGTTAGACTAAGGAATTTTCTCTGTTTCTATATATATATATGTTTCTTTATAAATAGATCACTCCTCCTTATATATGGATATGTAACTGAGAACACTTAAGAAGCACAGTTCTGAACCCATTTTATTGCTAAGCATATTAGAATCTAGACCTAGCTTGCCTAGCTCCAGAAACATGAAAAGGTGCCTACGTTAGGAGTTTAGCTCCCCTAGCTGTCAATGAAGAGAGGTAGAAGTCTACCAAGGCAATTCAGCTGCACTTAAGACTTCTGATATCATGCATTTGTAGCTTTACAAGCACAAAGGGAGACAACATCCAGCAAACAGCTGCCACTAAAATATGCAGAAAATCCAACACAACGTCTTGATCTTTTAATACAACTTTAATTGTGTGATAATTACACAAAATGTCTCACTGAAGTATCTAATATTACATAAGTTGAATCTTATTTTCCTAACAGTGTCAGATCTTTTAATGTGAATATTAACACAAATAAGAATCTTACCAAGCAGAATGATTTGTTTGATGAAATTTTATCACTGATCTTAATTTTTTTGTGCTTTGCATCTGGTATGGAGATGAATGACTTCATATATAGCATTTAGCTGGAGTACCCTCATGTGAGAAGAGAACCTGCCAGTCTTGACAGATACAAATTAGCTGCTCAGAAAAGGGTTTTACTCTTTCCACTGCCCAAAAGTGACACAAGAACAGAAGAAATGCACCCACAGGCTGGTGATGTGAGCACTCCGGAGGCCTTTCTGGCTGCCACCATATAAATACAACCTTCAACACCTCCAGATGTTGTTGTTGCTGTTGTTGTAGCTTAAGAAAAAAAAGTAATACACATTTTAAGCCTCAAAGCTACTTCTTAAAGCATGAGAACTTCTTCCTTTTTTTTTTTTTTCAGTCAGGCTTCTTCTGCCATGTGACACTGAAACACAGGTCATTCATTTCAGAAGAGTGTCAATTCTTCACAAAATGTGACCACTGCTATCTGTTTTTCTATCAGCTGCCTGAAGAAAACAGGTTAACTGATTTGTCAGCCTATGGGAAGAAAAATATATGACAACATCAGCAGACCGAATCCTAGACCAACTTCTCTCCTCCTAGTCCCTGAAAGAGTGCCCAACTGAGAGGAGAAACATATCCATTACACTCTGAGTAGATTTAATCAATGAGAAAGCTTAAATGAATATTTTAAAAGGGAGAGAACAGATTTTTCACATAATATTCCCATCTCCGTAAGGACATAAAGGCACCTGTACTCCATCTTCCACTAACACCAGGGAACCTCGTCCTGGTATCTGGTTATTAAACTGCTCTTTGGTTTACGGGGTGGGGAAAGGTGCAGATTTCAGTTTCAGCTGAAGCTCAGGGAATATTCAGCTGCTCAAAATATCTTTGTGATTTAAAATGTGAACAGACATTTGAAAATAAATACATAAAATCCCATCATGGATTTAGGAATAAGGATCCATTGTTCTAAGTTCAGGCTGGCTTTATGCATCAAAAAACATAGGCAAGTAGTGCTTCTTTACTTATGAAGAGTATCAGATTTTATGCTGTTAAAGAATGCTCCTGACAAAATGTTGGTGGCAATAATTTAATTTTTATGCTCACAAGAGAACCTACTAAACATTTTTACTGCTTTGCTTTCCATCACTGCACTGTGTTTAACCAAGTAAGGTCTTTTTACAACCATGCATAAAGACAGCCACTGCCAAGAGAACTATTTTTATAACCTTTATTAGTAAGATTTTCTTAATGTTCAGGTATTTCACACACAATGTTCTTTCTGCTACCTAACAAGAATTGTGGCACACAGGTCTATCGTACTGAAGGAATAATAGCATCTGTATTCGATTTTTGTTTGTTTGTAGCATCTTGATTCCTTTCTCCAGTTTATGAAATAGTCATACAAGGATTTTCCAGACCCAAGCAGCACTAGAGTGAATAAGTGAATCACTGGGCTTGCAGAATTTTGGAGAGGAATTTGGCTAGTAATCACAAGATCAACGCTGCATGAAAATTTCTGAAGCTGTTTTCTGATGCCTCACATCCAGAGAGATTTCACTGTCTCCAAGCAGATGTTTGTAAAAAGAAAAGTGGAATTATAATTTGGTTGGATAAGCAAATGTCTTCTGAACTGGGAACAGCAGTCTTCATGCAACAAAGTCCCAGCTTGAATAGCAGATGCGGCACTTAAGCAAAACTCCATTTAATTGTTCCAGATGAAAGGTCAAGATGTTTTAGTGCCTAAAGGACTGCAGGATAGCACTTGAGCATCCTGCTATACCACAAGCAGATCCAACAATAACATTTTCAATCTCCAGTCTTCAGCTGTAATGAAAGATGTGCGTATTTCTTCTCAGCAAATAATTGCAAAAATGACCACCTTTGAACAAATCTGATTTTGTTTTGCTCTGACCTAGTTTTCTAGTTTCACACAGTCTCTGGGGAGGCTGTAGTTGCCAGTAGCCCCAAGGGACCTGTATGACAGTAGTGAACCCAAAGTAGTGAAGCCATTTTGTCTCAATCACAACCTGAATAAAGGTGTGCAGAAGATATATAGGTATTTACAGATATTTGAGAGCAAATGCATTTTCCCTGGCTCACAGGCTGTTTGTTCTGATGCTGTGGTACACTCAATAAATGGTCAAACCACAGCCTTAGAAGTTCCAGTTGAAAGAGAAGAGATATGAAATTATGTCAGTTCAAAAAGTGCCCTTTGCAAAGAGTTTGCTTATATCCATAAAGAAGGCTTAATAAAGTGACCATGCAAATAGTCTGTTTAAAAAATTCACCAAATGCAAGTAGAGATGTTCACAAGTAGCTATGCCACAAAGTAGATGTTTAGCTTAAATAGAAATATTTTCATATCAGTTCATGAAGGTGCTTGCTAAAAGAACCCCCCACTATTACCATGGCACGAAGCTTCTATTGGATCCATGGATGCAATATGTGACACCTTATTCCATTTAGGAGAATTAGAATCCAGCTTTAAAAATGAGATTGATTTGTTGGTACAAATGAATCAAGAATAACTTAAAATATTCACTCTAAAAAATAATGTAAAATGCATTTCTCTCCTGCTGTAATTTGCCAGTTGCAGGACAGGTTGACAGGAAAGCCTAGAGAAAATAAATGACTTGTCCATTTAGCGCTGCTCTGAGGAAAAGGACCGTAACTGCTCAGTTAGCACTTGCTCATCAAGCCATGTATGCCTGCAGCCTGGAAACTTGGATACATCCTCTTCACCAGCTTCATAGGCTCATTGGTTACATTTGTTCTTAGGCTCCATCTCTTCACTTCAGGTTGCTCATCACAGCAGGAACTGGGGTGTTGGCACACCAGTCTCCCACAGGATCTGGCACAAATTCTGGGGCTTCATTTGAGAAGAGACAAGGACACAGCTGTGTCATGCACCTAAAACCCAAGCAGTGTTCCCATGTTATCTAACATAGACTTTTGCTTGAAGAAACAGCCAGGCTGCCATTCAAGACTGAGACTGTCTGCATTAACATCATCAACACTGAGCTTGCTAGCAAAGTGGAGCCTGCAGACAGCTGGGAATCGTGTATTAACATGTTAAGTAATGTTTGTAAGTAAATTCCACCATTTCATATATATAAAGGACACCAAACTCTGTAAGTGTTTATTACAAGATTCTGTTTTCACCCTGTGGCTCTAATTTACAAGCGCAAATGTGTTATCCTACATAGTGAATACCTGACCTTTTATTTCTACAAAGTAATTTCCAGAAACAAAGCCAAAAGCATGTACTGCTTCTGACAGGGTGACAGTGCAGCATTTCATATGCATATTTTCTTGGA
Source organism: Anas acuta (assembly GCF_963932015.1). NCBI lineage: Eukaryota > Metazoa > Chordata > Aves > Anseriformes > Anatidae > Anas > Anas acuta. The sequence continues at coordinate 63,408,338 of NC_088979.1, read as the reverse complement.
AAAAGTATTTGGAAAAAGCTGTTGGAGACCAATTAAACTTTATCACCTGACTATGCATGCTCACAATAACAAGGTTGTTTATTAATATGACTGCAACCCCAACACAGGCAGAGCTTGGCCAGAATTATACAAACCATGGGTTTCAACACCTCCTTTAACAGGAGATTCTGCTGGAGAGAGGATTCTTAAATCAAAGAAATTTGTGCAGTGTGTTGGTAATGGAACATAAGTGCTTTATTGGTAGGGACTGCACTTACGTATGGGATTAAACATTTTGTTGAATCAAAGCCTTTTGACATTTCATTCCATGTTTACACTTTACATTTCCCTTAGTATTTGTTTTGCTATTACATAAGTATATCTCTGATAACTATATCGACCTTATATGGCTGCTCCCCAGACAGTCTTTAACTAACCATCACAAGAGCCATAGTACTTTTCCTGTTTTACAGATAACTGCAGGATTGTTCTTGATAACATATGGGTTGTGACAACCAGGTGTCTGTGACACAAAATCACAGGATGGCTGAGGCTGTCAGGGCCCTCTGGAGGCCACCAGGCCCCAGCCCTGCCCCAGCAGGGCCACCCAGCGCAGGCTGCCCAGGCCCATCTCCAGGCGGCTTTGGAAGGCCTCCAAGGAGGAGACCCCACAGCCTCTCTGGGCAGCCTGTGCCAGGGCTCCTCACCCGCACAGCACAGAGCTCCTGGGGCTCAGGGGGAGCCTCCTGGGGGCCAGGTTGTGCCCAGGGCCTCTGGTCCTGGCACTGGGCACCTCTGACAAGAGCCTGGCTCCGCCCTCTCTGCAGCCTCCCCTCAGACATGGATGAGATCCCCCTGAGACTCCCCTTCTCCAGGCTGGGCAGTCCCAGCTCTCAGCCTCTCCTCCCAGGAGAGCTGCTCCAGGCCCTCCATCATCTTGGTGGCCTCTCTTAGACTATCTTCAGTAGGCCCAGGTCTCTCTTGTACTGGGGGGCTCAGAACTGGACCCAGTGCTCCAGGCATAGCCTCATCAATTCAGAGCAGAGGGGAAGGGTCACCTCCCTCAGCCTGCTGGCGATGCTTTGCCCAATGCAACCTAGTATACCATTAGACTTCTTCATGGCAAGGACACATTGCTATCTCATGTTCGTCTCCATGTCCAGCAGGACTCCAGGTTATTTCTTGCTGAGTTGTTTCCAGCTGGGTTGGCCTCAGCATGTGCTGGTGCCTGGGGTTGTTCCTCCCCAGGTGCAGGACTCTGCCCTTCTCCTTGGTGGACTTCATGAGATTCTTGTCAGCCTACTTCCCCAGCCTGTCCAGGTCCCTCTGTACAGCAGTACAGTCCTCTGGGGAATCAGCCACTCCGCCTGTTTCATGTCATCTCGTCATATTTGTGATTAACTCTAGCTGTGCCCCACAATACCAGAAGCTTTCTTTGCCTCAAGTTTCTCACTGACTGACTGTCAGGTCAGTTTTCTTCAGTCACTGAGAGATGAAGGCAAGCAATCAGCTTTAAAATTCAAAAAAACTGAAAGTGAAACCTGGGCTTGTCCAGCATGTTCTTCCTATTTTTTTTCCAGAATATGCTTATTTCTGGATGACTAGTAGATGTGAGTATCTAAGGACTTCAGTAGCTTTCAAATGTAGTGCTAAGTTAAAATGATTTTAACATCTTTTGGAATAAAGACTGTGTTTGTCCAGCAGAGGGAGACTAGAGTTTTATATAAACATAATAAAAACTCTAAGCATAACAAAAATTAAAAAAAAAAAAAAAAAAGCCTCAAACGTATCAGCTACAGATTTTAATACAGATTTTTTTTCTAACACATAGCTCCCTAGATCATATAGAAAGCTAAATATATGAAAAACCTGATGAACATCATACTTAAAGCCATATTACAGTACTGGATACTAATGAAGGATTCACAGCCTTCATTCCAGTTCAAGTGTGATTCTGTATAAATAACAACAGAAAACATTTTTTCTAACATGATTTCAAAGTCCTATTGTGATTCTTGATTAAATTTAAAATGCACTCTTTCACGTGCTCTTTCTTAATACACATATGGTCCCTGAAACACTCACTGCAAGGAAAGTAGGGTAAAAAGCAATAATATTGAAATGTTAGGGCTTTCCATTAGCTAATGAAAAGCTGTCTTAAGTAAGAAATGTTCTACTAATACTTTAAAAAAAAAAAAAAAAAAGCTTCATATACTAATTGGAAATATGTTTATTTCTTAGGTAATCACTTTTCCATCTTTTTTTTAAGCTAGAAAACTTAAAGCAAAACTGCCATATTTAATAGGAGTAAAAGAAGATATTTTAAAGGAGATCTCACTTAAATAACAGAAGAAAAGTATATATATAATTCCAACCCCTGGAGTGCTAAAAGGAAGTGTGTGTCTATTCGTCTAATTACTTCTGGTTTTGACTCCACTGTAGTGCTGTCTACCCGTGCTTAACTGCTTTCAGATGCTCTAGTCATTAATATATGAATGCCTCTGCTCATCTTAATAATGATACTAATGTCAAGAGCAGCACAATATAGGCATAGAAAGCCATGATGCACGGCAGCAGCATGTACTAATGGGGTCTTGAATCAGCCAAATAGCTATGGGCCTGCAGGCCATACACTTCTGCTTTTCAGTTCACACCAAGCAAAAATTAGAAGAAACAGTAATTACTCTATGCCACTAAATAAAAGTATGTAAGAAAATGGTGCAAATGTGCCATTATCCTTGAAACAACTCTGGTTACAGTGTGCCAAAGGGAAAATGAATCCTCAGACCGAGGAGAAGTGGAGGCAGTCCAGTAAGTATTGTGAGCAGCCACGGGAGGACTCTGGTGATCCCGTGCAATTGTGCTCCTGAGTCTCTCTGTGATTAATTGTTTTGTGTGCTGAAAAGAGAATTTTGCCCAGAACTAAGTGTGAGACTCATACACAATTAATGATAAACAATGATAAAAGAATGATAAATGAGAATTTGTCAGCTTACCACGTGTAGATCAAAGAAGGAAGATGAGGACAAAACTAAGATAAAAGTACATCTCTTCTTCCTTTGTACTCCCTTTAAAGGCTGATTAGATACAGATTTCTGGGCTTTCTGAAACCCCAGTGACTATGAAACCTAGTGCCAACTAACCCAGCCTCACTGCCCATGCCATACAGCAGAAATGCTCCCAAGGACAGCCCAACATACCCCTCATTCACAGTCACTCATCAGCCACACTGCGCTCTCCTCCTGTTACTATTTCTGATGAACTGCCTGTAGCTCTCCATTCCTAGATCTAAGGATTTTCAGCCCAGCTAAAATAAAATAAAAAATCCAGTGTGCACTACAGGTGAAAACACCTGCCAGCAGTTTGTACTCAGGAGGAGGTCAATGAAAACTGGAAGAAGCTTTTCACAGACAGTGCCTGGTGTCTTTAAAGTGGCCTAGTAAAAACACGGTCCTGATATAGAAACTCAGTCTCTGGGCTGGTTTTTCCCCTCTCACCTCCCTATTTCACCATAGGAGAAATCCATCACCCATTGCCTACTTTGTAAGCAGTTTTAAAGCTGTTGGTAGAGTTTTTGACCCAATTAGAGCTTATCTGGCACAGAGCACTGTTCACAGGCTACTCAGATTCACAGCTGCAATAAAGGAGAGCCCCTTGATAAAGAGTTCTTGCGTTTTTCTTTGTTCAGAAAGGAAATTCAGGTGACTTACTTCGGGGATTACTGCATGATCAGGGTAGTTGCATAACCAGAAGGATCATAAACACCATTTTGAATTAACAAATGAACCCTCACGTGTAGGTAGGAGAAAGATTAGCAAAATCAACACGGGCTTCTGTAGTGGGGAAAAGGGCAAGGCCTCTGATTACAGAACTCGAGAATAACAGCCACATAAAAATGATGTGCAAAACAGAAAAAGAAATATTAGGCCTTAAAGCATATTCTATGCTTGTTCTGTGTTATTTTTTAGATCTGGTGTTGTCAACCTTCAGAACAAAACCACCATGTCAGAGCCAAAAAAAAAAAAAAACAATGAAGTAGTTGGCTTGAAATAAATCAAGAAGTCTTTTCAGTTTCTTTGCTTGTTTCCTGATTCTTTGGAAACTTTTCCTGAAATTGCATAGGGAATGCTGCCAGTTCATTGTGTGTGTGTGTCCAGCTCCTTGGAGGGAATCCACTAACTCTTTGCTATAACTTACATGGGAAAAGTCATCACCCCGTCCCTCTCTTTCCTCTTCTCTCTCACAGTTGCACATCTTCCCTACCTGTCATTCTGCTTGCAGTATCCTGCACTCACCTTCTCTATTCCTGTCCTCATTCTTTTATCTGCATAGCTTTACTATGTACTCCTCTGTACTGGGAGCCTATATATATCATTATATTTGAAGAACCAGCAATCCTGAACAGTCCATGTCAGCTCTGCTGGGCTTTGTACAAAAGCCCACTTCTCTAATGTAACCTGCAATTTATAAAATCTCCGGAAAGGGTAAACTGCATGTGGACTGAGGGGTGGATTGCTGATTAGCCCACCATACAAGGGTCAGATTTGTGCAAGGATAGCCACATCCTCCTTTGACTGAGATGTATGAATAATCTTTTAAAAAATGAGATAACAGAAATATTTTTTAGATAAAAATGTTGCCTGGCCACCCAAAGGATGAGCAAACAGGAGCTTGAGGCCTCACAGTGCTCACATGCCTTCAGTGGAACACAGAAGCGATGCCTGATAACAACGCTGTCTCAAAACAGTTTTCCATTCAAACTTGATCGAGTTCAGTTGGAGTGACCTCCCTTTTGCCTCAGAAAAAGGACAGCTTTTCCCAATGCATTCAAACATCTCAGGACGTCTGCAACAGCAAGAAACTAGATATTAAAGTGACATTGACAGTCTTTTGGCAGCCAGTGTTACTATGCTGTTTATGGCTGATCTGGGGCATGCCATTTCTCTCCCAGAACCTCATATACAGATAGGCAGGGACTTAAATTTTATAAAGAAATATTACCTCACGTGCAGTGATCCTAAATCCCCTAGTCATGCTAGTTGAAAAATAACCCTGTCTAGAAAACTCTCTATATCAAAAACAACTTGCCCCAGCAATGAAACTGACCCCTGGATATCTATTAAACGAGCATTGTACAGTATATGGTGAAAAATGAACCAAGTTTCTTTCAATTCACTCAGTCCTGTTGATCTTAGGTGTTTGCGAATAATAAACTATTCTAGGTAGCAACTTAGATTAAACATTAGGAAAAACATAAATTATTCCGTAACTATGGACAACAACACAGACAAGTTAAAATAATCTTTCTGGAGGTACTAGCCAACATCTAATGCTGTTGCCAGCAAAGAATCATACTTTACATAAGAAACTAAGCCAGAAAAAAAAAATGTTCAGGGGTTGTTTGGTGCTGTATTTCTTCCTTCACTCTCCTCACACTCATAGGAGGAACAGAAACTCCACCCAAGTTTTAATCCTACTTCCCTCTGAAGATCCAAGCAGGTACACAGTCATCAGTACAGCCCAGGACTGAAGACATTCAAGCATGAGAAATTCTCTGCCAAGTTTCTTTCTCCTTTTTCTTTTTTTTTTTTTTAATTTCTTGGGTAAGTGCCCAGACACCAACCCAACCTCTTGCTCTGCTCAACAGAATCTATGTGAAAACAGGTGTGAGTAAATAAGAAAATTAAGGGAAATATCTTGGCAATGTTCGCTGTTGAGATTGAAATCTGGCTTTTATCTCTTCTGACTGATATTCGTAATTGAGATTATTTGTGTAGCCTCCTCTTAAGCAGAATGTTCCTCTGACCAGATTCTGGAGCTCTGAAGTTTAGGGCTAAAATATTCCTCAAGAGAAATCCTGAAAACAGTAACTAGATCCTGGAAAACTGCAAGATCAGCACTAGACTTTACTAGATCAATTTGAATAAGTAATGTATAACAACTTTTAGTTAATCATCTATCTGTTTCAGGTTATTGATCTGCAGCAAATTCAAATCTTCAGCAAAGAATCCTAAGAGTGAACAGCTCCAGGAACAAAACACGGAAAAGCCCTGCAAATATTTTTTGTGAGTATGAGACCCAAAAGATATAATCAGAAGTTTCTGTTCTTCTTTAAGAAAGAAGGGTTGGGTCCTATGTGCTGACTACAGTGGGAGCTTTTAGTCTCTGTTCTCTTTTGAATCGCATCCCTGATTACTTTTTCTTGCCTTTCAAAGGCCACCAACTTACAGTCAACATTTTACACAAATATGTTTGCTAAAATATTTAAAGCTAGAAAGAATGTATTTTTTTTCTCTTTCTGTATCTGAGTATATGGAGTGTTTTTTAAAGATGCTGACAGCAATATGCCAAGCACTTCTTAAAGATAGATCCAGATTTAAGGAGCCTAAATATGGACCCAGATAGGTCAAATCACAGGCAAAGAAATCAAAAGATATGGAATTCATTCAGTAAAAGAGAACCTGAGAATGGGTGAGTAAATTTGGGTATTTTTTTTCAGAGCAAACATTAATTTCCAAGCCTTTCATTCTTCATGCAGCACACAATGGCCCTGGATAAAATGGAAAAATTGAATCTGGAAGATAAAATGATTCGAACTGAGCTGTGTGAAGTGGAAGGTATTCCCTTAGCAGAACCAATATGCAGCATATGGAATCAAGTGTGGAACTTCAAAGCCAGACCTGACGATCTTCTCATTGCAACCTATGCAAAAGCAGGTTTGTGTGTAGAGGAAATCGAATAGAAAAGTTTGGGATAGTTCTTACTATTGGAATGGAAAACTATATTTTTCTATTGTGACTGATAATTTTTAATCCCAAAATAGACTTATATTTCAGAGATGTGAAGCTCTGCCAGATGTGGTAAGCTACTTTTGACTTCTTTGGCAGAAATAATATCAGTGTATTACTATTGAGGTTCACACTATCAAAGTCTAATTACATATTTCCTTTGATTTAGATTATATACATACATATTAATGTACTATAGAACTTTTACAAGATTTAAGGAAGCTTGGTACAAATCATCATTTACTAAGAAATAATAGAAACCATTCAAGTATGAATTGTATTATGAATATGGCAAATGACTTGGTGTAAACCAGTACTGATACCTGGAAATGGCTTACTTATTTTAAAGAAATAACCAAATTCACTTAATAATTTCAGCCATTAAAATGCCCACCATTAATCTTAGCTATCTGGTATTTGTATTTTTATTTATATTTATAAATTGGACACAACTCATTAATATTTCTCTTCTTCATTAGGCTATTTATATTTATATAAAGGAAAACAATGAGTAAGAAGCATCCAATATTAATCTTGGGTGAACAAAAACATGTACAGTTTATAGGATTCAAGAACAGACTGTGTAACATTTGATGATCACAAAAAATTAATGACTTGAATTAGCAAGAATTTTTAAGTGTTGTTTCCAGCAGAGGAAAAAAAAATAAAATCATTATTACTGAAAATTAATTACTTTTGAAGGTAGGAAAAAACAGATTTTGCAGAAAGCTTTTAACTTATTTTGGGTATATTGATAGCAAAGACATGCTATTTTAATCAGTCGGGATTAAAGTATCTCAGCCATTGAACTGAGAAAAAATAAAGTTAGGAGTCCATTTGACATTACTTTCTATCTGCCAGAGCTGCACCCTTCAAGCATCTTATTAAGAATTGAGTTTCCTGCCCACATTGCTTTCTAGGACATCCCTTAGTCTGTTCCCTAGATGACCTGACACAGTACCTGAGATGAGATGTAGTTAATCCAGTGACCACAGCTATAGGGAAAAAAAGGCACCCAAGGGACACAATTTGGTATTTCTTACAAGATGTTGCATTAGCTCAGGCAGATGAAGTAAAATGTGCTGAATTTCATTAAAGCATTTCGAACAGGAATACTGAAAATACTGCAACATTTTCATATGACTTTATTTCATACAGTCAAACTGTATGAAATTTTTACTTAAAGTTCAGGTATTTAATTTTTTCCATTGAAATCTTGAAAAGAAGAAGCTGTATTAGCTGTTTTTTTTTGTTTTGTTTTGTTTTGTTTTTGAGGGATGAAAATTGGGATATGTGAATTTCACTCTTCTTTTCAAATACTACAGTCTCCAAATTGTATTATGTGAGTTTATCTCAGAGCTTTCCTCATTACTGTAGTAGTAGTGGAGGGTTTTTCTGTTGGCAAGAATAAACCTGTCCAAAACAGAGTATCAGAAACATGTCTTCATAAATGACCTTTGCATTCCTAGTTATGCATTTTTTTCTCCATGATTGTCTCTTTACATTTTGTCAATCATGTACTGTGCTGTTCCTTCATTCTTTGAAATGCTGTCCATCCTTCTGGCTTTCAGTTCTTAGCAGAAGAGACTCTCATCTCTCCCTGGGAGAAATATCTAAACATTGATATTTTCAGGTACCACATGGACACAGGAGATAGTGGATATGATTCAACAAAATGGAGACATTGAGAAGTGTAAACGTGCCAGTACTTACAGACGCCATCCTTTCCTTGAATGGTATATGCCAGGTCCTTCGCCTAATGGTTACTCAGGTGAATATCAAAGAGAATAGCTTTGTATTTCAGACAAAATGAAGCAAAGCAAACATCCAGAACTGATGCCACATTTTTTCTGGGGAAGGTCCCGCTTTCTCTGCCCCTGCACTAAGTGCTATGTCAGGCATCAGGGCACAGTTCAGCTGGCTTAACACAAACATCAAGCACTACTCAAGCCAGTGCAAGGCTGACAGATAGGGCACAGGCCCTGCTGAAGACCATGCTGGTCCAGAACATCTTCTGAAAGCTGCGTATGATAGATACTCACAGCACCTAACACAGCAGCAGATGGGCATCACGTGGCAACATGGGTGCAAACTGATCCCCATCCTGTGACTAGGGGCAATATGGAATGGAAACCTATGTCTTGGATATATTCCCAAAATGTGGATGATGTGTTTTCTGTAGGTTTGCTAATTGTTTTAATTTGCTATTGTTTTAAGTAACTGCTGTTAAATTCAAGGGTCTAGTCATCACAACAAGCTACTGGGCATTCAGGGAACTGGCAGGCCTGACTCTGCAAAGACAGCTCCCTGCAAGACCCTTCCCCCAGCAAGGGACTCCCATCCCACACAAATCATTAAGGCAGACTCTCTTCACGTTTGAAGCCAAAAAGCTTGACTGACTGCAGCAGAAGTGCTACTTTTTGTCTTCTAATCCAGACTGTGTTGACATATAGAGAGAAACAAAAAAATGATAGAAGTTGACAGAGGATGCTAGCAAATAATTGAGAGAGGTCATGACAGACATTTAAAGTTGAGGGAAAAATAACATATCTCCACATATCCCCAGATATTCTCATAGATTCCCATATATCCAGAACTACTCCCAATCTACTCTGCATGCAATTTGAACTTCATCCATCATTCCCCCAGCTTCTCCTTGCGTGCTATCCAGAAAGTCTAGTCAGCAGAGTTATTCTCATTTCCTAGGAAAAACAAACAAACAAAAACAAAACAAAAAGCAAGCAAACAAAATAAATACCTCTTATTTGCAAAGAAAAGGGAGATCATTAAATATTGTGAAGGAAAAATATTGGGTGGGTAAACATAAATTAGTACTCATTATTATCCCTTGGGATGCATCGCTTAGACATGGGTCCAAGAAAGCAAAGTGAAGATATGAATTAATGTTCTCCCTTTTCTTCTTGAAAACATAGGTGCAAAATCCTCCAGAAGCACTGAAGGTGCTTATGCAATGTTGTCTATGTTACACTGCTACCTAGTTGCTTTCAAGAAGTCAGTCAAAATCCCACCTATGAGAGTAGCAAAGAAGTGCTAGCAGAATTTAAAGAACAGGTCAGTTCTCATAAAATGTTATTCCACAGGCCTGGAGTTAGCTGAAGCTATGCCTTCTCCACGAACAATGAAAACTCATCTTCCTGTGCAGATGGTGCCCCCCTCCTTCTGGGAACAAAACTGTAAGGTAAGGTTGAAGAGGTAGGACTCTGCCTACTTCAACTGGAAAGAAAGTGATATAAAATGGGACTCAATATGGTTTCCAGAGTCTTCGTGAAAACTAAACGTCTCCTCACCTATCTTCCCTTTATTGTGCAATGTCTGTGGGAAAGTAAAGAAGTTATGACTGAATTACCTACATTGGATTTCAGAGAATGGCAGTTTCAAAGCAAAATCTCTTAAGCCTGTCACTCAGGCTCCAAGAGAAAACTCTCTTGCAGTTTTCTCTCAGGAGAGGCTCAATATCTATGTCACAGCCATGTGTAAGCTCATATTTCTCTCTCTTTTTCTCCCTCTCTCTCATTTTCATACTCCATAAAGATAATCTATGTGGCAAGAAATGCAAAAGACAACCTGGTGTCATACTACCATTTCCACAGAATGAATAAAGCACTTCCTGACCCAGGAACCATGGAAGAGTTCATGGAGAAATTCATGGCTGGAAAAGGTGATGAATTGCAATCAGTTTTATAAGAGATTTTGTTCATTTTTAAAAATGCACGACATTGATTTATCTATTTCAGTTACAGTTTGAAATCCAGTGCTGACACTCTGTGGAAGAATATCCACTAGAGGTGTTGTAGTAGTAGCTTCATTCAGAGGGTTTTATAGTACCGAAAAGGTAAATCCTATCTTTAAACTCACATTTTGAAAAACAATTGCTGCTTTTTATTCCACTATCATTCAAAAACATATATGATGATTTTAAGGTAATCTCTTCTCTCTATAAGGTTAAAAGAAACCTGCTTGGAGGACAGCTGGGAAGGAACAGCAGCTCAATGGCTGTATTCTAATGTGACACACAAGAATGTAAAATTTAATTTTGTATAGATTGTGAGATAGATATAGATTTGTATGAATTGTAAATATAGATTTGTATGAATTTGAGCTAAGAGAGCTTTTTTACCTCAATTCACCTGTCTAAAAATCAGGCATCTGAACAAAGATGGTCATCTAGCTAAGGACAGGCAGCCCCAGAAACTGATTCTTCCTCTTCTAAAAGAGATGCTGACATCCAAAAACTAAAGCGTGGTCATTTCAGTTTGGATCAGTAAAACTTCCATAGGTCCTTTTTTTTTTTTTTTTTTTTTTGTCACCATGTAGGCCTAGAAACACCACTGTCAGGACCAGTGTGAGAGTCTCGTTTCTAAATGAGAACTTGAGTCTTGTGTTTGATGGGCTGAGCTTGTGAGCCCTCTGTCCCAGTGCAGACTTTTATAATATAGGAACCTCTGTCCGAGCTAGTCATCTTGGTACTTGCTGGAGAGAAACAGGCACTTCTGATAGCATACTAAGTAGTTAAACCAGTTAGGAGCATAGAATAACGCAGGTGGGCCTTTGGTGTCTGTCTGGTCCAACTCCCTCCTGAAAGCAGGCCAAATTAAAAGCAGTTTTGTCCAGTCAAAAACATGAGCCACATTCTGGAAATGTCTCTTTCTCTCCATCAAAAGGGCAGCCTAGATTTTTCACTCAGATGTAAGCGTCTGCAGTTAGACATCAATCCTGCTCTGAGCATCCATATGCCTGAGGGATTAATAGCATGAATGCTGCGTTCAGTACAGAGCACAGCAGTCATGGCCACAGTGATTCAAAACCAGCTAGGAAACACCCAGACACTGGTTATGGAGGAAATGTGAAGGCCATAGGTACCTAAAGACAGATTGGGCATTTACAGAGGCTGCTGCTCTTCTCTTTCAGTGCTCTGGGGCTCCTGGTATGACCACGTGAAAGGCTGGTGGAAGGCAAAAGACAAGCACCGTATTCTCTACCTCTTCTATGAAGATATGAAGGAGGTAAAGACTGAATGTGTGTTTATAGAGCTTTGCTTGAAACCTGAAAGTTCAGTAGATATAATCTACACTCAATAGTTGTCTATTATAACATTAGCTGTATCAGACTTCTCCCCCTGGCAACAACCACAGTGTTAACACTGTGATTTCCTTCCTTTTCTTGGCTCAGCATCTTACCCCATTTTCTTCTCCCTGCAGAATCCAAAGAGAGAAATTCAGAAGATTATGAAGTTTATGGGGAAGGACTTGGAACAGGAGGTTCTTAACAAGATAATCCATAACACCTCATTTGAGATCATGAAGGAAAATCCCATGGCAAACTACACTAAGGATTTTGTGGGATTAATGGATCACTCAGTTTCCCCATTCATGAGAAAAGGTACTGAGGTTTATTACTGGTATCAACTCACTCTTCCTGGTTGTAATTCTGCCTTGAAATAATCCTTCCCTTCAACTACAATCCTCTAGTAAGTCGTGGCTAACGGGCTTCAAGAAATACTGGTAATTTTTATTTTTATTTTTTCCATAGGAGTTGTCGGGGACTGGAAGAATTATTTCACTGTGGCACAAAATAAGAAATTTGATGAGGATTATAACAAGAAAATGGCTAATACATCTCTTGTTTTTCGTGCGGAATTGTGATTATTAGTAATGGGAGTTATTCTTTATGATCTATCGGCCTTTCCATTTTATGTATTTTGCTTTGCCTTGTGCCCCTAATATTTCAATATATTTCTTTCACATACCACTGATTTTTCATTATGATGAGAGTACCCAAATTATGAGGAAGTCTTGACTGGTCTATCTGAAGAAAATAATCCTTCTCTGGATACTTGTCATTCAACCCTCCCACAGTAACTTTAGCATTAACTAAAATATTTCAGACACGTTCTGAGTTTGTGTCTTTATTAAACTGCAGCTGGCATTTTCAAATCAACCTGGCAATTTCAAATGAGAAATTAGGAACAACAACAAAAAAAAGGTGTTAAAAGAGTGCACAAGGTATGGGCATTATATGTCATTCCCATAGTGTGCAAACAGAGCAACAGAATTGCAGAAAGTAGAATAATTTTTTTTTTCCGTGCTTTAAACTGGACATTATAAATATCATTGAGATGAAAGCAACATTTCCAAAACCACCAAATACCCATTAATTCCACTGACAAAACTTGCTAAGGAGCTATATAGAGGTGTTCCATCTGTGGAGGTAGTCGTTCTTACTGCATCAAGTCAAGAAGCTCTTGCCATTGCTGCCTTTTGAAACGGATATCATCAACTTCTGTAAACATCTGGAAAATCCTGAAAGTTGCTATGAAGCAGGACAAGAGTCACTGCAGCATACACTTGCCTCTTCTCCATCTTTGCAAACACGCAAATCAAATGTATCATTACCACCTCCTCCTCCTCTTTGCTCTTCCCTTGACCAAATATGCAAACAGCCTAATGAGGACTTTTAATTGCAATAGGGCCTGATCAATATTATCATATAATGCCTTAGCATTAGCACCAGCACTGTAGCCATACTTTGGTAGGAAATTAATTTAAACAATTTATAGCCCTTTCTTATCATAAACAACTGTTACCAATCCACTTCTGAAGAGTTCCTGTTTAACTGCATTTACACTCTGAATGTCAGGGAGAAAACTACATAGACTGCCACAGCTGGAGGAAAATTCTGTTTTAATCTCTATAACTAAACACTAAATGTTTGCTGGGGGTATTTTCTCTTTGGTCTGTAGAAGGTTCCTGGGATTTAATAATAGCAGCCACTGCCAGCACACACAGACCATTTCAGGGCAGCGATTTAATCTAAATATCTAAATTGAATGCAGTTCTCTAAAGGGCATCAATATCAAGTTTAGAGACAAATAAAAGGCTTCCCATTAAATGTGGAAGTTACATTGTAAGCTCCCAATCCAATGAGTTTCCCTTAAAAAATGCAGGAAACACTGGACCTAGAAGCAGGCATTTGCTATACAAGTAGTATACAAATGTAGGTATTGGGAGGGCTTTTGGTCAATGGAGATTCCTGCCTCCATAAAAAAGACGTTTCTGTAAACCAACTACCTGAGAAAAAATCAACTGGCAGAGGTGCTGCTGTTTGCAGCAAAACTAAATATGAGCCTGGGAAGCTTTCTGTGGCTTCTCTAGTTTTGGTTCATTATTAACTTGCTGTCACCAGAACGAGGAAAAGGTGTTGCCTGTTCTACGGCATTTTTTCATTCTCTTGGGTCCATGAAATGACATGAGTCAGCTGTTTGTCAATCTAATCCTCGTTCAGGGTCACAGGAGCCATCAGTAAACGGAAAAAATGCTTAACTTAGTAGTTGGGTGACATTTTAGCAGCTGAGCTGCACAAAAGGTCACATACATAGATGACCTATTTGTTCCTCCTTTGAAATCTCTCCATCTATTAGAAGGACAAAAATGCTGAAGGTGACTGTGGCAGAGTAAGGGTGATAGAGGCTTGAGTTATATTGGCTAAGTCACCTTTGCTCTCTCTTCCTTAGGTAAACCTTCACCCAACTGGAATTCAGCTGCTCTGAAAAAACAGATAAAAAGTAACACAGGTCAGAGAATGCAATAAAGGGAAAAAAAAAAAAAAAATAACAGAAAGAAGAGAAGCAACTACTGGATATGTGGGTAAATAAAAACTAGCTTTTCTTATCCTGTTGACATTATCCTTATATATTATATATATAAATTCAAAGACAGAAATATTAACCTTTATGTCAAAATATAGCTGGCCTGGGAATAGAAAAGTGGGGTGTTTCTGCCTTTTATGCGCTGTTAAACCAGCACAGCTGACACAGATCAACCTGTGGATTCAGTCATAATTTGTAATATGCAATTGAATATTAATTCTCTGTAAGGGAACAATGAATTGTTGTAAGTGACAGTAAGTGGATCTGTAGTTATTGGGAAAGTTCAGAAAAGGGGTTCCAAAAGTTTGGAAAAGGGTTTGAAAAATAGGTTGCATGAAACCCCCAGTCAGCCTGAAAACCAGTGTTTTGTTGTCTGTTATCACAGTATCACAACAGAGACGTGTGCGTGCTTCTGGGCAGATAACTGGAGGGTGCCTATATCTAGAGTGCCTTTAACTTCCATATCTTTATGTTTGTCAGTTGTTATGCACAGAAGAGCCTTAAATGATGTATTATACAGAGACTGTTCACTAACAGTGGCTTCAGGGTGTAAAAAGCTTAATTTATTTTGATACTGTAAATCGATGAGCATCAGCAGAAGGAGATTTTGTACATATTTAACTAAATTATTTCATGTCAATCTGAACTACTGTCAAGCTTCTGGTGTGAACAAGTAACTCTCTATTTACTGTGGTGATAGAACTCTGTACAGAGCTCCAGTCAGACATATGCCCCGAGCATACACTGGTGCTTTATTTTTGTCCAGTTACCCAGAAGTATGGTTTTACTGACTTTCTTACAGAGGTGCAACTTCTATGTCAGCTTAAATAGGACTTGTGTCAGTGTAGCTGAATGCAACCCCACAGCAATTTCTTCAGTGCCGCTTGTGTATTCTAAGAAAGTGTACCTGCAGAGTTTTAATAGCCAAGGAACTTTGTTATTAATCTCTAACAAATGTCTGAAAATCAGTGTTCATTAATCCATGCTATCTGTTTGCATGTGCTTTTTTTGTAGCTCTGCACTAACAACTACCAGAACAAATCCCCCTGCTGGAATTAATGAAGGTTCCTGCTTTGATAGAGAGTTTTTGCCAGGAATTGCTATATGAATTCTAGGATAGTCGTGATCTCGCTGTACCTTGACTGTCTTTAGGAAGTCTCTAGGCCAGCCATTTTACTTTCAGGTGGAAGGCATCCATTTACAAAGCAGCATGGGAGAAGCACCAAGCTTAAAAATAAATAAGCAAACAAACAAACACATAAATTAGAGGCAGAGAAGCAAGCTGTTCTATCTTAGCTAGCATTCAAAGATGGAAGAACACTGCTTTACATTCCACTAATTGTACTGCAGATGATTTGCTTCCTGCTTGGATTGAAAGTTATTGTTTATCCAGTAGGAAACCAACCATACACAGAGACTAGCTTTTATACCACTAGTCCTGGCTTTACAGGATAAGAATATATTAGCCTATAATGTACAAAATATAAAATTTTTTATAATGATCTATGTCAACATGCTCAGAAGGAACCTTATCTTTCCAACAAGGTTAATGATTAATTCTGGAATTTTCCAGAGTTTTGATAACATTGTATTTCAAACCTGGATTGAAGCTTCCACTCCCCTGCTGTCTTTGATGATTTATGCAAGCCCTGGCTCAGTGGAGGCTATAGGTGAGGGAGGCTAGAAGCACAATGAGAGAGAAAGTCTAGCCCTCCATACTCGTAGGATGCAACCAAACCAAGCCTCCAGGCCTGAAGCCATGGGCTTACGCTGGATAACCTGTCTCTGCCTGCCCTCCAGACCAAGCACAGACTTAGGCACTGTGTAGGTGGACCAGGAATGTTGTCATGCAGCAGTGTCCCATGGTTAATATTGAAGATGCAAATCAGTCATGGATCATTTTACAGAAGGGCCTCAGCACAAGCTGCTGCAAGGGCAGGTGGTATTTATAAGCAGTGTGAACACAGACTGCATGAAGGCTCACAGTTGAATTATGCACATCTAACCCGTTCGTGGAGACACAGGGATTATGTCAAAAGCAGGCTACTCAGGGTCCTTCTCTGGCAGGGGCAATACAGGTAGCAATAAAGGGGCAATATAGGTAGGGTCTTAGGCTGGACATCTAAAAATAAGGAAGCTATTTAAAAAAAAAAAAAAAGTTTAAATTGGGCCTCTTGATTCACAATAACCTGTTACTGTGCCAATAACCCACAGTAATCTGTATTTGCTGCTATTCCTGTTTGCAGTTCGAAGAGCTTTCATGTTCAGTCAACAATGGAACAGTCTTCTACAGCCAGACCCAACCCCATGTGCTCAAACAAAATGCTAGTTTCCTTGTTTAATGATAACCTTTAAACAGGCTTGGTGGGCTTTGCAATTTAGTAATAGAACACCAGACTGTACCTCTCATCTCTGCAATTTCAGAGCAGAATTAAGAGCTAAATAAACTTTTTTTTTTTTTTTTTTAATACTTAAGGAAACCCTTCACACATAAAGTAGTATAGAGATAAATATATCAGGGTCAGTACTGCCCCTGCATCCTGCAAGCATTCAGAATAGCCTCCCCCTTCACACCCTCTTTAATTCACTATACCTGTACAATTCCACTACAGTGGGAACCTGCTAAACCCAAACCCACGTCAGTATGGCCAAAGAATTTATGGTTCATTTGCACAGGGCAGGGAGAATACTTTCAGTTGCCACACAGGGGTGAATAGTTAACATGCTGTAAATTCATACCCTGCCTTCATTTATACTAATTTTGCATGTACAGAACCCACAGAAGTAACTCAAAGCAAGAAAGTTAGCTTGCCTGGAGTGGTTCACAAAGGAAAGTTTGTCATCCACAGAACTGGCAGGAAAGGCAGATTCTACAGAGCCAGTATTTAAAGCATTAGCTCTGCAAGCTGGAAACATTCCTCAGGTGCAAAATTACAGTAATTTTCTCATTTTGTTCTCTTCAGAACATTCCTGCAGGTCTAATAATTCCAATGCTACTGAACAAACATCTACACACTGCTTTAGTGGAATAACCAACCACAGTCCTGTGGAACTTGGCCTTTCAATGAAAGCAAGATTTAAAGTTTGTTATCCTCTGCCTCCACACATCTCATAAGCCTCCTGGCAATCTTGTTTTACATAAACAATGCTATTTAAAAAATTAGAACTAATTATCTTTACAAAGATAATAAAATTACAGAATACACAGAACACATAAATTATTCTTGTTTTTCTCACTTATCTGGTCCCAAATTAGCTGCATAGATGCAATTTTACTGGCTCCTTCTGGATAGATAAGATAAGATTCACAATCTGTTTAAGAAAATTATGTAAGACTATTGCAGGTATGAATCAGCATTTTCCCCCAAAAATATGAAGCAACTTTACTGTAAGAAATACTTGGTTTTAACAAATTGAAACAGTCAGCAGTCAAAATCTTCAATGCTTATTGTTTTATTTATTTTAGGAGGAACTACTACTTCCTATACAGGATGCTTTGCAATTTCTGTTGCAATTTAGGACCCAGAGGAAAGACCATCAAGACTATTTTATTTGCCAAATGTAGCTAAGACCTCTTGCACAAAATGAAGGGGGATGGCAGAGTGAGAACTGGCCTGACAAACATTAACCCCACAGGAGTAGGGAGCTCTGTCAAGGGGTGAGTGCCTCCAGCTAGAAACAGGTGGTGTCAGCCAGTGATGAGTGAGCAGGTAGTTCAGTCTCTTCAGTACAAAGAGATCAGAAAAACCTTTGTGCATCTGCCTTGGCCAATGTCCAAAATCATTTTCTGCATAGTCAGGTGATGACCCAAGAGTTGGATCATAATACATATTTTCAGAGGACAGAAGGCAGGAATGCATTTGAAGAAACATTGCTTTCTCTGGGGTTTTCCAAAAAAAGCAGCTAGGCTTTTCTATAATGTTCTCTCCAGACATCCAGCTTCAGTCAGAGATGGACCTGGAAGGACCGAGCTGTGCAGTATGGCACAGTTTAGGACCAAATGCTATGGCCACAAGATGGTTTGGCAAGGACTCTCTACAGAAAGGCTCTTCTTGAAGTTGCATGAAACCTCCACCCTGGGCCGTGGCACCACAGGCTTGGGTACCCAGTTCAGGGCATCCCAAAGTGGATGAGGAAAGAGTGGGACTTATGAGGAGTTTAAGGATGGAAGTTGTGGAAAAGCAGCTTCTGGCGGTTTGGTTATGGAGATCTGTTCTTGGCCAGCAACCTCTGTGAGAATAAGATGTAGTGCTTAGTGATATGGTTTAGTGGAGGACTTGACTTATTAGTGTTAGGTCAGAGGTTGGACTTGGTGATCTTGGAGGTCTCTTCCAACCTAAGTGATTCTGTGATTCTGTAACAAGGAACTGTCTGCTCCTGCCACAATTGCTTGCCTGCTTATGTTACAATATGCAATAAACATACATTATGCATCAGGGAAAAAGAAATAAGGAAATGCTATTGGAGGTATACGTAACTTTTGTGCCTTTAGTCATCATTAGTCATTTGGATTTTAAAAGAAGAGTGACAATAGGAAGATCTGGACAAATTATTCTTGCGAGAGCAGCATTTTGCCTAACGTGACTCTTTTTTTACAAAAACAATAGACATTCCCTCACGGCACCACAATTAATTCAGTGCCATCCAATATCTACCCGGTGAATTGCAAATGGAACAAAGTGCCTGAACCCTTTTCTCCCAGGAAACTTCTCATTAAAAATCAACCACTTTTCGGGAGAAACATCTCAAGCATTACCAAAGGTGCTTGCACGACTACGGTAAGAAAGGTGTGCAGTTTGATAACATTGGTGGGCTAACATCACTCCCCTCAACCAACTATGGAGGAAAAGGGCTCCTAATTTAAAATAATGAGCTTCAAGCCTTAATAACTGGCTTCTATTATTTGTTGTGGTGCAGATATGTGTATATACGGATGTATATATGTGTGTATATGTGTGTATATGTGTACAAATGTAGGAACGCCCCTCCCAGGGGGACACCACCCCCGGCTCCCCTCAGGGCAGCCCGCCTCTGCCACAGCCCCGCCCCCCTCAGCCTCCCGCGGCTCAGGGGGCGGGGCCACGGCTCCCGATGGGGGCGGGGCCCAACCCCCCTAAGGGGGCGGGGCTCCCGTGCCGGGCCTATAAAATGAGGGGAGGGGGCGCGCGCGCCGCCTCACGTGGCCTGCGGGGAGGGGGGATGACGAAGGCGGAAGCGGCGGCGGGGAGGATGTAGCGGCGGCCCTCGCGCACAGCCGGCTCCGACATGGAGGTAACGGGGGGGGGGGGGGGGGAGCGCGCGCCGCTTCCCGCGCATGGCGCGCGGCCGTTATCCCTGAGGGGAGTGGGGGGGGGGGGGGTCGCCATTTCGTGATGTGGGGGTGAGAGGGTCGTGAGGGGTTGTGTGCCTCACAGCCGCCCCTGTGCGTACGGCGGCGGGGAGGTGAAGCGCCACGGGTGGGGTCGGTTGTTGGATAAGCAATGGGTTGTGTTTTCTTGCGTGAGGCGTAGTGCTGGGTCTGTGCCTGTAAACAAGAAGGGCATCGAGGGCCTGGAGCACAGGTCCTGTGAGGAGCGGCTGAGGGAGCGGGGGGTGTTTCTCCTGTAGAAGAAGAGGCTGAGGGGAGACCTCATTGCTCTCTGCAGCTGCCTGAGGGGAAGCTGTGGGCAACTGGGGTCGGCCTCTTCTCACAGGTAACCAGTGATAGGACCAGAGGGAATGGCCTCAGGTTGCCCCAGGGGAGGTTCAGGCTGGCAATGAGGAGCCATTTCTGCTCAGAGAGAGCAGCCAGGCACTGGGACGGGTTGCCCAGGGAGGTGGTGGAGTCACCGTCCCTGGGGGTGTGCAAGGAGAGGTTGGGCCTGGTGCCTGGGGACATGGTTTAGTGGGTGATACTGGTGGTAGGGGATGGTGGGACCAGGTGATCTTGGAGGGCTTTCCAACCTGAGTGATTCTGTGATAAAAATAACAAGATCATCTGATCCTGCAATAGTATGGAGAGAGGTGTGCTGTCATTTTTCTTAAGCAGTACATTCATTGCGTTATCCATAATTATACTGTGCAAGTATACTGCTTGCACAGAGGTTAACTAATAGGAATGCTGAAATATTAAGAATGTCAATGTTGACATAGCTCCGTGTACCGTGAAGTCTGAAACACAAAAAAGTTTGCTTTTGCTTCCGCAAAAAGCTCTAGACCATGTGAGAGTCCAGGCTCTCCAGAGAGAGATAACTAAACTGTCTTTGTCCTTGGTCCGTACTTGAACTCCTATTTCTAATTAGTCTTTCGTGTTACTTCTCTCAGATATTCTCTCAAAAATTGTTAGTCAGTCATTATCTGTTTCCAGTTTATTCTTTCCCTGGTTGCCATTACAAGGGTTTCTTCATGAGAATAAAGAGTAGCAAAATAAAAGTGAAGGATGTGGGTGTGTGTATACACACCCTCCCCCTCTCTGTGTCACACATAAATGCATGCCCACACACACACGGAGCCTTTTCAAATATCTTGTCAGGCCAAAGCTTCTAGTGTTAAGTATATTATGTTTAAAGAATGTATGTTTAAAGAAAACAAGAACATAGTTGAAGAGTACAATTTGTTCAGAAGTTGTCAAAGTTCGATTTAACTGCTGCTTCTCTACAAGCTTTTTTGGTTTGTACATTTTTAGTAACAAGATAGTGAGATACACTATTTTAACTGCCAGTAAATTAAATGATTTTTCACTAGAGTGACAGCTCTAGATGTCATTTAAGTATCTAAGCCATAAGATCATACTGATTTAGTTTTCAATTCTGCTGTTCTGTTGCATTAATCACAATAGAGCTCTCAATTTTTCCTCCATTATCCTACTGATCCTACAAATACTGTCTATTTTTTTGAGTTCTCACTATACCAAGTTACTCTCCATGTTTGTAGACTTTCATTTGATTCCTTTGGTAGTGTACACTTTAAAAAAAAAGTTCAGTTCTCCCATCTTACCTCTATTTTGTTGTAGGTACAAGATGGTGGGCAAGAGATGGTGGCTTCCGCTGTCACACCGGGGTCGGGCAAATCAAAGGTAATCAGACCTCACAAATCTGGTGTATTTGGCTAGCAGTGATTGAGAGGGTAGCAGCTTAGCATGCTAGCTGTGAATAATAGGAAGGTATAAAGGTATTTTTAAACAACTTCATGTCTTCTAGGTGTTTAAAAAAATGATATGTGAATGCTAAGCTAAGGCATTTTAGAATGCATGAAACAAAAATTATGTTACTGGTATGTTTACTTTCTGTCATAATAACCAATAAAATATTAAATAGCATCTAGCTCTAATAGCAGTCTGTTTCATAATGTATGTAGGCTTCTTTGCATATGTTAGAAGTAAATTAAACAATGTTGATGTTAGGTACGTGTGCTGTGGTTAAAACACTGTTCAATTTGTTACTCCAAACACCTAAGCCAGTCTACTGAAATATAACCCTTCCTAGCAGAGTTCTCCTTTCTAGCTGATGCTGCACCTGAAATGATAGAACTGGATAACACAGCTTCTGTAATTTGGCCTGTTATTGTCCTTAATGAGTGTGCTAAGGCTTTCTCATCCTAAAATTTCACTCCTTAAAAGTTGGATGCTAAGATGCCCTGTTTTCTGTTTACTTCTGGGCTAGAGGAGTCAGTTTCTCTAATAAGTACTTTTTTTCTTTTTTTTTTTTACAGCTGGACACATTGCCCAAAGAAGATCTCATCAAGTTTGCCAAAAAGCAAATGATGCTTCTGCAGAAAGTGAAGTCAAGATGTACAGGTACTTGACTGGAGAGAGAATAATTTCTACCTTAATGCTTGGTACTATCTGACTTTTCCTAATTTCACTTTATGTTTTCGAGGTAGATTTAAATTCTAGGCTTTTCCTTTTTTTCTCCTTCCTGTGATTTCCTTATTTTTGTTGGAGTATAAGGGCTCAAGTCCCTAGAGTGAGAGGTATGGAAGAAAAAGCAGCACTGCTTTTGTCAAATATTAAATTAACTTAATCGTGTGTGTAACATGATGGAACAGTGTAGAAGTGGGGTTTGCTACACTATATATATCCTGCTACAGGTATCTGTTCCACATACCTGTAGCAGGATAGCCTTTAAGAAAGCAGAGGGGGGGACATCTCTATTAGTTTTTTCATAATTAGTCCTGTTGAGGAGTGCAGTGGCTTCTTTAGAAATGTTAGCTATTCTGTATTTGATCATTTGCTTCTTTGGACAAGAAATCATAAAATACAGAAAATGAAATTTTGTGTTAATACCTAAAAGTATCCCGAGTATGTCTGTGCTCCCATGTGTTCTCCCCCTCCTCTCTGTTGTCCCTTTTCCTATAGTGGCTCCCTGCTTGGACTAGTGTCACCTCCCCTTCTTTGGGGTTACAGTCATGCTGGCTGCTGGTAACTGCCCAGCAAAACAGTAAGGATGGGGATGAGCTATACTGGGTGTTTCTTCAGTGGGGTTATTTGAGATCTTTTTCTCCAACCTGCTGCCTATTTTTAGAGGGCTAGTAGGAAATGAACGTCTTGTCTCTGTCTTAAATTGGCCATGAAATAGAAGGTAAGACAATTGTCATGGTTTTGTTTGTTGTCTCTCCACCCAAACAAGGAAGCTTTGTTTCCTCAGGAAATCAGGCCAAACATTAGCACCAGAGAAATAGCACTGAATGCTTGTTCTTTCTGTTAGCCCTTTGTATCACTTGGCAACAAAAATTGATGGGGTAAGACTCCTCTGACTTAAATAGAGTGATGTTACGTTTTGGATTTATTAGAAATTAGATACTGTGATAAAGCATCAATTCCTGCTTGATATGAAAGTTCTGTATTGCTTTTTACTGTTTTGTTTAGAACTAGAGAAAGAAATTGAAGAACTCAAATCTAAAGCAGCTTCTGGAGGAGCTGATGACATTATTCAGGTAAGAATCCATAATGGGTTTCTGATGTATTGCATAATATTAGCTGAAATAGATCTACAGAAATGACTTGTGATATGTAGTGAACAGCTGTAGAATTGTTACTCAAATCTGTGATTAATTTTCAGGAATTCAGGATGCTTCCTAAAATCTTTTTTCCTCCTTACTGTGTATCTCTACTTTGCTTTTCAGGAAACAGTTTTTTGAGGAAAAAAAATGTATAGAATAATAATTTCCCCAGTAAGACTTTGTCCTTGTGTAATAGGTTAGGAAGGCTTTTGTTTATCTCAGAATGACTGCTGTAGAAAGACTTCTAAATGGCTGAAGTCTTTTGAGACAGTCATTTCATAAGATCAGAAATGCAGAATTAAAGTTGCATGTCACAAGAAATACTTTAGGGAAAATGTAATGAATTATTTTAGTGCCAAGAACATCTGTCTCAAAGTAAGGGTTATAGGCAGCACATCCAAGTGAAAATTGGCAGTGAGGAGGACTTCATCAACTGGGGAAATATTTTTAATAATTTGGATTGAGATTTCCCTTCTACAGAAGGGAAGCTTTTTTCCTCCTCTTCCTACATGGTAGTAAAAATAAATCAGCTCAGCACAACTAAGATTTTGAACAAAACCTATCAAGCGACATCATTGTTCTAGTCTTCCTGTTCTGTATCTGTTCCATTTGGAAAAAAAAAAAAAACTTTTAAGATCAGGCTGGTCTACTTAATTGACAACAGCAAAAAAAAAAAAATTCTGACCAATATGCAACTTCTTACTGCTTTGCAAAAATCATTCAGGCTTCTGTTGTTAAGGAACCCTTTTTCCAATAATTTCTTTCTTTTTAAATTAGGCTCTCACAGAAAGACTGGATGTTGTGCTTCTGGAAAAAGCTGAAAGTCAGCAGCAGTGTGTAGCTCTGAAAAAAGAAAATATTCAAAGAAAACAAGAAGCAGAGGTACTGAAATGAATAAAGCATTACTAAAATGTTTCAGAATGATTTTTTTCTTGCTTTTGTTCGTGTGCTTCATTTCTATTTTAATTTTTCTTCGCTGACCTGTGTTCTGTTACACCTTAAAAGATCTAAAGGTGGCTTATGTAATTTAGAGGCTACAGAGAACAGATACTTCAGTGTTTTCATTGGACTGACAATAAATGTAAAATCTGTGTATGTACTGGTTAGACCCACAATTGTTCAAAAGTAATTCAGTCTGTGCTTCAGTAGCCTAGATATGCAATGCCTCCAAATCAACTGTCTTCTTAGGGTAAATAGGAGATTTTAAATTCTGATATTCTTAGGAAGCAGCCTGTCACCTAAATCATGTCAATAATCTCAGTTAATAATAAAGTGAAAACTCAGTCACATGGAATTGATGAATGGTTTTATATTCTAGCTTCTTCAATATGATGTTATAGAGGTAATTTGATCTTTAATACATGATCACAGTAGCTGCTTTCCAAGGAGGCAAACATGATCTAAGACTTAATTCTCGTTTTTCGTTCTGTAAACAATTTTGTATTCTCTGCGGAGTCTTCTGAATTGAGTTGTTCCAACATAGCTGGTTGTTCAGAAACCATAGCAATTTTTAAAACTAAGGACTCCTAAATCTTCTAGTTTGTTATTATAAACAGTTTATTTAGAATTTATGTGCTAAATTATCAGCATTTGATGACTTGTCTGTTTGTTTAGGCTGCAGTGGCCAAGACAGAAGAACTGCAGAAGCAACTGGAGCAATCAAATACAGACTCTCTGGAAGAAATAAAAGCTCTGAAGAATGAATTAGTAAATGCACAATCCAAATACGATGATGATGTAACAAAGCTGAAAATAGAATTAGAAGAACAAGTGAAAAAACAAACGGAGTTGGTGGAACAGCTTGAATGTCACAATAATAATCAAGAAGAAGTTAAAAGATTACAAGACAATGTCCAAGAAATTAAATCTACTTATGAGGAGCAAATTTTGTGTTTGACCAAGCAGTTGGAAACTGTGAATGATGACAAAACCAAAGAAATTGCAAGTCTGCAAGAAACTATTAAAAGCAATTCTCAATGTTACCATAATGAAATCTTCAGTCTGAATGAAGAGCTTAAAAAATTAAAAATTGCCCATCAAGAAGAGGTATCAGAGTTGATGCATCGCATTGAAATATCTTCTAAAGAAAATGAAGAAAAGCAAAATCACATAAATCAGTTACAGCACAGTTTGGTAGAGAAGGACTTAAAAACAGAGAAAAATGTGAAAGATGAAGCGTATGCTTCCACTGACCAGCAAGAACATGACTTGGAGCAGCTAAAAGCAGTAAATAAAAATAGTGAGAACAAGACAAATCTTGCAGATATGCAAGAAGAACCTTGCATAGAAGCCAAAATGGAAGAAAAGATTAGACACTTGGAGCATAGTTTAGAAGATCTCCAATCTCAACATGCCATTTTAAAAGATGAGCTAACTTATATGAGCAATGTTAAACTAAAACTGGAAGAGGAAATCCGCCGCATAAAGGATGAGTATTTTCATGAGAGAGAAGACTTGGAATTTAAGATAAATGAACTGCAGCTTACTAAGGAAGATTATTGTTGTGTAATTGAAAAGCTAAAATTGGAGCTTCAAACAGCAAGACACCAATGTGAAGCCACAGCAGAAGAGCATAAATTAGAAATTAAGACTTTGAAGGAGCAACATGAGAGAGAAATTTCTGAAGTAAATAAAACTTTATTATCTAGTTCTGAAAAAGAAAAGATGGAATTAGTTTTTGAAATGCAGGAACTTAAAGAACAGCTTGAAAGGCTAACTCAAGAAAAGGAAGAAGCATTGTTCAATTATGATACCCTGAGAGAAACACTGGAAACACTACAGACTGAGCTAGGAGAATCTGCTGGAAAGATCAGCAAGGAATTTGAATCAATGAGACAACAGCAAGCTTCTGATGTCAGTGAACTACAGCAGAAACTCCGGGCTGCTTTCAATGAGAAGGATGTTCTTCTTGAAACTGTGAATCGTCTCAAGGCAGAAATAGAAAAAATGTCATCTGATCAACTAGAGATAGAGGAACTTAAACATAAAGTTGTTAGTCTTCAGGAGGAGAATGGCACAATAGCAAGCTGCGTCCACCAAAAAGAGGTTGCTATCAAAGAACTGGAAGAAAAGATCGTATCCCTTTCTGATCAAAACAAGGATATTTTAAATGAAGTCAAGTGTTTGGGTGAAGAGAGAGAAACCCTTCAGGAGAGGTGCAAGCAAGAAGAAGGAAAAATTCAGGAACTTCAGCAAGAAATATATGTTGTTAACAAGGACAATAGTGACCTGAAGAAAAAGCTGGAGGAATTAACAGAGAAACTGAATGAAACTTTAACTGCAAAGAATGAAAATGCTGAACTGCTAATGCAACTGGAAAAGCAGGTTGACTCTCTGGTGGGTGAAAGAGATAACCTTTCATCTGAAATGTATACTCTTCGTGAGGAAAATGAGAAAATCGTTCAGGAAAAAGGTGACTTAAGTAAAAAGCTGGAAGAGATTACATCTGAGAAAGATGGTTGGTTGAAAGAACAGTCTGAAAACTTAGAAAAGAAACTACAGATGATGACTGCAGAGAAAGACCATATTTCATCATTACTTGAAAGTGAACGAGCACACAGCTCCCTTGTAAGAGCTCAGATACACCACATCCTTGAGCAAGTGGGGTCCAGCATTTCAGATTCTGATGAGGACTGTGATTTTCTCAGCTTACTACAAATAGCAAATGAATGCTTGGCAAAAATGAAGGAAGAGCAGTGCCTTGCTCTACAGAATGAGGAGAAAGCTCTTCATCTGCAGAGGGAAGTTGAGAGACTACAAGAAGAAAATGCAGCTCAGTATACAGAACATAGATCCTTGATTGAGGACTTTGAGAAAGAAAAAGGTCTTTGGAGAGAAGAATTAGAAGGAATGTTGTCTGAAAAAGAAGCCCTTCAACATGATATCCAGGAGCTGAAGAATGCTGGTGAAAAAACAACAATTGAAAATCAAGAGCTTTTAGCGAAGATTGAAGAAATATCTGGAAAACTTGCTTTTTATGAAAGTCAAATGCAAGAACAGCAAAAAGAATCCAAAAACGAAGATGACTTAAAGTTCGTTCTGGAACAAAAGGAAACTGAACTTAGAAATGTGAAAGACGAACTGAGTTCTCTAAAGGTTATATTTTGTTATTGAAGTATACAGACTAAACCTCTAAAGTCTTCAGAATTAAGGTTCAAAAAATACTTTCATTCTCTTTGTTTTTTTTTTCCTTGGCCTCAAAGTGAGTTTCCCTTCTCGGAAGCGTGTGTTTCTGAGTTGCCTAGCACCTCAGATTCCCTTCCCTCCCCTCAATTTAAAAAAAAGTCAAACAGCAACAAAAATCCTAATGCTGTTTTGATGAAATGTGCTTGTATTTGAAAATGTTTTCCTATTGGTTTTGCCAAAAGTGATCATTTAACTAGATGGACTAACTGGCCTAATTTTTCACCTTTTTCTGTGGCTCCATCTCAAACAAAACTACTTGATCTGCATTACCTACTCCTACTTCAGGTCGTGGGTATTGATGGTTATGTAAAACTGACAGCTGGTCAGTCAGCATTAATGGTACTCCATTTTTTGTCCTCGAATAGGATGGAAAACAGCTGTTAAAATGTTGGAATGTTTTTCTATCAACATAATTTTGCTTTTCAGTTAACAGGCTAGTTACCAAGCTAATATGAAATTGCACATGCAGACTTTCTTGATAATAATGCAGATGCAGTCCAGCTTGTAGCTGGAACTGCTAGTGGCTTGTTGAAAAACAGATATCACAGAGAAACTTCTTGTAATACTTCTCATATCTTTGTTTATAATACAGAATGTAATGGAGACATTGACAGAGAAAAATGATCAACAGTCTTCAGTAGCAGAGCTTCAGGAAAAAATCGGTATCTTGCTTGCTGTTGTCTTCTATGTAAACAGTTTTGTGTTTTTTTTTTTGTATTCTTAAACTTGGAGTTTTTCTTTCTCTGCATAGTTGTCCTTTATTTCCTCTACACCAAGGAAGATGGGGAAGTAGGTACCAATGCTAATTCCTACGGCATTCCTCTTGTTGGGCATTCAAAGTAACATTAGCAATTTTGTCTGTTTTCATTTGATATTTCTTTTTTCTTCCTAAGTACATTTAACTGTAAACAGTGTACTAGATTTCATCTTTAATACAGATAATACTTGTCAATAGGAATCCCTAAGGCTACCAAGAAAAGAGGAAAGCAACACTTTGCTGAAGCTACTGTTGCCTTGTTGCAGTCATCCCAACACAATAGAAAGAAAATTATTCTAAGTTGTTACAATTATATGCAGAAGTACACAGAAACATGGCTTTTACTGTAAACTGTAATGGAAGCCTTTGAAACAGGGAAGGCTTACCTGTGAGGCTGGATGTTCTAGCTTCAGAGTGAAATGAAGGGCTTAGCAGGATGAAATCTTTGAATACCTGCAACATGTTAGGTTTTGTTTTGTTTCAAACTAGTATTTGTGTTCTAATTGAATTTTGTTTCTTGGGGGGAGGAGAAGCAAGTTTATTTACTTTCTTGTTTATTTTAGGAAGGCTGGAAAAAGAATCTGCAGAAAAAGGAGAGAAGCTAAATAAAATCAAGATGGTTGCTGTGAAAGCAAAGAAAGAATTGGATGCCAGCAGAAAAGAGGTACTCTGACCACTTCTTAGTACAAAAAGCGTTCTGCTTGTAGGGTTCTGTTTTAATGACATATGCTTCTTTGTAATAAGATGCAATTGCTGAGGGAAGAATTGGAGTCGGTTCAATCAGAAAAAGATCAGCTGTCTGCTTCAATGAAAGATGTCATTCAAGGAGCTGAAAGCTATAAGGTAGGAAGAAAACTGTATCTACAAAAGATGGTTAATTGTCAGAAAAATACTTTGCTTTTGAGTCCTAGCCTGGATATACGTTATTTACGTGCACAAGTATGTTTGGTAAAAGAAATTATGCCAGTGCAGTTAAGTACCCCAATCAAGAAATGTAAGGTTCTAGTAACAGAATCATGTATCTACTGTCAGAAGAAAACAAGGCAATTCTTTTCTCCTGGGTAGTATTCTTAAATGGACCTTTAAATCTGGCATTGTGTGTCAAACACTGTTGCTGAGGCAAATCTGTTCTTATGAATTTTTTAAGTATATAAAATAGGGGATAATGTAGAAATCCTTAAGTGATAAAGTTAACAACTCCCTGGGAGCAAGTCCTTCTGGAGCACATCTCTGGGCACCTGAAAGAGAAGCAGGTGGCTGGGGATGGTAAGCATGGATTTATCGAGAGTAAATCATGTCTGACTAATCCAAGCCAGATTGCTTGCAGTGATAGAGCACCTGGAGTTGTGGATGAGAGGAGAGTAGTGAATGTCACTTAGCTTGACGTTAGGAAGGCCTTTAACACCATCTCTCTCAATACTCCTGTACAAGTTAAGATGTTATGGTCTAGAAGGACAGATTTTTTTAAAAAAAGCAGGTGCTTTTTTTTTTTAAAAAAAAAAAGGCTATACAGTGAACATTTTTGCCTTGAAGACAGTCGAGCTTTGGAACAGGTTGTGCAGGGATGTAGTGTCATCTCCCATACTTGTAGTCAGGTCCTCGGAAAAGCCTGACTGGACAAAGCTCTGAATAACTTGGTTTCATCTCACTGCTGACCCTGCTTCACTCCAGAGATTGAACATAGACCTCCTGAGGTCTCTTCCAACCTGAATTATTCTAGTTTCATGAACTGAAATTCATGAACGGAAAATGACTTCTCCCGATTTCTCTTGTAATGAAACTACAGCTGTAGTTTCATTTTGATGCTTCTGATGTGGCAGTAAAGCACCTCCAATGCTGAAATATTGGGAGGATAAGTGTCTAGGGTTTAGCATGCGCTAAAGACAAGCGATGTATATTGTAGAAACTGAAGTTTGTGTGTGTTTGTGTTAAGAATCTTTTGATGGAATATGATAAACAAGGAGAAGAGCTGGATTCTGAAAAAGCCAGAGCGATTAATCTTGAACGTCAGCTAGATGACCTCACAAGACAGCTACAGGTGTCATCCCAGCAGGTCAGTTCTGTGTTTGTGTCTGGGCTAAGTTTTGTTTGTGTGACTGGTTATGAAATTATGTATTACTACCAAAGTGTGTTATGGATAGTTACTTGAAATTCATTTTTTTCTCAGCATCGGGTGCTTATCTGGACTGTGAAAAAGTTAAGGATGTCCAGAGTGACTGGGCTTTTTAATAGGAAGGTCAGCTCACAAAAAAGAGCAGGTGTCCAGCTCTCTCTTCAGTTAGAGACACAACTCTGTCGTATGTACCAAATACAAAAACAAGTATTGGACTTAGGCTATTTCTGATTTCACACCTACGCTTCTCATGAAGCACAGTAACCTTAGTGTTAAATTTTTTCAGTTCCTTAGACAAAATATGCCTGTTGCTTAACCAATCGAATGTTTAAACATACGGAATTAACTGTGGTGAGGTATTTTTGGATCTTCTACAGAATTAGACTTTAGGATGCATTGTGGAGTACTGTAGTGACATTCAAAAGTCTAAGATGGGATTACACATCTGTGAGACATTCTGCAATGCTAACTGAAATGGGCTTGGGATTTAGGATTTAAACTCTCAGGGCACATAACTACACTGAAGATTGACCTAGGCCACTCTTATAAACAGAAGCTAGCAGTGAATACCATAAGAAAAAAAAAATCACAAATAGCATATACTCCGATTATAATAAATTGAAAAATAACTTCTGCATAAAGTATTTTGTAAATAAAAACACTGTTCAGGCAATTGTCAGCTTATTTCACCTATAATTCATTCATACTGCATTCTTAATTTGCATGATAGAGACTGAGATAAAAATATTGAAGATGTCAAAAATACTGCTGCTAATCATTGCAGCAGTAGCCCAGACACAGGAAGAGTTCTTTCTATGTGCTGATGTGATCTCATTGAAGGGTTGGTGGTGCTGAAGCTAAATGTTTTAGGGGGGATTAATGGGATGGTGATTCAATTATAAATACAACTGCACTTGCTGTGGGGTGATTGAGTATTTGAATCTTGCGTATTACTGTAGGAAACAATTCTTGCAGAGAGCCAAAAGGTGTTTTTCAAATTTGTTACAACTGTCATACAGAAAGCTGGGCACAGGGACTCTGAATAATATAACCAAGTTGTGCTGGTGACTTTAATTTAGCCTGTTTCTTAATCTGGTTTAAAGCAATTAAGGTGGATGAGACTTCCTACTATCATTGGTAGGAGTGCTGATTGTATGACAAATGGATGAAAATCAGTGTGCCTGGTCTGTTTTTGTTTAAGTATGGATAGTATCTTATTAATCAGTCACATGCCGATTCAGCTTATCTTCCTGCTACCATCATTTTAGCATGATCAGTTACATTCTGCTAATGAAGATCTACTGGCTCGTGTCGAAACATTGCAATGTAATACTAAGCTGCTGGAAGCTCAGATACTGGAGCTACAAAAAGTCAAGGCAAAAGCTGAAAAAGAACTGGAAGGAGAAAGGCTTCTAAAAGAACAGAAAGCAAAGGTAATACTACGTGCAGATGGGGAATGGATTTGAAGCATTACTGTCGGTGAATGTGACTTCTGGAAGAGTTTTTATAAATTGTGCTTATTTTAGAACAAGTTCCATGCTTTCTCTTGTTACTTCACTTGGTCTTCTTTTGAAGGCTTAGTGTGTTCATTAAAAGAACTTTGCAGTACTATCACTTAGAGTTAATTGGAGATGCTAACGAAATGTGAACAACATCTTATAGCCTTACCAAGTTTTCTTTGGTTCCCAGTGACTTCCTGAATAATCTTATCTTTGTGTAACTGTAGAGAGTGTGTCTGGTTGTAAACTTGTGTACTCATCTGACATCTAGTTTGAAATTGGACTGCATAATCGAAAAGTATTTAAATTTCAGGAACATAGTGGCGCTCTCCGAGAATTGGAGGAGCTTCAGACGCAACTACAGAAGGAAAAGAAGCATCTGCAGAAGACTATTCAAGAATTAGAGCTGGCCAAAAAGGTACAGTTATTACTGTTGTTTGTGTTAGTACTTGACAGACTACCAACGATTTTGGTCCTTCTTGCTGTGTTTAATGTCTCCCGTTTTGTTCTGAGGACTTTAATCCTAAGGTATGCAAAAGGAAAAACATCAGGATTTTTACCCATTTTTCTTTGCAGAGCTGATGTGTGTACTTTTTGAGGAGGTATTTGGCAGGGGAGAGCGAGGGTTGTTCTTAGCCTGGGTAAGCATTTTATCATGACTAGAAAGGAATAGAATTCAGGTGTTTGGAGTACTTGTATAGTGCACTATTCAGAAGTCACCCTTGCAAGGAGCGAAGATGGTATACACCGATAGCTGCAAAATACATACTGCTTAAAACTGTTGAAATTGTCAACAGATTCTTTAAAGCTTTTGGTTCTTATTCAAAAACAAATTATTTGCTGAGGATATGGAAACCTGATGGGTGGGTATTGTTTGTGGGTATCGATAGTTATAAAGACTTTTTGTTAAAAGATCAAACAACTATATTTCTCATTTATTTTGGCGTGGGTAAGGAAGGAATTCTTGGCAGCTGAGGCAGATTTTTAAGTTTGTATCTTCTTTGTATGTAACTTGCAGGATGCTCAAAAGAGTACACTGATGGATATGGAAATAGCTGATTATGAAAGGCTAGTAAAAGAGCTTAATCAGAAGATTGCCGATAAAGACAGTAGAATAGAAGATCTTGAGCAGGAGACAAGGATTCAGAAACAGAAACAAGAGACCTTACAGGAAGAAATAAGTGAGTAAAATATAAACAGTAGGTATGGCACAATTAGTAGTAATGGTTAAAAAAAAAAATTCGGATATGTCCTAAGTTGATGAGTATGAGTAAGATTTTGAGGGAACACTAAGCAGTTACATAGTTGAAAATACTTTCTAGAAAGTAAACTTTACTAGGTCTTCAGTTGCTTGATCTAGTATTCAGCAAATGAAAAACTAAATAGCATGACTGACAAATGGTTTCTTACCTAATTAACGAAATCATTACTTCTGAAAGTGATTGGCAGTGATTTTCAGGCTGACATACCACAATTACAAAGCTTTACTAGTTAACATGTGGTTAAAAACTTTGGTTTCTTCCTATCCTTAAGTGGAACTCTCCAAACAGTTTCATTTGTAAGAAGGTCTTGATACAGAAATGATACAATAAACAAATAACTTAACAGTTCTTACAAAATCTGTCAGAACTTGCTTAAATATTTTCCAATAGTTTTAAGGAAATAGAGGAGGAAATATAGTATGCTATACTCTTA
Source organism: Anas acuta (assembly GCF_963932015.1). NCBI lineage: Eukaryota > Metazoa > Chordata > Aves > Anseriformes > Anatidae > Anas > Anas acuta. The sequence continues at coordinate 63,374,677 of NC_088979.1, read as the reverse complement.
GCATGTAACTGCTGTTTTCTGCACTAGAGTCACTTCAGTCAAGTATGCAACAAGATGAGGAAAGAAATGCCAAGATAAAACAACTCCTGGTGAAAACCAAAAAAGAACTGGCTGATTCAAAACAAGCTGTAAGTCCAGCAGTTAATGACTGCATACTTCCATTTTTAAACTGGCTTTTAAATAATGGTCTTGTTGCTGAATTACAAAGTGGTTTGTTGTTTTAATTAACCAGATACTTCTATCATGCAGGAAAATGATCATCTAATGTTGCAGGCATCGTTGAAAGGGGAACTGGAAGCCAGTCAGCAACAAGTGGAATCCTTTAAGGCAAGACATTTCAATTCTTTGTTAGTGTAATAAAGTTATGTTAGTATTTCTTATATAAGCAATACAGATGTGATTTGTTGTGGGCAGATGGAATATAAGCTGAAGAAGGAAAGTGTTTTTTATTACCTAGTTACTGGTTCTGTTTCTTGAATGATTTTGTTTGCTGCTTTTCCCAAATATTTTCCCTGTGATGTTGTCTAAACAGGTTTACCCCTTCTTGCTCCTCTTTTCTCTTTTCCCCGGAACAGAGAACCGAATAACTTTGAAGCTTTTAACTGGGATAAATCTTAAAATAACTGAGTATGGGAGCTGCTCAGTATAAAAAACAAAAATGTGACAGCAGAAACTTGTGTTGTTCATCTGTGTGAATTCTCTTAGAATATCATGAATAGTAGCATGGAAGTTTCTCATTCTTACATGCTGTCACCACACCCGCCACTATAGTTTTCAGTTTTCTCTTTAAAAAATGCTATATTTTAAGTATATTATAACTTATGTCTATTTGTCCTATTTTTATTGGATTTTAATTTTTATATTCACCAATTCTGGGCAGGGTTTACTGTAATACAATACGATGTGCTCTGTGGCACACCCTCTTGAAAAGGGAAGAAAAATGTCATACTAGAGACTGAGTTTTCAACTTGCCTTTTCAGATTCAAGTGTCTGTATTAACATCAGAAAAGCATAAAGTCCAGGAACAGTTACGAACTTCTGCAGAGCAACACCAGCGTACACTGAGTGCTTACCAGCAAAAAATTGCAACTTTGCAAGAAGAATGCAGAGCAGCCCAGGTACTGTCATAGAAGTTATGTCATAGACTTTAGAAAGGAGACTGAATTTGCTTCTCTAAAAATACTTGCAGGTCTTTGGTCTGTCAAGAATTGGGAAATTCTTTGGGAAAATCTCAGTGCTTTTTGTATTTGAGCGATGGTAGTGGATAAGCCAGTCTGTCCTGGTTGTCCTGCACCATTTGTGGTGGAATGTCTGGACTGCAGTCTTGTTTCCAGTAGGAAAAACCTTATAGCAGTGGTATGTCAGAATTCATTTAAGATGGGCAGAAAGTATACACATTGGGGAGAAAAGAGAAGTAATCACCTCTTTCTTTAAAGAAAAGGGGGGGGGAAGAGTATCATTTGCTTATAAAAACAGTAACATAGTTTTAAAACTATGTTACTTTTAACCACTTTAAAAGAAAAATCAATGAAGTGTATTCACAAGCACCTTTTAATATGCTGCTGTATGAGCAGCTTCTTAATTGGCAGCTAAGTTACGTGTGGAGTTGACAGTAATGCTGAGGTTTTATTTCTATTTTTTGGCTGTATGATACAGTGTTAGATGTGCCTGGAATTTACTTCTGTTTTTTGCATTAGAAACAGGCAGGCTCAGTAGCAGTGTTATGTTCCAGCTGTACTTACACAGACTAGTGTGCTGATCCACAGCTTGTTTTGTATGATAGATGCCAGTCCTACAGATAAGTAACATGAGTGCCTTCCAAAAAACATCTCGATTTTAGAAGGTGAACTGAAATGGACTAACTATGTCGTTAGTCCTACAAGAGGCCTGCCTGAATTCCACTGGTAGATGTGGATCACTGTGGAAATTAGAAAACTTTAGTCATCGCAGGGATGACTGGACATGTAAGCGTCCTTAAAAGCCAAGAATGAAAACCTACAACTGTATTTTCGTAGAAAATAGCACGAGTACTTGTTCACATGGGAATAACTCTTGCCTGTATACTATACAATAAAGGATGAAGCATTATGTTGTGATGCAATTTTCTGTCCAGTGTCTCAGCTGTGTATCAGCTCAGTTCAGAAGAGCAGACAAACTAATTACCCTTACAAGCAACTATATCATATCTTACACTATATATTATCCCTTCAAGGCTGACCTAACTTCTCAATTATGTGTAGTTTCCAAGCTTATTAGACATTTGACACTTAGCATAGAAAGGAAAACTAGACCCTCTTTTTTTTCTTCCTTTCATCTTTGCTTTGTTTTCCTTTAAATCTGTTTGATAGACCCTTTAACATGTGAATATCTCCTGAATGTAATTCTTGGGTTTTGTAAATATTCTTCCCTTTCTTGAAGACTCAGATTTTGAATAATTTTAATATCAGAATATATATAAATACGTAATATATAAATATATTAATAGTATATAAATATTGAATCAGAATATAAATAAATAATTTTGAATATCAGTAGCTTCTTGTTCTTAAGTTTCAAGATTGATAATATCATTCAATTAAGATCTAAAGAAAAACACAATCTGTTGCAATACACCTGTTTTAATTATCCATTCAGAAGAAAATGCTGCTGGTGGTTCATTTTACTTTTTTTTTCAGCACAAGATGCATTTCATTTTAGAGCACATAGGTGAGCGTAGGCAATCGCATGACTTACTAAGAACTTATCTTCTGTCATAGGCTGAACAGGAATCTGTTACATCTGAATTTGAGAGCTACAAAGTTCGTGTTCACAATGTTCTAAAACAGCAAAAGAATAAATCTGCTTCTCAGACAGAAACTGAGGGAGCCAAACAAGAAAGGTAAAACCAAAACTTTTGTGTACAGAAGAATACTGGTACTTGAATTATTGTGCTAATGACTGACCAAAAAGTGGGGAAAAAAGTGTGTATAGAAATAGAGCTATTTAACTCTTAACTTTTTTAACTTTGACTTTCTAACTGGCTCTCCCTATCTGAACAGAAAAAAGATCATCAATTTTTGAACCATGTCTCAGCTCTCAGTAGTACTATGCTAGTTTCTAATCCCTTGATTCATCTGTAATGTATTTATTCTCCAGGTTACCTGCTTTTTCAGTTGGGAGGAAATATATAGTACTAAAAAGATTTTCATGGTTCTCATAAGCAGAAATTGACCAGTGTCACTTCTGTAAATTTGAAATGTTTTCTCTGATGTAAAGCATTGAAGCAATGCACCAACTAAGAAGTTAACACCAGATTGATACTGCTCATCTGAGCTGACTTTGATCCTTTTTCAGGAAGGAATGGTTTACTGTAGGTGAAGCTCTGGCTGCCAATGCAGTCATCAATTCCAGCAGATTTAGGCTGTTGTCTTATCAGCTATTATATATGGAAAGACTTGAAAAAAATTACACTGCATAAAGTTCCCTGGAGATCATTTAAATATAGTTGTGAGCCATGTAAATTCAGGTTCACTTCAGAATGTGTATGAATCTCATTGAAAATAGATCTGTTTCTGTAAGTTATTTTTAGATCCTGTTGATGTCTGACCTTGGAGACAGACTGGGTGTTTTTGTATAAGATGTTGTAAGTTGTTTCTGACATGGATCTTAAAACAGCACATAAAATTGCTGCTGACAATCCACCAGAGGGAGACTTGTGTTTTGTTAGAGGACTTGGTCTTTTTTGGTTGTATGGTGTGTTTGTTTAATGCATCTACTTCTTTGAAGCAAGAAAACTGCAAGAGTTGCATTTCTGTCTCCTGTTCAAGAAGCTCATGAAGGAGGGTCACTTATTGAAGTGGACAAGTAATAATAAACAGACAATTTTCAAAGGAATGATTTACAAGTATTAACTCCAGGGGTTAATGGGATATGCAATTCATGAAATAATGGAAGTAACAATATGTAAATATGTAAAAAGACTTACTCCTACTGGTATATCTGATTTTGATAAATTCTCTTGGTCAGAAATATATCTTATTTGGATTGATGCTGCTTTCTACTCCTTTGCCAGTCTCCTAGGAAGTGGTTGGAGATTACTGTCCACTTTATTCAGTCTCACTGAATTGATATGCATTTACTAAGCAAACAGCCCTCTTCTACTTTTAAGTAGAAGTTCTTTCTTGTGTCTGCATGCCACATATTATTCTTCTCTCTTGTTCCTTCAAACTGGATTGAAGCAGAAAGTGGTAGCAGTCACACCTTCCTACCACAGAAGGTACATTCCCAGCAGTTCAGATGGGATGTGATAAACCAGTTTGCACCTATATTAAAACATGATCAGAACTTTCCTAATCACTTCTGCTGTAGTCACATTCTAAGATGATTATGGTCAGAGTGCTGTAGTGATTTCAAATATGGAATAAACTAATTCAGATCAGCTACATTAAATGCTGTGCATATAATATAGGTTCTGAGATAATATAACTTTCTAAACATACCTTTTCTTTTTTTTCCCCCTTGCAGAGAACAGTTGGAAATGGTGATAGATCAACTTAAAGTTAAGCTACAAGATGTTCAGCATAATTTACAGCTAAATACAGCTGATTTCCAGGCGTTGCAGTCTGAACATGACACCCTGCTGGAAAGACACAATAAGATGCTTCAAGAGACAGTTGCAAAAGAGGCAGAACTCCGTGAAAAGTAGGGTCTGCTGATGACTAGATACACTTTGTGCAAACCTAAAGGACTGGGCAGGCAGCTGGCTTCAAACAATACTTCTGAAAGAAAGGGTGTAGCTGTAGAGAAAGTTAAAGGAATTTTCAAAAGGATAGTTTGCTACTTTTTGTCAGCATTAGAGGTTTCAGCAGTGAAAATGAAGCAGTAGCTGATGAGAATGAGATCTTTGCAAGTTTTCTACTCATTAAATGCCAGATCTTAAAAATTAACATTTTTTTAAGCATGTTGAATTTGCTGACTATTTGCTGAGTCCAAAGCTCAACACTACATTTCTGTTTGACTGCTCAGCTACGTTTTATGCATTTGTTTCTTACTGGAAAAATACTGTGGTTAAATGCCAACTATTTCCATAGGAATTTCCATGATAAAATATCCACCACGAAGTGCCTTCCTTATGGAAAGTACTTTTTCCAAGTCCCTATTTACCACAATCTTTCTTCCAAAATGTAAGGAGTCTGTTTAATGTGCATTGCTTCTTGAGAAATGACATGAGGACCTACTTGAGCTCTCAAATGTCTTTCTGTGCCTTCTCTTTATTTTTAGGGTTCAAAAAACTCACATGAGATACTCATTAGAAGTTACAGCTTAGGCTTAGGAATTCTTGACTTTGTCTTTATCTTTGTACTGTTTTGTGTTCCTGATAGCCATGTGATGATTCATTGTAATCAGCTGAATTATATCGTTTTGCATTTCTCTGGAAACCAGCTATACCACAGTAGGTTTCTTTTGTACCCAGAAAGACTAGCTCTTCGCTTCTCTGGCTGAATTTAAGTTTGTATGCTTATAAGGGCAAGTCCTATGCTTAGTCATTCCATACATGCACTCGTTTAATTGCTTGTGACAATTTTGTCTTGCTTGTGGAGTGCTGCCAAATTGAGTACAATTGATGCAAAAAATGCTGACATTTCTTTCCAAGAATGGTTATTCTACCCACTTTTTCACTGAGTTCTGAAGATTAAAAAAAACTTATCATAGAAATGTATGTTTTCAGAAGTTCTGTATGAGTGTTTGGTAAATGTTAAAAGAAATACAAAGTAAATGACATGCCTTGCATGAGGATATAAATAGTTGTGTTGCAATTTTAGAGTTGAATTTAAGCTTAAAAAAAACTTTACATGTAAAAAACAAGTATTTTGGTGTTTGTTCCTCACATTTTGTGTGTATGCTGTTCTCAGGCTCTGCACGATACAATCTGAGAACATGGTCATGAAAACAGAGCATACCCAGGCTTTGAGTCAGCTGACAGCCCAGAATGAAGCTCTCCGGAACAATTTCAGAGATCAAGTCAGGAATCTGCAAGAAGAGCACAGGAAGACAGTAGAGACACTTCAGCAGCAACTCTCCAGGGTAGAAGCTCAGCTCTTCCAGCTCAAGAGTGAACCAAGCACTAGAGGTAACTTCTGGTCATAAAACCAGGTTTTCCTGGGTTACACACTTCTGGGGCATTACTTATATTTTCTGTACTTGAGTGTGTACCTGTAACAAAGCTATAGTGTGTGGTTCTACAATGCAGCAGAAACTTACTATGGAAAACTTGCAGTGAGCCATATCAGTTCACTGATTCTGAGTAAAGAACAAGTTATTACTCTACCTTCAAAATAAATATCACTTGTTTTATGCAGCTTGTATATTGAGACAGATGGAGGGAAATCACTTTGTAAATATTTGGTGCTCTCCCTATCAGTTTGTCTCAGGTTTTAGAGAGGTTAGTGGACTTCTGCCTCCAGAATGAGGGGTATAGCTGCAGAAAAGCATATTGAAAGGTGTTTTAACAATATTTATTTGTATACTTGCTTTTTGACCCCATTTCTAATTTAAAACTTTACTCTGTTCAAGCTCAAGCACTATTTTTTATCTGTGCAGTTACTAATTCAGATGTAGTCAGGTATTTGTCAGGAAGCAGTAACAACTTAAGAAGTTGGTCTTTCCATATGTGATTTACCTGTAGTGCAGTAACTGATTGTACTGAAGCAGCACAATAGCACACAAAGTATTAAAACTAATTTACACCACCCACAGGACTACTTGAAAGAAAAGCTAATACTGTTTTGCATTAAAAACATTTGGCATTCTTGTCATAGCTACAACATATTCAAGGATGTTGCATTAAGGTTTCATAGTCACTGAAGTGAACACTGCTAATCAAGTTTGGATTTAGAAACTGGCTTTGACTGAAATGGTCATTTTGAGGTGAAAGGCTGTATTTTCTGTTTAAAATGTCATGCTTGTATCTGGCTTTTAAGGCTGTACTTTATGTACTGCTTTCTAATCCAAGACTGGTGCGCTTGTGAAATAACCCAACCAATTTCATTTTGATGACAATCATCAGTAAGTATCTTTCAGGTCCAGCTGTTTCAAATCCAGCAACAAAGAACTCAAGAGAACGGCGAAACATTGACCTCCCTGTTCTTGACGTGCATGCTGTAGCCAGGGAAGAGGGAGAGGGTATGGAAACTACAGACACAGAGTCTGTGTCTTCTGCTGGCACTTACATTCCATCCTTGGAACAGCTTCTGAACTCCCCAGAAACAAAGCCTGGTAGGTTGAACGCATGGTTTTTGGAAGCATTTGCCTGTGTAAGCTGCAGAAATTTGCACCCTCAAAATACACAAAAATACTTTGTTCTCAGGCTCATAGGTGCAATACACAAATCTAATTAGTTCCACTCAGTATACCCTGTCCTGAAGTTCTGTATGAGTCTTTTCCTTCAGTAAAGATTAACAACAAAAACTTGTGACAGTATTTAGCAATTTAAAGACTGTATCTGTAACTTTCTAAAGGGAAAAAAGATGGTTGAATAAATCAGAATAGTTCAGCACTGTGTTCTGGACTAGTATTTGCTTGAGACAATTAAGTGAAATAACTCTCCTTAATGAAAAGATAAACTATGTGTTCATCTTTATCAGAACAGGAATTCATATCATTTTCAGGAAAATGAAAGCCAGAGTGAAGAACAGTAGAAAATAAAAGAGTAGAAAAAGTAGAAGAATAAATGGTAGCATCTAGTTGTGTTTTGAAAAGTCTACTGAATACCGTATGGAGAAATGTTGAAAAATCTCCATATATGGGTGGGAAACAAGGGCTAAATTAAAACCATATATCTTGATGTACTTAGAGCTGATTTGTTGGTCCTCTTCTAAGAAATTTATGTATACAAAAATAGCTTGCAAAATGAGCATGCACCAGCAGAAGTGATGGCTATTAATTTGGCAGCTTGAATTTGCATGGATTTCATTTCCTGTGTTAATGAAGTCCTAATGTTAAGTTAGCCTAAAGTAGGCGCAAATGCCTTTTCCTTCTTTCTCAGTTTTCTTTTCCAATTCATTGCAGAACCATCTCAGTGGCAAACAGAGCTCAGCAAGGATGAACTGATTCAAAAATTAAACACAACAACGAAGAGTGCTGATCACTTGAATGAATTACTTCGTGAATCAGAAGCAACCAATGCGATCCTAATGGAACAAATAAAGGTTAGCAGATGTGCAGTGAATGTGGGGACAGCTCTAATTTCTATGGTCTATTTTGTAGACCAAATGTTTAACACCAAACATCTTTCAGAAAATCCCAGTCTATGGAAATTCAGTGATGCAAAACTTAATTTTGGGAAGGGCTTTATTCCACAAAAGAAATTAGTGCTTCTAAAGTGAACTTTTTTATTTTCCAGTTTCTCTTATTTGGGATGGAGGGGAAGTTTTAAAAAAAAAAGTCAGATTTTAGAAGTTTAGTGTCTAGTAAAGTGCCTTTACTGTTTTTTTTTGTTTTTGTTTTTTAGCTAAAAACACTAAATTCTGAGGAAAACATTCGTTTTTCTTCCTGTAATCCCTTTCCAACTGTCCTAAGTTAAAACAAGATATATGCATCTCTCTAAACATATTAATAGAATCTGGTTTGATTTGATTGTACCTCCTGGAATTTTTCTAAAAACATTTTTAAAGTTAATGTAAATGTAACTTTTCTTAACTAAATGTAACACTTCTTTTATAAATGATTTTTGTAACACAATTTTGTTAACCCTCTGATCCAGGTTTTCTAACTTTTCAACTCTTTACCACTGAAATTGAATAGTATCTCATAATTATGGAATATATTTTACTAGAATAATTACTTCTGATCAATAAAAACTTATTTCTGGACAAAATTATCACCTGTTCAAGCTTCATTGGGTTGTTGTCCAGAACGTTGCTATGCACACATCATCCTTTCTGAAGCAAGCTGAATAATTTGCATTTTAGCTCTTCAAAATACTATTGTTCAATTGTTTTTCTGTGACGCAAACAATATTGTGTGGTCTTTTTCCTCATGTGCAGCTTCTTAAGAGTGAAATAAGAAGACTGGAACGAAATCAGGAGAGAGAAAAGTCTGTAGCTAATCTGGAATATCTGAAGAACGTTCTGTTGCAGTTTATATTTCTAAAATCGGGAAGTGAGAGAGAGAGGCTGCTGCCAGTAATAGACACCATGTTGCAGCTCAGTCCTGAAGAAAAAGGAAAGCTGGTTGCAATTGCCCAAGGTAAGTGAGATTCAAAACATTGTCACCAAAAAAAAAAAAAAAATGGAACTGAAGGCAACTGGAATTCTGTGCTGTCTTTTATGTAGACCTTTGGGGAAAAACAAAGTTTAGCAGCAAGTTTAGTAGCATAATGCCTGTGAGTTAAAATAAAGTCATGCTAGTCTTCTGGGAATCTACTATTCAGTTTTCATAAAATTGAAAACCTGAAAACATAGTTAAATGTATACTTAAATTTTAATTACTTCTGACACACTTTAGAAAGATGATAGTAAGCTATAAAAATGTAATGTGTTCAATATTTTGAGTAGGATTAAAGATTTGTCAAAGTGACCTTAAAAATAGAGGTTCCCATAGGTTAATAGTTTTCTTGGCAGATGTTCTAAAAAGATAATTAAAGTGGTCCTCTAAAGGCAGTACTGCAGACCTAATATTCGTTTCAATAAATCAGCTTTAATTTAAAAAACATCTTCAACTAAGTGTGCCTCTTGTTTAAGAACTGTTGGAACTAGGGAAGGAAGGCAGAAGAGTTAAGCCTTTAAAGAAATTAACCCAAGAGCTGTAATGATATATAACAGAGTATTTGACAAGTAGCCAGAACATTATCTGGTTTGTCCCCTTAAAAATCCTTTTTAAGGTATTGTTTGTATCTTCTCAAAATCAACATGTAGCTTTAGCACATCATTAGCAACTGACATATACTTTATTATTTTAAAATAATTTGTAAATACCGTGTGTATATATGAACACTTAAAACTATTGAACAAAAACACTGAACATGAAAAGTGACATTATAATGCATTCCATGATAATCTCCACATTTGGAAATGTATGACTTCAGTTAAGCCTATAGCATTTCAGTGTTCTGGCACTATGAGCCGGATTTTTCTGAAGATGATAAAGTGGTTATTTTAAGTGCACTTGGTGATTAAATTCCTTGAACACGTTTTTGGCAACATGAAAATAAGTAAATGTTACCTCTTCAGCAAGTTTACAAGGATAGCATTTGAAAACTGACAGAGGGGAGGAGGGTGTCAAGATCAGTTTTCCAAATGATGTAATGTCTAGCACACTAAATTTAGTTCACAGTATGTTTTTCTTCTCCTTCAGGTGAGGAAGAGAGTACCTCAAGGCCCTCTGGCTGGGCTTCATACCTTCACAGCTGGTCAGGACTTCGATGAGACAGTGGAAATACTGAAGCTTTAAACACATTCCACCATTGCAAAACAAAAAAACACAGTTCAGTGCTACAACACCAATGGGTTGTTCTACTTTAAGATTTCTCTGTTTTCAGCTTTTTAGCTTTTTCTAAGGAAGAAGCCTTGGTAGCTCTGAAAGGCTGTTCTGTGCTGTTTGACAGCAGTGTACCTCTTGTTAGAGCTGATGATCAGAAGTGACAAAATTAACTGTAAATTGCTTGCAACAGAATTTGGCAAATCCGTGCCAGGTATTCTGATGTTGATTTAAAACTTGATCTAATAGTAACTGGAATAACTAGATTTCAGATTTAAAGCATTTTGAAGTGTTTACAGTTTTTCACGTTTTTGTCAGCTCACTAATCTATACGGTTCGTGCTATTCTCTGCATGTAGAAATTAAAATAGTTATTTCCTTTCTGGTGATGCTTACAAGGTGTAAGATCACTTGGAAACAGAAGTGGGATTTTCTGTTTTGACTAAATTTTTAGTCTTGGTTATATTTTTCTTACGCAGTAGCTGGAGTGAAGATATGAAGGCAGTGGTCCACAAAATTTAGAAGGTGCCTAAAGCTATATAAAGTGTAATGTCTGGCACATCTGGGGCATGGTACTGTAATGGAGATTAATGGCATCTGTGGAAGTGTTAGGATAGTATTCCAACATCAGCAGTCATAAGTGAGCTGAAGCTTTAGGAGAAAAGGCTTAAGCTATGACTTTGTAACCTGAGGTTCTGTTCAAGACCAGGAAGAAATCTTGTGTTACTGCAGTGATGCCTGTACTTAAAAGGCTACTCATAGTTTTATTGAAGATACTAAAGGAAGAATTATGAGTTCATGTATCAGATTCCTAGTGGTGACTTTGGAGGGAAAAGGACAGATTTCATCAATAGATGCATCTTTTAAATGTCCTGATGATCAAAGATGTTACCTTCTGTCACTTCTGTGTTTGCACACATAGTTTGCACAAATCTTTTGGACAGGTACTTTAATCTCTGTTCCAGGCTCTTCAACAGAATGGTTTTTTTTTTGTTCGTTTCCAAGAAAAATAAATCTCTGAAACAGAAGTATTTCTTCTATTACTAGCACAGCACCTTTTTTTTAAGCTTGTGTCTTTTTTCCCCTTGCTAGTCCATACTGCCTTTCACTATCTTAATTTATTTGTACATTACTGAAGTGCTTACAAGTGCTTTTGTACCCTGCTTACCTTACAACCAGAGTCCTTTAATGTTTTTTTCCACTCGTATGCTCTCTGTGCAGTTTTACAGTGAATCATTCCCTGCTACACATACCAATGCTAAATAGTATTCTTTTCTTTCTGTCCATCTTAATTGAGGCCCTGAGGAAATGATGCTTATTCCTTTTAATATTGCTTTGTTCAGGGCTGAAATGTATTTGCATATAAGAACAGAAAGTCAGCATGTACTGTGAACAAACTGTTCGGTAACTGAGCTTTTAGATTTTTTTACTTGTATATATTTCAGTGCACAACTGGCATATCCAACATACTTCATTTAGGTATTTTAATTTCTTTCCATACTCTTGAGTACCATTTTTTATTTTTTCTTCTATTATATGCTCTAACTGGAATCTTTATGGTTTGTGCTACCAGTGAAAACATCCTGTTTCAGGTCACAAAACTGAAAACTGACAGCATAGGGCATCTGCAGTTTGTAAATGTAGATTGCAAGCACGAAGCCATATTTGCTGTTTTTTGAAATGATAACCATACCCTCAACATCTGTGATTTGCTCCAGATCTCGTTTGTTTAATTCTAACTCCCATTTGCAGCTGAACTTGGTTAATGTCACTCAAAAGAATGCTAGAACAGAGCGAGGGGAGGTTTCAAATATGCATAAAAATATGTGCAAGTCATTCTCCTGCTGTGACTTGAACAATGGAAGCACATGAGCAAAGGGGTACAAATTCTTTTCATTTGGTTCAAACTTTGTTTGCAGCTGATCTGGTTTAGTCTTTTCTTCATGATGCCTGCTCAACTGTCTATGGAAAGCTGTGACAAGTTCCTTTTTAAATGCCTATGTCAGAACTGAAGATTATTTATCGTTGTAAACTGTGAATAAATGTATGCAAGTAACATATCACTGGCTGTACTAAGTACCAGTTGCTTATTGACTTTTCAGGTCTGAGTTGCATGCTCACTGATTTTAGTAAAATTCAAGTATTATACTGATGAATGTAGTGGACACCTCTTGCATCGCTATATATATTTTTTGTACAATGGAAGATTAAAGTCTTAATATAAAACTATTTTAATAACTACTACTAAACTGTGTTTGAATGCTAAGACTGCTAGAATTTAACCTTTGTGGCAATAAACTCTGCAAACAAATATATCAAGGTTTAATATGCGCTTGTGTTAAGTGGCATAGAAGACTGTGGACTAGAAGCAGAATTATTTTGCATAATGAAGTTCTTCTGTCATGTATTTGTAATGTACAGCATTGCTTTTTGAAAGCAAATCACAGCTATGCTTGAAAGTTGTAACTACTGCTGCTGCTTGACGTCCTGTGGTGCTCTTTGTTGGAAGAGCACTGTGCTGGCTTTGCTTTCTGGTTCTATTTTTTTCCTTTCTTCACAGTGTCATAGTTGTTACGGTGTTTTCCAGAAAGTGTAATCCCTACCCAAGGACTTTGAGCTTCAGACCAGATTTTACTCTTATCTGCCTGCTTTCAGCCCTAGCTTCCCAACAGCAGGGCACAGCTTAATAAAAGAGACCCTACTGTCACTATGCAGAGTGATTCTGAGTTCAGACATTGTAGGCCCTGTGGCCCTATTTTAACTATTTATGTGGGCTTTGACTTAGAAGTGGGTTATATATGTGCCTTGTGTTCCACTTTCTACAGAACAGAGGCCCATCAGTGCAAGCAAAACATCTTCCAGTTGGAAGACCAGAAGCTGAAAGACTTAAGTGTAGATATGACCAGTTGGGTTTGGGGTTCAATAAGGGCCAGAGGGAACCCACATTAGAAGTGGTTCAGGGGAGAGTGGAGTTGTGTCTTCCTTTCCTGACCCACCTCTGCCTTCCCCAGTGCATGACAGAAGAATTTAAATCCTCCTTCCTGCATCTCCCTGCATCCTTCTGCTTTGGAATCAAGTATCCTGAAATTGTTGGGAGGAAAATACTTTAAAACTGTCATGAGTGGCTTCACCTGGTGCACCACTTCTTCCTTAACTCGTTGTTCTGCTACTGTGAAAATGTCTCCCAAAAGAGCCTTCCAAATAGCAGTTAACACCCCCAAGCTGAAACCAAATGTATAAAGAGATAAAAAGGTGTTGTAGTAATTTCAGAATTACTAGGGCTGTGATGCCCTTTTCATGTGGCCATCACTTCAATAAAATTCACCTTTACGTAACAGCATGCCTTTCTTTTTCCCTGAATGCTGTCTATTACCTGAGGAAATGCTGCTCCAATGCAAGGTAGAAAAGGGGCATGTTTGCTGTAGTCCTAAAGAAAAGAGTATGTGGATGTGGTGTAGTAGCTGTGTGCTCTTTTCTGTAGAACACAGTAATAGTGACGGCAACTTAGATGGATGGAAGAGGGAAAAATGAAATTATTTTTTAGGGAAAAAAAGTGTGAAAAGTAAACCTAAGAGCAAACAGATAAACAGTCAAAAAAGAAAGTCTAAAGTCCAAAGTCAACTTTTAATCCAAACACATGTGTTTGGGGAAGGGAAGGAATTATCCATCTACCTCTCAGATTCAGCGATCTAAAATATCTAATATTGCTCTAATATTGCCTTGCAAGGATGAGGTATTGGGGTCAGGAGCTTCCTTCCTGCCCTGATCAAGGCCGGACTGAATAATGAGGGTAGAAGGTAGTAAAGCAAAGTTGAAAAACGCTCATCAGTTACTGCTCAGCAATTAAACCTTCTGGTATTAGCAAATCATTTATTCTCTTTGCTGACAGCTGAATGTCTGTGAGCATCTTAAGGCATCTTAAGAATCCAAGGTAATCAGTGTAAAAACCAGCGTGCTATTTTGGGCACAGGCACAGTCCCAGACCTCATATAATGGCCTCTGAAAGTGTTTGAAATTGATAGACAGTGGATAGCAGCTGCATGTGAGCGCAGGATTTAAGGGTTTCATTGTCTCATCTGAAAGCTTAATTGCTTGAAAATCGAAGCTTGTTCTGAGAACACTCAGCCCTTTTCCTGAGTGGATGCACGTATTAGTTCTTGGGTCTCTTGCCATTTGTAGCGCACAAAACATCTGAAAAGTAAAATCCATGGAAAATGTTGCACAACTGTAGGAAAAGGCTTTTACCTAAGTACTGCTTAACTCTCCTTATTCCTCCTTGTGGAGTTAGGCTGCTGATGCTCAGCAGTGCTTTTGGCAAGGGAGGAGGCCAGTCACAGCATTTTGGCTTTTGGTAGCTAAATATTTATACAGACTAGTTAATGTTCCTCTCACGAGTAGTCAACAGGAATTACTCAAACCTGCAGCCACAGCAATCCAAGTGAAGCTGTTGTTGATGGGGTGGCCCTCACGTTCTCTAGCAGCCTTTCTCTTGAGAACCACTCAAACCAGTTGTTTGCAGAGAGTTAGGGGATAGTGGATATATCACATTCTTCTTGCAGGACAAGGATTTTCAGAAAATGCAGAAAAGCTAATGATAGATTTTGTGAGAAGTTGCCTGGAAGAAAAGCTTAAAATAGAAAAATTACATACTTCAATTACTTTGTGTTGAAACCTGTTTGTTTCCCCTCTAGTTACCCCAAGGTATTTGGGTGACTTATGTGCTTCTTGACTCTTGAGCTACATTTTCTTTCTCTGGAGGCCCTCAGAGCAGTGGCATTAGCAAAAACATCCACGTAGCCACGCAAGATGATAGATCTTCTAAACGCACCAGAAGAAAGACTTAGGAGTCCCAGCTGCAGGCAGATTATCACTGAGGGGAATGTTGAAGTGCTGATATGCATCTGTAATTCTAATTGGTTGCATCAAATAAATAGAATTGAGCAATTATTTTTTTCCCCAATGGTGATACCACTGATCCTGCAACAGTGAGGGATGATGTTTCTGCTAAAATACAGTCCATGTGTGACAAAGAAAAACGAGGGTGTCAGCAGGACAAGGAGATCATTGGATCCTTGCCATCAGATCTGTTCCCTACCTTCTGTGGTAGAACAGCGATGACTTGGAAAAAATATCTCTGATAACGGGTGGGTTAGGAATTTGGGGTGGGCCAGGTAGTGGCTTATTTCTTGTGATGGGTCGAGTACAATAATGGCCTGATGAGCAGAAAGGATGACTGTGGCTTTAACTCTTCTCTTGGCTTCATTTATCAGTGTAGGCTAAGGTTTCAGTTTGGAACAGATTCCCTGAACTTTTTTTAAAGCATCACCAACAGTAAACATTGCTGTGGACAAATACTCCTCTGTTATACACAAGTAACATAAAAGCATAAATAAAACTGTGAGCATAATACCATGAGCACTAAAAGTCATTACATTACTTTGTAAAGTACCTGTTTCGTGGTGCTGCCAGAAGCTTTTTCTTCAGCCATTAGTGCATCCATCCAATTACTGACCTTGTCATGAAGCATAAATTTATGCTGCTAAGCACAGAATTTTGATGATCAGTTTTGCAGGTTTTTGAGGTCGATCTATAAGAGTTATGTCCTTGTTCCTGCACTATCCCTTTCCAGCTTCCAAGAAAAGGTGAAGCCAAATATACTAAAATGCATGAAGCAGAAATTTGCCTTTGCTTTTATAGGGATGTCAGAATGATCACTAGAACGATGCTGCAGCTATTCTGAATAAACTATACACTATGTAAAAAGATACCAGAGATTTCTGTGGAGCTCAAACAGCGGTCAATAGTTGTTTCTACAACTGAGTTGCAAAAAGTTATTAATGCTGAGCAAGAATTTGAAATTTAATTCATAATTTGTGAATCCATTAAGGGTTTTGCTAGGAATGTTACCTGAACATCCTGTGTTCAAAAGTTATTCATACTTAAATGATCAGAAGACACTCAAAGATGCCTTTGCTGTTGCTTTAGCCTCATAGTTTTGAAAGTATGATAAGAAGAATGCAGTACCTGCAGTTTCATGAAGTTCGGTGAGAACGCAAAAGCTAGGACAAATACCCTTGAGGTTGAGACCCCCAAGTGTAAGCATTGAAAAGACTCTGTGTTGCCGAGCCTAAATTAGAACGTTTTTGCTTGATAGCATCTGTTTCTCTAGGCATAAGTATTTATGTAAGGAAAACCTACCAAAAAAGCCTTATTGCTTAAGCTGTGAAGATCATAAAATCATGAAATATCCCAAGTTGGAAGGGACCCACAAGGACCATTGAGTCTAATTCCTGGCTCCACACAGGACCACCCAAAAATCAGACAATGTGTCTGAAAGAATTGTCCAAACACTCCTTGAACTCTGGCAGGCTCAGTGCTGTGACCACTACTCTGGGAAAGGAGCCTGTGAAGACAATGAAGAAGACAAAGCGATAAGTAATTTTTTAAGTGCCTGGGCTCTTATTTACTCAAATTTCTTTATATCATGTCAAAATTGTAAAACATTTTTTCTGGAAATGGAAAGAACTCGGTGTAAAGATGATAGCATTCATCATCACAGATCATAAAAATCATAAAGGTTGGAAAAGACCTCCAAGATCATCTGGTCCAACTGTCCCCCTACCACCAATATCACTCAATAAACCATGTTCCTAAGTACCACATCCAACCTTTTCTTAAACACATGGGGCTGTTCCTCCAACAAGATTTCCTTCTTCACTTTCCCAGGCCTACAACAATTGGTCTTGTTTCTCTGGCGTCAGCAACACTGATAATTTTGGTTCTGAATAGGTAAAGAGTAGGTAAAGATTCTGCACTGTCATTTCTACCACTGCCAGCCCTGGTATTACACGTTGGTATTTCAACAATGATGGAAGGCTTAATGTTTCCCAGAAACGGAACATCAAAAGCATATATTCAAATAAAACTGATTTTTAGTTTGCTCTAGCATGGAGACATAATTAAAAAATAAATAAATGTTAATATTGTGATTAAGACACTGGTCTGGAGACATGGAGTCATAAATCCCTGCTCTGCTACATGCTTCCTTTGTGAACTTAATTTCAACTGCTCTGTCTCCACCTCCTCACTTGCCTTCTGGGGATACTTGCACTTACCCTCCTGATACTAACCATGTTAGTGGTAGAATGGCCAAGCTAATGATGGCTTCACAGGCAGATTACCATTGGGGGAAAAAAAAAAAAAAAACTGCATAGGAAGAAAGTGGTCATAGTCTTTCATTATACAGGATTGGAAAAATGACATTTTTTCTTTTGAGTTTTGCAGAATGCGTTTGTGAATCCTATTAAACTATTAACGTAAGTACTCTGGACTGAATTTTACAAGTTAATTAGGATGCCAGAATGCTCTAATACTATGTAATGGAGATCATTAAGAATTGTTATTTCTGATGTACAGGAAGCCAAAGCAAAAATTTAAGACAGATCCCAAAGCCAAGGCACAAACTTGCTGTAAAGTGTACAGAGTCTGGGGAGGCAATCTTCAAAACTGAATGCCTAGATCTTCTTGTTAGTGTGCTTCCGAAAGCTGTTAGCACTTACCATTTGGCTTACTGCTTGGTGGAGGCTCTCCCACTCCTTACAAGTGCCTTTGTTGCTTTGAGATGAGATTGCTAGCAGAGCGTGCTCCAGGGCTGTCATCTTTAAAGGCACCGGAAAACTGCACAGGGTGCAATTCACTCGCTATTAAAGCTATTAATGCATTTACTAAAGGAAGGACCACAACAGCTGTGCTCACTGCCATGCCTGGGCTGTTAATTATTTCCAGAGGTGGCCGTTTTGGAGTTTGCTGCCCTGGCAGGGGCAGGCATGGTGCAGTACCGATGGCACAGGTCCTGTTCCAGGCCACGCTGGTCGGAGGTGCCGCTTGTGATCTGAGAGGCTCCTTGCAGCCAAACTGGGGTTAATTAAAGACTTTTGAGAAGCTGCCTACAAGTAACGTGGCAGGCTGCCCAAAGTTGATTAGAAAGAAAAACAGCCGGGGTAGTGTTACCTTCAACAGGCACAGAGTGAGCACTTACCTATTGAGATGATATACGGAAGTCCTGCTGCCAGATGGTGCGTGGAGGGTTTTGTTTGGTTGTTGTTTTTTTGTTTGGTTGTTGTTTCGCTGTTCTTTTTTTTTTAAGCAGAATCACTTGAAATGGCAGAGGCTGTCAGGGCCCTGTGGAGGGCACCAGGCCCCAGCCCTGCCCCAGCAGGGCCACCCAGCGCAGGCTGCCCAGGCCCATCTCCAGGCGGCTTTGGAAGGCCTCCAAGGAGGAGACCCCACAGCCTCTCTGGGCAGCCTGTGCCAGGGCTCCTCACCCGCACAGCACAGAGCTCCTGGGGCTCAGGGGGAGCCTCCTGGGGGCCTGGTTGTACCCAGGGCCTCTGGTCCTGGCACTGGGCACCTTTGACAAGAGCCTGGCTCCGTCCTCTCTGCAGCCTCCCCTCAGACATGGATGAGATCCCCCTGAGCCTCCTCTTCCCCAGGCTGGGCAGTCCCAGCTCTCAGCCTCTCCTCCCAGGAGAGCTGCTCCAGGCCCTCCATCACCTTGGTGACCCTGCTTGGACTCTATGCAGTATGCGCAGGGCTCCCGTGTACTGGGGGCTCAGAAGCGGACTCAGTGCTCCAGGTGTGGGGAGCACTTCCCCTTCCAATGGGAAGGCTCCCTTCCCTTTTCCATGTAATTTATTTAAGTCTGCGTACAGAAACACACTCCCGATTTTGCTACCCTTGTACCCCTAACCGTGGCAAGCAACACCGAACCATGCCAAGAAGGCAGCAAGCCAGCAAACAAAAGCCCGCAGCCTGGTGGTGTTCCTGTGCTTCCACACTTGCAGCTCTGCCCTGAGGCAGGCTGGGGGGGGACCTGTGGCACCCCAACACACAGCACCGAGGACCACCGACCCTTTCTCCCCCCAGCCCCCGGGCTGAGGCGAGCTCTGCCCGCGGGGGGCCGGGAGCGGGGCCGGGGGCGGTGCGGGCCACGGGCGCCCCCCGGCGGCGGCAACGGCGGCGGCGCGGGGCTGCGGGGGGGCGGCGGGCGCCCAGCGCCATTACAGCGGGATGCTGGGGGTGGCGGCGGCGGGGATGACCAACAGGTAGGAGGAGATGGCGGCCGGGGGCTGCGAGGGCTTGGAGACGGGAGATTCCGCCCCGGGAGGCGATGCCGAGGAGCCTGTGGGTGTTTGGTGTGGGTTGGTGCCTGCCCCGCGCTTACCGGGCGGCGGGGAGGGAGGTGGGGGGGGGGGGACGTGGAGGGAAAGCTTGGAGAGTCCTTGGGGAGCATTACCTGCAGGGAAAAAGGTTACTGGGAATGGGGTAGGGGAAGCAAAGTCTGCTCTGTTAATTGCCCGGCGCTTCGGAGCCTCGCCCATTGTAAACGTTTCTCGGGAAGAGCCAGCCCGAATCACAGCCCTCGGCGAGGGCTGCACGGGCACGGGGCAGGCTGGGGCCGGGGGAAGGGGAAGCAGGAGCCGCTCCGGGACGACCTGAGCCTGCCTCGTCCTTTTTTGTGCCCCTTCCCGAGCCCTCTTGCTCCTCGGGGACCACCAGCAGCAGCAGCAGCGAGCCCCGGGGTGCAGCCGTGGCACCCCGCGTCCCCGCCACGTGGCGTGGGGCTGGGGGCGAGCCCCCAGGTCTGAGCCTCGCTGCCCTGCACGCTTGTTAAAGGTAAGGTGGCTCCGTGCTTACAGGGCTCACTGCTTTTATTTCACACGCTTAGCTTTCTTATTGGGGTGCCGGAGCTGCCCATCTGGGCTTCTTTATGCTCTCTGTGTTATTCCCCTGTTCCTGGGAGCAGCCCAGGTGACAGCAGCCGTGCTGCGGGCATCCAGCCCCGCACAGGTGCTTCGCCTCTCCAGGTGAGCGCAGCCATCGCCTGCTTCACTGAAGCTATCGGTGTCGGGCCGGTGGCACTGCTGCTACACGCTCCCCAGGGCGTGAGCTCAGCTACACCCCTGGCACCGCCAAAAATTTTGGGACAACGTCAGGCCGGGGCCTCCGCGTGTAGAAACTTGCCGCGGTGAAGCAGGCAGAGCGTGCCGGCGGGGAGCCCACCTCCCTCCTGGCTGCACGGGGAGGAAGTTTCTGCAGCACAAAACAAGCGTGGTTCCTCCTGCGCCTCTCTTCTCCGTGTATTATTTTGGTCATGTTGTCATAGGAAGGACCAAGGGGTGGAAGGAGGTGAAGACTCTGGGTGGTAGAAGGTGCTGGTCATCAGGGGCGCGAGGCTGTGGAGCTGCCTTCGGGTCATGCAGCTGTGCTAGGTTCAGTGTAAAACTAACGCCAAGGTCCACGTGAAATGTATTGTGAGTTCTGAGGGGAGGGGATTCAAAATCAGTGCATTTGAATTCCTGTTTGAATCAGCGGAAGAGAACCAAAAAGGGAAAGAATGACTTGAGGTTTCCCTCCAGACCTGTGTACGGAGGTGGAGCAGACATCTGGTCAGTATGTTCTCTGAAATTCTGTTCTTTCTAACTTGATATATCTTTTCCGCTTTATGGATGCTTTTTGAGCTCCAGTTGCTGTCACTGCTTTTGTTTTTGCAATGCGAGGAGCCTGCAGGCTATAACCTGAATGCCTGTAACCCCAGGGCACTGCTGTGGGACCACAGTGTCAAACAGAGGAAGAAGGTCTTCCACAGGGGAGAGGGGTTTTTTTGGGTGGTGTGGGACGTGCAGTTGGGATGATGCTGGGCAGCAGTTTGTCACTCCGGATTGCTGAGTGTGCATCCTGGTGCTGAGAGATACTTGCTATAACGCACGCTTGCTTCATAGTTGTTATAAATGTTATAGATTCAATCAAAAATGCACCCAGCATCCAACATATGAATGTAAGATGTAAGAAGTGTGATGCTTGGATCGAGAGTGCATGAGTTGTAGGGCTTTTTTTTTTGGCGGGGGCACAGGAGGGGGACCACAGGCTGAGTTTTGTGGGCAGCTTTTCCAGCTGGTTGTGTTGAATTCATCTTGACGTGTTATTGTTGGAATAAGTTTCTTACGGGATTCAGAGAAAAATATTAGCTTGCAGCTCAGAGCTTTTATTATCTTAAACATTTGTAGTTTCCTAATGAAAACTAAGTTTTTCTTTTGGGGTAATAAATCTAGGCCAGTGTGCAGTCAAATACTGAACAAAGCAAGCTCCTCTTTATTTACAGAATACTTGTGTTTGAGAAATTAGTGTACACTCATTGGATTTACAGCTCTTGTTCGCGTGAAGCTGAAAACTGTGGGCACTTCCTAGTGCTACTGTCTTTGGAAGGCATTGATAAGACAAACAAGAAGCTGTAGGTGATCCTGGAGTTAAATCACAGCAGTCTTTTTCTTAGAACTGGCTCTGGATGGCTTCTGCAGGGGAACCATTTAATGGCCCATAATGCACGGAGCATCATCACTTGCATAGTTAACAAATTCTTTTTCAAGTTACAATAAAATATTTATTATCAAAGCACTTAAGGCAGGCTATTCCGCTCTTGCAATTGTGGTTTTGTACTGTGTTGGGCTAGACATCCCGATTCATCTGTATTTTGTTCGTCCCAAATCCAAGTTGAAAGGTTTTTTGCTGTGTCGTTTGATGCAGTCTCTTACTGCGTTCCGGGGTGGGGACGCTTTAACTATTATCTGTGCTCAAAGCAGCCTGACAGTTGGTGGGAAAATCACTTACGTAAGGTCTTTCCATGATGGCAGGTGCTGATGATGAGGAAAATCGAAACGACAGTTGTGTTTTGACAGCTGAAGTTGTACGTTGTCTAAGCCGTCCACAGCGTGAATCGGGCACATGTATGTGCTCTGTTGTTTTTGTCATTGTGGAGATGTGCTACAGAGCACATCCCCGATACGGCTTGTGCACAGGCGCTGGTGTTGAAGCGGAAACATGCTTTAAAAGAGTGAAAGAAGGATGGGAATGTCCTAATTCAGCTTGACAATTGGAGAAAGCAGAACAGAAGACTGTGCCCTGGGGGAAATACTTTTCTGCAAATTAGGCCACTCCTTTGCAATTACTTCAGCGCTTCCCATTCCCGAAGTGTCAAAATCTTTATGGAAATGCTTACTTAAGTTCTTGTGAGCAGGTAAAAGAAAGTCAAGATAATGTAATTTGCATGGCTGGTTATATGTGCCTCAACAACCCCTTATGTGGGACAGTTTAATGGATTTGTCTCAATGCATAGAGACTGTTGGTGAATTCTCTGGGGCAGAAGCTGGTGGTCTGTCTAGGGGCAAGCTGTCTACGAGCCACATGGACCTCGTCTCTACCTGAAACCACGTTCCTCCTGCACTGGGAAGTGTGTAAATGGTCTGGAGCACTTCTCTAGGATGCATGAAGAACAGTGTCATCACCCAGGATGAGGTTTTATGCTCTGCGTTTGTCGTGTTTCTCAATCCCTGCTTGCATTAAATAGTTTGAAGACCTAAGCGTGCACCGGTGGATGGGCTTCTGGTGGATCAAAACCTAAAGTGATGGGAAGCGTTGAGTTAAAATCTTGGGGAGTATTACTCAGGTCATGGGTGGGGCTAACTGGGGAAACTAAGACCATGTAATGACTTGATGACTGGCCTGGCCAGTCAGGGGAAGCGGCTGAGCTTAGAATTAAAAGGGTTTTCTATGTTAATGTGGTGTTTTACTGTGGTGGGGGGCACCGGGAAGGACCACAGTGAAGCAGCAGGGTAATGCTGGCAAGTATTTGTGAGGCAGCGACATGGCAGGGTGGCTCCGGTCCAGACATAGTGCTGGCACGCAGCAGCGGTGGGGTTGGTGTGAGGGGATAAGACTGCACACACAGATGGGTTCGGAGATGGCTCTGAGGAGAAAAGGGGGCTCTGTGAGGGTGCTGAGGAATGGGTGGGCAGGGAGCCTTCCCCTCCTGTCCTTTCTCTCCCGTCCCTGGCACGCTCAGCTGCTGGCTTGGGAGGGAGAAGCGTGGCTTGGCAGAGCCTGGATGCGGCCCCGGCAGGCTGAGGGCTGAATCAGCAAAGCAGCCTGCGCTCACAAAACCCTCCAGCATCGGGAAGCGCTCCGTCGTGAGGAAACGCTCACGAACTGGAGCGTATTTCGGTTCCCAGATGAAAACCATGCGCTTCCGAACTGCGTCGGTAGCAGGGCAGGCCCGCCTTTTGCCAGCGGGGAGGCTGACATGTGTGCTAGATTAAGTCCCTTATTTTCGCCAGGCCCCACTGGAGAGCGGGGTGAGGCTCTCCCTGTGGCAATGGCTTCCCAGCCCCGGGCCTGGCTGGCTCCCAAAAGCAGGGGGCACCGTCCAGGGCTAGGCCGGGGCCCTGCTCCCTCAGAGGGGGATTTTAATCGAGCCTGGGGAACTGACCCAGCTGGAAACTGGTGGGCAGATAGGTGGGCAGATGTATGGGTTGGAAACCAGGTTTGGCTCGATCTGGGTTGATTCCTCACAATCTTGTGAACAGTGGTGATGATTGGGGTGGAAGGGAGATAGGTGCTTTGTCTGGACCACGTAGCCACAGCCCTCAAGAGCAATGCTGAAGGTGGGGCTCCTGTGGGGAGCGGCTGGGGACCTGCAGAAGGACTGAGCAATGCTTGTAGGTGCCTGGACCTGTGGTGGATTCAAAGCAGGAAAGGGGGCACTTCCACACCCTGTTGGACTAACCAGGGTCGTTCAAGGAGGCCTGCCCAAGGGAAACCACTCCTGTGGTTGTACCATGGTATGGAGAACAGTGGTGCCTCAACACCAGTTTAAATCTATGTAACATTTGTCAGCGTGGCTGACTTCAGCACAATCTGGTTTGAATTCAGGTTTGAATGTGCCAGGGGGGTCTCTTCACCCACTGCTTTCAGGCCCTGGAGGAACCATTGAAATAAATGGAGCAGCAGTCTCTGAAGGGGGCCATGCCTGCAGCGCTGTTACACACCCCAGAAAACAATGGTGTTTTCTTCTCTCCTGTGTATGCAGTTGCAAGAGAGAGGCAATACTCCGGTTATATTAAGAAGGAATCGAAGTGGATAATTTTAAAACTGCTGTTACCAAGAAAAAGCTGACTTCCGAAATCTTTGTTCCTTCATTCACATTTTTTCCTTTTTGTTAGCCAGCCTCAGGAAATGAGAACATTCTTTTGGCTTTCCATGCCTGAGTCACATCTTATATATATCTCCATATATATATAAAAGAATATGTTAAAACATCTGGAGATGTTTGTTGCAAAGAGGTATTTGTTTTGTATTAGGGTCTCTGAGCTTTAAGTGTTTGCACAAAGTTGGATGTTCCCAGAGTTTCCCATACTTATTTGGTTACAAGGATATGGATACTGCTGTCAGAAAAGCCTAGGGAAATATGCTGGTGACTCAGGGAACATACAAACAAGTAAAACCTTAAAAGAAAGTGAGAATTTGCTATTTTTTCTCAAAAATGTTAACTGTCAGAGAGGTTGTTTAATATCACTTGCATCCAAATCTGTATCTGTTTGATGTCTGCCAAGTGTACTTCAAAAAAAAAAAAAAGGTGTGAGGAGGAATATTCCAGTAGCTATTCTCCTGTTTGTAAAAATAAATAATCTTTTAATTACTTCCTTCCTTTTTTTTTCCCGCTTTTAAAAAAAGCCACTACACCCATCTCTGCCACTGCTGACCCTTGCTTGGCCCCTGCAGCGCTGCGAGTGGGCGGCGGGGTCTCGCCGCCTTGCACCATGCTCTCAGCTCCTGCCTCCCACCGGGGTCAAATGGAGATCGTGAGACTTGGTTTAAAAAAAAAAAAAAGAAAAATCTGTTTAGTCAAAGCCAAGGCCAAATGTTTAACTCTGGAGGGGGGTGGATAAGAAGAATAAAGAACATTTCCACCCGTAGATGTTTAATGTCACTGCACTGAGCATGGGAGAGCAGTGATGGAGGATGCTGCTGGTGACCCATGTGGCAAGCACTGGCGGAGGGGTAAAACAGGACAAACCACAGCATGACCAAGTTCATGGTTCAGATAAGGAACTTCTCACCGATTAAGTATTTTGATTATACCCTGTGTTTTCCTGTAGGTTTCTTTCATCTTTTATTTTCAATGGATTATAATGGACTTAAAAAGGACTTGCTTGTTGAAATGGTTGTATAAATACGATCCTTGGGGTAGGTGTTATTTAGAAAAGTACTTATCTTCCTGAAAAAAGAACTACCTCCTTTTGCCCCTTCAATGAGCTTGTTTGCCATTGTGTATCAAAGCAGTGAGATTTCTGTAACTGTATCAAAGAATAGTGGCTTATTGTTAATTGTTTAAAATAATCTCAGAGCCTGTGGGGCTTGTTCTTTTGGCTGATTTCCTGTTCGTTGAGAGACTGAAGAACTGTTTCAGGTTCTCATTTAAAAAAGAAAAAGAAGGGAAAAAAAATTAAAAAGAAGGAAAAAAAAAAAGGAAAAGAAAATTATAAAAGAAATCCTGGAACCAAGACAGTCCCTGGGGTAATCTCACAGATTTGCAGCCCTGTAATGAATCCCCCTCTGTTGTCATCTCTAACCAGCTATGGTTTCTCTTTTTCAAAGAGAAAAGCCCTTTTCTTTTCCCCCTGGCATCTACCTCCCGCGGCATCATCCCCCATTAAATTGTGTCACCTAACACCATCCGATGCCATGCTGGGAACTTGATGTCTTGGGACGCTGGTGCCGAGCTGCTGGTTTGCCAGGCTGAGACGAGCTCCAAAGCATGGACATCTGCGGGACAGCTTTGCCGTCAGGGGAAGCAACAGGGGAATGATAAAATATTCCCGGTGGCTCTCTTTCCCAGCAGGAAGCCCGGGCTGCATTAAATCTATTGACATTCAAGAAGTTTAGGGTTGCTAATGATGTCTTTTTATAGAAGTTTTAGCGCAAATGTATTCTCAAGGTAGGACAGAACAGTGAAATAAGCACTTTGTGTCATCTGAGGGAAAGTTCACGTAGTTATTTTTACCTGACAGACTTTGATAATGTATGGCTGAGTAGCTGTGCAGGGGTTTGACTTGTGCAGAAATGGACTTGCTGCTAAGCCCACGAGCTCACAGGTAAAAAGATGCAGCACTGTGCTTTCCACACACATACAGAAATAAACACTGGACTCTGCAGAAGCAAAATAATGGGGAAAATGCTGGGTTGTAAGCCACAGCGTTCCCAGCAGAGCTGCTGCTGCCATCGTAAACGATCATTTGGGTGCTGGGAAATCATAGAATCATCTAGGTTGAAAAAAGCCTTCAAGATCACCAAGTCCAACCATCAACTTGACCTGCTAAGTCCCATCACTAAGCCATGTCCCTTGGTGCCACATCCACACGTCTCTTAAATGCCTCCAGGCATGGGGACTCCATCTCCTCCCTGGGCAGCCAACTCCAATTCCTGAAGAAATACTGCCTAATATCCAATCTAAAGCTCCCCTGGTGCAACTTGAGATCATTTCCTCGTGTCCTGTCGCTTGCCACCTGAGAAAAGAGGCTGACACCCAAAATCTGCTCTGTCCTCCAAGAAGGCCACCCGCGCCGATGAAAATTGTATTCTGGTGTCACCCGGGTAGGCTTGAAGGATGCTGATGGTGGTGGTACTCAGGTCAAGCAGAGGATTTTTCTCTCTCGTGTTGAGTAATGCCCCTTGTTTGGTGTTTGCGTTATGGATACTTACCAGTTCTTCCCACCATGGCAGGGGGAGAATAAAATGAGAAACGCCTGAATGCACATTTTCTAACACAGCGTGAATCCCTTTTAGTGTAAGTGTTTGTAAAATGATCAGGGCTGTAGTTCCAGACCACAAGATTTTCCAACAGACTTTGAAATACTACGTTGTACACCCTGTGCACATGCTTTAAATAATGATGTTCTTGTAGTTGGCCTTGAGGGTAGAGGAGAGACAGAGTCTACCTGAATTAGCTGGAAGGGGATTCATAGTTTGACATGCTAAAAATATATTCTGCATACCACAGAAATATCTAAAGTTCATCTAAAGTTCGTGCTGGATCTAAAGTGCAACAAACCAAAAGTATTTGTGCCATTGGTGTCTCACAGTTCAGACTGTAATGCTGAATGTTTCCTAAGTGCTTGAGTGGAAATGTTGCAAGGATGTTAACATAATTGCATCGACTGAAGACGATTGTTTCATTTGCCTTTTTCCTTATAATATTAGTAGAAAACAGGGAAGGCAAGTAGCTCATAATATTCATCTCAAATATTCTTATCTTAAAGCAAACATCAAAAAATTACAAAAAGGACATATTTTGGTTTTGGAAATTCATAAACAGTAGAGTGTATCTAAGTAAAAATAATTGGGTTAATTTATTTAGTCTGAACACTGTATAGTCCCAGTCATGCAGAGCACTTGAGTTAAATTCCCGAGTTCGCTCAGGTCAAGTTGTGAGTTTAAATTTTCATTTCCTTGGAGTCCAGAGTTCAAGTGCACGGGGCTGGCACGTCATGCCGCCTGAGGGACAGCGCCTACAGCCACTCCTGGTGTCCCTGACTCCAAGAGGAGTGTGTTAGCTTTCCTATGAGATATATAGATTATTAGTACACAAAGCATTTAAACCAACCAAACAGGTAAAAAGTTGCAGGAAGAAAATGTAGATTTTTTAATTGATTCTCCTCTAAATTATTGAATAATTTTAAAATATATATATATTGAGTTATTGAATAATTTTAAATAACTTTGCTTACTGTATACAAGCAGCTGTTGCAATAGGATGTTGTCTCCAAAATACTTCTAGTAATGGCCCAGTCAGGTATATAAATAAAGACGGGTTGCCTCTACTGAAGCCTTTCTTCTGAAGCAGAAATGTGTCAAAAAGAATGACTTGCATTTTAAAACCTCGGTAGATGGTGGTACTGCATCAGAAGCGCTCTGGTAAGTGGTACTTTGATCCTGCCTCTTGCCTTTGCAGGTCGTCACTGCTGGCATTTTCCCTTTTTTTTTTATATTGGAGCCTTGCAGCTGCCCCTTGGTGGGGCAGTTTGCTTGGACCATAGCAGAAGCCCGTGGCATTGCTCCTCTGAGCTGGGTTTCTTAGTACGTGACAGCAATTTCAGCCCTGATCTTCAGAACCTCCCACCAGCCGTATCCCGATGGGCTCGGCACGCTGCCATGCACCATTCCCTCTGTATAAATGACAGAGGGGCAGCGAGAAGCAGTGACAGCTTCTGGGGACGTCCACATGCCAGGCAGCAGTCGGGAGGCTGACAAGGTGACGTGGATATGGATGCCGCCCTGGGAAACCTGCCGGGTGGTGGTACCATGTTTGCTGTCTCTTCTCATTAGCACTGCTTTTTGCTTTTCCTTATATATCACATTATCTAATATTACCTTATCATGGCACGCTAGGATGTTCAATTTTCTAATGGCTCGGGCGTCTCCAGTTGCTTTGCTTCTGTAAATACGCATTTTCTGTGCTAACAAGTGTGTGTTTTTACAGGGGACATCTTCAATACTTAATCAGTCTGAACCACAACAGCGGCTTGTTCTTGCTCTCCAGCTTACGGCCACGCTATTAACCAATTGCGCTGATCGATATATGTGGGGGGAGAGGAGAGGAAACTGCAGCTGAGGTCAGAAATTGTTAGCTTATTCATTAGCTTTTAAAAAAACAAGCTGAGGTCATCTCTAGCTAACTGGCCAGCATGCTACTGCTTGCAGAGTTGCTTTCTGCATTGTCCCTCTGGCTGTATCTTTTGGAAGGTGAGGCCAGGAACCCAGTGACAGTAAAGACTAAATTGACCCACGTTTTTTCCAGGAATATAGGTGTGTTTTCTAAGAACACAGAACTGATTTCTGCAAGGGAGGAAATGCGTCCACCTTTGAAAATAAAAATTGGAGTATTGTGGCTCAGAAGGGTTTGTCTGCACTTGCATGTGAAGAGAGAAATGAGCTGGACCACCAGCTGCATCTAGCATCTTTTTAAATAGAGCAGCTTTTGCGGAGGGATTTTAAAATGTGGGGGTTCCTTCTCTTTTGCTGTGTGACAGTGATACGAAAATACCCGAGGAACAAGTTTTAAGAATATTCTCCTTCTGCACCCCCCCCTTTTTTTTTTTGCCCTTTTTATCTCTGTGAATGTCAGTTTTGTCCTCTCTTCCTCCTGTATCTGGAAAATTTGGGTTATGCTTGTTGGGAATGGATATAGATTTGTCCACCCGAAGCTTTTACTGTGTCATCCCTTTTGCTATTGCTGTTGTCGTGTTCACAGCCTTTAAGTAAAGGGAGAGGATTTTTTTTAGCCCAGATGCGATCTGAATTTCTAGTTGTGAAAATACCCCCCCCCAAAAAGAAAGTTTTTCCAAAAATGGTTGTTTTGATACATCTTTTTGCCAACTTCTATGATAAGAGTTGAAATGATTACCCTTCAGAAACACAGGTGATTTTTTCCTTTCCTCAGAATGAAGTTCCTTTAAAATCCTTGATAATGGGGTGCGTTGCTTACTTTGGAGAAAACAGATTAGTGGAGCTTTGTGGCAATTCCTCAGGACTGTGTGCATACAAGTGGAGAAGCCTGCACCAGTTTAAGGTAATACTTGATTATCTTCTGCGTGTGGTTAGGAACGCAGAAATACCTCAAGCCATATGTTTGAACACTTGTTGCTTAACATTTCTGATAACACGTGCAAGTGCTGGAGCGGTTAACTGGTTCTGTGCTGGTGGATGGCAGCAAGCCTTCCCCATTCCCGTGGAAGGCAACTGAAATTTTGCTCCAGTCACTGGCACTTGTTTAGACGTAGGGGTCCATAAATGGCCAAATGAGACAAAAATACATACTAAGACGTGGAAAATAATTGTCAATTTTGAAACTGTGCTTCTGTGTGTCAAGTATAGATAGGAAACTATCCATTTTTTGAGATAGTTTTGTCAGGGTGGTACAGTAAGGTTGGTCTTGTAACAGTTACAGCTCAAGAAGGTAGTTTCCTAATCTGTTCTTTCTTTTATTTGAAGAAGAGCAGCTGCGTGTTAGATAAGTGGGTGCAGCATGTTTGCTCATTTCTGTGCCCATAGATAAATGCCTTCAGTTGAGGATGTGTAGCTTGGCGTTTTTGCCTGGCAAAGTGCATCTACTCTAATTTTTGTCTCTATAATTAGTGGAGCTGTTTCAGCTTTTTTCATGCAAACATCTAAATCTTAATTAAAAAAAGGATTGTTGCATTATATGACCCCTGTAGCGTCACTCATGCCATTTTTCAACAGATCCTGGCAACACCCTCTTGCCGTAATACCGTAAATGAGTTTGCATAGCTTGGCAAACCGTCATGCAGATTTACGGGTGAGGAAGGAGGTGAAACCCTGGATCCGCAGGCAGTGAAAAGCGAGCCCATGCAGGTCTGCTCGCTCAGGAGCCCGCCACCTGGGTGGCAGCCGGGTTTCAGGCTCGCCCGGCGGGGCGTGAAAAAGCTGGGGAGGAATTAAGGCAGCATAGCGCTGTTAGCACGCGTGGCGAAAGGCACCAAGGGCTGGCAGAGCCGTGGCTTCTGCTCGCACCCATGTGCAGGGCTCTGCAGCATCTGTGGCAGGACACCGGTGCAGAGAAGAAAGGAAGATAAGACTCAGAGTTTTAATGTCTGTCGCTGGTTTCTAAGGTGCCTGGCTTATTTGGGCTGCTTGCTCTACATTTCATGTGTTACTTTGCATTATAACAGTACTTTTCCAATGGCATTAAGAGCAGCACATTAGGATTTAATGGTACAAACATGATTCGCTATCTTCTCCCAGTCCTTCATTAGCCTGATTTGATTCTGTACGACTGTAATGATTTATCCATTAGTCTGCGCAGGTTGTGTTCTGTTTGTGTTCCTAATTCATTTACATAAGGCTGCTGATGCCTGCTGAGCGCTGAGCACCGCCACATCAGGTTACTGTGAGCTACCTGTTGCCTTCTCCTCTGTGACTACCCCTGTGACAGCCAGCTGCTGGAGGGAGAGACAGTGTGAGAACCCAAGGGCCTTGGTCAGTCCTGGGCTGTGCTCTCACCTGGGTCCTGCTGCATCAAACAGCAGCAGGGGGAGGAGAGAAGGTCTCCCAAAATACGTCGTGAGCAGCTTCAATTCTGTGCATTACTCCTGGTTTCACTTGCATCACTGGTCAGACATTGGGTGGAAATTCAGGATTTAGCCATTTTCTAAATCATTTTCTGAGGGAGGGTTATAAAAATGATGAACTCCAAAGGGTCATGCAGCTGGGGATCCAGACTTTTACATTTCTAGAGTATGATGCACGTGGCCTTGAAATTTCAAGTGTTTCCTTAAGAGTACAGGCGGGCATAAGTATCAGCAGATTTCATTTACGTAATTCCTATCCTAGTTTCTAAAAGAAAAAAAAAAATGCAGGAGATGCTTGGGGACACACGTTACGTGTAAGGTATATGCAGGTTAGGGCTGGGTTTACACCCGTGTATGATGCTACTTGGTGGAACAAACACGATCAGGCACAGAGCTAGTGACTGCCCTGTAGAACTGGGCAGAGCCTACAGGGTTGTGTTTTTTTTTTCTGGAGTTTATGCCAGCTGTGGGAAGATGGATGATAACTTCATATTAGTAGAGTCTATCCAGGACAGGTCACTGATTTTTTAAAAAAGTGGTCTGGGTAGGAGAGTTTGTACTGAACTTGTATTCAGCATCACACTGCTGCAGCAATTTTGGTCCATATGGAGAAGTTGTGAAATGGGTTACGCATAAACTGTGCCTCTAAACCACAATTTCAAGGATAATGTAGCTTACTGAAGGTCAGAGAACAGGGCCAGGAATGGTATACAGATTTTTTATTTTTTTTATTTTTTTTTCTGTTTGGGAAAGAGAGCTTAAAAGCAAACAAACGCAAGCAGCAAACAAAGGAAGCCTTTGCTTTGCCAAATGTCTTGCTTATAAGAACAAGAGCAATGAGATGTTCTTGAATTGGCATCCGTCTCCTGCCTGAGGGGGAAAAGAAGAGTCTCGGTTGTTCCTTAGTGGTGTCTCTTTTCAAACCCTTTGGGTTTTTATATCCTCAGTTATAGGGTTGCTTGGACTGATGGTTCTGTATTTGGGCAGGTGCCTTTGAGCACTCAAAGCGTGTATTAGTGTTGGCCGGATTATAAAGCATCCTCTTCCCCTTAAGTAGAGGATGTTGCTCTGGATAAAGAAGTGCAGCGCGTTCCTCTGGCTTTCCATTCAGAGGGCGAAGGCAGCCTCACGCAGTCCCAGCGGTGATATTCACGCCTCCCTTTGGGTAGGTATGTGCTTTTTGGCATGGCTGGCCTGTACGCATTCCCTAAGATTTTATTTAAAATATGCATTTCTATTGTACTTTATCCAAGTACAAATAATGTATTAATGAAGGTCTCTGTAACTGAAAGGAATTCAGCTGGAAAGCCTGTGGCTTATCTGACCACAAGGAAAGTTTTATTTTCATTTCTTTTTCTTCCCTTTTGCCTCTTGCTTCCAGTATTTAATTGCTGCTCCATTGTTCCTGGCACTGACGGTTAAAACTGAAGACTGCTTTCTGTTTATTTTTATTCTTCTTATTATTATTACTACTGACATCTTCTTGCATACATAGGCTGAAAGTTGGGACATGCAGAGACCAGAATTTAAAGAAACTTTGGGCCACTTTGAGTTCATTCTTTGTAGAAATTATATGTAATTTCAAGTTTTAGGCACAGGATAGTTTAAGACAATTTAAACCTGGATTAAAAAACTTAAATAGTGATCCCAGGAATATAAAGCATGGAGTCCCATCTCTGAACATTGTGCATGTGAAGCTGTTCTCCTTCATCCCAGCAGCAGTTCCCCAACTGGCCAGTATTTCCCCAACTGGCTTTTTGTAGTTGTTCCCATTAGTCTTGCTTCCATTTCATGTAGTGTATTTCACATGACATTGGTGTATATCATCTCCTCTGGCTGTATCTGTCTTAAATCCATTTACTGGGAATCCTGTGCTTTCTTTCCAAGCATTCACTGCTAACCACTAATAAATCTGGAACATATTGGGACTTGGTGGGATGTTGTGTTTTCAAGGATTCATTGTTCCCCTTTATTAGCTGTGGCTGGCTATTGCCTTCCCCTCCCTACCTCCCACCCTCAGCTGTTTCAACTCCCTTCTTGCTGTACCAGCTTTTTCTACCAGAGCTGTCCCTGTTCATTATTGTCTTTGTCTCCCCCCCTCACGCAAATCCCATTTGAAGCATTTTGTCTGCAGTGACAGCAAGAAGTTTAAGTAATTTGAAATGGCTCAGAAGAGCAGCCAGAGGCCTGGCATGAAGGATGAGATCTGAAATAAATTAGGAGAGATGCGCGACATCCCATCTTCTGCTTAATTCTTTTTCACCATTCTTTTTGTTTTGAGCACTGAGGATGGGGAAGATTGTTGTGTTTCTGTCACTGCCCAGTGTATTTTGAATCTCTTACGTAAAGAAAAACTAATCTGAAATGTCTCTTGAATCCCTGGTTGTAGCAAAAACAGGCGCTGTGGCATTAAGTAGCGGGTTTCGTTGCAGCAGGCTGGCCTCCAGTAGCACTCCAAGCTATTGCAGGGCACTTTTCCTTCCCCATTTCTAAGTTCACAGTCAGGTGAGAATGAAAAGTGACAAAGTGCCTCCACCTTTCTCTGGGTTATCGCTGCCTGCAGGTTATGAACTGCAGCATGGGGGATCTCCTGTGGAGCCACCAAGCCAGGCACGACCGCTGCTGCTGCCCCTGTGCACATAGGACCAAAACTGGGGCCCGCAGATGCTGCTGGAGGGATCCCACGGCTGAGCTTCCTCTGCCCGGTGCTGCATTGGGATTTTTTGTGCTTTAAAAAAAAAAAAAAAAACTTCCTCTGAGCTTTTTTCCCCCTAACGTTGAGGCAAGCCAAATTATTTTTCCATGTGTGGTTTCAGATGAAAATACTTTTCTTCCTCTTTTTCTTTCTGTCAAAAGAACTAGTGGAAAAATTGTGGAGTATTATTCAAAAACTTTATTTTTTCTTCCTAGGCTTGCTCTTTACTTTGGACTGATGCCTCGTTTTTCAGTAGCAGATGATAGCTACTGAAATAGACATCCACAAGAGAAGCAAAGTAACTTTTTAAAAATTAATTTAGTACTCTTTTTATACCTTACCAAAAGGGAAACACCTTATGCATAAATATGGGTTCAGTGGTTGCATGTTATTGACATTGTCATGATCTAGAAATGTTAATGAAATAGAGATACTGTGAGCTGGTGCTTTTTTGCTGTCCCAGTGGAATTTTGTTATGCAGTGTGTTCAAAATAACTTGGCATCCTTGCAGCTCTGTATTACTTAGAAAGCAGGAAAATAAATTTTGGAACTCCTTTCTTTCATTGGAATACCTCAGGCACAAAACTAGTGTTTCCTTTTTGTCCCACACAACATCTGGGGATTCTGATGTCTTTTGTTCGGATTAGGTTGGTGATAGCTGTTTTGAAAGGAGTACATCAGGGATCTTTTGGATCTGTACGGTTGTGGTATTTTCAAATTGATTCATTTTAAGTTTTGAGTATTTATGGAAGTCCCAGGTAAAGCACATTTCTTTCTAGAAAAATGCTTACACATTTTTCATTTATTCCTTTCATTATTATAAGCACGTAACTTGAATTAAAGGAAAAATAAGCATATTATTCTAGGATGAGTTCTAGTGCTACTTTTCTCTGTTTTCACAAATTTTCCCACAAATAAAATTGGGCAAATGACCTCACACCATAGCTTAAGTTGTGGGAAGAGAAAAGTTAGTATGTATGTGCTGTTCTGAGCTCCTGACAGGCAGCTGAACTTCATGACTGTCTCTTTTTATGGCAGTGAAAGTAAATGGAAGTAGAAGCTGGAATGTCTCTTGTCAGAGGAAGCACAAATGATGTACCTAAAACCGACTGTGGATTAGCCCTGAATTTAGACCTTGGTTTCTAACTGCTTGTTAAGGATACACCATGACAGTAATTCTTTATCTTAACATGATCGTCTATATACATTACGCACTTCATAGGGGATTTATTATTAAAGCCATATTTAGATTGGTTTTAAGGTCCCTGTGAATGCTACTTTCTCACATTCTTTCATGCAGGGTGTGTGTCTGGAGAGGCACTTAAAAGTACTTTTAATGGAAAAAAATATGAGAAATACCACACCCTGTTTGTTAGTCCAAAGAGGTCTTGTGCTGTCTTTCTTTTGCTTGTATTTCTTTTTATTCTTTTTTTGTTTCCTGAGATACATGCTATCTGAAAGTTGCACTGGAATATTTTATGGTAGTAGAGTAGTGGTATTAGAACCTGTAATGGTGGGCCAGAGACGGGTACCAGCGAGCAGATAACGACTGATGTATCCATATTCCTTAAATTAGTGTCGAGTTGTGCATGGGATCATCTTTAAACCCAAAAAATCATCTCCCTTAAATCTAAACAAGGATAGCTGTCAGAGTTTATGCAAGTCAATTTGAAATGGCTCATAAACCACCGCAGTCTTCATGTGTGAGCAAATGCACTTCCTCTGTTCATCTGGTTGTTCATCTACCCATAATTTTTGTCATTAACTTTCCCCCAGCAGAGCCCACAAGCAACCTTTTTGTGCTTGTGGTGGTGCCCTGAGGACGTAGAACTGCAGAAAGGTGAAACTTGAGGTGATCCTTATTTTAGTCCCTACGAAGGAAAACAGGCTGTGGAGGAGCTGCCTGGGGGCAGTGGAAGTGGATTTGGGGAAAGACTAGGAGAAAGAGAAGGGGGGGAATAAGGGGCACGTAAATATATGACCTTCCATTCCCCCACTCTAGTTTTCATTTCCTGTCTCTTGTGTAATTTGTCTGTAAATCATGTCTGCTGGCCTCAGATTGAAGCGATTGGGTTTCAGCAGTCGTCTGCTCATTGTCTGTAGGCGTCCTGCTTCTGTCACACAGCAGCCACTGTCCTCATGTTATATCTAGCACAGAGGTCTCCAAAGCTGGATACATGACAGTGCATTGAGGTATGGGAATATTAAACCTTCAGTAGGATATGTACATGATTTATAAATAAATAAACATAAATTGGGGGCGTGTGCTTAGTGTTTTTATTGATAGGGGGTATGTGATCAAAATAGTTTGGAGACCACTGCTGTAGCCAGGTGGTAAGTTTTTTGTTTTTTTGTTTTTTTTTTCCTTTTTTTTTTCTTCCCTTTATTTGCCACTTCATGATGTCTCTGCTAAATTCAGCCTTCTGCAAATACAGCCTTGCCCCAGCTTGCAGACGCTATGTAACAAAACTAATCCCACAAGTAATTCCTCTGAATACCACCCCTTCTCCAGCGGAAGACGTGTCCTAAGTGCACGGGCCGGGCTAAACGCAAAAACGTGTTGGGAGCAGTTAAATTTCAGTGCATTCACGTGAGTGTGGTCTGTTTATTTATTAATTTATCTTGAAGGGAGGCTGGTGGTGACGGGGTGCCGCGCCGGGCCCAGGGGCGCTGCTGGAAGGGATGGAGGCGGAGGGGCTGCGGCCCAGCACCGCGGAAAGGACGCGGAGCCCCCGGGGCGGGCGGGCGGCGGCAGCAGCGCGGGCTCCCGGAGCGCGGGCCCGGCGGGCGGGCTCGGGCGGGACCCGTCAGCCCCTCCCGGCCCGGCCGCGCCTCCGGGCCCGGATTCCTCCGGCTGCTCCTTCGCTCTTTGAAAAACACTTCCCCGCCCCTCTCAAAGACAAAAATAAAAAAAAATAGCTTGCAGTGGTGTAAGAAATGAGTGTGCCGCCGGATGTCCCCTGCCCAGTTGTGTCTCCACCCGGTGCTTTGAGAGAGGGTTTTTGAATGCTAGCCCTGCTGGCAGCTGAGGTTGGAGCTTACCACTAATGAATGCTTTGCGCAGGAGTTCAAGCCCTGAAACCCTTCCCTCTTGCTGGAGTTAAACTGTTGTGATATTTTTTTTTCCCTTTTTAACTCCTGCTGGAGTGTGCTTCCATGCTCCAGGTGGCCTGAAGTGAGTATGCAAGCTCAGAGCCCTGCCCTGCACCCTCTCCTTTTTGACCCATGATAAGTGATGCTGCCCCTGCCTTAAATTCCCAGGCTACAAGCTGAGCTGCGTAGCAGTTCCTAAGTTTGCAGGAGTGCTTGAGGGAAAATAATTTAGGGACCATGAGATGCTCAAACACAAGAGTCAGGTCTGTACATAGCAGAGGGAAGCAGGCAGCGGAGGACTGTGGTATGTAAAGACATCAGTCATCTGGAGAATGTGTCTGCCTTGACACCCCCCTTCCTACCTAAAATAAGAAAAAAAATACTGCCAGAGGAATACAATTCTAGGGTTACAGTGCATTTAAAATTCCACAGGTGAAAAAAAAGGCACTGTGCTTTGTTACAGCCAGCAGGATGGAGTAGTACCTCAGCTCATCCTGTAACTATGACTGCCCTGCTTTGCAGTAAGGTGTCCCCATTTTTCAGGGGAAAAAAGAATCAGATGATAGCAGCAGCTTAGAAAGTTTGTGCATAGCTGTTGTCACATAAAGCAGAATTAATTGTCAGAGCTTTAAAATAAGACTTTAACTGTGAATGATTATGGATTTTTTTTTGTTTGTTTTTGTCTTCTGAAGAATACCTTTTTGCTTCTTACCAGCTTAAACATTCAACACACAATCCTGCCTCTTTGTTATGGTATGTAACCCTGCACCTTCCAACTGTACTGCTATAAAAGCACTGATCCAGAAAATAAGTCCCTGGATAAGCTTCTAGGTGAGGGGAGGAGGATTCTGGGCAGGGACTGCAAATCTTGGGTAATGAAGCTGGCCAAGGTTCTGGTATGATTTCTGCAGATGTAGGACCCTAATGCTGCTGGCCTGAAGGGGTGGAGGAGTTCCTGAGCATTAAAGCCCTAACATACAACATAGACATGTGGATTGGAATGGGCCAGCCTGTGAAAAGACAATTTTCAGTCTGCTGTGACAGAAAGCATGTTGTGTGCATTTCCAGTCGATTAGAAAGTCTGGAGAAGATATATCTTTACACATCTTTGCACTCTTCAGTTTCTCATCTCCCTCAATAGGATGGGAAAAGGGCAAGAGAGGAAAGCAGCGTGGTGGGTAAGGCAGAAGGATGAGCACAGAAATCTTTTGTTACACACATAGTAATGATTTCTGTTGCTAGTATGCAAATACTCTAAACAGCAGGTAATAAAAAGCTTCAAGGAAGTTTGATGTTGACACATTTATTCAAAAATCAAAACCCGGGTAATAATGTGAATGATGTTCAACAGTCAAAAAAGTTATTTGTAGGTAGGTCATCTGAATCAGAGAGCCTACAGTCTCTTTCTGAATCTTTAAAGTAATTTACAGTCTTGTCAGAGGTTGTGTTGGGAACGCTTGAAATTTTAAAGGGTGACTCACTGTATTTTCCCCTCCAAACAATTAAGCTGAGTTCATCTTCACTGGTCTGATTTGTAATAACTTGTTTTTCCCATTTCTGCTGCCTAAATTTATTCTTCTAGTCTTGTTAAACGTAAACCTTTTTAATGATTTTTTATGGCGCAGTCAATCAGTAACTGAGAAGTTCACATCTGCAAGTAGGATTGCCACAGATATCTGAATTACGCCATAATTCTGTGCAGTTTCTTAATCCAGTTATCGAGCAAATCCTTCTTGAACGAAATCCAGGCTTTGCAGTCAGTAAGTTTTCTGGCTTGTTGCTGTTTTGCCAGGCAGGCATTCATGCCCTAGCTCTCTTTTGTGTTCTGTAGTGCAGCCCAGGATGAGTAGTCAGGTCCAGAGAGATGTTGTCTTGGCTGGTGCTTCAGCAAGAAACCTGTTAGATGCAGTGAGATTCACATAAATAATAAATGTCACCTGGTAGTGTCCATGCTCTGCCTTTACCAGCCGAGCTGCTGTCCTTTTTGCAAAAGTATAATGGGACAGCTCTTGCAGTGCCATGTGAGAAACTTCCAAGCTCTGGGGCCAGAGAGCTTGGGAGGAAAGTGGTTAAGGATAGTGTTAGGCAGAGTATTACTGCTGGATGTTCTGCAAGAGCCATGGATTCAGCACTATCTCATTTCTTCTTCCAAGTCTCGATGGGGACAGGGGAGCCCATAAATGACATTCTCCATCATGGGCTTCAGTTTCACAGCATGATGCTGGTTGTGCAGCCTTCTTCCAGCTTCACACAGCTGGCAGTGAGTGCAGCTAGGAGCAGTATGAAATGTGTAAATAAGTTCCTAAAGGGGATTTATCTTCTGCTCTCTCCATACCATTCCACAGACATAGCCTTTCCTTTTGCACTGAATTTTGTTTATTTTCCCCTGGCTGTCACTGTTACCATTTAATCCTTAAAGATAATAGCAATGTGCAGCAGTAA
The DNA here is from genome assembly GCF_963932015.1 of Anas acuta. Taxonomy (NCBI): domain Eukaryota; kingdom Metazoa; phylum Chordata; class Aves; order Anseriformes; family Anatidae; genus Anas; species Anas acuta. The sequence goes on along the minus strand of NC_088979.1, from coordinate 63,335,015 downwards.
TGGTCAGGAAGAATGCTTTTCTCAACATTAATGTCAGTGTGATACAATTTCTGTAATATTTTGGCTTAATCATGTGCCTGTGGTGCCAGCAGTAGTACAGAGACCACAGTAATGCTTGTTAGTGATGCTTTTTGAGAGCCTATATAAAAGGCCCCAGAGGGCTAGCAGAAGAGTGAATGCACGATTTATATCTGAAAAAGGTGGCAAAAACAGACTGCTGGAGGATTTAAGACCAGTAAGCCTAACTTTGATCCCTAGCAATATATGGCTATGGCAGTGCATGGCTATGGCTATAGTTCCATAGCCAAAATATTTCCCACTGGCATTCAATAACTCGATCAGTGACCCGGACACAGCTTGTGAAGTCTACAGGTGCCCTTTACCTAGGAGGGGTTGCAGCAGCCTCAGGGGGCACAGGAGAGGCATTCAGAGTGGTCGTGGCAGGCTGGAGAGAGCTCCACAAGGAAGAGGCTGAAGTGTCACAAAGAGAAGTGGTAAGAGAAGCACTTGTGAAGGAGAATTCAAATGGCCGTGGCATGCTAAAAAGGGGATCTGGAGGGTGTATTGAAAGGACCTAGCATTATGATGTGCTTGCACTGAAAAGCAGATCGTCTTTTGGAAATGTTGTATGCAAAAAACAAAGGGTGGCCGACCTAGATTTGTTTGAGAGGGCTGAGTATTCATTACTGAGACAGCCTGAGAGCAGGCCTGCCAGAGGAGGACAACAGAGAGGCCTTGTTAAAGCCTAAAAAGCACTTGGAAAAGACCAGAGAGAGCACAGCATCCACTAGTTGGTGCACTCTGCTTTCCTGAAACATGGGAATAGGATTGCTTCCACGAATGGCAGATCTATTTTGGTTGTGAGTTAATGTGTCTGCAGTCTCCGTGAGCGAATTAGGAGAAACGTGATAGCCCTACCCGGGAGCTAGAGTCCCTCTTCTCACCGAACAGCGTCGCCTCCTCCTGTGTGCTCGTCCTCCAGAAAGGAGATGGTGTGGCCAGGCAGGGAGGTGCAGTCAGAGGAGAAGTGGGACCTTGCCCTCACAGCCCTGCTGCCTGCACACGTGTGCCTCCCCGAATGTCAGGATCTGGCCACGAGGAGCGATCCAGCCATGCTGGGCAGCTGTAGCCCCGCTGTTTGGTTTCCACCATCACATACCGAGAAGGAGGCAGGAGGTACAAATGACGGTGAGGATCTCTTGCCTTTCTGGCCACAAGGATTCTGGCTCTTCAGGGTCTGGTTGATGCAGTCCTGGGCGTTATAAGGGAATTGTAACAGTAAGCAGGACCGCGGGCAGATTCAAAGTAGGCAGCTAGGTGAACATTAATGCCTTCAGGGATTCAAAACTGCATTAGCTTTGGGGCAAATTCTGTGGTTTCACTGCCGGGCTCAATGGGGGAAATGCAGCTTTCACATCTTCCAGGAATACACCGGTGGAAAGGTCAAGCTTCTCTCCTGTTATTCCTATCCATGTTAGAGAAGAGGAAGCTTTTGACAGCTCCTGACACGAAATACTTGCTCGGCGTCATGATGTGATGGGGGAGCAGCAAGCAGGGCAGGGCTGAGGAGGAGGAAGAGGAGTGCAGCCCGCAGCGGTGCGCAGCTCTCCAGCTCCATCTGCGGGGAGCTCTGCGGGGTGCAGGGATGGGGTCACCGCTCCACCTCAGGGGAGATGCCCCCATAAAAAGGTCATCTTCTGGTGGGTTGCATCAGCTCGGGGAGAGCTCTGGTGAGAGCAAGAGATGGCCCGAAGGAGGGCACTGCTCCCTGCAGCTGGGGCTGGAGGTGAGGAAGGAGCGTGGTGGTTGCGGGAGGAAGAGCAGGGGAACCTAAGAAAAGGAACCAGACTTTGCCTTTTCAGTGGTGGTGAGCTCCTAGACCAGCCCAGTCATCTCATGTCTGACTGCAACAGCTGAGACATGAGTAAGTGCTTCCTTCTGCTTTGCTCTGTGAGCAGTGACCCCTCGGGGTGGCAGGGCTGGCAGCTGCAGGGTGCGTCTGCCTGCCTTCTCCACCAGCCCCTGGCAATGCCAGCACCTCCGAGAGCTTAGCGGGGAGCTGCTGTGAGGACCTGCTGCTGCTCTGCTTCAAAGAGCAAAGGGAAATCCTATGGGAAATGTGGGACTGAAGCAATTCCCTCCCATCAGCAACCTTTGCTTTACAACACCAGCCTAATTCCAGGCCTAGCCCATGCTCAGCCCCACTCCTCTCCCTTAGGGGCTGCCACCCCGTCTTCTGCTCGTGCTGGAAGCTCAGTGCCACAACCTCGTGAGGTCGTCTGGGGTGGTTGCAGTGGCTCCGTGCTGCACTTCCCCATTATATGCCTGGTCTGTGCAAGCAGAGACCGCAGAGACAGGGCAGTGCACGTTAGCAAGGGCTGGCCTCATCCTGCTCCCTGCTGTAAAGTCGTTTGCAAGTTTTCTTTTAGCACAACGTTTTGGCTTGGTTATACAATAGGACCACCTACCCTGAAGTAAACAAAGCTGAAAAATCGTGTTTACCCAGGCCAAATTCCTTAATAAGTGACTCAGGCTTGTTTCTTTTTTAAAAAAGTGTTAATTTAAAAGTTAACGCGCGTTTTCCTAGTTCCCTTTTAACAGATGCTTATTGGCATTTTCCATGCAGTCATGCAGCTTTTACAGTCACCATGAATCAACCAACTGTCCTTGGTTTCCTTTGCAAGTGGGCCTGCTGGCGTACGAGCAATATATGAAATAACACGCACTGGAATAGCAAGTGGCCTCTCTTTCATTCCGCGCTGCAACTGCTTTATTGTGATTTTTTATTTTTTTTTTGTATCCTCAGGAACAAACTGCACTTACCTTGACATTTGCCATGCTGCTTTTGAGAGACAAAGCTGCGGTGCATTCTTTCTCCTAGTCTGGTAAACTGTCTGGTGATAAATACGACTTCACCGCTGTTTCTGTGCTGGCGGGACTTCACAGGAAGAGATAAGGAGTTCAAATGAGGAAGCACTATGCGGTGTTATAGGAAACAGCAGCTTGGAAAGATAACTTACATTGTTAATTTGTCCAGAGAAAAGGGTTACTGATAAGGTTAAGTGGCCTAAAGACAGAAATAGCAAGAAGGAGAGTGTAGAGAAACATAGTGGAGAAGAAAAAGCAAATTTAGTATCTGTTGTTATAGAATAGTATTTTTTGGTGCATGGAAACAAAATATTCAGGAAAGGTTAATGAGATAAATGCATTTTCTGACAAAAATCTTGCAAGAAGGCCCTAAAAGGCAAGGCATTGTGCAACAGACTTCAGAAATTCATTGAATATTGCAGATAAATACACAACAGTATACTAAGTACAGTTTTAAATATCCAAATAGACCTATTTATTTAGGGCCACTGTCAAATCCCAGCACAAATGTTGTGTCTCAAAGCAGCACATCAGTTTCTCCATTAAATGCTGCTGTAAATCAAAGACTGGCCCTGCTCAGTTTCACTGCTTTGGAGAATCAAAGTCATGTTTTCCCATTCTGTATTTACTTTTAACTTCTGTTTTGTAAAACAAGCACTGATCTGAAAAGGACAGGAGTGTTAGCAGTCTTGTCCATAAACGCACCAATTGATAAATACCCTTCTGAGCGATCAAGAAAAGAACAACAATTTTCTTCAATTCCTTTAAAAGCTAAACAAGAATATTTTGCAACCCCTATTGTCAGTATGTGGTTGAATAGTGTGAGGAGGGTTAGATACTTGTGGTTAGAAAATATGAAACCTTTAGAAACTGTTTGACTTGCTCTGTCCAACCCACTATTAAATGGAAGAAAGCGTATGAAAACTTATTCTTCATGGTTTGTTCTCTGTAAGCAGGCCACAAGTCACTCCATTAAGAGCATGCAGTGGACGATGCTGCTTGTTAGATCTCCTCTGACATGTGTCCTGGAGCCATACTGCTGTGTGAGTCGAGCTCAGGGGAAGCTCTGCCCAGATGCATGTCCCCTGTGGAGGCTGTGGCCTCATGAACCTTCCCCATACGCAGTTTTTGTCATCCTGCTTCTGCATCCCCATCACTGGCAGGTGCTCTTGGGTGTACAGCAGGTGGCAGGGGAATGTTGTGTGTCGTGGGGGGACTGCTGCTTGGACCTGTAAAGGATTGCCTGGGGTCTTTGAAATGGTTTCAACAGATTCAGAGTGCTTTAGGAAAACTGCACTTGGGCTGTGTCAGCACAACAGAGCTGCAGCTCAGCTCCTGCTCAGCCATGTAGGTTGTGAGCTGCTTTAGGAGGCGGTGGTTGTTTTCCATTCCCAGTTAGTCCTTGCCCAGTGCTGAGGCTAGCAGAGAAGGAGGTGGTCTTCCAAGAGATGGAGTGAAGCTGTCTGCCTTCACCTTAGAAAAGAAGAAAGTCAAAGGGTTTTCCTCATTTTGAAGTGGGTGGGAGAGTGGGGAGAGAAGTTCTCTCCTTCCCTTTGACGTTGGCAGAGGTGTTTGTGGTGTAGGGTGCCACTGCGCTGCTGTTCAGTGCTCACCCGTGACCTTAGGTGTTGCTACTCCCAGCTGTGACTCATATCCCTTAAGATTTCTGGATTTGTGCATGGTGTTGTTGCCTGTTCCTTTGCTTTTTAACTCCTAAATGAGGAAACCCTTGGAGACAACTGTGCAGAAGACACATGGTCCCCTTCTGAAACCCTGTGCTGGAATCAGCCACAGTTTGCCCTCTAAGCATGAGCTGATCAACCCGAGGACTGCTGTGAGAGCACAGAAAGCCACAAGTTAAGGTAAACCACAGAAGGGACAGAAGTCACCACATTCATGTTCAGTCCCTGGAGCATCAGGAAACATATAAGATGAGAATACTTGAATGATCCCAAGAAGTGGACCTACAGCTGTTGGCTGTTCCCTCTCCAGGCTTTAGTACTTTTGTCATTTTAAAAATGCAGGTGATAAAATTAAGCTATACTATTCCTTTTGGGGGAAGGATTTGCTTGATTCTCTCTCCTTGGTTGTTTTCAGGTGGACGATTTGTGCGATGGATTTTGTGGAGCCTAAACTGTGAGCTTTGATGTATTTGTTGTCTTCTTCGCTGCATCACTTTTTTTTTTTACAGCATGAAAAAAGGAAGTGGTTTGCTAACTCACTTTTTTTTTTTTCTTCTTTATCACAACTACCAGTAATAACCACGGGGAAAACGTGCAAACAGTGGGTATTCATTGTAAAGCTATATATGGGAAGGGCTGCTTATTGTGAACCTGCCGCCGGCGAGGATATACCCTGTCAGTAAGTGCCCACCCGTATCTTCTTGGGTCTGTCTCTGCTTTTTGCTGGAATGCAAGCCACGCTGTTTTTAGAGCAAAAAGTTTGGCTACACGTTATACGGTCTCTCAGTTGTTTGCAGGGAAATTGCTCTGAGCAGGAGCCATGTATGGGAACAGTGATAAATGAAATTAGGAGGAGGATAAGTAATAGTTCAGCTTGCTGGGTTGCCTTTCTACTAGAAGCGAGTGGCACTGTTCATAGAGGTTTGGACAGAGTCCTTCGTCGTTCTCAAAATATACAGAGGTGCCGTGGTGTTCCCAGTACACTTTTTGCTGTTGCTCATCTGGAAGGATTTTAGGGAAACTGTTTTGTCCTCATGCAGGCTTGCAGAAAGAGGATTCAGGGCTGGTTTGCAGATCTATGCCATCTCTGACCATACTGAGCAGTGGGGTGTTGGTTGTGCCGATCAGGGTGGTGAAGAGGACGTGTTTTGGAAAGACCACCACAGACGAGCTGAATCTGAAAGTGTAATTTCAGTGGAAGGAATGGATTTGTCCGCCCTGGTGCCAAAATTGTGTCTCTTCTGGTGCAATTTGAGGGAGTTCTTTATGTTCAAAAGTCAGTCACTTTGCCAGTGAAGTAAACCTTCGCAGGTGGGGCATTGGTGCTTTTTGGATGTAAGACATTTCCTCTAATATAGAACTCTTAAGGATGCTTTTCATGTGCTTTAAAATGTTTTGAAAAATCTGTATGAGGTTATATTTTTATTATCTCTGCTGAATCTCAAAGTAATGTTTGCAGTGTTAAAGGGTGAGTGTTTCCATTTTCCATTATTCATAATTTTCAGGATGAATTAGTTTTGTTTCTTTCACACCGTGAATTTATTTTCCTGTATGGATTTTTTTTTTCACAGATAACAATTACAAATTCTAATAGCCTTGAAACCCAAATGTGTATACTTAAAACTTAAGATTTTCTTGAGTGACTGAAAACTGCCCCTTGCCTGTCTATGTGGTGGTGTTTATGGTGGTGGTGCCTACGTGGTGGTGGTGGTGGTGTCTTCAAGCATGTCCGTGTTGTGAGGGCCACCAGGAGCTCTTCTGTCCTTCTCAAAGGGAGCACGCAATCTTCCGCCTTTGCCGGTTTCTTTTCATTTCAGTGTAAAAGTTATGAAATCTCGATGAGAACTTTGTCTTTCTCTGCTTGCAGTGCAGCATTAGTCATTAGAAAATTATTTGTTAGACAGAAATCAAAGGGCCGAGGAGAATTCATTACTGGGCAATCAAAAGAGGAACCAGTTTTTAGGCAGCTGTTATTTTTTTTGTTCCTGTTTATTTAACTTCGATTAGTGGCATTTTGGAGAAAAATGAAGAAATCCTTAATGCTCCCATTCTTTCAGCAAAGGGGAAAAGTCAGCCAGGGCCTGTTTTGAGATCTCTCCCTCGCTGTCCTGCAAAACCAGGTCTTGTTAGATGCCCTCCTGGACTGGATCATCCATCCTTTCTGTGGCTCTCGAGGGGCTCGCTGGCTTTTGGGGCATAAAACCAGCCATCAAAGTGCTGAAACACAGAGTGCTTCCTTCACTTGCCACCCATTTTATGGTTCTACTTCTGTTGTCTTTTTTTGTTGTTGTTGTTGTTGTTGAGGCTTTCTTGGCCTTTTGTAGGGTGTACCTGGGGAACCAGCTGGCTCCAGGGGCTTTTAACCCTGTTTTCAGTGGTGTTTTATCTCATGACAATAGAAGAGAGATTCTGGATAGATCTATGGTAGCAGGGTGCTGGTGGAAGTCTTAAAAATAAGACTTCTCAGGTTGTCCTCCTGAGAAGGTTTGAAAATAAAATCTCTTTTGGGAAGAGGCTTTTAATACTGAGACAGTAAAATGCTCCCGAAGGGAAGGTTCTCTTTCTAGAAATGCAGATTGGGAATTGCATCCGTGCCTTACCTGTGTTTTTCCACGTATCCCAGCCTATTAAAATGGATTAAAATCCTGAACTTGCTGGCTTTGTTACCCTCACCTCCCTATCTTTTTGTTTTTTTGCCCTTTTTTTAAGATGTTTATGCTGTGAGGTCAGGGTCCGTATGACTATTTATGTCCATCTGAACCCTCCAACTGCTTTCCAGTTTGTTTATCACTCTTTTTTTTAAGAGGCTTATTTACAAACAGCAGGGAAGACTGACTCATGCTGTGTCACGTTTTCCTGGCACTCTTACTCATGCATTGATCATCAACTGGTTAACAGCATACATGTCTGGTTATAATAATAACCTGCTTCTTCAGCTGCTGGTCTGTCATGCCCTTCTGTCCTCAGCTTGGCCCCAGTGTGAATTACTAAAGTGAATTTGGGATAATACTCCGATCCCTCCAGCTGGAGAGAGAATGCTGGAACTGAGCAAGAAGGCAGCGTTTTCCCAGCAGAGGGAGTTATTGTTAAGCACATCCTCGAGCAGCTTTCCACTTGCTGGAGAAAATTATGTGTTCTGCCCTGGATTATGCATCCTTTGGGCAGAAGGTCAGGGGGTGCAGAGCTCGCAGGAGGCAGCCGAAATAATTTGATTCGAGTCCAGATGGAGAGAAGGTTTTTCCCACGCTTGCACATCACCACGTAGTTTTTTATGGTATTCAGAATTAGAAGAGGTTAAGGTAAACCAGCAGCTTGCTGGCAAATGATGGCAGTAGCACTTGATCACTGGACATAAACCCATAGCAGTGCTTTGCAGCATACGTGGATAAAGCACCTCAGCTCTTAGTGCCATCCTCAGATTAAATATGCACATTTTGGGATTGGTTGATTGCAAAGTGGAGCAGGGCACGAGACATCAAAACAGATGTGGGAGTCCCATTAGGCACAAGGAAGGAAACATGTAATTAGTTAATTATTTAGCTCCTTGAATCAGCCATTTAGGCTCCTGTGAAGCTTTGAAATTTCCTTTTCAAGGTTCACGTGCGTAGATCTGTGGCTTGATTTCTCTCCGCTCCTTTCCTTTTATCTTCATCTGCTTCATCAGCGACCCAAGGCATTCGTTGTCACCCAGGGCTCACCACCACAGTGTCATTCAGCACCTCGCTTGCTGCTGGCGCATCACAAAATTTGCTGGCTCCTACAAACCCGCCAGAAGAGTTGTCAACATCTTCCTTTGCTTGCCGCAGGGATGCTTCATGCTGGCCTGATGCTGGCTTTGCTGCTGGCACCGTTCTCTCCATGGGCAGAGGAACACCAGGCAGCAAACCGTGAGCTGCCACCTTTAACTGTGGGTGCAGGCATCTGCTTGCTCTTCTCGTGATGCTCTCTGGATTTATTTTTCTGACCTTTTGTTCTGCCCTGTAAACAGCTTTTTCTATCACTTCGAAAATCTTCAAACTAAACTTAATTGAAGTTGGGTCGTCTGTTCAAAGTTAAAAAAAAGTACAAGACTGTGCCACTGAAGCGGAAAAAGAAGATCAATAACATTGATAAAGGCTTCTCTGTGTGGAATAAGAACACTAAAGCCTTGTCTTTCCTAATCTCTGTAGTTAACGTGTACTCTGCAAATGAGAACTCACGAGGAAATGCACTGAATTAAAAGTACTTTTAAAAAATGATTATTATTCCTAAATTCACAACATGGGGTCATCATAGATTGTCCCTTTGAACATAGTGAAAAGTAACAAGTCACAGCCTGTCTCAAATGATTTTTCAATTCCAAAGTCCTGCTGAATACCCACAGTCCCCAAAGCAATGGCACTTGCTCGGAATTTTGAGCGATGTTTCAAAACACTTGCAAGCACAAACACTTGCAAAACACTTCGCTGGCATGAGATATCAGTGAAATTCAGGCTTGACATATCAAGATAAATGCCTTGTAGGACTGAAGTGAAAACTCAAGGGTGACCCTTGTAACACATAACAAAAAGACATTTATAGCTTGGGGTGGATGAAGGACTTGTGCATAGTTTCAGTTTAGGTTCTGTCTTTTGGTACTTAGACACAGATGAATATTTTCCTCTAACAAAACATCGACAGCATTGTGCTTATCAACCAGATTGCAGCAGCGACGTAGGCAGAACTTTTTCTTTTGGGGGAGGGAGGAAGGCCGGTTGCGTGAGTGAGGAGGCACACACTCAGAAATGAAGGATGAATCTTCAAAGTGCAGAAGATGAAAGGAGGCTGTGTGTTGCTGGTAACAAGAGGAGCTGTGGCAACTTGGCTGGTCCTCAAAAATTCTCCTGGAATGTGCAAGATCCAAGTAGCCCCATCCTATGCAGGAGGAATGTAAGAATGTAATCTCTTAAAACTGAATTATAAACAGGAGATAGAGGCTGGAAGGTAAGAGAAGGTAAGAGCAGGAGGCACTCGCTTGGGAAATTCTTCCTGCTGAGCTAGCTCCATCTGAACTGCTTTTGGGAAACTTTTCAGCAAGTTAGCGGAGAAAAGTCATTTGCATTCTCCAGCACCTCACTGACAACCACCCTTACAATGTGTGTTTGATATTCGGAACTTAACAGTTGAGTAATTTAAGATCTGAAGCCTTGTCTGTGAGAATTGGTGTAGGATCCCACGGGGCAGAAAAGGAATTCCGCTTGGATTTCTTCTTGCAGACAGCTTGTAGCTTATCTTCAAGTCCTCCAAGAAGAAAGTCTTTTCTAAAGCAGCCTAGACCCCTATCAAGGCTTGCTGAAGAAGCCAGTTAAAAATGCATGCCGTGGAGTTGCCTACCACATCTGTTTTAAAAAATAACCATCTTGCCCTCCTTCAGATTGAGGCCATTTGATCTCAAGCAGCTCTGTAACAAACAATTCATTTTTGTGCCTGGACTTCTTGTATTCCTTTAATTTATGTGCTCTGTCTGCTGATACAGATTTTAAATTTTGATAATACCAGTTTGGTGCAAGTGAGGTTTCAAAGCACATTTTGTAAAAGCTGATGTCCTGTAGGCCATGCAGCTTCAGCGGCTGTCCACGCAGATAAAGCTGGATTTTAATGCTGCTTCACACTAAGGCAACTTGCAGCAAAGCCAGGGAAGATTTTTCTGTTATTTTTTGATGGACTCGTATCATGATTAATACAAAAGTACACTGAAGAGACTGCTACTGTAGTGAATAAAATGTTATGAAGAAATTTAGGTAATAGTTGAATTTTATTAGTTTATAAAGAGCTTCTCCATAGCAAAAACCTACTCTGTCTTCACTTTTTAGATTGCTATTACCTGAAATTGTTTGGACAAAGATCTGTCTTTGCTACACTGGTATTTAAAGCACAGTAAAAACTGTTGATAACGTGTAAATGTTGCTGTGCCACGGGCATCTGTCATCCTCCGTCCTGAACATCCGCCTGTAACAGCATTAACTTTTCACTGAGTCACTGGCTGACTGCAGGGAGCTGTCGTTTAATTATGTTTAAGCTCATCCTATTGTGTGCACTGTGAAGTAATTTTAAGTACTTTGTTCGAAACTGGAATGCAGCGTGTTTAGGCAAATATTGTGACCGATCCTTCTCATTTTCTGCGGACAAGAGTACGGATATATAGCTCTTGTTGACACTTCAATGCGGGCAGCCTTCTAACATCATATAAATCACTTGGGATCTCTCTAACTATCATCCATTTGGCATGTTATATGATGCCAGAGTAATTTCTATTATTTTTCCGTTGTGTGGTATTTTATATTATATTTTGATGACATTCCAGACTGACATTGAAAATATTATCTAAAATTCCTGGGCTAGCGTTCTGTCTGGTAATCTTGACAAAACTGATAGCGAGTGACATGCTCATTAGTACACACCTTGCACTTCTCTCTTACAAGAATTACAGTAATGCTCTCTTGTGTGTATTCCAGTACAAAATAAGCACTTTAACAATAAACCGTGAGATTGACGCCATGTAGATCTTGTTTCCTGTCCTGGTCTCAACACTCATTGCAAATTGTTAGGTTTCTCTGCTTTTATTAAATGGGAGTTGATTTGAAAAAACCCAACCCATCTCCTCCCCCACACTCACTGCAGAAGTGAACACGGTGAATTCAGGACTCCTATGTGCCAAGAATCAAAGAAGCTTCGAATTAATTGTTTTTTTTTTTTTGAAATAGGAGTAAGGTTCTTTGAAACCTTCCCAGTCAAATGAAGACTTTTTTATTACTAACCGAGATGAGGCACGCAGCTTGCAAATCTCTGCTAGCCGCCTTCCTGTCTCACAGGAAACCTTCAACATTTTCATTCCTGCTTTGCAAGCGACACAGGACGCTCCATCACTGCAAAATGTGACAAAGAGCTGTCGGCTACCTTCTGGTAGCCAGGAGCAGGGGAGAAAAAGAAAAAAAAAAAAAAAAAGGTGATTGTCTGACAAGCCCAGTGTTGCTGTGTTTCCAAAAGAGTGTTTTAGTGCTGATTTCTGAAGTTTCCTTGCCGCACAATTTTTTTTGCTGGATTAATCTCTGTGCTGGAGTTTGCTGGCATGCTTGAGTAGCTCCGCACTTTTATAGCACTAATGAGCTCCTTTGTGTGGTAAATTACAGTGGGGAAGACTTTCTAGCTCATTACAGCCCGGTGGATTTTCTTTTTTGGCTACTTCCAGACAGCTCTGGAAGGGCTGCGGTGTTCTCACGGCGCACGCCGGAGTCGCTCCTGTCCGGGTGGGAGCACAGCAGAGCCCCTTGGGGCACCCGGTGAGCTTGTGGCGGCCATCCCCGAGGTGTGATAAAGTGATCAAGGAAACGTGGTGCCCTGCAGGAGGGTGTGTACCTATGAGGAACAGGAAGCCGAGCGGCTGCCTGCCTGCCTGCCTGCCTGCCTGCGGAGGTTTCACGGCTCCGGCGGGCGCAGGTGTGCAGGCGCCGAGCCGCTTCTCTCCGGGCATCTTGGCAGCCACATCTGGAAGGGGGGGAGAAATCCAAGCCGAAGCCAACCCCCCAACCCTTACCAAAAGGAAAAAAAAAAAAAGCAACAAACTTCCAGGTAGAGGAATATGACGGCCTTGCAGCTGAAAGAGCTGTCACAGTCGGGTCTGTACAGGAGGAGACGGGATCGTCCGGATAGCGTGGGGCAGCCCGGCTGGCAGGAGGAGAAGCTGAGGTGAGTGCAGGGCCATGGGCAGGGCCGGCTGGCGACGGCGTCGGGGCTTGCAGAGAGCAAAATGCCAGCGCTGCTCCACACGTGTGTGGAGAAACAGCCCCGAAGCACTCGGGGGAAAGGCACAGGAGGGACGAGAGGGGACACGCGGGGTCCCGGTGGTGGTGTGCCTCCTCTCCGGGCAGCAGCGGTGTGGCGTCGGCTGGCGGGAGGGAGCCAGAGGTTGTCACCTCAGGACCTGGCCTGGTGTGGTGTGAAACCCATTTTGGCACCACGCCGGGGAGGGCAGAGGGGTTGGGCAGCTCCCCAGGGCTTTTGGGGAGGTCGGGCACCTTGGTTGTGGAGGTGAAGAAGGCCTGACCTCGGGGCAGGAAGGGCACCCGAAAATCGGAAAGCCGCTCGCTCGGTTGGTGGCTGGGCTTATCTCACGGGGCTGCCCGCCTCGCGAGCCGGCGCGGGGAATTTTCACAAAGCCTCTGCTCGGAGCAGAAAGGGTGAGGGGTTGTGAACAACATGAGCAAGTGAAAATGCGAGGTTGAATTTCTTTTTAATTCCCCCCAACCCCTGCAAAAGCCGTCGGCTTCCACTTCAGGCTCCCCGGAAAAGGATTGTTGTGTAAATGCTAACAAAAGCATCGTCGCAGAGGAAGCGCTTCCTATCCCCTAGTGCCTTTTCTTGGGGTTTATTTATAGATTATTTTTCGTTGTTGACACTCATGCATCACATTGGAAGGGTTTGTAACTTACATGGGTTTTGGCACTGCACTCTCATTACCCTGATTAGCAGTTCCAGATGGACATGAGGTCAGATTTGGGGGATTTGCTGAGCACCTCCCTTTAAAAATATTGTGGCAAAATATATTATGGTAGCCTATTGAGGTTATTTGCCACAATATACCTGAAATATTGAGTCACTTCTAGGAATGTGGCACCTTGTGGCTCTGATATGTGTCCTTGGCATCTATATAGAGCATTAATTCTGAATCGATTGCTTAGATGGACTTTCACTAGCATTAATAGTATCATACTCATATGATTATAGACTGAAGACTACTCACACTTGCTAGAGAAAGATGCGCAGAGACTCTTGACTATTTGTGCTTAGTTTCCTTTATGCAAAACTAGCTGTGAGGAAGACTCTAGTTACGGAAGCGAAAGCTGCTTTTTAAAGCTTACATATGAAAATAAGCCCTGGTGTTTCTCTTGCCTCCAGCCGCCTGCTGTGTGCGTGGCCAAGGTGGGAATGGAGCCCTTTGTGGGCAGGGGGAGGTTGCCTTGCACCGGTGGCGTAAATCTGGGTGTTTTGATCCTTTCCTGAGCTTCTTCCTGTTCAAGACAAATACGAGACAAGGATCAGTCTTACGAAATAAAATGCAAGCAGAGGAAATGCCAAATCGAGGCCTTTACAACCCAGATCTGGTGCGTGAGGTGCAGGAGGCGAGCAGAGCGTGGCTGGAGGATGCTGCCAGCACGGTGCCGTGGAGGAGAGGGCTCCTCTGGTACTGCTGGCAGCTCAGCGGGTGCATGGTCGAGCTGGACCTTGCTTCTTCCTAACCTGTTTTGTTATATTTCAGCCTGTGTTGCCAGGCAGCCTGGTTTTATGGTTTCTGCTGCATTCTCCATGACAAAAGGATGAGGCACTGTAAATACAAAACAATGACAGAACACAACAGGGCAAGGAGCAAAAGGAGTGAAGAGGAAAAATCCTTTAATTTTCTAAAACTGGAAACATCTGGCTTTTTTCATGTCCACCCCCAGCCCAGTGACACTTAGATGCCTGTCCTTAGCACATACTTTCGGAGTATCTAGAGTCCACAAGAAAGACAGGAGGTTTCTTTCATCTGTGCTGAATACAGCTTGCCATCCTCCCTGGCTTTGCCTGCCCTCCTGTAGTTTTTCTCCCCAGCTCTTTGTTTAGCTTCTTTTTTTTGCTTCCTGGAAGGTGCACATGAATCCAAACGTGCTAGGTAACATCAGCCCCCTGAGGAGCAGTTTACCCTAAGCTTCTTTCCCGGTTTGACTATCCTAAACTATCCTATTTTTCTGATCTTGGGTCAAAATGTGCTTGAGTTGCTCATCTTCTTAGGGCATCCTCTGAGAATTTCTGTATTAAAAAAATAATAGTTAAAATCACCGTCTGCTGAAGCCATACATGACATCTGCAGCCTCTCCGTGCTGCAAATACGGCTGTAATTGCAGCTCTGGACCCTTTGAGGTGTAAAACTAATGTCTTATGTTGACATAACTTCGTGATAGGTCGCGTGCTGTGGGAGTCTGAGCTCCATAACGGGAAGCCAATCTTCAGCTTCTGCATCTGTGGCCATTGGTGTTGCTTCAGCCAAAGGTTTGACCCCCGTTGTTGTCTTTCAGGTCTGCTACTCGGTTTATGATGAGTCAGTCTCTAAGCATGTTTCCCTCGGTGTTTTCCAGGAAGGAGCACAGCGATACAGTTTGGCTCTTGCTGTTAGGTTTCCTAGTTTGTCAGATTGCAGCGTAGAGTAAGAGCTGATAAATGCATTTTTACACCTCACAGAGTCTCTCCAGCAGAGTCCTGCTTTAGCAAGTAGGTGCCGGGTCATCTTGAGAGGAACTCATCTCACACAGCTCTGGCAACATACAGGGCCTAATTCACAAGCAGCAGAGCTTGATTTAATGCATGGTTTCGCTCGTTCCCACTTAGTCAGCTGCTTTGGCAGCGTAGTGACCCAGCAGCTGAGCTGTCCCACCAGCAGCGGTGAGGACACGAGGGGGCTGGGGAGCACCAGCACATCCAATGGAGGAAACTGAGGCCACCCACAGCCATAAATAGCAAGCCCCACACTCATCACCCTCATAGAAAGCTTGTATGGAAGGAATTGCCTTCTGAGGGCACGTCCCCTCCTCCTGGTGGCTTTAATGGCTTTATACGGAGCTGGAGCCTGGCCACCTCATGTCGAAGCTGGTCTGACAGCTCACCCTTTCCTTGAATGTACACAGTGAAAGAAGGTGCTTGGTTTATGCCTCTGCTGGGGCAGGGATGCTCTCTTCCCTGCCTGATGGAGGCTTGAACTGAGGTTGTCCAGGATGCTCCCTGGGCACAGAGCTGGAAGCGCCCTGAGCACCATCACTGCCCTGCCTGGAGCACAGGTGGCCCTCATCGATCTGCATGCCAGCTGAGAAATCATCTGCTTCATTACTGCTGTTATTATTATTATTATTGTGTTTTCAGCACAGAGGAAAAGACTTGTTCTTTTCCAGCTATATTGATCTGGTGCAAACATCGCTGATAAATCTTGTCTCGCCCTGTCTTTAGAAATGGGGTTTTGAAAAAAAAAAAACTAACTCTGTGCTGAGCTACTCTTTCTCACTTTTCTCAGCGAACAGGATGCAAAGGAAATTGTAAGCATACATTTCTGATCAATCATTAGGAGTCACTTAGCAGCGGCAGCATGCTCGCTGGTTTTGCACGTTCCCCTTCTTTTCTCATGCACTTTGTAAGAAATACGGTGATTCCTCTGAAAAATTGGTAATATCGATTTCCAAGCTCAGTACAAGGCATTGGGAAAAACAGGGGCAGTTCTCTTTCTAATAACTACACTTAAAATTACTTTGATCAATGGGCAAGGTTCATGTGGTGGCTGTCAGTCACCCGGGCAGCTCACTGCTCCGTTCTCCTGTGCAGAAAGCACCGTGGATGGTTTCTATGTTGGCAGAAACCCTTTTGGCCCCTTTGGGCTGTGCTGCCGAAGCTGACAGGTACGTCTGCGTGGGTAGGTGCAGGCAGCCTTCTGCCGGGTCCATTCAGGCTCCCGCCTGCCTGCGCACACCGGCTCCCGGCTGGAAGGCATGTGGATGTGCCCCAAAATCTCAGGCACAAAGACTCCCTCGCAGATGAAAACAGGAGACATAAGCACATTCCTACGGCCCACTGAGCCTTGGGGGGATAGGCTCCGCACAGCAAAGCTCGTAGGTGAGTATAAGAAGAAATACATGAAAAAAAAACAAACAAACAAACAAAAACAACAAAACAACGGCAGTGCGATAGGGCTGAGCGCCTGCCTCAGCTTTTGAGCTGCCACATTTTGGGAGTTGTGCGAGGCCACGGGTCTCCTCCAGTTTCGGGAACTAGAGACCCTGTTGGGCTTTCAGCCCCCTCAGGGCACTGGGAAAGGCAGAAAGAAAAGCTCTGTAACTGGAAGCCACCGCAGATTTGATTTCCACTGGCAGCATTTCTTAATAGCATCGCAAACAATAACATTTACTTAACCTCTGTCTGTAGGGAGATGTTCTGCTTCCTTGTGGTGCCAGTATCAGCAACTCCAGCAGGAATTATTCAATATATTGGTTAAAAAAAAAAAAAAAAAGATAGACCAATGTATTAAATCAGCAAGAGCTTGAAAATAAATGTTCAGCCACAAGAAAAGTACGGTTCGTCATTGTTGTGGTTAGAAGCTCTGCTGGAATAATAAAGAGTTGGGACCTCGAAATATTTGTTTGGATCAGACGCTTTGTAACTCCCAATTAAAAAAACACTTTGGCTCATCTGCTAGGTGCTCTAATTGAAGAGAGGATTTGTCCATGTACATGTAGCATTGCGTTATTAACGTTATTAATTATAGCAACTCCCAGCCAGCAAAAATACGCCTCATGCTTACATTTTAATACTCCGATACTTGGAATTTGTGTTGCACCCTAGCTGGAGATATCCAAATGACTGGAGGCCTGGCTTTTCAATTGTGCCGCACTTTTCATTGCTTTAGGGGTTAAAATAGCTCACAATGAACACACCCTTTTTTTTTTTTTTCATGCCTCCTCGCTCACCCCTTGTCTTTGAGATTGCATAATAGCTGCAGAGCAATTCGGTTTGACTTGCTCGCTCTGATTATCACCTCCCGTGACTCTGAATTACCGAAGGTAGCTGCCTGCATGACGGAAAACTGAGCAGTTACTGGTGTTCCTCTTACGCTTGCTTCCTTGCCATAATCTGTGATTTCAATGAATTGGTTCGGCTTCGATGATTAGAGCAATTAGTATTTTGGTTGCTCTGGCAGCATCGGTTGGGTAAATAGAAGTTGTGGATTTAGTTTTGCTTTTGACTTCACGTGTTTTGATAACATCTTATCAAAGGTGTTCTTTACAGAAAATGTAATGTGATCGCTCGTTATTCCTCCTTCTAATTAGGTTCTCCTTTGAGTGCAGTCTGTCGCGCTGGACTGAGTTTACTCGTGGAAATACTTCTGCAGGGGAGAGAAAGCTAAATCCCACGTGAGTGCCACCACTCGCTAAAAATTGCCAACGTGCAGGCATCAGGGAGAAAAGTTCACAGGGTGCAGGAGCGGGTTGCCCTTCCGTTTCTCTCCTCCTGTGGTCTCACAGCTGCTCCACAAAATGCAGCGCTGGCAGGCACGGTGACCTCCGGAGACCCGCATGCCTCTTGCCTCTTGCTCTCTGGGCACGGGAGCAGCTCAAGCTTGCCAAGCACCTTGCCTCTGACGGGGCCAGACAGAGCAAGTGGGCCTTTTAGATGATTTTAGGTAGTTCTTGGTGGCATTTTGAAGTGATGGTTTCATATACAACGCCCCGTGCACAGTGCTGCTGGATGGCAGGTGTGCCAGAAGACTGTAAGGCATCCTGGGATGCACCTGTATATATCAACAGGATGAAGCTTCGTGATTTATCTGAGTGGAGCTTTTTTCCCAACAAGAGGGACTTGTTCTGTGACTTTCATGGCATTTCCCTGTAGCTTTTCTGCTTTTTCTGTCCGCTCTACTGGCCAGGATAGAGCTCAAGGAAAATTAAGTGAAAGCTATTAGCCATCAGCCTCACCAAAATAAAAAGTAGGTAACATGTTGGCACAAAGCCAGTGATACCTGTCAGCATTTGCTAGCTGTGCCTTTTTACATAAAAGATCCAAAAGATTCAAGCTCTTCCAGCAGGGAATGAATGGATGAAGATGAAAATGTTGTCTCTTCCAGCATGTTGGATCCATGCATGCCACCATGCATCCATCCATAGGTCATAAAGCTCTTCATTCCAGGTTCGGTATACCTCTTGAACTCTGTTCCTATGCAGGTATTAGAAAAATGTTACCCACTCAGAGTTATGACTCAAAACTGCCCTGGCTGGTCTAGTTCTTGTTCCGTATGGAAAGTTTGCATTGCAAGCTCTTTGTCTGGCTTGATATTTGGCTTTTCGTTAATGTTGTTTTGTACATTCCTCCTCACTGATTTCAAAGACTGAAGCGCACACTGTATTTCTGTTACAGTTTAGAAGCTGTTCCTTACATATTTTCTTCTTTTCCAGAAGTGCATGCCAGCACTGCAGCCTTGGGATAGCTCCAAGAGCGACCAGGCTGTGGGTAGTGAATTTTGCCTGAAGTGTACAAGCAGTTGCTTACTTCTAAGCTGCATTCCTTTCTTTAGCTAATCCTCACATCATACCCACACACTCAGTGTCATGTAACAAAAGGAGAGAGGTTTGGCAGGGCTCGAGCCCGTCTGGTCCAAAGCAGAAAGCTCTGCCTTCGCTCACCCTTCCCTTCACTTCCAAATAACCTGGGTGATCCCCAGCTCCGCTCCCTCAGATAATCCCAGAAATATTCTGCTGTGAGCGTGAATTTTTTCCATCTTTCCTCACAATCTTGCTTGTGGCATCACATGCACGTGTTGGATTCATTCACTCCTGCTTTACGCACTTAGGATTGGACAACTGCTGGGGTGAAAACTTTAAAAGAAAAAAAAGCTTACCATAGGCTTTGGTTTGGGAAATGCTTGCCAAGTAATTCTTTTCAGTAACTGGTACTGAAATTCTTTTATTCTTCCTTCCCTGAAATGGCTGCTACAAGGTGAAGATCCTCCCTTAGTATTACCCAAAATTTTATGACCATAATAATGGAGCCTAAAGGTGCAGTTATTCTGCATTAGCTTTATTTGTCAATATATGAGTCATGCTCGACTCATAGGAGTGCAAATCACTTCTGGTTATTCTCCTTCAGCTGTTGAATATTAGTGCTGGTGTTTAATTTTTGCTGTAATGACTGCAGATGGCTCAGCTGCCTTCCCTTCTGCTGTTTTTAAAGCCAGGTGATGCTGCAGTGAGCATGTGAAGAGAAAAAATGGGAAACCAAACCCCAGAATGACTCACGATTATGGTTTAATTTGTATATGAGAGAATTAAAAGAGCAGCAGCTGAAAAGATGTTTCCTTTACCACATGCTGCCTTCTACCCCAAACAAATTGTTTAATTCGGGCTGTGAAAAACGTCATCGCTGTAAGCCCGAGACCAGAAAAACAAACTTAATGAAGGTGAAAAATGTCCAGAGAGGCTACGCTGCTGAAGGTGCAGGTTGGCAGCAGCATTGAAGAGGACTCGGGAGAGAGGTGAGGGCTGCCCCTTGGCAGCTTGGCTGAAGGTCAGTCCTCGGCACGGTGTCTCCAGTGGAGACGCTGCTATAATAAGAGCGTTGTCTAGAGCCAGAAAGCCTGCTGCTGACAGTTATCTCAGCCCTATAAGGAGCTTCGTGGACGTTCTGGACGTCTTTCCTGGTAGCCTGGGCGTTATGTTTAGTCAAGGTATTAATTATAGCTCCCGGGTGAACTGTTCAGGTCAGAGGGCTCGGCTTGTAACGTAACATCAGTTCCAGCTAGGGGAGGCTGACGCTTACCTTCACATTCAGGAAAGCATTTCTGGTGAATTTCAGGGAGAGATGACATGAACTGAATACTGGAGGCAGCAAACAGGTATTCTGGAGAGAAGCACGGCAGTGCAGCATCTTCCTAGGATTTCAAATGTCAGAAGATGCAAAAATCAACCTCATACACTTTTATGTGTTTGGGTTTTAGATTTGTTCCTAAAGCAATGGATGAGGAGCACACATACACGTAGCTGTAATTTGCTTGCAATTGCCTGACCACAATCTATTCTCTTCATTGTGAAGTTCACTGTGCTATACCCAAACAGAAAGAGGCCTTTGAGCTTGGTGGGCCTGATTTTCACAGAATCACAGAATCACAGAATTTCTAGGTTGGAAGAGACCTCAAGATCATCGAGTCCAACCTCTAACCTAACACTAACAGTCCCCACTAAACCATATCCCTAAGCTCTACATCTAAACGTCTTTTGAAGACTTCCAGGGATGGTGACTCCACCACCTCCCTGGGCAGCCTGTTCCAGTGCCTAACAACCCTTTCAGTAAAGAAGTTCTTCCTAACATCTAACCTAAAACACCCCTGGCGCAACTTTAGCCCATTCCCCCTCGTCCTGTCACTAGGCACGTGGGAGAACAGGCCAACCCCCACCTCACTACAGCCTCCTTTAAGGTATCTGTAGAGAGCGAATTTTGTCTCATTACTCATTATTCTCGAAAAGATGTGTTTCCTAGAGGGAGTCTCTTCGAGACGTTAGATGTGCAGTCCCTAGCACTGAGTAGCTGACCTTTTTTATTGGTCTTAAATTAGCCACGGGGATAGAAATGATGTTAAATGAAATGCATTAGTGTAATTACATCTTTAAAGGCTTTAAAATGGATTGAGTTGGAAGAGTCTGAGCACAGCACATTTAGCATGGGGAAGTACACATACGGCTAACAGCACAGGGAGAGGTTTTTAAAGAACAACTGATAGGATGCCGTATCTCACGTAACGCAGGTTTGCTAGAGCACTGGTGAGCTTCTCCTGCGTGACATTTCTGTTTTGATTTTCATGTCTGTAGAGGCTGCAAAAATAGTAGTGGGGGAGGAAGAGATGGCCGTTTTAAAGAGGATCAAGTATCTGTACACACAAGAAGTCATCCCTTGTTTGACGCAAAACATGGCTTCATTTGGTAACGTTTGCAATTAGCAGGAAGAAAATACAACATTTTTTTTTCAATATTGCAGACAACAGAGAAGTCCCAGAGCTAACTATCATTACCTTTCTGTGAATCCTGCTAGAGACTGCTTTTTCACTGTGCTCCCATGACCAATGAAAGCTGTTGTGTGGGAAGGTGCTGCGTACCTGTTTATTGCAGTCGTATTCATTTCCTTATGAAGTGATGGAATGTGAACCCTCTCTGCTTGCAGAGACCAAAGCATTTTTTGGACATGTTTATACTAGAATACGTTTCTATTGAAGTATCTGAAACAGCCAGAGTTGTCTTTTTGTTTGCCCTGCTTAAACTCCCACCGCAGAAGCTTAATCATATTTCTTGTGGCTAAAGGTAAAGGATGAAACTTTTAGGAGCACTCGGAATTCACCTGGTTTTTATTGCAGTGGTTTCGAGATGGTTTTCCATCCTTTTCAGCAGAATCAGGGTAGTGCTGAGCACACACGAAAATCCCACCTACAGCATACATCTTTATTACGGAAGAGATTTACATGCATACCTTCTTTCCAGTTGCCTTAAGAGACCCGTTTAACACAGAAAGAATTTTATTGCTTAAGAGACGAGCGATCGAGCGATGGCAGGAACCAGAACCCAAGAGTGTTTTCAATTCCAGTGGAAAAAAAAAAAAAAAAAAAAAGACACGAAAAAACAGTTAGCACTTCAAAAGGTTGGTGCAGAACTTGGCGCAAGGCACTCCGGGTTCACGCCTATTTCGCAGCAAAGCTCCCACTCTGCTTGTTCTGCATTTCGCGTGCGAGGATCGCTGCGTGCCATCCGTGTTCAATAGGGGGAACATGAAATCATCCCTACCTCTGTAGGAAGGGGAGGGCTGCACCGTGACTGTTCATGAATCCCCCGCACGTCCCGATGGGGTGCATGGCCTCCGAAAGCGGCGGTGATGCAGCAGGTTTGCACGGGGCGGGGAGCGTTATTTCGGGGGCATGGGGGCAGGCTGCCAAGCGGCAGCTGCCTTTGCCAAGCACCTTGTTTGGAGCCCTGACCGCTTGGCGCATCTATTTGGGGAACGAAGCAAGGCTCACCAGTCACTGAGCCGTCTCGGTAAGAGTCCCCGTGGGCTGCCACCAGTGTGGGCTTTCCTGGAGGGAGACAGGAGGCAGTTTTCCCTCCAAGACAATAAAGCAGCACATTTCACATTTGTTTTGCTGCTGTTTTTCACAACAGCAGCGGGACACTTCCCCTTCTCTCCCTGCTGCTTCCTTTGTCACCTCACCTTTGGCTGCGGAGCAGATCCCCGTGTGCCAGGAGGAGCCGCTCTGTCGTCTTCCTTCCTGCCTACCTTTTCTCCCCTGCTGCACTGTGGGGAAACTTATGAGCTCCTGGTGAAAATACAGAGCGTTTTTAACAGCCCGGTTCAGATCTTGGCAGCAAGTCTCCAGTAAAATGACAAAAAGGAGAGAAAGATGGCCAGCTGCTCTGCATTTGTGGATTGCCAGACCATCCCCGTAGAAGTTGTGTTTTGTTTCAGTAGCAGGAAGGCCCTTTTTAAACTCCTGGCACGCTCCTTTCTTCCCTAATGGGAAACGAGTCGGGAATAACTCTGCTGGCAGCAGTGGCCAGAGGCCTAGAGAACAAGGCTGCTTCTGCTTACTGCATGTATGGAGTCGCCGTGCCTCACAGGGCTGCCCCTTGGACAAAACTGGGGCGATGAAATCAGACTTTTTGGATGGACATCTTCTTGCTCCACCTGGAGCAGACAAAAACAGGGCTTGAGTTCAGGGCCACGCCGCCTCAGCCCCACTGGCCGCCGTGTCCTGTGGCACGTGGCGGGCTACCAAGAGGAGTGAAGCAGAAGACACCTGACCAAACCCATTCCCAAAATCTGGCCTGTTTGCTTTTCAGCAGCAGAGTTGTGGTGTTGTGGTGGCCAGGAGATGGGAAGACAGTGAGGTGTGAGCCCTGAGGGGTCTCGGCCTTGTCCTCTGCTGGGTGCTAGCTCGGCCACCTCAGCCAGTGCTGAGAGGTGTGGTGCAATGTAGTCATGACATAAACCCTCTGCTAGAGGCTCGAGGATGATTTTTATTTAGGTGCTGAAGGCATATGAACACGTAGTAGCCTTGACTGGGATTTCTGTCATGTCCTTTGTCATCTGTTTCTCATTTCTCTGCGTGTTCCCTCTAGTCTTCTTCCTGCCCTCCTCCGCTTTCCCTGCTCCCTCTCAGGCTGGCAATTCCTTGCCTGCCAAGACGCCGTGTGTCACCAGCACAAAGTGCATGTGGCTTTGCTGCCTCACCGATTGCTAACGAGGCTGAGTCAGTTCCACGCAAGAGACCGCTTTCCAAAACCCCTTTTCGTTTTGGCTTGGCGTTACACATTCCTGGAAGCTGCCTGCCCCAAGCATTTCGGGAGTGCAGGCCCGTGGCTGCCGGTGCCTCCCCTAGTAAGCAGCACACCATAGGTTTGTGAAGAGAGTGCAGCCATAAAATAATTGCCACATCAGCAGGTCATTCTGTGGTTAAGGAATGATGAATTTTCATGATTTCTCCTTTTTTCCCAGTCTTGCTCTCTCCGTTCCCTAATACCCACTATAAAGCACTTTTGGTGTTCAACCCTATGGAGCGTTCTTGCACTGGGTGATTGCTCTGAACACAGCACTGAAAACCAAGCTCCATTTTAACTCCTTCATCAGCTGCCCATTATAACATAGTTGGCAGTTCAGCTAATGGCCTGCGAGGCAAAACAGAAAACAAACTGTCCCCCTGTATCTACGCCTTCTCCGAAGTGCTGACAAGAAGGGAGATGCCTAGAGATATATTCGGCACATACGACTTAGAAGATGGAAGAGTAGCATTAAAGGCCATTTTTACAGTGTAATTACTGTGCCGTGGTGTTAAAACAATGTTTACCTAACGACAGCAGTCTCCTCCTGGTGCTTTACCTTGCTGTTTTGCCCATGATAAAGTGTTGTTGGAATCCACCCCTCAGCAGCCAGGAGCTGCGGACACCGGGGAACATGTTTGCTCACATAGGTTGCTCGTAAAACAGCTCTCCCGGGCCCGAAAAGATTTCTTCTATCATCAGGCAGCGGCGAAGCCCCTTTCCAGCATCCGGGCTGCATGACAGCCTGGCGCTGGAATGTGCTTCTCCGCAGCCCAGCTTTTAACTTGAAGCTCTGGCAGGGCTCTGGGTAGGTCTGGCTCAGAGACACAGAGCTGTGAAAGTCAATCGCTTCGTCTGGGAACAAGGGAAAGCCCAGCATATTCTTTAGCCGCCTTTGCCTCCAGTTCCTTTGCAGTCTAAGCACAGAATATACACGCCTGTGACAACAATTAGAGAGACATGGACTTCCAGCGCAGAGCTTACCCCTACGCGATCCCGGAGGACGAGGAGATCGCCCACGAGGTCGCTCGCGATGGCCACAACCCTGCGGGAAACGAAGGCGAGAAACCAGTGTCAAAACTGCAGCGTAGGCACAGTGACATAAAGCTCTACAAAGAGTTTTGTGACTTTTATGCAAGATTGTAAGTTGGCTCTGTCCGCCTGTGGGGTGCGACCGCGGTGATGCCGTTGGCGTAGGGTACCCAGGGCTTTTACCCTCTGAGCTCTGGGCAGGCTGCAGGAGCCGTTCTCTGCCGCTGCTCTGTGTTTGGTACGGTGCCAGTTGTAATCACCGGCGAAAATTTGAGCTGTTGCTGTGAACTTAATCTGTAATTGCGTCAGAAATTTTTATCAGCAGTTGAAACAGGGTTGGCGTTTGCCAAGTAGTCTCAGATTTTTAGGCTGTTGCTTATATGGGGCAAACGTATAGCCCATCTATCTCACTAGTGCCGAACTGTCGCGTGCATCGCTGATTTCTCACAACATGTGTTTCAAATCAAAGCATACGAGTGCTTTTGCATATCGAGGAGGCAAACTTTGTGCTTTCATTAGCCTTCAAAGTTTGTTTCATGTTTTTGCTTGCGTTTTGTCTCTGACAGCACTTAGCATCAAGTAACTTTGCAGCATAACATCCTTGGTACTCAGGAACTGTTGAGGCGATGATGAAGGGTCACAGTTTTTATTATGATTACCGCTCATTTAAATTAATAAAGAGTATGGATGAAGTGATTTTCTTCCTCTCCACTCAACTTAGTGTGGCTAACTTTATACTTATGCACATTTTATAGTGTAATCACTGCACTTTTTCAGTGTGCTTGTCTCTTACACATGAAATAGACCATTCCCCAGTGTGACCTCCTCTGTGAAATCTGCCCAGTCATTGTTTCACTGCGAGGACAGTGAATATTTTGATAGCAGTCACTGTTGGCCTCTTCTGCAGAGAGCTCCAGAGAGCGAGGAAAAAAAAAAGCCAGCTAATAATAACTGGTCAGATGTGACCTTGTGTAGGGTTCCTCTGTGGCACAGAGTAAGAAATAGATAAAGCACGTTCCTTTTTGAACCATGTGATAGGTGTACGTGGTGCTGTGCAAGGAATGGGTTTGATTCCTGTTGAAGCTGGTGGGAGCCAAGAGGTGTTAACCCCTTGGGGGGGAAAGCTTGGCGTCTTGCACAGGACCGTGTGCCCTGCACTTACAGATGCAACAGATTTCTGTATCAAAACGTGTGCCTGTGTGCACATACATGTAAAATAACATCTTAACAAGCTTCCACATAGATGTTCGAGGCAGTCTTTTCATCAGCTGTGTTATCATTGCGTGAAACTAAACCATCACCCTGTATTTGCTCTGCTATCATCTGCTATCATCTGCTATCTGCTATCAGATGATATCAGGGCAGAGAGGTGATCCTGAAAGGCATAGCTTTGGGAGTCCAGGAATAAGTAAGAAAATACTTACAAAGGAAAAATTGAATGAGCCTTTTTCTAGTACTAGAGCCTTAATTAATTGTACCACAGTTGGGCTGACTGTTGCAGATACGGACACGATCCCAGTGAAGCTGCTAATTCCTCTGCTATTTTGCAGCTAGCACACTGTCATTTTATGCTCTTTGAGAAGTCGCCAAGGTTGCTATTTGGGTATTTTTTCCCTGGTGTTGACCTATGCGTGGGTCACGATGGAGCATCCCAGCACTGCAGCCAAGAGCATTTCCACCTTCCACCTTGTCCCTGGCCTGATGCTGGGGTGCTGTGAGCTGCTCTAACTCAGATGAGCCATAACAAAACAACCCAAAAACCCTTGACTTTAAACCAAATGTATAAAATGACTTCAAGAGATGTAAAGATGATGTAAGGAAAAGCTGTCTGCTCTGGTTTTCAGTAATCTGCCAGACTGAACACCTTCTAATCTTCCATATTGCTTGCTTAGGGCTTTTGAATCAGTGTTTTACGTATTTTAGAACTGTGAATTATTATAGAATTGTCATTTATATTTTCCAATGTGATGCCAGTCCTCAATTGTTCTTAACATTTGCCCATGGTTTCTGTTATTCTAATGTATTTTATCATTTTTTATAATAATTCTTTGAATTACCTGCCTTTTCATGTTGTAAAAAGCCACTAAATGTATCTGTAACACTGCTTCTGTGTTTGTTTGTGTTTTTTTGTTTGTTTTTTTTTTAATTAATTATTATTAGAATGTATTGTAAGGTTTTTGTTTTTAAAGAGTTTAGGGACAGGTGGAAGTGGCAGTTTTACTGCTAAGGGAACACCACAAGACATTAAGTCCGTGGAAAATCTTATTTTGAGTCACAGTCAGTGGTGTTGCCTTTTGGGGCTAATTTTCTTTCTGTTCCCTTTGTTTTTTATTTTTTTTTATGGCAGCAACATGGCGAATGCGCTCGCGAATGCCATCTGTGAGCGCTGTAGAGGCGGCTTCGCACCGGCAGAGAAAATCGTCAACAGCAATGGTGAGCTGTACCACGAGCAGTGCTTCGTGTGCGCCCAGTGCTTCCAGCAGTTCCCCGAAGGGCTCTTCTACGAGGTAAGCTAGGAGGAGTAACTCCAGGCAGATCAGTAACTTAGGAAGTGCTGTGAAAGAAATTGGGAGAGAGGAGAAAAAGTAGAGGGAGAAAAAAGGAGAAATGTTTTTGTGCTCATTTGGAGGACATCAGTGTGGATATCCTTATTTAAACGTGTAGCCTAACAGTGTCACAGTTGAGAAAAGAACTACTGGAGATTTCCCTCCCACTACATTTTTTTTTTCTTGAAACCTGTAAGCACTATATATTGTATCAGAAACGGAGGGAAAGCATTCTTCTTAGAGGAGAGCACTCATATAGAGGGAAATGCCAGCATCCTGCAGTCCTCAGGAGGTTTATTGTGGAGGGAGTGAGGCCTGCACAGCATCTAATATTGCTGGTAGGGATGACCTGTAAGCCAACGTGCTGAGGTCAAGGTGTGTTGACAGCCCAAACCAGATGGGGCCTAAGTCAGGTCAACCCTAGAATCAGGTAAACCTGGAGTTTAACGTGCCTTTGAGGGAACAAAAACACTCCCATTCAGTTTTCTTAGCCCCATCTGGATTGCCCTTAAGCTCAAGGTGTGTTTTGGTATCAGAATTGTTTTCTTCTGTCTTCCCCTTCCATGGGGATTCAGAGATGGCTCAGCTATTTCAAGTGCAAAATGGCTTTAGTGAAAGCTTTACACTAGTTCATAAAATGTGAAGCGATCGGTGTGAGGAAGGGTAAATCATGGGAGACAGGGAATTATTACCTCAAGTTTGTGAATGGGGAGCAGAAGCTGACGCAGATAAAGGCAGAGTTCTCAAAAGTATCAGATTTCTTCAGTTGCATCTGAAAATCCTATTCTAATCCACTTTCACACAGAGCGTGTTGCCAGTGTGTCAAGAGCACAACAGTTCATGTTCCACAGTAGTATTTTTATTTCTACAGAGCTGTGCTATACAGTGAGGAGGAGGCTGAGGGAGGAGTGTTGATTGGAAAAGAGAATGGCAAAAGGGATTCCTGCCTTTGCTTTCTCTCACCTTGCTTGAGGATCAAAAGATTTTTCAGTGAGGTAGGGATAGTGTTGCACAATTTGTGGCAGATGAGCCACTAGTGGTCCACAAAACATCAAAAGGTGAGCTGCAAAACGGTCGCAATTAAGAAAAGGCAACACAAACAAAACACCCCCTAGATACTTACACATTGCATTATAATTGTTAATATACACTGAGTTACTGCCTGCCCTGAGTGTTGAGACCTGAGGCAAATGTAAAGTGATAGAAATATTTTAGAACTAAAACGTTTGTTAATAAAATTGTCTTAAAGGAATAAAATGTATTTTGTCTAAATAACGAGGGCTTTATTCATGAAACCTCTTTCAGAAAATAGGATGGTCCTGTTTGAGGTAACAGTTTGAGAAATACTGCTCCAGGCAGCCTGTATCTCCTAGAGGATGGAGGAGGACTGCAGTGGAAAGGAAGTCCTATGTTTGCACCTAGTCCAGGAATATTACACCTCCCTGTTGCTCACATGTTGCCATACCTGAACCTCCTTGGCCGGGGAAAGCATCCTGCTGGTGTTTAAATATATTGGATGTGTGCCTTTTGCCTCCTACTGCCACGTTGTTCTTGAGAAACGTTACAGAGAAAGTGGAAAGTCTCAGTTAAGAAAAGCTACCATTTGCCACAGCTACTGTAGAGATAAAATGATGATTGGGATTAAGGGAATATCCAAAGATTTGTGTGTGGCTTGAGCTTCAGGCCACCCTTCTGCCTCTGGTCCTCCCAGTGTCTACCACAAGATGTTGCAGTTTCTCTCCATACCAGCAAGCCTGCCTGCCACTGTTGAAGAGATGACGGTTCAGATGATGGCTCAGAAATCTCACCCAGGCTTCCTCCCCCGTCTATATTGGCCTGTACTTGGCACCTTCTACAGAAAGCAAAGGTCCATATTGTGCCAGCCCTTGTGCCTTTGGGGCTGTTTCAACTTGGAAATCTTTGGCAGGGCCCGCTCCTCTGTCTCTGCACCCTTTAGGGTGTCCACATGTGTCCCGTGCTGCCTAGCACTTCAGTGGTCAGTGAGATGATGGCAGTGGAAGTCCTGGCACAGTTCCTGGTGGTGCTCCTTAGGGAGAAGGAGGGACAAGGGCAGAGCTTGCTCTTCTTTCGTGTGAGTTGGTTTGGCAAGTCGGGAGTGCAGTGGGTGACAGCATTTTGGGGGAGAGGGAGGAACAGGAACAGCCCTGTGCAGGTAGAGGGTGGTCTTAGGTTTGCCAGTGCTCTGAGATGATCTGTGTCACTCCGGGGAAACAGTGACAGGGCAGAAAGGTTATCTTCTTCCGACTGGTTTAATGCACCCTTTAACGAGTTGCATGTGGAGGTGTGGCCAGGCAACGTGTTTTTCAGAGTAGGTTCCCTGTGGGTAAACGCAGGCATTGTTGGTAGACCTGCATCACTTCGTGTTTGTTCTGTGCCCCATTCAGCTAAGCTAGTGTTCCTTGGAAATGATTTCGGGAAGTCAAATATTCTCCCCCTGCCTATCACGAGCGATGCAGGGTTCCCCCAGTTAGTCATTAAGCCGCTTATCACGTTTGCACTCAAACGCTGCCGTGTGATAAGCTGCCACGCTGCGTGCTCCACCGTGGTGGGGTGGAACTGGTCGGGCTGTGCTGGAAGAAATGCAGGGGTGGGTAGGTCTGCTGCACCACAGTTTTGTAACCCAGCAGAGCGTGCAGTCCTGTACTTACAGCAGAACAGCCTGCTTGCATGGGCAGCTTTGGTGGCACCGTGCCCAGAGGGACAGGTCGTCCCTCTTCCCCTTGTAAGTACTCGGTGGCTTTTCCTCAAGACCGTGTTATTCCTGGGTTCAGCAATTCTCCTTCCCTAGAGGTCTGTCCCACTGTGGACCATGAACACTTCACCTTCAGACAACAGAAAACAGGAGAGATGAAGCCTACCTGGAGTGCAGGTGTTTCTTTAAAGCCCTTCGGGGCCCTTAAGAGCCCTTTGGGGGCAGTAAGAGCCTCTTTCTGTGCCCTTTCAGAAAAAGGCCAGCCTGCTCCATGCTGAGGGGTGGGGAGATGAAAGAGTTTAGAGAGGTGCATCCCATAGGAAAAGAAAGAAAGAAAGCAAAATCCTTACAAAAGACTCCCAAGAGTACTCCTGTAATTGGGGAATCTGTATGGCTTTGTTATTATAATTATCACTGAAATAGAAAGACGCATGACTTTTGCTTTATGAGGCCTAAATGAGAGGAGAGTTCCGTTCAGTTTTTGTTTATTTTTGAAGTTGTTTCGAACAACCTATAGCGAGATAAAAGGAAAGTGCAGCTGCAGTGAGCTTCTCAGATTTATTTCTATTCCATTTGCACCTGGAGTGTTTTCTTAAATTGGGCTTTACCAAAAGCTCCCTTAGAGGAAATGTCTTTAAAGAAGCAGGTTTTGGGCATGTCTTCCCGTGACCTGAGTTAGTAAAGATGCGGAGATCAGCTGGAGATAATGTTGTGGTGAGATGTTCTGAAATGAAGCACAGAACCATGCAGCTAACCCATGGACCTCCACCAGGCAATAGTTCAATGACCTTGCCTTTCAAACACATGCTGTGGGATCTGTTACAGAAGCTTAAGGCTTTCTTTAAGAGGGGGAGCTGCTGGGTCATCCACAAATGCAGCACAAATGAGTCAGGCAGGTTGAATACACAAACAACACGGAATAGTAACCAACCTGCCTGACACAAACCTGTTTGGTCTGCCCAGGTCAACATGTGGTGGCTCTGAAATCCAAGCAGGCCTGTGCATCTTCCATTTTACCAACTGTTTGCACAAAGCTGGAAGCTTTCTGCTTTTCTTCAGTTTTAAAAAGGATTATATTTGGCAGGAAGCAAGCACCCTTCTCAACGAACCAATAATTTTCATTAATTTTCATTAGTCAGTCCTCTGTCTCTCAATTTAAAAACAACAACAACAAACTCCAATTAAAAGTTCATCTGTTTTAGAGTATTACAC